>NC_080077.1:60590339-61239922 GCF_949987535.1 Balaenoptera acutorostrata | reverse complement strand
GGAGACTTTGGCATTTGCATTGCATTTCCAACACCCCTAGCCTCTAGCCTTGGATAAGTCACCTCTACCGTCTCAGTTTTTTCTTCCCTAAAATGGAGATGGCAATACCTTTTTGAATGTATGTATGGAAGAATTCGAGATAAGTTGTGAGGAACTGGCACAGAAAAATAGTGATAATTGTTGATTAAATGCCAACAATTTTCCCTATCCCCATCCTACCCAATCTTGAGACATTTACAGGGAGAAGGGAAAGTAAATTACTTACTTCCCCCTCTGTTTATAATAACATGTTAGGAGAAGAAGATCCACCTACCTAAACATTTAATCTGATCTAAAATAAAGATAAAACTGTAAATTCGAAGCTTATTCTAAAGCACATTGTTGACCAAAGTCTGAAAGCAGGAGACTGAGAAAAGGGTAACTCAATCTACTTCGTATAAAATTAAACAGGAGAAATTGTTTCCAACTATACAGCTGTTTGGAAAATCTTTCTCTTCTGTCATATAGCTCTAGACCAGTGCTGTCTAACAGAAATATAATGCAAGCCACATATGTAATAGAAGCTACACTGAAAAGAGTTTAAGAAAAAGTGTAATTAATTTTAATAATATATTTTACTTAATATATATAAAATATGGCTTCAACATATAATCAAAATGAAAAATTATTAATGAGCTATTTTACATTTTTTTAAATGCCAACTCTTCAAAATTTCACACACATTTTTTTTCATTTGTGACACATTTCACTTGGAACTATCCACAATCTATGGGCTCAGTAACCACATGACATGTCTGTAAGTGTGTGTTTCTGTGTGTATATTTTTGTCTATGTATATGTTTTAACCTAAAGACTCTTAAACCACAAGCAAAATGAAGGATATATTTTCCCTTTACACAAGTGAAAACGAACCTGACTCAGCTCACCAAAGTTCACCTTGGACCCTATGCTAGACTTGAGTGCTCTTATGACATCTCTCTCTCTCTCGCTTTCTCTCTTTCTCCTCTGTTCCCCTCTCTCTTTCCCCCCATTTCTCTCTCCCTCTTTCTGTCTCTCAAAATGTGCCTTCAGGTAGGGAAACAAGACTAGGAATCCGAGCACCCATAAGGACTATCCCTGTGAAGCGTTTGATACTTTTCACTCTATGAAAAGTCACATTAAAATCTGGGTTTTTTATTGTTTTTCTCATCTCCCCTATAATAACCTCTAGTTTCCTCCCAAACTCCTACTAAGGACACTGGCTTTGTTCTAGTGTAGTGGGGAATTTTAAAGAAAGGGAAATAAAGTATGACCTTCCCCATGCCACCTCTCTGCTGAGACCAGAGTATCATTTTGAGGGAGGAAGTGGTCCTGAAGTTCCAGACTTGACCAGCTGCCCACAGCAGGCCTAGGAAGGATGGGAAAAGAGAGCAAGAGAAGAGAAGCAGCTGCACTAGGGAGTCTATCCTTTTTCTCTGGTGTGTTATAAGAATACCCTTAAAGAAGAGGCTAACACTTGGGCTACTTCTTTGTTTTTATTGATATTAAAAGGTAATTTATACACTTTTCTCAATGGAAGGAAGACGATTGGTCAAATGGATGGACCAAGAATCTGTGATGCTGCCCAGTGATAGGCCAAAATTCTTATCAACTCTTCTTAGACTATGACACACAGCTTTCTGCACAAAATCTGATTTGATAGAGCAACAAAGTCTCCATGAAGACTATGGAGACGCCAGGTGCTCTAGAAATAGTCTGAGAGGTACAGAATGTAAAATTCTTGTCCAAGTACCCTGGCTGGCAATTTTTGAAACCTTTCTCGGTGCAGGATCCTCCCCACACACATACACATGTGGACACGGAACACGCATGCCCAGGAAGAAGAGAGACAGAGAAATATTACTGTGAATTAGGTAATTTAGTAATGTCTTGACTTTTTTAGGCTACTAGGTTTCCATTTCCTCAACTAGAGCAATGTTAATAACCCCCTAGGGATCCAATCAAAAAGAGAAGAATGTACCATGCAAAAACCAAACCAAAAAAAAAACAAGCTTCTCTAGCCATCATGGTCTGACCCTGTGGGAAAAACACTCCACCAAATACATATGCAGTTTCAATCAATACCCTAACCTTGAAATAATTCAACGTGCTATTTGATAAATAGCATGCACGTGTGGGTATATGAACACACACACACACACACACACCAACACACACTAACACATAAATATGCTCTTCATATGTAGAGATGAACTTACTCACACAGATGGCTCCTGGTGGATACAAAAGTCAGGCGAGAGGGCCACTGAGAGGCCAAGTGTCCTGTCCACATGCAAAGGCCATCCTTTTATCTGCAGCTACAGCTGCTATTCTCAATGCCTAAAAGAGATAGGACTACCCACAGACAAAGCTGTTACCAAACCTCCACCCAAGGACTTAGAATCCCAAGAAAAAAAGGCTTTGACCTTGTCAAAAAGATATTTGGGAAGATGCTGGATCAGAAAGAAGACCTTTCCGCATAGCTTTTGGAGGAAACCACAATTTTAAAGTATTAGTCATAATTAATGCAAGAAGATCCTCTCCTTGCAGACAGGTAAAATCAGGCTAAAGTCATTTCACTAGTGATCAGATAGCTGAAGTCTAGCTAATGAATTATGTTGCTGCAGTAACCGGAAAAAAAGAAGATGAAAGTCTGTGATCCACTGTGAAAACATTTAGGGATAAATTTGAGGTTCCAATTCACAGAACATATCTGTAAAGTTTATTATAACTCCAAAGTTGCCGGTTTAAATTGGTTTCTTCCTGAAGATTCGAGTGTTTAAATTGCATAGAGATGGAGAAAGATGTATTGTTTCTCACCAAAAATGGAGCTCAATTTCAAAGAAGCTAGTTCATAACTTGAATTATTCTATCTAATACAAGTTACCTTCCACAAAAAGATAGTGTAAAGTGTGGCAATTGCAGGTCATGTTTACCCTCTGTCAAAATATTTCTCGGATTCTTTCAGTTAAATATATATTCTTATTCTTATTATTTTTTTTGGCTGTGTTGTGTCTTTGTTTCTGTGCGAGGGCTTTCTCTAGTGGCGGCAAGCAGGGACCACTCTTCATCGCGGTGCGCGGGCCTCTCACTATCGCGGTCTCTCTTGTTGTGGAGCACAGGCTCCAGACGCGCAGGCTCAGTAGTTGCGGCTCACGGGCCTAGTTGCTCCGTGGCATGTGGGATCTTCCCAGACCAGGGCTCGAACCCGTGTCCCCTGCATTGGCAGGCAGATTCTCAACCACTGTGCCACCAGGGAAGCCCCTAAATATATATTCTTGATCTCATCTGTGTCCCTGCTCTGTATAAAAACTGTATTTCCTGTGCTTTAAAATATGAAAGTTAAAAACACCAAGAATATTTCCACGTCAGTGCATTTAACTGATTTTTAAAGTTCTACCTTATTTTTTTCCATACAAGGAATAACCAAAAGTGTTAACCTATTTGTATAATGCACATTTAATGAATATAGTCTGTCCATTTTATGAGTCCAAGTAAATATCTTTAATATAATAAGTAACTATATAGTAAATATATATACATGTAAATATATATTTACTATATATGTGTGTAAATATATATTTATTATATATACATATAAATATATATTTACTATATATGATATTGTCATTAATATGCAAATATATATCTTTATTCATCTATATACTATTCATATGTAAATGAATATGAATATTCACATATGAATGATGATCTTTATAAGAACAGTTTTGAAAACAAAAGAAGATATTCTAGAAATATTTTAAGGGCTACTGCCAAGAAATTAAAGTACCTAATTTTAAGAATTATCACAGTTTCATAAAAGAATAACCAGGGAAATTTTGAAAAGTAAGAGGCTGGTCTAATCTATTCTACCAGCTATTAAAACATATTAAAAATCTACCATAATGAAAACAGCTTGGTATTCTAATTGTTTGTTTCTTCCCTTGAATACGTTTCACCCTTAGGTGGGATCTTCAGTCTCTATTCTCCATGTCTGGTGCCTATCTCATGGTTTTCATTTATTTGCTGCATCTTTCTCTCTTTGAAAGAAACCCTTTGGGGAGTTTAAGAAAAATAATGTAGGCTACTTCTGAAGTTGTCTAGCCTCAGTAAATTCCCTTTCCCTGTCACTACTGAGAAATAAACACTTTGCAATTCATAGAGTAGAAGCAAAGTACCTGATGTTCCAAACACTGCACACAAGTCAGCGTGGAATATCAAAAGTGTTAGAGGAGGGACTTCCCTGGAGGTCCAGTGGTTGGGACTCTGCGCTTCCACTGCAGAGGGCACGGGTTCAATCCTTGGGCCGGGAACTAAGATCCCACATGCCCGAGGCACGGCCAAAAATAAAATAAAAGTAGAAAATAAAATAAAATAGATTAAAAATAAATATATCTATTTAAAAGTGTTAGAGTAGCAATGCATCAACTCTATGAGTGCCAACCAGAAAACACAGTGCCTGCATGATTCAGCGGCAAGCCAATCAGAGGTCACCTACCAGAGCAGGCTGGTCGTAAGTGTCAGTTCCTAAAAGCTGGTTAACCTGCCCTCAATCATGTAATTAAACCTGTTGTGTTCATCCCAGTTACCACCGAACCTTCATATAATGTAGTACAATGGATCGATTTGGTAAATACCAACAAGCAGGGGATTGTCATCATCAATGACTTTATTCTACACCAAGCTCTCCATCTCCAGGCCTTTGCACATGCTGTGTCTTCTGTCTGGAACATACCTGTTGCACCCCTGCCCTCTCTATCACCCTTTCCTTAATATTGTCAACTCACTGTTTAGGTTTCTTTCAAATAATGTATAATTTTTTCCTGCATGTGAATTTAATTTCACAATTCTTCTTCAATCCCAGTGCAGATGACTCACTTCAAAGCCTTTCCTAGCTCCCAAACATTATGTTAATTGGTTATGTAAATTGTCACTCCTCTCTTCAGAGACAGCACCTTGTGCTTCTGTTTATCGCAGCTCTTATCACCAGAAAATGTGTGGGCCTCTTTGTTTCGTTCTCTCCCCCACTGGACTGTAAACTTCAAAGGACAAGTACTAGGCAAGTCGTAGCTAATGATAACTTCTCAGCACCTAAAACCAAAACAAACAAGCAATTCCTATTTTAACTTCTTTGGGAATGTAATGACATTAAAAACTACCCTTGACACTAAGGGTACCTACAAAAAAAAAAAAAAAAAAAAGGATATGCCACAAACTTTATCTTAAAATCCATCCACTTTTTGTATTTTTAAAACTATAACCAAGCCACCATCCCCTTGCACCTGGATTCTGAGGACCCTCCTTACTATCACCCCACTTTCCATGTTACTCACCTTTAGTTTTAAAATGCACATTGGATCATCATGTCACTCACCTACTTAAACCTTCCATTGGCTGTCCACTGAACTTAAGATATCAAGTCCTAAACATGACTTACAAGGTCGGGCCTATCTGGCCCCTGCCCACCTCTGCAGCTCCAGCTCTTTCTACTGAACCTACAGTTCACCAAGTGTCTTCCCAGCTCAAGTGTTGTTCCTGCTCTACCTGGGCTATTCTCTGTCCCTCCCACCCCCTCAACACAACCTAGCCCCACCTGAATGACCCATTCTCACCCTTCAGGTCTCAGAGGCCACCCTCTTCCTCAATGTGAAAGCAGCCTTGCCTGTTATATTCTTTCAAGGAACATGCATTTTTTTTCCTTCAGAGCATCTTTTCCAATTCATCATTGTATTCCCCTAGTAAACTTTAAGTTCAATGAGGGCAGGGATCACACCTATTCTCTTCACCACTATATCCACAGTGCTCAGCTTGGGACCTATCTTCTAGTAAGTTCTTGATATGTGCTTTGAATGAATGAGTGGGTAATAAAGTTGGAAAATGCAGGAAGAGTTCAGAATAGAGAGTGGAGACTGAGAGTCAGCCCTCTCCTGCCAGAGGAGCTAGCCCCTGAGTTGCTCTGTAAAAGATGTGGTTGGGTTAGAAGAGTGATTTCCAGATTTCATGAAACAATTTTTTTTAATGGAGACTTACAGAATGTTGCCAGCTCAATTTTTCCATGTTACGTCATTAAAACCAAAAATGATTCCAACTAGAATAACTATTATTTTGTTTAGAAAGATATATTTTAACACTAAAAGCAGGGGGGAAAAACTTCAAAGTAAAGGACAGTTCTTTAAACTGGATGAATCTAGCCTTATGCAAAATAAATCATCCTGGGGTGTGTGTATGTGTGTGTGTGTGTTTTCTGGTTTCCCTTCAGAAAATTCCAGCAAGGACTGGCTCAAATCCATGGACCAGCCCTTGCTAAACACTGACCTGGATGAGAGGAGGGGATGCAGAAGGCAGACAAAGTCCCCAGGAGTGCTCCAGGCACATTCAGGAAACAATAAATAGATAGCCAAGATGCAGGTTTCGTGAAAGAGGAAATGATGACTAGATAAAGAGTGGAGGCAAAATGCCTGGACCATTAAACAAAAAATGCTCCCTTTCATCATGCTTGGCTCACACACAGAAATACCAGTGTTTCCAACAGGAGGAGAGGCCGAAAGGAAAGGGGGAGGAAAAGCCACTCAGCTGTTGAGATTGAACGTCTACTATGTGCCCGCACTGGATGGGGGCAGAGAGAAAGTAGGAGAAATACCTGCTGTGCTCGCTTCAACAGGGGGGGGACAGTGGGACAGGATGAAGGGCAGTGAAATAGCAGTGCACAGATTCAACACCATCAGAGAGGCTGGAAGTAGACACAGAGTGTTTAAGTGTATAATTACAGAGAAGAAAATGAAAGCTACAAAATAGCAAGTGGGAGAGACCCCATTTTCTGCTCTCCTAGCACATGGGTTCTGGCCCCCATCCAGGCCCTAGGTGCCCAGTGATTTGGAGGAGGAAGGCAGAGCTCCCTGGGTGGGGAACAATGAAGACCTCCAGAGTAAATCTTTGACCCTTGTTTCCTCCTTACTGCATCCCAAGCCCTGCATAGTTACAGAATGTAGAATCACCCAAGGCATCTTCACCTTCTTTTGGACAGTTCACCTCAGCCCCATCCCCAAATATAGGACAGATTATCACATTTCTTCGTCATTACACAGAAAGGGGGGATTATAGTAGTTACCAGCCACTCCCATTTATTGAGAATTAGAAAACAGACAAATAAGGGGAAAATCAATCTGAAATAAGATTATCAACTCAACCCAAAGTCAAGATTGAAATTCTGATTGACCAGCATTAATTTTACTATTCAATGTTCTTTGCCACATTTGAAGCTTTCCCTTTTCAGAGAAATCTTCCATCCTTGAAGGTCCATAATGCATAATAAAGATGTAGCTCACTTTGCCCTAAATCTCTTTTTTTCCCTAAATCAATTATACTTTAAATGCACTTCCAGCGTTTTCTATTTACAGGAACTAATGGCTATGCCAAGGGAGTGATAAGTCAGTGTTACAGTTTGTTTATATTGAATGTGCATAGTTGTGGATGCTGAGATATGGTGTGGGTCAGTCTGGAGTCCCTCCTGAAGCCATGGACGCCAACATCATGAAGCCCTGCTCCTGGGCCATTCACTGTGCATCGATTGCTCCTGGAACCTACGTCCTTTTGTAAAGCAGAGTGCCTTGTGAATATGGATTACCACTCCTCTGTTCATTCTTTGCCTCTGTTCAGAATTTAGAATATTGAGTGTTCTTCAACCAGCGTACAGGCTCTCCTTTGAGCATTAGAAGACTTGGTTTCCAGTTCTTCACTCCTCCACTCTCTTTGATATACAGGTGGCCTCATTTCCAACTCATGGCAACTAGGATGATTGCAAAGTCCTCAGCCTTTCTTGGAAGAAGGCACCATAGAAATACAAGTTCATGCTTACCTGTTAGTTTTTGTTCAGTGTTTTCCTGAGTCTCTGAAAATCCTGTTTTCAATAATGCAAATATATTTTGGATTTGCAACTCTTTTTACATAGGGTCTTGTACATCTCTTTATGTAGGAAATTTAGAACCAAATTCCTACTCCAAATTCACCTGGAGGAGCAACTATTGAGGCTTGCTTGATTTCAAACTATGTTTCACATGAATTGACTTAAAGTCTTCTAATACGAAAGAGTAACAAATAGTATTAAATATTTCAAGAGGTTTCCCATAACACTTGGGGGGAAAAAAACCAGTAGGAAACAAGTACCCATCATTGAGGAATGGTTGGGTAGATTCCATGCTGTGGAATATTGTTATGCAGCTGTTATAAAAAGAGTGATTTGAGTGTGTACTTAACCAAAGGGGATATTCGTGATATGTTTCTATTAGGTTAAAATGAAAACAAGTTTCAGAGAAATTTGTACAAGATGGCATCATTTTTGTAGAAAGCAAAAATACATATGCATAGATGTGTTGTACATGCTGGTATGAGCACAAAGAAAGGTTTGGAAAAAAGCACACCAAACCTTTATAAGATTGGTCTCAATGAAATGGCAATGGGTGCAGAGGATGATAACTTTTTCATTATCTATCTATTTATTTCATGTTTCACATGTTACACCCAGTACATATTACTCATAATTATAAAATAGCATAATAAATACAGTTTAAAAGGAAAACAGTTGTCTTATATTGTGGGTCTATAATAAAATCCCAAAGCAGGAGAGTTTGTCTGATTAGGAATTTGGGAATTCTGGTTGCTCTGTGGGTAACAGCTCAAAGATCGTCCACATTTAGACAGGAACAACCTTAAATTGTATGCCAGTTTTGGCCTGGAACATTCTTGGGGATGATTGAATGCTGCGGCTTTCAATACAAAGAAAGGAATTTTGACACCGGCTAAGCATTTCCCAGCTCCTGCTCAATGATACTTTTCCCCATGACAGGAAAAATCAGAAGCTTGTAAATCATAACCAGGATATTCAGAGAAAATGTCTGTTCTTGGTTTTCTCTGCCAATTATCTGTCCACTGACAAAGTATTAAAAAATAGTATAAGTGATGTGACATTTTAAGGAGCAAGAAAAATAACAGACACGCCTGTAGTAGGCTGCCAGGTGCACGGCGCCTTAGCACCTTTACAGCCTTGTCAGGAAGTGAAGTTATGACACTAAGTTTTCCTACAAGAGTCTTCTTTCTCTGTGGACTGCTGATTCCTACAAATGACTCTGTGGTGCTTCCCACTCTTCCATGCCATGATCTATCCCCCGCCGACCGTCCCATTTCCCGGCTCTTCCCCCTCACACAGAGATACAAAAGTCTAGTTATTTCACTTCCTTCCTAGATGAACTGCAAATACTTATGATTTTGCAAAAATGAAGGAAGTGCTCTCTAAAATTCGCAGCAATGGCATGAGACATTCTGCAGTTTCAAAATTATGCTCTCCTAGAGTTCTGAGACTTAATAACAATGGTACTCCAAGAAAGAGAAGCTAGCTACCAGGTTCTTCAGGAGGATTAAAACGACTTTCAGACAGGTGCTGCATCACAGAAATTCAAGTTTACTGGATAATTAATCATAACCAAGTTAAATGGAATCTTTATCCAATTTTTACTTTATTCATATATTAATGTCACCTTGCCCTATTCCAGAAAACCCCTTTAGACTTTTCCCTTTTCTGGCTAAGAAAATCATATGCAACTCAACAGTTTACAAGGTCAGATTGCCACATGATCCATCCTTTATTCTAATACTTTTCTCTCCTACCATCACTCATCCAGTGTTCTCTCTTGCTCCTACCTCCCTTTCTATTATCCCTTTGATTTTCCCCTCTGTGACTCGTATTACACTCCCTCACAAAGGTCTCTGTTTCTGCCATCCCTTCTTTCTGAGGCAGCACCATCTTTGTCTCACATTCAATGATGTCCTCCAACAGGCCAGCCTGGATTGGGGTTCTGGGTTGACAATAAAGCTGTGATGCTGAGGTAGAGGAAACTCTCACACAAAGAGAGGGCTGTGGCCATGGAAAAGGCACTATGGCCAAGTTGGGGGATTGAAATTTCATTTCCTTGGAGGGGGATGGAAAAGAGGTTGTAATATAGAGTCAGGTTTCCCTTACCAAAGTCCCTACTTCAACTCTTGTAGATGTAATCACAGATATGCTTACATTTGCCTACAGATTTTTAAAAACCTTCAAACATCTTATATAAATTCATGTGAAAGGCAATAAATGAACAAACAATAAAATAATAATAGTTATTCAAGAGATCCTTCCAGGTGTTGCAAAAGAGAAGAGAAGGCATAGCTGAGCTGGTAAGAGGTTACTTAGTGGACTCCTGCAGAATGGGGGAGAGGCTGGAAATAGGGGCATTCTGTCCTAGCCTCTGCTCCTCTGCTGCATTCCACCCCCTAACCCACCTCACCCCGAGAGTGTCCTTAGAAATACTTGACATTGCAGGCAGGATCCTGAGACAGGGAACTGGAGAAAACCTCAGCCCTTGACCTTTGGGTGTTTCTAATATCACTGGTAGTTGGATCAAAGGATCCCCTCCATGACCCTTTGGTCAATTATTAAACTCATAAAAATAGCATCTTCTCAGAATTTGAAAAAAATAGATGCATGTATATGTATAACTGAATCACTTTGCTGTACAGCTGAAACCAACACAGCATTGTTAATCAACTATGCTCCAATATAAAATAAAATAATTTTTTAAATAAAAATTTTAAAAAGAAGTAAAAAAATAGCGTCTTCTCATATCTTGGTTTTCTAGCAATGAAAACAAAAGCGCTATTTTTTCCTGAGTTATCTAAGCTCCAAGAATCAAGTGATCTATATTTCGAATACAGAGGTTCTTTATTATCAAACAGTTGTTTTTAATTCAGGAATTATTCATTTCATTTTTATTTGGGGGTTATATGTATAAAACCAGAATTATATATTTAAAATCTTAATGGAGTAATTATTCAGGCAAGTCACTGAGATATTTGGTGAAAATGTACTATACTCTGAGCAGGATAATCTTCCTTAACTGCAGATGGAGGAAAGTTGTAAAATCTTTAAAAAAAAAAAAAAAATGTATTTGGTGAACAGCTCCTGGGTATGTGGGCCAATCTCAGCCAATTAGAGGCTATTCATTAAGGCCCCAAAAGTGTTGCCTGGGTAGCAGATTAATAATGGCACAGACCGCTTTCAGGTTTCATGACAGGGCCTATTCTTTGCCAAATGTATCACATTTGAGAGTCTGTAGCCTGTTAAGGGTATTCATTAGGAAAAATAATTATAATTTCCCAAGTTTTAGGGATTTTCTTTTGAAATTCCCCACATTTCCACTAAACTCCAATTTCTTGATAACTTTACAAGAAAACAGTGTAAATTCACTAACTAGTAACCCTTTAGAAAACATTTTCTATTTATTGTATTAGCAAATAATTTGATAAATTTGAAATGCTGCTCACAATTAAAGCCATAAGTCATATTTTTCCACTTTCTGAGTTTCCCTCTTCTCTTGCCTTCTGTTTTCCCTTTGGCTAAAATAAGAGAGCAGTCTGACGTAATTTGAGGGGGGAAGCTGAAATTGAATTTGATTCTCTGTTCTAAATTTTCCTTTCTTTTTGTTCTTTCTCCGTCCTCTTTTTTCTTCCCTCCCTGGCTTCCTCCCTTCTCTCTGTCTCTCCACTCCACCGCTGTCCTCATCACAATCAAATGTTTCCTGTCACTGCCCCATGTAAGCTGCAGTAGCAGAGTCCTAGGCACCAGGAGCTGGGCCCGAAAAGCATAACACACCTTCCCTGCCCTCCAGGAGCTGGCAGCTCAATCAAGAAGACCAAATATATACACATATCTTCTTGCCCTCATTCCTTCACCCTACAAACATTTATTGAGCACCTACTTTGTGTCAGGCGCTGTGTTAGGTGATAAAAAAAGACTCCACCCTAACAACAACAGCCAAAATAAAGTAGCTAACACAGCAAAATACAATAATCACCAAATGTCCCATAGACCAAAAACGTTGTGGAAGACCAGAAGAAAAGAGATTTCAAATAGAAGGGATCATAGAACCTAAACAGAACAGATAAGGTAGGAAACGGTAGTCCTAACTCTATGAATATTGAAATCTCCTCTATATAAATAAAAATGAATTTGAAATTTGAGCTCTATATGCCTTCTCTACCATACATCAGATAGCAGACATATTTTTGTGGTTGATTTGGAGTTGGAGATAAAGAACCTGAATCCAAAGACCTGAATTTAAGTTCTATCTCTGTTCATTTAGCTAGCATTAAGTATGATTTAAAATTTTAAATTGCATCGTAGATGGTAAATATTATTTGTCCCTAAAATGCTGAGTGATTTTGCTAAATTTCATTTATTTGTCCTTAAAAAAAGGCATTTATTAGTCTTTGAAAAAGAGAATTATTGAGAAAGGAGGTAATAGCATCATTTTTAGGAGTCTCTATAGTACAGCAAAACTAAAGGGTTTGTATTTACAATAATTAGCAGACCCAGAAAAGGAATTCCAACTGTGAATGTACTTATGACATTTTTCTTTCTCACTCATAGGTGGGAGACTAAGTGAAATGACACATTCTTAAATATCACCGTGCGCGCACACACGCACACACACACACACGTGTGTGTGTGGTGATATATATATATAAAATCACCAGATACTATGTTCTTGATGTAAAGATAAGTTGTTTTAATTCTGACTCAGCCTCCATCCAATATTTTTTCAAAGAGTCCTTGTATAGTTTTGGAGCTAATTATTTACCAAGTGGAAATTGGAGAGGATTCAGTCTGGAAGAAGTCCATTTTAATGTAATTGTTCTGGTGTTTAGCACATCCTAGTATTTGTCATCTGTTGCTCTTGCTTTGCATTCAAAGGGTTTGGGATATGATGACCTTTAAAAAAAAAAAAAAAAACCCCGGGTATTGTGTAACACAGCCCCACCTCATTGTAATGCAGAATGCATAGCTTCCAGTGTTTGCAACACTCTGAAGCCAGTTCCTTTCACACTGAAAATAGACACAGGGCCAATGTGAGTGCACACTTTTTTCTCCAGCTCCACTAATCTTGCAGCTGACATCTTAGCGAACAATTAAGCATTCAAGAAAGTTTACGAAATTTAAAGCCAAATTGCCAGCCACTCCCTACTGATAATCTCAATCACATATTTTGCCAAAAATTGCACCAAGAAAATATGGTCACTTTAAAGGGACAAACTCAATCATTATTTAGCAGCAGAAACACCTGGACCCACCCAGTCTGGCTATTTCACTTATTAAAATTCTTTTTTGTTGTTGTTATTGTTGTCATTAGAAAAAACAAAGACATTTGGGGGAAACCCCATGAGGGCTTTACCTGAAATTTTTGTCATTTATAAAACATTAGATATTTATTTTAAAGAGATCTATAAAGGCCACAATGAATCTCCCACACCGCTTTCTTTAGCAGATTATAGGTAAGAATGTTAAATATAAGAGGTTACTAGAATTTTCCATTCCCAAGGGGGTTGTAAAGAGATTATCTTCAAATTCCAATTTAGGAGAAGGGAAGAAAGATCCTTTCTCTGCTGTTTCTTCATAGTCACAATGCATCGTAAGAGAGTTACACAGAAGTGTTTTCTGGACCACAACTTCCCAGTCTCTACCACCCAAGGTTGTAGCCTCACACGCAGGACTATGTGGTCCTGAAAGTCATTGATGGGGGTCTTTGGAGGAATAGCTCTTCCTGGCATTTCTCTCACATGTTGGGATAATTGACAATTCTCACCTTCCCACCTCTAAGACTACACTATAATACATGTCCCAACTCTGCCCTCAGTCACTTGACCATTTTCTACGATCATTTCAAAGTCAGCCAAAGCCAGCCCATCATTGTCGACAACCCTCAGTGGCTCCGCTGTCCCTGGCATAAAAGCGAAATCACTACTCGGGAATTCTGGCTCCAGCCCTTCTGCATCAGACACGCAGGTTGACGGAGCACGGAAACAGCAGTCGGAGTACGAAGCACTTTCTGGATGCCCCTGGGTCCCTGGTGTGTCTGTGAATAAAGTTCTTATAACATTTTCACCACCTTTGCCATTTCCAGACTTTCCACTGCTCCTCTCCTCAAGCAGGCCCTCCTTCTCTTCCTTCAGATCTCAGGATATTCTCTAGAAGGTTCTTTATCATCTACTCAAGTCCTTGACGCCACCTCAGAATTTCAGCAGCATGTTATCTTAAACGTTAATTACCATTTTAGGCAGAAATCTTTTCTCCCCAACTAAATTATAAGACACGATACGGATCCATAGGCAGTGTGTATTCCAATGCCTGGGTATTTCACAGAGCTTTATTAGTGATATTTTTTAAAAGGTACACCCTGAATGGGAGGACAAATACATGACTTCAAAACTGCTGGTCTTGGAGTGACCTTAAAATTTTCAATAGAAAATGATGTTATAAATGTGTGGATGGGCTTCCCTGGTGGCGCAGTGGTTGAGAATCTGCCTGCCAATGCAGGGCACACGGGTTCGAGCCCTGGTCTGGGAAGATCCCACGTGCCGCGGAGCAACTGGGCCCGTGAGCCACAATTACTGAGCCTGCGTGTCTGGAGCCTGTGCTCCGCAACAAGAGAGGCCGCGATAGTGAGAGGCCCGCGCACCGCGATGAAGAGTGGCCCCCGCTCGCCACAACTAAAGAAAGCCCTCGCACAGAAACGAAGACCCAACACAGCCATAAATAAATAAATAAAAATTAAAAAAAAAAATGTGTGGATTGTGGACTGCTCGCTGGCTCTTCACGTACGGAATGGACTACGTGAAATGAAATCAGGACCAAGGTCAAGTATCATCATTCTTCAATCCTGACTCTCTCTGTGGTCTTGGGAAAGTTAGTTTATCTTTACGTTTTTACAGTTTGCCCTTTTGGGGAAGAGGAAATTAAAATGTACCTTTCCCAGAAATACAGTGACACTTTATAGTTTAGGAGAAGTATTTAACTAATGGGAATCAGGCTCATAAAACAGAAACAAGATTGACTGATTCTGGTTGAGTTGATTTCACTCTATGACTAACTGCCTCCCCAGATTGGAAGTTCTCAGTGTCTCCATGTGAGTCGCAATCCCTGTCAGTTGCTTAGTTCTTCACAGTATCACTGAGAGAGAGACTGTTCCAGGCGATCTAGCTACTGCCAAGGCATCAAAAGATTTTATCTTTTTAAATCTTTCTCTACATTCTGCATGTAACAATTTATTTGTTTTTTTTTTCACAAAATACTTACAGAGCTCTAATGGCATTAGATACCCGACATTCAATAAGTTGATGGCACTTGGTGGCACTGGCCTCCGAGTATTCAATGAGGATACTGTTTGGTTATTTTTCATTTTAATTGCTGGAATGGCTGTGGATATAAGTTGCTTTGCACAAAAGGGTGACAAATAATGATGAAAGACACCAGAGTGCTCTCATGTGTGGCTTCGTCAGGAAGGAGAAAAGAGATTATTGCAGCTGAACTGATCACATGGAATTTGCTGGACCTTCCTTCTCCCCCCCCCCCCCCGCCCCCATCGCCACCACGTCCCTTGACTGAAATGCATTTCTTACGGGCTAGGAGGGATCCAGCTGAATAACACACAAAAATTGATCCTATTAACAATGATCTTTAGAATGTTCAAGGACATAACGCCGCTTTTGTGAGGTTCCAACATAAGCATCTCCAATCCTTAAAGGAGCAAATTGTTTCTGGTTCTGTCATTTTCTTCCTAGGGAACTGTTGCCTCAAAACAGAGCTGCTTTGGGAAGGGAGGCGGGGAGGGGGAAAGGAGGGCACAGCCTCCAGTTTAAAACAATGCTCAGGCCGGCCTTCCTTCCCAGCAACGGGGACGCCACTTGTATTTTTAATTAACGTTGTAATCCTTTAAAATCATTTAATATTAGGCAAATATGTTAATGCTGCAAAATCAATGCTAAGAAAACTGTCAGCAGAGATAATAGGTAAAATTATTTTATGATCTACCAGGTTTTCAATTGTTCTTTTGTTAAAAAAAAAAAAAAAAAAAAACTCTTCATCACTCTAACAGAGAGTCTGAGCGATCATTAAGGAAAGAATGAGTCTGTGTCCCATATTACTGAACATCTATGTGCCTGATGAAGTAGATATTTCAACCCCCTTTCCTGGTGGCAAAGTGGCTTTTCTGTTCGGTAGCACTGAGGGAACCTGGGTTCCTTCCCCCCCTCAGGAGTTACTCCTTTTTTCTCTCCCCTTTCCTTCTGTTTTAGGGAATTGCCTCTGCTACCTGAGAGACTTACAAATACCTGCATCTGTGCCCTCCCTGGGCCCTGCTTCCCCTGCTCAGTGTACCTACTCTCGGCAGCCAGCTTTCAGGCCCTCATGTCTATGACCCTTGCCACCAGCCCTCGCCTCCAAGTTTCTTTGGTAGTTTTTTTATTTCAGCCCTTAGAAGCATCCTGTGAAAGCCTGTGACTCCTAACAGGATCGATAACTGCGTGCATATTGCACACACACCTCAGCAGTGGGATGCGGGCTATTTTGAACCCTGGTTTTAGATCTTTCAAAATAGAAACACTCTCTCTTTCTCTCTCTCTCTCTCTTCTTCTTTCTTAATCAAGTTGTTACTTACAGGCATTTTCATTATGACACAGGGAGACTTATACACAAAAACGTGGGCTTTCTAGTCATAATATGCTGCTGGCGCTTCCAGAATCCAGAGAAAATTCACTGATGAGTACGGATTAAGGTTGTGGTTTTGAACTCCTCTCAACAGGCACTTTATGAATAACACCAATAGTGACAATTCTCTGTTAAAAGAGAACGCCTGTAATTAGGCCTTGGACACACATGTTAATAAGTGAGTTTCAGCTATGTCTTCCCACAGTAGAGGACCCATCATTTCCATCAGGGAATCAGAGGCAGAGAAATGTTGTCCTTCATTAAATTGTACTCTTTCTGTGGTGGCTTTTTAAGTTCTGCAAAATCTGGACAGCAGAAAATTTGTCTGGAAGAAGGGCAGTCTCTCTACACCCCTCCCAAGCCAAATTCTGAGAATAGGAAAAATGATGGGCCTTTATCATTTTCTCTAACCCAGGGTCCCTATATGTGACAATATAGCTTTCTATTGAAGGGTCCAACAGTGGGGGAGGATTCAGGTCTGTGCACAGATGAAATGAAGCCCCCAGGGACAGGCAAGATGAGGTTTAGTATCTTAGCGTTGCAAGAATTTTTTTAAAAAGTGGAAATTAGATAACTAAGAAGAATCTGATTGGAATTGAGAGGATAGTGCTCAGATTTAAGAAAACACCTTCCCATCACACCCAAGTCCTCTTCGCTGTGGTGTGAGATGGTATAAAAGCTTTCAAATGGAAACCACTTTTTATCCTGAATGACCAGAGTTCATTTCCGGGATGACCAGTTTCAGGGTCTCCAATTATCTACCACAAAGAATATTTTATGTTTAAAAAGCACATATATACAGTTGCTGATAATGAGTTAAGTGGCTTGTTTGTACCCTGTTCATTATTATGGTTTATTGAGAGAGAAAAATTTAGAATGAAGGATTTGCTGTTGGTAGTCTTCTTATTTCAGCCCTTAGAAGCGTCCTGTGAAAGCCTGTGACTCCTAACAGGATCGATAACTGCGTGCATATTGCACACACACCTCAGCAGTGGGATGCGGGCTATTTCGTACCCTGGTTTTAGATCTTTCAAAATAGAAACGTTCTCTCTCTCTCTCCTTCATTCTTAATCAAGCTGTTACTTGCGGGCGTTTTCATTATGACACAGGGAGCCTTATACACAAAAATGTGGACTTTCTAGTCATAATATGCTGCTGGCGCTTCCAGAATCCAGAGAACTGGATGGACATTCCCAATTTCCATATTCTAAAGTAGGAAGCATGAAAAGACTTTGTCAACTGTAATAAACACCACGACAATGAAAGATGTCACCAGCGTCCACTCTCATATTGCTTGGGTCAGACACTTTTCTTTTTGAAACAGAAAACCTGGTTCATTGTTGAGGCTGATGCTATATAGTTTTTAACAGGCTCTTTCAACACCTGATGGACTCAATGGAACCAGAATGTTTCTAGTAAGTGTTTCCATAAGATTTCCTTCTAAGTGTAACTTTCAATTCTTTTCTACCAAAAAAACACAAAAAACACAAAAGACGGTTGCTCTGAATAGTTTAAAATTGTTTTTATTGAAAGTGGGAGGGACAGGTCTTCATGTCAGGGACAGGACTTTTTGGAAGCTTCTGAAGAATCCAACATCTTATTACGCCCATGTACAGTGGGAGGGAAATGGAGAAGTTTGAATGGGCTCCGAAAGAACTGTTCTTTGTGCATCTCACTCTCTCCTGATGCGGTATGTGTTCCAGGAAAGAGGACAGGCACGGAGACTAAACACAAAAATCAAAATGGATTTTACTCCGCCTTCAGTACACAGCACGACACAAAAGTCCATTGTGCTATGAGATAACTGCGAAGATGAATGGAGTTGGCTGTCACGGAGGTGGCTGTGGGGCCGGTCTCTATTGGATCACGGTCCAGGGCTGAATTCCTTTCTGGTTCATCAGGGTCTGTTGGTACCACAGGAAGTGTCATGATCCTTTTTTTCACTAGGGCCAGATGGTGTCCTTTTTGAGGCCTTACTAATGCCCAGTTTTCCACATGTAAAACTCCTGGGAAAATGACCTAACTCACAGCTGCTTAGTGAGGCTTGAGCAGATCTTTAGAAAGACTTCTGTCAAGAGCAAGGAGATTGTACCACTAGCAGGATAAAGGGGGAGGCTGTGGCCAGAAATGTATCAATTACAAACTATTTTTAAACTGCTATCATAATTTGCATTGTGATTTGCACAATGTATGTCTTCATAGGCCGTGGCTGAAAGGCTGGTTCATGAAAGCTGCTAATTGCTAGAGATGCTGATTGTTTTCCTAGCAGAAGTTTTACCTTCCTTGAGAGCAGATGGCCTGAATAAGAAGAGAAAATGTGGTCCAGAAGGGTCGGGAAAGGACAAAAAGTGAAAGATTCCCTAGATAGCTGCAAGGAGCCTGGGGAGAGGGGAGGGACCTTGGTGTTAAAAAGAGGAGAGAAAGTGGAAACTTTTGATGTATGTGGCTTGTGTTTACCAATGAATTGAATGATTCCCAAGGGCGGACGACTGCAGGTGTGATATTCAGAAAGCAAGATGCCTTTCTATTAACTGAGTTATAGTGAGAAGACATCCAAGTTGTTACAGGGGTCAGAGAGATTCACTGAAAGTTACTGTAGGATTTTTCTCCCACCCCAGAGAGCACGGATAATAATTACCTTTGGGATAAAGCTACTCTTAAGAAAGTCTTTGAATCCTTGCTTATTTTTGTGTGTTGTATAGTAGTTGATTCTTGCTTCTTTGTGTATTTTTCCCTTTGTGGAAATTTTTTTAAAAATCTAGATTGTTGTTTTTGACTTGTTTAAAGGGGACTTTTCTAGCCTTTAGAGTTTTCATTACCATTTTAATCAATGTGTGACAAATGACAGATTCTTCCTGTCATGTGTGAATAGTATGTTGAAGTTTTTTCAAAAATCTAAAGCCAGGTACAAAATAGGTTTGTACTTTTTTATTCCAACCTGTACAAAAAAAAATAGTACCATCTCTTTGCAAACGAGTGAAGTATCAAATAATTACCATGGGGATCTATTTCTAAAAAGTTATTTTTTTCAGGTGTATAATATTTATACAAATTTGCTTAATTTTTAGGTCACAAAAATCTAACAATGTATTACTGGGGAGGAGAAGAAAAACTGATGTGAAACATTTGACGTGCTTTCAATCAAGTGCCTAACAGTAAGTCTACTAAAAGAAATGTCTCATTCGCGTGTTTTAAACCTAGCAATAGCTGCGTAGCAAATGGCAGATCAGTAACATGAGGAGGAAGCAGTACCTCTGCAATTTTTATTCTCTCTGAGATTTTGGATAAAAGCATACAAGATGGTGATTAGCTATCTTTACTGCTCAGAACCTGAAAAGCATCAATATCCATAATTTGCAGATTACTGACTTAATTGTTCATGAACATTTCACAGAACCTTGCCTCCCTTATGTAACTTATTATGGCTTATGCCTGGATGTGAATTGTCATAAAGTAACGCAGCATCCATAGAAAACATTTTAGTGAGAGGCTGCTAACCTCAGAGGATGAGTGATATTTCGCTCAAGTGGTACCGGTTTTGTTCACACTTAAAATGCCCAGCTCCACGGGGAACTGGTATGTTTAGGACACGAATCTGACAAGGTAGCAGAGAAGGAAGGACATTCTCCTCTGGTTAGCAACCAGCAGCATTAGGACAAAGACCCCAAAACTTTAACTAAAGGCATAATTTGCTTGCTTGTCTTTAACTTTCTCTTTAAGCAATAATACAGCTCACTAGAAATAGTTTCAAATATAATTCTGCTGATTAGTATTGATTTCTCTTTTGTTTTAAAAAGGAGAACAGACGCAGGTATCCTGTGTACACGTAGGATCCATGTTGAGCAGCTAACGAGCCCTAGAGATAGAACCAGGATTCCTCCGCTGGGTCAGTTACACGCAACCAGGCTTTTAGCAGAAACTAGCCTTCTGTCTCCTTCCTTTCATGGGCAGGGATACGTTTTGTTGTGACACAAAGAAATCATTCCCTCCCTTGTTCACAAAGGCCCACAGGACTAGCTCTCCTTTATTACTGCTCTTTTCTTTCTCTGAATGCTATATTTTTTTATTTACATAAGAATTCTTGTAGATGTTTTATTTACATATGTATTCAACTCATTTTGGAGGAGTGAAAAGAAGAGAGGAAACCCTAAACCCAAAAGCACACTTTTACAAAGACTAAAATCCATCTCTGTGGCTGTCAGTGTCCCAGAAAGTAACACTAATCTTGCTTTCGCCTTAATTGTTGAGTCTTACTCTTCATATCTTGGGTAGAAATTCGGAAGGTATTCAGGGTCTTTCCAAGCTTCAAGTTTGATGCTATGTAGTCTTGTTCTGTGGAGATGAGGAGGAAGCAAAGGGTGTCATGTGAAAAAAGGCCCTCTAACTTGGAAGATACTGTTCAGTTATTACAATGGATCATCAGAGAAAGAAATAATGAAGTTGAGCTCCAGATGAGTGACCATAATACTTTTATCTATGAAATTTTAAGATGTGACTGGCGAAAAGCAAAGGATATTCTTTTAAAATAATCGAAAATTAATCTTTAACATTATTCACGATTCAAATAAATTCTGATCTTTGTTTCAAGAATATCCATTCAATCTACAGAGTTTGGAAATTCAAATGGTCAGTACAATGTTAACTGATAGCAGAAACTAGAGCCTCTATATATATTTTTTCACTATTATAACTTCTGGGGGGCAGGGAGAGACTCCCTTACTGAAAGTTTTAAAGTCATTTCTCAAACAATAGACCTAGTAAATCTTGAAAAAAATCCCTTCAGTTAGTTTTCATGTCCCACATTGTGGGAATGTGCAAAATATACTTTTTCCCATTTTTAAAAGGTGTACTAAATAAATCATCCTTTTTGCCCCCTCAGGCATCGCATGTGTTGAAAAGAATCACTTCTTAGAATTTACCCTATGAGTTATTGGAATTTTCCAGAGGAAATTTTACTCACTATTTTTTGTTGTATCAAAAAATATTAATTGGAGCTCCTACTGTATCCAGGTAATTATGTTAGACATGAGCAGTATAAAAAAGAATCAGACATAGACCCCCTTCTCTGATGTTTGTGGGATCCTGTGATGACAAGCCAATTAGGGACAGACAGTATAAAGATTGGAGGAAGTGGAAGGACATCCTAGATATTAGTATCTCATCACATCCTTTTCCTCTCCTTTAAGTTCTTGAAGATTCTATAGAAGCCTCAATGTACAATAGGAGTTCAACAAACACTAACAGTTGTTGATTAAGTTCTAGCACTTGATTAAGTTGAGTGGCACTCAGCATGCCACTAAAAAATGTCACTTGATTCCTTCTTTATAATATTCCTGGACGAGGCTGCTCTCATTGCTGCTGCTGTTATTTAATCTGTTTTCTGGATTACTCCAAAATCTTTATACTGATTCAGATTGTAAAACTACTTTCAGTTCATTAAAATTGCAGATTTATTATTCCACTCTGGGCTGTGAAAGCATCTGGAACCTAGGTCACCTGCTCGGTCTTCAGATCATGCATCTGTTACTAACACATTCACCTGCAAGTTAGCTAAGAAAGACCAGATGACTATGCAGGTACCCCCATGACAAGAGCATCATTAAGAAGGAAGGGATTATAAATCCATAGATTTTGAAGTTGGAAGGAAATTTCAAGGTCATCCAACAATTTCATTCTACATAGGAGAAAAATCGAAGGAAAGAAAGTACTTTATCTTACTCATCAACAGTACCTGAAACAGTAAAATAATAATAAATAACATAAAGTTTGTGTCTGGCATAGGGTTAACAATTCTGTATACATTATATCATTCTTATCATAAAATCTGAGATGGTGCTAATTTCTATATTTTTGCAGATGAGAAAACTGAGATTCCTAGAGGTTAACTAACGTACTCAAGTTCCTTAGTCGGTAAAGAGTGGAGCCATATGGCAAATCTGACTCCAAAGCCTAAATCCCTTTTCCCACCCATTATTACTATCACATACGATTTTACACTAGATGCAAATAAATGGGTTGAATTTATAGTATTAGGATTTCCTGGTTGATGTACTCAATGAATGTAGAAAGAAAGAGGGACAGAGGGCCAGAGTGAGGGAGGGTAGAAGAAAGAAACCTCATTCAAAATATCCCTGAGCGCCATTACTTCCATGATTTCTAATCTGGGTCCTTGGCTTTCAGTGCAATATTATTATTCTTAAAACCAGGTTCTACCAGATTATTATTCCATGACTCTTAATTAGTAAACTCAGAAGATAAAGTAAACTGTATCAGCTCAATAGGATAAAAGTTATTACATAACATAAAAAGATTCCTAATGTTGATCTAAAAGTATTAACATTGTTACCTCACCAGGCACTGGAAAAATCACATGAAAACCTCTGCAGTTATATAAACATTACAAACTTTAAAATTCAATAATCTAAATATACTTTACAAATCAAATAGATTATCTTCTTTGCAATGGATAAACATTTTACATACATTCATTAACTAAAGATAATTAAGGAAAAGCCCACTGGCAAAAATATTTCAGAATTTATTTCTATCTATGAATGAATGCATTTTTTATTTTTGTTTTTCATATATTTGTAAACTAATATTTTGTTTTTTATACTTATTCTAGTGTACATGCATAAAATATGTATAATATATTAATCTTTAAAAATAAAATCAACAGATTCTTCTTGTAATTTTTCATGATACAAACTATGTAGCATATTATATACTATACATTAGGATTTCACTACAGGGACTTCCCTGGTGGTGCAGTGGTTAAGAATCCACCTGCCAGTGCAGGGGACACGGGTTCAAGCCCTGGTCCGGGAAGATCTCACATGCCACAGAGCAACTAAGTCCGTGAGCCACAACTACTGAGCCTGCACTCTAGAGCCTGCGAGCCACAACTACTCAGCACGTGTGCCACAACTACTGAAGCCCGCACGCCTAGAGCCCGTGCTCCTCAACAAGAGAAGCCACTGCAATGAGAAGCCCGCACACCGCAATGAAGAGTACCCCAGCTCACCGCAACTAGAGAAAGCCCACGCGCAGCAACAAAGACCCAACGCAGCCAAAAATAAATAAATAAATTTATTTAAAAAAAAAAAGATTTCACTACAATGTAAAGCATTGATGAGCACTTTGTCATAAATAATTGGTTTTTCTCCCCCTCAGGTATGACTTATAAAGCATTTTGAAATTGTCAAATAGATTTCAAATTCACTATTATTGTTATTATGTTTAAACTACTACTTTAAAACGCATTACTGTTGTCATTATTTAATAATTAACTCTATACCCTGCGTTAAGTATCTACTATGTGCCTGACCTCAACCAGGAACTACAACATAGTCTAATACAGGAATGAACGTTAGGCTTCTTTTTTTTTCCTTTGGGGGCTTATTTGCTGGTTCTTTAAGAATTCAACATTTTAAGTTTCTAGTGACTTAAGGAGAAAAGCACAAAACCAACAGCCACTGTTTTATCAACTGTTTCAGTTCAGACTTTATCTCAAACCAGATTTTGGACAAAGTTTTCTTACTGAGTACACTTAACTTATTTGGTTTTACAGACTTAGGCTAGAATGCTTCCCTGTGAAAGGGGAAAATGTTGCTTGAACTAAGATAATTCTGGAACATCTGATCCATGAGACTATGCATTTAGAAAGCATTTTATGAAGTCAGACCAATAGTCCTGGGTAATTTCTAACTCCATCCATATTTTTGTCAGATATTCTCCACACAAATTTTTGCATTCTTGTGAAAGCAAAACAAATATTTTTCCTTTAAATAACTTCTTAGGTGACACTCTTTAACAGGATTAGAAAAACCTTAGCTCTAATTGTGGCAGTTAGAGGATGGGCCAGCTTACATCAATTATACTCTGTGCAGAGGACTACGTAATGTGATGGAAACAATCATGCCTAAAGGTCAATGGAATTGAGATTTCTTCACCTAAAAAAAAAAAGAGAATACTGGGGAAGAGGGCTAATGATTAATTATCTTCAGGAGTATGTGCAGTGTTAAGGAAGAATCCAGATGCATTCTTCTTTTCAAGTAAAGATAAAGAGCAAACAGACTGAAATTTCAAGAAAATTTAATTAGAGATAAGATATAATGTCTTGACTATAGGATAATGAAATACTGTAACAGATTCAATAAAAAGGTGTTTTGAAAACTCTACATTGATTAAAGGCTTTGATCCATCTAGGAGCAGAGAAGTAAACCAGACAAACTCAATTCAACAGAATAATTATGTAAAATACAGATCGTCTGCCAATAAATTTCTCTCCTAATAGAATCTCAGGGAAAATTTTTTAATTTTATATTAATGATATCTACAGGCCTTTTCCCCCTCTCATATTACATGTATTACTATTACCAGCAATCTGGTCAAACTATTATTGATGAGTGGCTAAGGACACAAAATTTGACCATAAAAGTTTACTTTCTTGCTGACCATGTAAGTGGAAGCTCCTTTGATGTAGCTCTGATTTTTATGTAGCTTATTAGTAATTATAGACTCCTCCCTAAAATCCCCATGTTGGAAGGTCTTTGTGACTAAAAAGAGCCACAGATTGTTCCATTACTTTTGGGTCACTTGATTCCAAAGATGGTGTAAACTGGCAGTGATGTTGTAGAGCAACGGTTCTCAAACTTTTCCACCCATAAACTCTTATAGCAGTCAATGCCTAGTCAATAAAGCAGAAACGACTCTAGGTATTTTAAATATCAGCATTTTAATACAAGGCGTGGATTACAGACTAATTGGAGGAACTAGAAGAATAAGAATATGAGAAGGAACTAGAGGGGTACAAGGCATTAGAAAGTTTTTACATAAAGATTAGGAAGTTGCTACCATCTCTTGGATGATGGCCATGACCCCACACTCACTCCTGGGTTCCCAGGAGGCATGGCCTCTGCAGCCGCCACTGCTGTTGAAATCACACTGCTGCCACAGGGCAAGACATCAAGAAGTCTGAAGTCTTATGGAGGCTTCTGAAATTAGTGTCGTTGCTGCTGAAGCTGATAGCCATTTGCAATAATTCCCAGTCCCCCACAACTGCTGCTGATGAAAACTGATGGAAAGGAAAAATAGCTTTTTCCTTTTCCCTTACCTTCCGGTGAGGCCAGTGCATCCCATTGGCCAGAACCTAATAGCTAGCTAGCTAGGTCAAAGGAACTGAAAATATATAGTTTGCAGACTTCCAACCCTGGCAGTACAAAGGACTATATAAATGGTGAGCATGGATCCCAGAGTATGCTGATACCTAGCACAGTGCCTGTCACCTAGCTTGTGCCCCAGGGATATGTATCAAATGAACGATTGATGGGGGGAAGGAATGTTCAGACATTAATAAAACACATTGCATGTTTAAAAATCTCTTAGTCGTTGTCTTTCTATTTCCCCCAGATGATTTGAGGTTGCTTATTATAAAAGATATCTGTACAATCAGACAATGAAAATGAAGATAAAATAATAAGATCCACTTAATAAGGGGGTCAAGAGGACAGTTTTAGAAGAAAGCTGGGTTACAATTAATCAAGGCTTAAAATTTTTTTATTGATGCCAAGGTAGGCTTGCCAGATAAAATACAGGATACCCAGTTAAATTTGAATATTATATGAGACATTTTTTACATTAAAAAACGTTCGTTGTTTATCTAAATTTAAAATTTCCTTATGCCAAAGGACACCAGTTTCTCTTCTGTATCCTATTTCTTGTTATTTAGCATCACATCATGAGACAGGGTGCAGAATATATGGCAGAATTTATTTATTACCAAACTTCCATATTATTAAATAGAATTTCCTTATAAGACCTTAATGTTGGGATCTCTCCAAAGGGAGAAAAAATAACATGATGATTCACATTTAATAGCATTTTATGTATTACAAATAATTTCACATATATTCTCATTTGAAAAGTATTATAATTTTATGATATCAGCCTAACTATTCTTATATTTCAAATTTTTAAAAGATAAGGCTCAGAAGGTATAAGTAAAATTTGCCCAGTCACAGGATTAGCATATGAGCTGCCACTTGAATGTCCTTTCCCTTATCTCCACGAACTTTCTGCAGTTAATATAGTTTAAAACACTAAAGCTAAAACTTGGTTGATATAAACATGAAGGATGAGCTTAGCAGAAAAAAAAAAAAAAAAATCCTAAGGAGCCAAACCGAACATTAAAGGAAAGAGAATGAATTCTACCTGCTTTTCCTTAAGAAATATCAGCTGTAGGTTTTATTAGTTGATCACTTGCATACCTTCAAGCCTAGGTCTTCTTCAGGGTCAACAGGCATAGTTCTACATGTTGAGAACATAAAGATAAAGAGAACATTGTCTGTGAAATTTTGAACTTACAGTCTAAGGAGAAGGGAACGCTCATTGAGAGAAATTTGATTTACCCAGCCTTTCTACTACACGTTGCTAAAGAGACATAAACTGGACATTGTTGGCTAGGGCTGTGTTTCAGCTTCCTCAGGGATCTCGTCTGCATGATTCCATTCACTATCTCAGTATTCTTGTGATTATAAAGACATTGTTTATGATGAAATATAGATAAATATAAATTATGAATATACACATATTCATATATATGAGCTCCTTTATTACTCAGGTATTTCAGATTAATACTGACTTTACACACCAACTGTGTAATGATGGGGTTTGGTGTATGTAATTAGTACAATTTGGACAGTGAAATTTCATTCAGTGTGTGTCAGGGCAGTGTATGATGAATGTTAAAAATATTTAAGATACTGCTATTCTGAATCATGCTCTCATGGGGAACTCCAGAGGTCATCTCTACTCTACTGGCCTCAGGCAAAGCTACTTCCAATAATCCAAGAGAGAGTCCTCTTCTCCGTCCTTAAGAATTACCACATGTGGCAATTTGGTCTAACCTCCTCCACAGTCATTCTCATTTCAATGCAGATCTTTTTGGAAATCCAGATTTCATTTCAAAATATGAAAGCTTTCACCACCTTCCAATAATTTAAAAGAAACTACATTTGTAGGCTTGCACTACCATTTCAAACTCATGCTTAACCAAAATCTATTCTAAAAACAAACGATGGTGGCCAAGTGTATTTGATGAGGTTTCTTTATTGCAGTTCAATAAGGATTATTCTTTTTGGGTTAGCTTTCTTTGGATGACCCATCTGTGATTAAACAAACTGTTGCTTCTCTTTGATAAACTTCCCTTTGTATAATCATCCTGTGTTCAACCAAGTTTATCAGGATAAATGATTGATTAAAAATTTTGTAAGGTATTGACATGTCGGTCACATCTTCCTGTTGAGCTAAATCAGTACTAATTTTTTTTTTTTTTTGGCTCATTTCCTAGGTAGATTGCATCTGGTCTGTGGGTAAACACAGAGGAGTTGCCCCCTCTTCCCAGGCTTTATAATGAGAATATTCTGTCTGATCAGGTGCATGCACCCTGCTGTCATTTGCAGCCTGACCTGTAGGTCAGGGGTGATGTGAGCTGGCTCAGAGATGCATACAAATCACATCCTCTTGTCTGTCTGTTTTGTTGACTGGTTCTCCTCAGGGTCGTGGCTATCTTGAGTAGCAGCCTGAAGGATAAAGTGTGCCCTGTCTGAGCTGTAAAACTTTGACTGTGGACCAATTGTATCTGACATACAGCAGCATGAGGTTTGGTTTAGCCTTTGGATTTGGAACAGATCACTGGCTATCAATGGCTGATAGTGACATGCAGTTTACTGAATCTCTCCTTCTTTCTGACAGCTCTACATGGGGAAGAAATGGATTGTTTTTAAGGTAGGGAGTTTGTGTTTCAAAATATAAAACATACTCTGCATGCAAGTTTTTACATGAAAACGAAACTACTAAATTACAATTTTTTTAAGAAAGGGAAGTATTTCATTTCAAGACTCTGGTTTCAACATGCAACATATAGGCTACACGAGGGCATGTTTATGATAGAATTTAGTAGGGAGCTGGGAACATAGGAGGCTGTTAAATGTTTTCAGTGAGATTTCTCTGTACTGACTTATGTATATAAAAGTTATAACTTTTGCTTCTCTCGGTGAAATGACTCTTTAATCACTGAATGTATGTAAGAGACAAGTTTAATGCTTTTCCAGCGTCACCCCACCTGACACCAAAATTTGTTAGTACCAGATAGAATTAGAGTTTATCTCTAGTCTGCTCTAATAGTTATGCAATGTTTGCATAATTCAAGTTTTAAAAATTTAAGTCCTCCTCCCCCCCATAGGTAAAGACATCATACCAGTTGCTATGAGGAGGGACATAGAAAAATAAGTAAAGGTGTGATCAGAGCCCTCAAAAAGCTTAGAATCTTCCAAGAGAGATAAAGCATAAGACAAAGCAGACTGTCATAAGTACTATGAAAAAATACAAACACCTTGTCAAGAAGACTGAGCAACTAGAACTCTCGTATATTGGTGAAAATGCAAAATGAAACAAGCACTTTGGAAAGCAATTTGGCAGTTTCTTATAAAGTTAAACATATACTCACCATATGATCCAGCAATCCTACTTGGAGGGCTTTGCCTAGGTAAAATAAAAATATATGTCCAAAAAAAAAATACAAACACTTATGGAAGCTTAGAAGAAAAAGTGTTTACTGCCACACAGAGTTTGAGGAAATGGCAAGATTTCCAAAGATGGAAATGAGGGATGAGCAAGGAAGGACATGCCAGGAGGGAACAAGGTGAACACTTAGGAGTGTAGCTTAGAGCAGAGAGTAGATGAAGAGGTCAAGATAGGGTGAGGACACTGTGCTCCAGGAAAAATAAAGTGCCAATAATTGGGAAGGGTGGGTTGCAGGTAGGTGAAATTGGAGGTTAGGAGACTAAGTAAGGAACAACTGCACCAAGGCCGAACAGAAGGTAAGAAGTCCTCAACTTGCATCCTTGCAGCCATAATAGAGACAAGAGAATGATTTCCAAGAAACATTTTAGAGATGAAGTGAATATAATCCTTGTTTAGAGAAAGGGAAATAGGCTTTCCTTGGAGTACACTCCCTCACAGACTTGTACACATAAGGTCTTTTAGTGTCTTTCCAGGACTTCAGTAGTTCACCGAGCAAAGATCTATTATGAGATTTAGAATACTGTTAACTTTTCCATCATGCCTTCTAGATGAGACCCACTCAGCCTCATTTGTCTCATGTGCCTTTATCTCCAGGATGGTAATGGTTGATAAATGATCATTGATTAAATGAATGGATGAATACATCATTTCAGTGTTTTGTTTGTGGGTCACTGGAGAATTATGGCATCTTTCATAAAGATTAAAAAACACACAGGAAAGGGAGCAGTTTCATCAAGGGCTACAAATTTAGTTATAGACCCCTCTTCTCACATCAGGGACCCAGAAACAGAGTGAGTCATCATGAGACTTTAAGGCAGCTTTTTGAGTCAAGTTTTTGGATTATTTACAATGTCTAATATGTATTAATGATATTGCAGTAATCCATAACTCTGAGATGTCCAGCTCAGTCTCCATGTCCTTTGGCATTGTAACTTCTCTATTGATATTTACAGTGAAATTACATTATAATATCAGTTACATGTAAAGAATGAGTTGAGATCAAAACATGAGCCTATGCTTCTAAAAACTTAGGCTTCAAAAGCAGAAGTTCAGTCTCAAAGGTTCTAGACTAAACTCCTATGAATGTGGACCAGATTAAAACAAATTGGTTCCCAACCTTCCATGTCATCTAGTTTTCTGATGTTTATATTTTCAGCAAACTACTCCCAAACTGTTTTGTGTGTGTGTGTGACACATGGCAGGAATAGTTTTTTTATAAGAATATGAAGAATGCTTATAAGAGGAAATACCTGATACTCTGTATTCAGGACAGGTTTATTAAGTACATTGTTTAAGTCCAATTCATATCTTTACAGTTTTACCAGCTTGGTAACAGAGTTCTATTAAATGAATTTACAAAGTTATGTGAGTAATGCTAAGATGTACCATATTTTTCACGGTCTAAGTAGTATTACTGTAGCTGAGTTTCCTCTAGAGCCATATGGCAATTCTGGAAAAGGAACAAGAGAGAGAGAGAGAGAGAGAGAGCTATGTTGTGCTGGAAGTTTACCTGTAAGAGTGAACTCATAGGTTACCTTGTTTTCTGGCTTCCCCTTGGGAAGCACAGGCAAATATAGAAAGGAGGATTGGGATGAACTCTCTGTGGGGTCACTGTGGGTGCCTGTCAGCACCGGGACCCTTTGTCTCGCGGTTCTAGTGAATGTTCCCTTCTTTTGCCCCTTCAGGCTTAGGGGTGATAACAATGCCTTGTATCTCTAGCCCTAAGGTATGACAATACCCCTTGCAAACACTCTTTGTAAATTGTCTTCTCATTAAACTTCTCTTAAGTTACCCTATTTGACTATCCTATCTCATTGCTACTGAGACACTAATCGATAGTCATAAGAGACTGAATGTACTTGTTTCAAGAGCTTCTACAATTTTATTCATATGTAAATTTTACTCATATTGAAAGTATTTTTGGCTTTAACCCGTGAATGAAATTGTTAACAAAATGACCCTTTGCAGTTCTTCTGGTGGAAAAAAAGGAAATTATTAGAAGAGGCCCAAAAGAATTTGTGCCAACTGGGACCCCACATTTATCTGTTAATCAGCAAATCATTTGAAAAGAAAATAAGCGTGCATACTGAAAAATAGCAAAAGTGAGAAGACAATTACATTATATGATCTTCTTAAATATACTTCAGTATCATACAGAATATGATTTATTTCCTTGTATTTGTGGATAAATCTCAACTTTGGAATGCTCCAAGCCTCAGGACTCAATTCTCTTCTCTATTTCATTCATTCCTTTTGATATGTCAACCAGTCTCATAACTTTAAATATTGTCTGAACTCTCACTTCTGGATGGTATGGAGTGGGTAGCAGAACACCAGCATTCTACCAAGAACAACTGTGATAAAAAAAAAAAAAAATCAGAAATCATCTGTGTGAAGCCAGCAGAGAACTGCGGAGGCAACAAGAACTGAAAATGCTAAAACTTGGGAAAGGTAAGAGCTTCCTAGAAGTCAGCTGACTTTCTTAGCCATTTATTTTGTCCCACTTGTCAGTTCTGAGTAAATTAAGAGGCTTAGAATTAAGCCTTTGTATCTATAGGGGGCCATTTCTAGGGGAAAGAGAAACTAGCAGAGATTGGGCAGAGACTTGGAGGAACTTCATGCCCATGGATAGTTATCTCTTCAAGACAGTTTTAAAATTCCAGTGCTGAATGGGGCAAGAGACCCCAAGCATAAGCAAAAAGGCTCTGAAAGCGGAGTAGAGATTTCAGCAGCCTCACAAGACCAAGATTAGAATTTGGGGCCTGACAGGAGAGAGGAGCACGGGTCAGCTAGAGATAAACTGAGCCTATGAAGGTCACAAGCCAGCCTGACCATAGTATTGGCTTAGGCACGGATGGGTGAATTGTCTCTGGAGGAACATAGCATCATCTGCAGCTTCTGCCATGTATGGGCTTTTTTACATTCATCATATCTAGCATTCAACCAAAAATTTCTAAAAATTCCAAAAGAAAATACCACATCATTTTAAAAGAGAGAGGAATAAAAGGGAGCCGATAGAAACAAATCCTTAGAGGATCTAGATATTGGAATTAGGTGAAAAAATATTTTTAAATAACTGAATGCATCTATAGAGATTATTCTTTAAAAGGTAGCACCAGCCTAGATATCTGCCCCAGACTCCAGACTTACATATGGACATATCTACTTTACATCTTCAGTTACGTGGCTAACACATACTTCAGACCTAACATGTACAAAATAAGACTCCTGATCCTCAAAAGTCATTTGTTCCATAGTCATTCCCATTTCAGTAAATTACAACTCTGTCTTTCCAACTGTACAAGTCAAAAACTTGGAAGTCATTTTTAAATCTCCTCTTTCTCTCATATCCCACATCAAATACATCAGAATATACTATTTGCTTTTTTTCAGAATATATCTACAATTCTACCATGTTTTGCTATCCTCATTGCTATTTCCTTGGTCTGAACTATAGTTATCTCTTGCTTGTATAAGTGTAATAGTCCCCTTCTCATCTCCTGTATCTGTCCTTGACCTCTATGGACTATTCTCAGTGCAGGAGCTAGGATTACCCACTTGATACAGAAGTCAGATTATGTAACACCTCTGCTCAAAAAAACTCCAAAGATTGCCTGTATGAGGAGTTCCATTATGATGTAGTAACAAACAACCCCAAAATCTCAGTGCCTTAAAATATCAAAGGCTCATTTCTTATTGCCATTATCTGCCTATTATAGGTGAGAGGAACACTATACTTCATATCTTTTCATCTTGGACACCCCAGGACCCAGATTATTATAGGAGCCACCAACTGTAACGTTGTCAGTAGCAGTTCAGAAGAAAGAAAAGGAAGGTGAGGCACACATGAGTTCTCCAGAGTAACAATGTCACTGCTACTCACATTCCATTGGCCAACGCCAGTCACATGACAAACCAAAGACTGTAAGGTCTACAGCCCTCTACATTATCTTCTTCCCGTGTTATCTTAGCTCTATCATCATATCTTATTACTCTTGCCCTCACTTACGCTGCTTCAGTAACATTAGTCTTTTTGATGTTCCTCAAACATACCACACATGCTCCTGACTTAGAACTTGCTGTACCTTCTGCTTGGAACAGTTTCCTTCCAGAAATCCCTTCCCTGGTTCTTCCCTGTTCAAAGACATCTTCTCACAAGGCCTTCCCTTACCATTCTATTTTAAATTTTACCTCTTAATATTCACTCTATCACTCCCTATTCTTTATTTTTCTTTATAAGACTTACCATCATGAAATATTATATTTTTCTTCTTTATTGTCTGTCTACCTCACTAGAATATAAGCTTCATGAAGGCAGGAGTTTCTTTTTCAGCTAGCTTATCTCCAGTACATACAGGAATGCCTGACACGTAATGGATGCTAAATAAATATTTGTTCCATAAATATAATGTCCCATCTTATTTTTATAGGACTTTAAAATGTACAAACCATTCTGATATACCTCATCTCATTTAATATTTATAACCACCTGGAGAAGTACTAGCATGTGAATATATCAAAAAAAAAAAAAAACTGCCTTAATAAGATGCCAAACGTTTAACTTGGGCAACTGTAGTCTGAAATACTCACTGATAATCACCAAGTTTAATATAATGAAGAGTGTGCGAGAGAGATGGCTCAAATCATCTACTGAAATGTAAACATTTTACTGCCTGCACATCTCTAATAAGAATTGATGTGGTGTGTCATCTGTAATTTAATCACCAGCATTACATCTTGATAGTAAACAAGGATCACTAGACTATTGCCTATAAAGTTAGATTACCACACATACAAAATATACACTGAATTTGGGTAGTATTTCAGGTGTGACACATGATGATAAATGGAAAGAATTCAAACTTAAAGTAGCACTCTTATAGCTGATCCTATCAAGCCTCTAAATTTTAGTGCTTACTGCAGTGTATCACCAGTCAGGTCCAACCTTGCCCTGAATATCTGGACAGAGGAACAAATTAAGTCCTGAGTTTTATTTCTGGATTTAAAATCATTTTATTTATTTGGTGTGTTGTTTTCATTGACTTGAGGAATTTCATCAGAATTTATGACATAATGACAGTGGAAATAATTGATCTAAACAATTTTATTATCAAGAGAGTTGACACCTCTTTATAATTATAGATTGGAATACTTCAGTCTTTAAAATATTTTAAAGAAAATTTAGTTTTTTTAACTAAAGCAAATTTTGGGTGTACATTGTGTGTTAAGGCTTTTTGTTGATTTCATTGACACCCTGTAACAACAGAGAAACAGAATCCATCTGAACACAAAAGCTAGACAAAAAATGAGAAACACACACACTCACACACACACACACACACCACCAGAGATTTACCAAGTTACCGTGGTCTTCTGAGGAGTTAATGATTTTTTTCATTGTTTTACTGTTACACACAGTTTATTTTTCAGCTATTTAAAACTATACTGCAATAGATATGACATTAAACACTTGGTATAAGAGAGGTCAGTGGCTTATAGTCTATATAGGCCACAACTTTATATGCAAATTAATAAATAAGAAATTAAGCAAAATATTGACCCTTGAATCGAGTGGGAAATTAAACGATTATAAGAATGTACTGCACAATGAAGGCTCCTCTTATGATTCTCTTATATCTGGGATTTTGCTGCTCTGATGCTGTGTGAGCATCAGGACCATGGACAGCATCTTGGGTTTCCATAGGAATACATGTTTCTATAATAGAAATTAATAGTGGATTCTTATTTTTTATGCAACATGCTTTATTCCCCCAATATTATCTTTTTTAACATCTTTATGGGAGTATAATTGCTTTACAATATTGTGTTAGTTTCTGCTGTATAACAAAGTGAATCAGCTATATGTATACATATATCCCCATATCCCCTCCCTCTTGCTTCTCCCTCCCACCCTCCCACCCTCCCTATCCCACCCCTCTAGGCGGTCACAAAGCACTGAGCTGATCTCCCTGTGCTATGCAGCTGAATAGTGGATTCTTAAAAATGCATTATAAGCAATGTCATTTGATATTTGTTCCATTACTATAAATTAAAAATCAGTTATTATTAAAAGCCTTCACAAATTCACAAAGGACATTGGAGTGCCAACACAGCAGTTTCTTTCTTGAAGGGATGTCAAACCACATTTAACATGTTCCCGTATACAGCAATGATCAAATAACCACTTTTAGAGGAAGATTATTTGATTTTCAAAAAAAGGAAAATCTGGATCATCAATTGTTTGCTAATTTGGTTTGAGGGGAGAAGAGTAGACAGAAGGGGGTCACACAACATTTCTTCTGCTTTCCTCACTCTCTTTTCATTGTAGTAGCACAAACATGTTCTTACACATAAAATGATCTCAGATCACTTCTCAAATTGTGCATCTATTACACTTTTTCTTATATTGATCTTATGAAGCACTCTTCTGGTCTTGGTTCAAACAAGAAAAGTGAACTTGTTCTGAACTTACAGAATCAGGCATTCAAATCACAAGTCCCAGGTAGGGAAGCTGATGTTTGATAATCTTCACTGCAGAGCTGGTGGTGTTTGCTTGAGAGCATGTTAGCATTAATGTATTTGTCCTCACATTTAATTCAAAGCATCTTACACAGACACCATTAATGGTATTTTGCTAGCACTTTCAAATGACTTCTAATGTAATTTAAATCAATTCAATTTAACAGCCATGTATTTTGCAAAGATCTGTACTTTGTGTGTTTTAGGTGATACAAAAGCATGGTCCCTATCCTAAAGGATATTTTTATCTATTGAGGAAAATGGATGTAGGCATCACTCACATTACATAAAGGAGATTATAAAAAGTGCTATAATGGAGGCTCAACATAGTCCTCAACATATAGACTCAACATAGAGGATCAGAGAAGAGATGGATTCTGATGGGAATTTTTTAAAAAGGAAAAGTTTCAAGGAACCGATCAAAGATTTAAAGGAAAAATAAGATTTCAATAGCCACAGATATTGAGGTTGAAAGAATGAGTTGGGATAAACAGATTCCAAGTTTGACATATGGAATGAAGGTGAGAAAGAGTGGTGTACAGAATGTAAGGGAAACAGCAAGTCATTTTGTATAGGGCACAAGATGTATCTTGTATTCTGGAAAATATACCTGGAGAGGTAAATTGGGCCAGACAAGGGTAAATGTCAAACACTCAACTAGAGCTGTAGTTCTAGTCCTTAGACAATGCAGTTATTAGTGGTTTTGAAGAAGGACATTATGATTAAAAAAAAAAAAAAGCTTAGCATTGCATGATGGATGAATTGGGGAGTCAGGAGAGAATTTTGATGTGGAAGCTGTCTGTGATTTTTAACTCTAAGAGATTGAGAGGGCAACACTGCAATTTTCAGATGTAAAGAATGCTAGAGGAATGAGTATAGACAGGAAGATGGTGACTTCAACTTCAGACTTTGTGAGTTTCAAATTGTAGCCTAACCTAATGTCTCTGTAAAAATAACTAGTGGGCATTAAAAAATAACTATCTCCAGGGGGAAATAATTTATCACAAATATTTTAAGATAAATGTTGTTTATTTCTCAAGAAAAGAAAAAAGTTTGTACCATTTCTGGAACTTGCCAATAGAATTTACCGATAAAAAATAATTATAGTAGATATTTTGGGAGAAACTTTTTTAAAAGCTACTTTTTTCTTTTCAGAAAAGTGGTACAGGTTCCATTGTAAAATTTTGGAAAATTCATATTAAAAGGTAAACAAAAAATTGCACTTTATTCCATATCTCAGAGACAATGACTATTGCTCTTTTGGGTAAGGTGTTCAAGTCTTTGCCCATGAGTGTGTGTGTGTGGGTGGGTGGGGGGAATGCACCTGTACATGTGTTTAAAATAAAATAGGAACATAGAATTTTGTGATCTGATTTACTCACTTAATGTAGTATTAGCATGTTTCATGACATTAAATAACCTTGCCAATTAGCAGAGAGGCTGCCTAAAATCATGCTAAGTTCACAGACACCGCAAAACACAACATCAGATCCAGCCCCACCCACCAGAACACAGGCACCTGTCCCCTCAACCAGGAAGCCTAAAAAGCCACTGAACCAACCATAGTCATGGGGCGCAGACACCAAAAACAATGGGAAATACGAACCTGCAGCCTGCGAAAAGGAGACCCCAAACACAGTAAGTGAAACAAAATGGGAAGACAGAGAAATATGCAGCAGATTAAGGAGCAAGGTAAAAACCCACCAGACCAAACAAATGAAGAGGAAATAAGCAGTCTACCTGAAAAAGAATTCAGAGTAATGATAGTCAAGATGATTCAAAATCCTGGAAATAGAATGGAGAAAATACAAGAAACGTTTAGCAAGGATCTAGAAGAACTAAAGAGCAAACAATGATGAACAACACAATAAATGAAATTAAAAATTTTCTAGATGGAATCAATAGCAGAATAGCAGAAGAATAGCAGAATAAGCAGAAGAGGGAGAAGAACGGATAAGTGACCTGGAAGATAAAATAGTGGAAATAATTACAGCAGAGCAGAATAAAGAAAAAAGAATGGAAAGAATTGAGGACAGTCTTAGAGACCTATGGGACAACATTAAACACACCAACATTCGAATTATAGGGGTCCCAGAAGAAGAAGAGAAAAGGAAAGGGACTGAGAAAATATTTGAAGACATTATAGTTGAAAACTTCCTTAACATGGGAAAGGAAATAGTCAGTAAGTCCAGGAAGCACAGAGAGTCCCATACAGGATAAATCCAAGGAGAAACACACCAAGGCACATACTAATCAAGCTATCAAAAATTAAATACAAAGAAAGAATATTAAAAGCAGCAAGGGAAAAGCAACAAATAACACACAAGTGAATACCTGTAAGGTTAACAGCTGATCTTTCAGCAGAAACTCTGCAAGCCAGAAGGGAGTGGCAGGGCATACTGAAAGTGATGAAAGGGGAAAACCTACAACCAAGATTACTCTACCCAGCAAGAATCTCATTCAGATTTGATGGAGAAATTAAAAGCTTTACAGACAAGCAAAACCTAAGAGAATTCAGCACCACCAAACCAGCTTTACAACAAATGCTAAAGGAACTTCTCTAGGCAGGAAACACAAGAGGAGGAAAAGTCCTACAATAACAAACCCAAAACAATTAAGAAAATGGTAATAGGAACATACATATCAATAACTACTTTAAATGTAAATGGATTAAATGCTCCAACTAAAAGACATAGACTGGCTGAATAGATACAAAAACAAGACAAATATATATGCTCTCTATAAGAGACCCACTTCAGACCTAGGCACACATACAGACTGAAAGTGAGGGGTTGGAAAAAGATATTCCATGCAAATGGAAATCAAAAGAAAGCTGGAGTAGCAATTCTCATATCAGACAAAATAGACTTTAAAATAAAGACTATTGCAAGAGACAAAGAAGGACACTACATAATGATCAAGGGCTCAATCCAAGAAGAAGATATAACAATTGTAAATATTTATACACCCAACACAGGAGCACCTCAATACATAAGGCAAATGCTAACAGCCATAAAAGGGGAAATCGACAGTAACACAATCATAGTAATGGACTTTAACACCCCACTTTCACCAATGGACAGATCATCCAAAATGAAAATAAATAAGGAAACACAAGCCTTATGTAATACATTAAACAAGATGGACTTAATTGATATTTATAGGACATTCCATCCAACAGAATACACTTTCCTCTCAAGTGCTTATGGAACATTCTCCAGGATAGATCATATCTTGGGTCACAAATCAAGCCTTGGTAAATTTAAGAAAATTGAAATCATATCAAGTAACTTTTCCGACCATGATGCTATGAGACTAGATATCAATTATGGAAAGAAACTGTAATAAATACAAACATATGGAGGCTAAACAATACACTACTAAATAACCAAGAGATTACTGAAGAAATCAAAGAGGAAATAAAAAAATACCTAGAAACAAACGACAATGAAAACAGGACAACCCAAAACCTATGGGATGCAGCAAAAGCAGTTCTAAGAGGGAAGTTTATAGCAATACAAGCCTACCTCAAGAAACAAGAAACATATAAAATAAACAACCTAATCTTACACCTAAAGCAATTAGAGAAAGAAGAACAAAAAACCCCAAAGTTAGCAGAAGGAAAGAAATCATAAAGGTCAGATCAGAAATAAATGAAAAAGGAATAAAGGAAACAATAGCAAAGATCAATAAAACTAAAAGCTGGTTCTTTGAGAAGATAAACAAAATTGATAAACCATTAGCCATACACATAAGAAAAAAAGGGAGAAGACTCAGATCAATAGAATTAGAAATGAAAAAGGAGAAGTAACAATTGACACTGCAAAAATACAAAGAATCATGAGGGATTACTACAAGCAGCTATATGCCAGTAAAATGGACAACCTGGAACAAATGGACAAATTCTTAGAAAAGCACAACCTTCTGAGACTGAACCAGGAAGAAAAAGGAAGTATAAACAGACCAATCACAAGCACTGAAATTGAAACTGTGATTAAAAATCCTCCAACAAACAAAAGCTCAGGACCAGATGGCTTCACAGGCGAGTTCTATCAAACATTTAGAGAAGAGTTGACACCTATCCTTCTCAAACTCTTCGGAAATATAGCAGAGGGAGGGACACTCCCAAACTCTTTCTACGAGGCCACCATCACCCTGATACCAAAACCAGACAAAGAGGTCAGAAAAAAAGAAAACTACAGACCAATATCACTGATGAACATAGATGCAAAAATCCTCAACAAAATACTAGCAAACAGAATCCAACAGCACATTAAAAGATCATATACCATGATCAAGTGGGGTTTATCCCAGGAATGCAAGGATTCTTCAATATACGCAAATCAATCAATGTGATACACCATATTAAAAAACTGAAAGATAAAAACCAAAAGATAATCTCAATAGACGCAGAAAAAGCTTTCGACAAAATTCAATACCCTTTATGATAAATACTCTCCAGAATGTGGGCATAGAGGGAACCTACCTCAACGTAATAAAAGCCATATACAACAAACCCACAGCAAGCATCATTCTCAATGGTGAAAAACTGAAAGCATTTCCTCTAAGATCAGTAACAAGACAAGGTTGTCCACTCTCAGCACTATTATTCAACATAGTTTTGGAAGTTTTAGCCACAGCAATCAGAGAAGAAAAAGAAATAAAAGGAATCCAAATTGGAAAAGAAGAAGTAAAGCTGTCACTGTTTGCAGATGACATGGTACTATACATAGAGAATCCTAAAGATGCTACCAGAAAACTACTAAAGCTAATCAATGGATTTGGTAAAGTAGCAGGATACAAAATTAATGCACAGAAATCTCTTGCATTCCTATACACTAATGATGAAAAATCTGAAAGAGAAATGAAGGAAACACTCCCATTTACCATTGCAACAAAAAGAATAAAATACCTAGGAATAAACCTACCTAAGGAGACAAAAGACCTGTATGCAGAAAACTATAGGACACTGATGAAAGAAATTAAAGATGATGCAAACAGATGGAAAGATATACCATGTTCTTGGATTGGAAGAATCATCATTGTGAAAATGACTATACTACCCAAAGCAATCTACAGATTCAATGCAATCCCTATCAAACTACCACTGGCATTTTTCACAGAACTAAACCAAAAATTTCACAATTTGTATGGAAACACAAAAGACCCTGAATAGACAAAGCAATCTTGAGAAAGAAAACCGGAACTGGTGGAATCAGGCTCTCTGATTTCAGACCATACTACAAAGCTACAGTAATCAAGACAGTATGGTACTGGCACAAAAACAGAAATACAGATCATTGGAACAAGATAGAAAACCCAGAGATAAACCCACGCACATATGGTCACCTTGTCTTTGATAAAGGAGGCAAGAATATACAATGAAGAAACGACAGCCTCTTCAATATGCGGTGCTGGGAAAACTGGGCAGCTACATGTAAAAGAATGAAATTAGAACATTTCCTAACACCATACACAAAAATAAACTCAAATTGGATTAGAGACCTAAATGTAAGGCCAGACACTATCAAACTCTTAGAGGAAAACATAGGCAGAACACTCTATGACATAAATCACAACAAGATCCTTTTTGACCCACCTCCTAGAGAAATGGAAATAAAAACAAAAATAAACAAATGGGACTCTAATGAAAATTAAAAGTTTTGCACAGCAAAGGAACCCATAAACAAGATGAAAAGACAACCCCAACCCTCAGAATGGGAGGAAATATTTGCAAATGAAGCAACTGACAAAAGATTAATCTCCAAAATTTACAAGCAGCTCATGCAGCTCAATATCAAAAATACAAACAACCCAATCCAAAAATGGGCAGAAGACCTAAATAGACATTTCTCCAAAGAAGATATACAGATTGCCAACAAACACATGAAAGGATGCTCAACATCACTAATCATTAGAGAAATTCAAATCAAAACTACAATGAGGTATCACCTCACACCAGTCAGAATGGCCATCATCAAAAAATCTACAAACAATAAATGCTGGAGAGGGTGTGGAGGAAAGGGAACTCTCTTGCACTGTTGGTGAGAATGTAAATTGATACAGCCACTATGGAGAACAGTATGGAGGTTCCTTAAAAAACTAAAAATAGAACTGCCATATGACCCAGCAATCCCACTACTGGGCATATACCCTGAGAAAACCATAATTCAAAAAGAGTCATGTACCACAATGTTCATTGCAGCTCTATTTACAATAGCCAGGACATGGAAGCAACTTTAGTGTCCATCATTGGATGAATGGATAAAGAAGATGTGGCACATATATACAATGGAATATTACTCAACCATAAAAAGAAATGAAATTGAGTTATTTGTAGTGAGGTGGATGGACCTAGAGTCTGTCATACAGAGTGAAGTAAGTCAGAAAGAGAAAAACAAATACCGTATTCTAACACATATATATGGAATCTAAAAAAAAAAAAAAAGGTTCTGAAAAACCTAGGGGCAGGACAGGAATAAAGATGCAGATGTAGAGAATGGACTTGAGGACACGGGGAGGAGGAAGGGGAAGCTGGGACAAAGTGACAGAGTGGCCTTGACATATATACACTACCAAATGTAAAATAGATAGCTAGTGGGAAGCAGCCGCATAGCACAGGGAGATCAGCTCGGTGCTTTGTGACCACCTAGAGGGGTGGGATGGGGAGGATGGGAGGGAGACGCAAGAGGGAGGGGATATGGGGATATATGTATATGTATAGCTGATTCACTTTGTTATAAAGCAGAAACTAACACACCATTGTGAAGCAATTATACTCCAATAAAGATGTTAAAAAAAAAATCCAGTCTTAAAATAGGAAGACTATTGTGACAGTGTCAATAAGTAAATATGTTAATTTATAAATGGAGAAAGGTAAATCTGAAAGCTGAATATACTAGGAAAATTTGCTTTCTAGCTCTGTCTCTGCTGTATGGATGTTCAAAGTATGTGAGGGGTGCAGAATGGGGATCGAATCACCACCGTCTTTTGCCAACAGGGGAACCTTCTAAAATACATCTTCTAATAGAACTTTCTGTGATAATGGAAATGTTCTCTATCTTCTCTGCACTGTCCCGTAAGGGTAGCCACAAGCCACCTGTGGCTGTTGAACACGTGAAGTGTGGCTTTTGTGACTGAGGAACTGGCTTTTCCATTTTATTTGATTTTCATTCATTTTCATTTAAATAGCCACGTTTAGCTAGTGGTTACTGCATTGGGCAGTGCAGCTCTACAAGATGTATTCAGTATCATTTGAGCAAGAAATTGCACTGTTGCTTTCATGCTGGGAAGTCGACAGCCCTGGAAGATGCCCAGCCTGTGAGAAGAGCACAGTTCTAGAATTTTTCATTAGAAAATGGCCTCAGACTTGCCTGTATCAAGGAACTATGTAGCGTATTCTCTTGATCAATGTTTCCCTTGATCAATGTTCCTCTTCCTCAAAGTAAAATGATAAATGTCAATTTTCTACCCTTCAGGTGGGAAATGGTAAAAAACAAACTAGTTAATAATTAAAATTTTTCCAAATGTTACTAATGACTCTATAGGTTTCTGTAGAAGAAAATAAAACTTTTTATATAAAACACATTAAGAAGCCAAGAATATGAAACGTTTATAATCATTTACACTTGGGAAAACCTTTTCTTCAAAACCATGACTATACTGAACATTTCTGCCATAACGATATAGAAATGTTGAACTAAAAGGATTTAATGTAACATTACAGATAACTCTCAGCGAGGGCCTGGGGCATTTATGGCAAGTCAATGGCAAAGGTATTGCTTCCTACTTGGGGACAATGAGGTCATAAGAGGAGTATTTGTCCCATGTCTTCATGTTCAAAGTATTGTTTTAGGTGGCATAGGGAAAGAAAAAGAACACAACTCTTGAAGGCAGAAGAAGGCCAAAAAGATGCGAATCTGTGGCCTCACTTTGAAATGCTTCCCTAAAAGCCTGTTCTAATAAGCCAAGCAAGGATAGCTGGCCTCCGCGCCTCCTGCATGCATAGCAGACGTTGCTAATGAAATGTACCTTTTTTTCCTGGTGATGGTCTCAGCACAGGGCCCCACTAAGAGTCTATTGGGATTGGCGCTTGAGCTGAAACCTATTTTCCAACTCCTGTGCTTCTGTGCAGACCTTGGTCTTTCTGAAATGCATCATAAAAGTGGTAAACAAGTAGCAAGGTCTCATTATGTGTTAAATTGTGGGTGAAAATCTCTCTGGAGAATCTGGGTACACTTTATCAAAACACTTCAGAAGCAAAGTTTTGTTGTTGTTTTCCACAAATTGTTTCTAAGCAGGCATCCCACCTAAGCTCCAGAAACAGCAGGCATTGTGAGTTGAATCAAGGAATTTCTAACCAATGGCGGGGGTGGGGGGGGAATCTATGAAGTGAGGTTTTTAGAATCAGTAAAACAGAAATGTTTTTGCTCTTAAATCTCTGGTGCCTGTAAGCTTGGGGAACTTCAAGGTAATATTACTATAACAATTTTTTTTACAGAAGAAGTGGTAATTGAAATTTGCTACATACAAGAGTAACTAAAACTCCATCATTTCACACTCTCCCATCCATGCCTGAGGATACTTGGGGGTAAATAGATTTCTTGGAAACAGCCACTGACTATGGCTAAATTACATCTTACCAAGTAAACTCATTGGCTTTTTAATTACTCTGCTGATGTCTACATGCTGTAGCCACTATCTCACACTGAAATGATATTGATTTGATTTTTAACTCTGATGCACTAAGGAAAAAAAGGCAGAGAGTATATTTTATTATTTTTTGGTCTGTACTTCCTTACTTAGGAGCCAATTTTTTAAAGTACAGGTATGTGTTTATTTTTCAAAAATCTGTCTCTACTGTAAGTTGTCAACATCTGATATTTGCTTTAGATGGTTCTGTTTGTGTACAAGCAGTGGAGTGAGAGTCACGTGACCACCGTCCTCTATAGAATCTCCACAAAAACAAGAGGTACATCTCCAGACAGTAGAAACCAAATGTTTAAGAAAAGAAGACATTCACAGGTATAAGCATCCATGCACAAAATTATATTAGGATATAAAACCAAGGGAAAAGGATGCTGTCCTCAATCGGTATGGAGTCCTTTAAAATTTTGCAGCAATTTAAGCACAATTTAAATAGTTGATTTTCTTTAAAATAAGAAGTAATTTTATCTCAGGTTGACAGCATTAGAAATATAGTGCTGTTTGCTCTTGGAAGTCACCCTATAACTGCCGTTCACATGCTTGTCAGGTGCCCTTTGAAATAGTTTCTGATCATCTTTGCTGAGAACTTCATTCCCTTTTTGGTGGCCTATTTAGTCATGATGTTGTAGTGTGCTGGCAAAGCAAAATGGGGAATTAGAGGCAACTAATTGCATAATTAAAGTCAAAAACCTCAGGTAATTCGGGTCAACTAGGGTTCTGGGTGTCAATTATCCAAACAGTTATCTCAATCCTTCATTCCAATAGAGTGACTCTATTTGTTGATTGTCCTTAATTAATAATAATGCCAGATCTATTAGTTATAACTTTTTAATTTGCTTCTGTATGTTATATATCATTCTAACTCTTCAGGTTTCAGTTTCGAAAAAGCCAAATTCTTGGATATTGACCATCATGATGTCACATAATTGAATAATAAATAATTTTATGTCAACTAATTCCCTGTTTATTACCCAAGTCTTACGCATAATGAAGCAGAGAGTCATAGAAAGAACCACGACCCTCCCAATACTCAGGTCAAATTTTTGTTGCACAGCCATTAACAAGTTGGGTTCAAAACTGAGGTTTTTCTCCCTCATTATAGCATAAAAGTCCCTTCACAATCTGGCCCCAATTTACCTCACATGCTCTGTGTCCCACCAATCCCCAGCCCTCAAGAATCTGAAGCCCAGTTATTCATGAGAAGCTTTGCACTATTTTCTAAACAATTCATGCTCATGTCTGACTCTGTGCTTCAGCAGCTTGGACCACTCTCCCCCGCAGTAAACTTGTATTGATGCCTTGACACCAAAGCTTCTGTGAATCTCCCTTTTTCTGCTCCCTTCACACTTTGTCCATATCTCTGTTGTCTGGCTTAACACGCTTACTGTTCAAGTAGTCAAGTCCCTCTCCTCTACTTCACTGTGAGCATGTCAAAGGACACAAAGCAGCGGCTAACTCTGGGGAAACATCTGATGAGGAAGCCTAGGATGAAAAGATGATCTAAGGATGGTGGAACACGACTCCTTGGGGAAGAGCAAGGAACTGGGTTATCTGGCACTCTAGGGTTCTTGGATTTGCTTCATGCCGAGCATGAGCTATCTACTGAACCCCTGGGCTGTGCAGTGCAGGTATTTCTCCAACATTCTAGTTGGAGCTTAATCACAAGGCTCTCTGTAAATTAGACCATTCATACACAGGCACAGCAAACTGAAAAGTGACATGAAGGAATCCATACCTGTTTAGAATGAGCATTATTTAAGCAAAGGGGAGGGAAAGCATGAGTTGAACTCTAAAAAATGAAACCTTGACCCCAAACTAATTCATCTAATGTAGACCTACTGCTTTGTACCAGAGCTGAAAACAAGCTAGATCTTGTGAAATAGAGTTTCTCTCCTTCCTTGGTTCCTGGGGTACCAGCAAGCAGCTAGAGCACTTGTTACTAGGACACTTCTCCACTTGAGTTCTACTGTGAGACTTTATACAACTTATTGTTTTTCTACATTTTTGATAGAATTTATTTAACAGAGTGGTAACAGGAAAAATATAATCCACTAATCACATTTTTGTGATTTCTTTTGCAATATGAATTATATATCTTCATGATTCAGATGGCTCTATCTCCTATGGCATCAATCTATGTGGACTATATCACAAGGTACTTTGAATGTAGGTAAATTTCACTGTTACATAAATTAAAGAAATTAAAGAATATGTAGCATGAACTAATTCAAAAGAAGTTACATATGATTTTATTTGTCTGCTACATGGAAATAAGGAATGTATGTAGTTACACAGGATACTTCCAGAATTGAATTATGACTCACTTAACCAACATCTCATTAATGTCAATTAAAAATGAATTGCAAAATATAAGGATGACATGGAAAGTTTGGGTGCTGTTCCTCTCTGTATTTGGGGTCCAATATTCAGCCATTATTTTCCCTTTTCTTCACACTTCCTCTCAGTAAGACAAGTTCTAAAAATTAAGTGCTGTATGAGCCATTACGTAATTGTCCTTCTACAGCTGGCAGAGACACTACCCCCCAGTACATTCCTCTGTGAAGTAACTCGGGTTACCTTGGCTATGAAAAGCAGCTCAATCGAAGCACATTCTACTCTGCAGCCAAAAGGCCAACAAAGAAATACAGAGTCCTGGGAGGGTCCCTATAGCAAATTAAAATTCAAGGATTCTTTATGAAGTGTGGAAGGTTTCCAGTCAGCTAGATGATATTGGCAAAGATCAGCACAAATTGTTTAGAAAATTAATGCAGAATGTTCTTTAGGCTATTACAGAGTTAGGGTGTTTCTGATGTGACAGACTTTAGTATTTCATTGGTGTTTCAGGTATTAATCTAACCCCAACACTTAACAGCTTAAAATGAGAACCATTTGTCATTTCTCATCATTTTGTGGGTTGATTGGGTGGCTCTTCGCTGATCTTGGCCGGGCTCTCTGTGCAGTTACAGCTGATCTGGGTTGGAAATTCCAAAGTGGCCTCACTCACATGTCTGGCAGTTAGTGATGACTGTTGGTTGGCGTAACCAGAACTCTTTAATTTCAGGGTTCTACCCAGCCTGGTGGTCTCAGGTTTCCCAGGAAGTGAAGGCAGACTCTTCCAAATATCTTGAGACCTAGGCTTTGGAACTCATACAATTGTCACCTTTGCTACATTCTATTGGTCAAAGCAATTTACAAGGCCAGCCCAAATTCAACAGGGTGGAGAAATAGACTCTACCTCACAGTAGTACAAGCAGCAGCATTCCATTAAAAAGGGGCAGGGGCACAGGTCGGCATGATTCATTAGAGGCCATTATTATAATGATCTACTACAATAGGAAATTTCATAAAGGGGGTTGATCTTTATTGTGTTAGGTAAGAACAGTTCCTACCCACCCCTCCAAAAGGAATGTTAGTTCTGATTTCAGAAAGAACTAATACAAAATAAGAGACTAAATTTTATGTATGTGCTTTGTCTGCAATTTTCTGAAATTCACATTTAAACCATGTTACTTAAAACTTGCTCCCAATGTACTAGAATGGTTCCACCTGCACTGAGGAGAACATAAGATGCTGTGGAATGATATTTTATACCATGAGTTACAGAAACCTATTTCCCTGGACAAGAATATTAAGATGGCATCAGCCTTAGATCATGACAGGGGATGTGATGTGGAGACATTTTACCATAAAGAATAAACTGAAGGTAGAGGAGACAAACTTCCAAAATTCAAAGTTTTAATGATTTTTCCTATATAATATTTATTTATAATGTTTAACTTTAAGAGGACGGATTTTTAATAAATTATACCAAAAAGTCTAGTAAAGAGCCTTAAAATGATAGAGAAGAGGTGCAGTTTTTGTGCCCACCTTTTGTGGTATCAACAGTTACATGTATCATGACAAGAAAATAATCCTTAAAACAATTAACTGACCAAACTTCTGCAATGCAGAAATGATCAGGCTTTATTTAAGTAAAAAGTAACTGATAGACTACTGTACAGAGCACATAGTAACACATTTTAGCGACGGTCACTTAAGTCAGATGAAACCATGTCTACAGAGTTTCTAAATTACATGGCTTTACTAATATAATATATAACACTCAAACAATATTGCGTTTTACACAGACCAATTATAAATCCTTTTAAAATAGACTAATACATTAATCTCCTCATTTTAAAGCATCAAATATAGTTTTATATATACTTTTCAACTTTAAAAAAATAGAAAAACAACTAATTCTAGTTAATCATGGGAAATGTCCTTCTTTAACTTTTGGTGACATGAAAGGAAACAGGTTGCTGGTAGTTAACACTTAAATTCGTATTTGATTTGCCTTATTTTCAATTTTCTTCATGTCAAATGTCAAATAATTATACATTCCAAATCATCAGCTAGAATAATAATCTCACTTTTCAATTGTTCAGTTATTCAGGAAACCAATTTTTATTGGGTACCACTCTTAAAAAACACTGTGTTCAGACCATAGGACGATGCAAGATAAACATCACCATGCCAGAGTTTGCACAGCTGCATTGTGTTTAAAACTGCTCACTAACATTTTTTCATCTTTAACACCAAAGTTTGAGAAATTCAACTGAGTTGAGTTGTGAAACTGAATTCAGTTGCTATTTTCCTATTATAATCCCATACTCTCAAAGATTTATTTCCTATGCTCCTTTCCCTCCATTTTCTTTCCTAAAAGTCAAATCTTAAAGGACAGTTCAAGCCTGAAATCTGGTAATAATCAATCAGATTAGAGACCTGCTATGCCATTTTTTAAGAAATAACCGATGCAGAACTCATGGAGCAACTTTGTGGGTTGCAAATTATTTTCTGTGAAAATAATTAGTTCCCCCCAAAAAGTGGTTTTATACATACACACCTGATGTTACTGGTCACCACTTTCTTCCACCACCCCTGAGACATCACCACAATACCAGCTTTAAGTAGTGGCCACAATTCCTTTATAAGGTCCTCTTAGGGTTTTATATAAAGCTAGGAATAAAATCTGTGTGCACAGGACTACATTTTTATCTCTGCAAGTTTAAACGGCCTATACAGGAAAACTCAGACTCAATATCGTGATTTAAATAACTGAATTAGCCAGGCAACACACACACACACACACATATACACACACACACACCAATTGTATCATTTAATAAGGGCTTGGTATTGTTTTAATTAAGCAAAGCAGAGTTTATGAAGCCTGACCACTATACAGAGACTAAATGGGGGGGGGGAGGGTGACACGATTTTAGGGATACTAAAACACTTATTTAACCAAAGAATATTAAAATGTTCACCCAAAAAAGGGGAGATATCATCCCCAAAGTCACTAGGCACAGGATGCTATCCTTCTTTCATGTAACCTACATAGTTAGCAGAGATTCTAACTTTCAGGATGTGAGACTAAGGAAAGTGAAACTACAACTAATTCAAAATAAGGCAAAGCAAAGGGAAGCCTTGTGCAGTTGAAGCCAGAGCAAGATACCCAAACTATGGGAGAAACGCAGAGGGTGATAAAGCAGAGATGCCAAAGATAAATGTCCATATACACTAATTCATTTACAGCCAGCCCTGTGTGCCGAAAGATGTCTTTCCCTCTGCAAGCCTGACATCTTCTCCAACACTTGCAAGGTTGGGCTCCACCTCTGTGATGCAAACCTGCTCCCAACCTGCTTGGCCACATAGGCCCATTAGCTCCTCCAGATCAGCAGCGACGGGTGTCAGAGCTGGTCACTCAGTCCATGACTCTTCTAACTAGTTGCACATGTCAGGGCACTCCATCCCTTTGTCCTCTGTGCATTGTTGCTTGTTCAGCTCCAGCCCAGTTGGTCTCCCCCATGCCCATGACCACACCATGTTCATTCCCCTTCCCAGCCTCTGCTACAGTTTTATCTCCCTTGATCCAAATCCAACCTTTCGTTTAAAGTCCAGATCAAGGACCATCAGTCCCATAAGCCTTCCCCAGCAATTCGAGACTCTGATGCTTTCCCTCCCTATTCTGAGCTCTGTCAGTGCTTTCAGTCAGAGTCAGACCATTAGCCCTTGAGTTGCTTCATGACTACTAGACTAGCTTGAACTTCTATGATTGTAATTTCTGAGGCATGGGGCCATGACCTCCACCACACCTGACACAGGCCCACCTCCAAAGAAACTATTTGTTAAACATTTATTGATAAATGTTTAAAGTGACTCTTGATAAAATGACTCTTAGCCTGTATTTCAGTTTCTATGTCAACTCCAATTTCCCCTTCAAAGAACCCTTCATGACCAGAGCAATGAGGTTTAGAACCAGACTTCTTATTTTCCACCCAGGTGTATATAAATAGCTAATCACAAACTTAAATAATAACAGTGTCACCATGAAAGCTGTCATTATCACCAACTAAATAAATGTTTACAATCCATATACATACCTATGTGCTCTAAAGGGTTAATGCTCAATGAGGGGTTTTTATAATTCATTAATTGATATATTGCATACTTTTATCTAAATTGTTAGTGTCCTGCTTAGTCAATTGAAACATACTGCTTTGACATTAAGGCTGCAATCCAGACCTCTATTTCTAGTGTATATTCTGTTCAAAAATGTAAGTCCTTCTGCACAGAGCAGAGAAAATTGCCTTTGAGATCTTTGCAACTCACTATGCCACGTGCTCAAAAACAGGGACCACAAATCCAGTCCAATGACTAACATATGTAACAAACGTTGCAATAAAATACACTAGTCAGAAGGGTATACAGTTGGGAATCGAAACTATATGATTTCCTTAGTAATAGCTCTGACTTTCATTTTAGATTGAGTGTCACATCCATATTCTCAAATATTTTTATTTTTTTTTTTTTATTTTTTTTTTTTTTAATTTAATTTTATTTATTTATGTCTGTGTTGGGTCTTCGTTTCTGCGCGAGGGCTTTCTCCAATTGCGGCAAGTGGGGGCCAATCTTCATCGCGGTGCGCGGGCCTCTCATTATCGCGGCCTCTCTCGTTGCGGAGCACAGGCTCCAGACGCGCAGGCTCAGTAGTTGTGGCTCACGGGCCTAGCCGTTCCGCGGCATGTGGGATCCTCCCGGACCGGGGCACGAACCCGTGTCCCCTGCATTGGCAGGCGGATTCCCAACCGCTGCGCCACCAGGGAAGCCCAAATATTTTTATTTTTAAGAAAGAAGAAGCTACTGGGGAAAATGGGAAAGAAGGGGGAGTTAATTAGAATAGCCAGATGACTGTCAATAGAAGGTAAGTCATATTTCAGTAAGCTAAGTTTTTAGTCTGAAACAGAAGCCATGGCATTTTATATTAAGACTTAATCATGAGCTAATGAGCATTACAGTGAGAGTCATGGTTCAGAGGGGGTAAGGTTTTGTTCTTCCAATTATATAATAGAAATAAAAAGTGGATTCATTTAACTTAGCTTACAGTATGTGCATTGTCTCCTAACCTTTAGAAATACTACTCATTCAAATACTCTCACCTTCTCTTACTACCCACAGTTTGGGTCTGCAAAGAAAACTCAGACCATATGAGGGTGGCTCAGCTAATTTTATCAGTTTCTAGTTAATTTATCTTTATATTATCTGGTGAGACTTCCAAAGACATCATTAATTAGGTATCATGCAACTAAACTAGTATAACCATTAAGCAGATCAGAAAATAAAAATGTTGTAGAATCACTGATATTATCATATCAATACATAGAAAATCTCAGTTTCCTTACAAACCCAAAGTCTCTAATAACCATCTACAAGAGGACAAAGCTTAAAAATATATACATACATTTCATTGCTCATTAGGCATGCTGCTTAATATTTTTAATCTAACCTAATTTCTTTTAAATCCTGGGAAATAACTCAGGCAGACTTAGCAAGTAAGTGAACAGACCCATAAACACTAAGAAGGAGTTCCAAAGAATGCTTAGGACACAGAAGGTGAGAGTTGAATAGAATTTGAAAAGAAGCAAAAGGCCAGAGAAAAAGTCAAAGGACATGAGACAGTGAGTTCTTCCAAAATGGAGAGAATAACTTGTCTGGAGCACTTTGGTCTCCCCTGAAGAGAATTCTGAGAGTAGTGGCCAAGGAAGAGTAGGGGTGGGGGGAGGGGGGGGACTGCCACAGCAGGAAGTAATGATTAAGGGCCAAATACAGATCTCAGTGGCAGGAGAGTCAGGTAAAGGTAAATTCTAGCATCATTTCTAAAGCAAATGCTTCTTTCTTCCTTTATGCCTGCTTATTCGTAAGCACAAGACCAGAAATGGTGCCAAGATATTTGACCTTGGATGTGGTGTTCTCAGGAAACATCCTCAGGGAGTTCCGACCACCCACTCCTTCCCTCAGAAATGTACACAGACCTCGAGGAACACAAGTACACTGGGCACAGATCAGAGCCCCATGGGTTCAGGAAAAAGGTTTGTTTCTCTCACTGACATCTTTCCTGATTTGAGGTTCCTCCTCCTAAAGTCTACCAATGTTTCTGAAACAAGTCCATCACATTTCTTTGCCCGTGTTTTACATTTTTTTCCAGGGGCATTGATAATAAAAGTCATAGGGGAAAAATATATGGTTTGTAAAGAAATATTTTAAAGTAGTGTGGATGTATATGGTTAGTGGATATGGGTTAAAAAATAAACAAAACACTATGCTATTTCATAACGATACATCCAGGAGCCCGGTCCTGATATAACCTATGCCATTCTGAAATAAGTCAATAAATAAAAAGGCAGTGACATTTTTAACCACATATGCTAACTAGGTCATCTAATAATGATGACATGATTCCAGTCATGCAAGAGTATCATCTACTCATTATGATTCAAGTTATGGTAGATGACATTGATATAACTTAGAAGAGTATAAGATAGAGGGAATATTTCATAATAAATAGACCAAGAATGATTCCCCTTGGAATAGTAAAGGTACAAATTGCTTTAGTTTTCATTTCCATGGTGCTAAATTTGTATTTCATGTGAGGGTCTATAACTGATGATTGCCTACTTGTCTGGGTGAAAAGGGATTAAAAGAAATAGATTATTATTGTCAAGGTTGTTTGTGTTAGTAGCTAAAATGGTAAGCAGCACCCCGAAGTCTTTGTAAACAGCACAGAGATATTTTTCTTTTTAAGGAAAACAGAAAAGCATTAGGCAAAAATTTGCAAGCCAAAATGCTCCACATCATTGGGCTGACTAACGTGATTCACAGTTCTTCTTGGAACAATGACTGTATCAACTAACAACAAAACAAACTTCATTGCATCCATCCAGGATTAGTCCTAGATTTTCTCAAGCGCTTTACAGGATTAAAGACATTTGATTCATTATATTTTTTTTAGAGAACAGAATACCTGCAGTTGCTCCACATTTTGGTCTTTTCTTTTTTAAAAAAAATTCTGAAGTTGGTTAACAAAAGCATCTCGATGTTGCTATACTTAGTAAATAATTTAAAATTCATAATAATTACTTCCATATGTTAAATTCGCCTCTTCCCCAAATTCCCAATTGCCTCTCATTATCTTAGATAGTCCTATTTCTAAATTTCTCTTGATGTGTTGTAGATACTATTATGTCCTACTTTTGAGAATAATTCATTATCATTCTGTGTATTGAAGTATTAATTTATATAAGCAAAGGGGTAATCACATTTAGTTAAGAAAAATAAGAAGCTATTGTTGTAGTGAGTATTCATGTTGGTCTCTAACCACATAAGGGTTGTGTGTGCGTGTGCGTGTGTGTGTGCACGCAGGCGTGTGTGAACTAAATAATGGACAAATCCTCAAATAACATTTCCAAATACTCAGTAGGTTTATTTCTCACACTGTGAAAATACTATCATTTTTTAAAGGTTAATTTTGAAAATAATAATAAACTCTGTAGTGACTTTTCTTACCACCTGGTATTTATCCATTACAACAGTGCTTCTCAAACTAACTACGGTTTTTTTAAAAAAAAGAAGGAAATCTTTTTTTTCAAATTTCCAATCCATGATGGACTAATACTTTCTTAAAATACAATAAAAGTAAATGTTGCCATCATGTCTAATGATTATGAAAGTTTCTAAATGCTTGCTCTCAATGTCTGTATCATCTCGTTGCAGACCAGCAACCAACAAACAGCAGTACTGCTTAGAGCTTGATGTGCGGTACCTAAGAGGCAACTTCTAAGTCTTCCTCAAATGGAAGGCATAGAATTGTTTTTAGAAAACTGGATTAAATGTTATAGAAATACCTCACTTTATTTTTGTGAAAGCAGAAAAACATCCTTTTTTTTTTTTTCCTTCTGGCATGAAAGAATAGAGGTTAATGGTTGAGAGAGAATTCTGTATGCGTGACTTGAATAAAAATTAAGGTGGATGGGATTTGGAAGAGGCAAGAGGTAAGGAGGGGAATCCACTGAACTTTGGCAACTATTTAAAGTAGCAGGGCACAGGGAGCAGGGGAAGGTATGCCTCAAGTTGTATGACATAGTTTACTGACACCAGTAACAGATATTTACAGGGCAACCTTATTTGGGTAGTCAATAATATTCCTAAACAGAACTTTTTAAAGCTACATTTACTATTCACTAAGTTAACCCCCATATTGGTTGGATTGCAGTAGACTATTACTGATTAAAAAATCTGATTAAATAGTAGATTAAAAAAAATAGAAACTTATTTTTACTCAGGTAGAAGTTGTCATGATGCAGTGCAGATGATGATGCAGAAGTTGTCGGTGATGCAAGGATATCTGTGCTGAGACCTCTGGACTTCTTGTCCATTTTCTCGTGGTCACAAAATGATTACCACAGCTCCAGCCATCAAATCTGCATACCAGGTAGGGAAAAGAAGGAAGTGAAGAAGAGGAAGAGATGGCACCATTATCAGCAAAGTAGATGGCTTCCATTTATGTCACATTGGATGGAACACGTTAAATGACACTCATAACCACAGGGAGGCTGGGACATGTAGGTTTCTTTAACAGGATTTGGCCTGAACCAACAAAAAAGGAAAGAAGGGAAATTAGATAGGCAGCTAACAGTGTCTGTCATATACTCCAACCCTGGCCTGACCCAGGAGGAAGGTAAGTAACAATTATTGAGCACCAACTCTTTTTTCAAGAACTGTACTAGATGCTTTGGTTGCATGATTTCATTTCATACTCTCAATAACCCTATGAGACAGGTATCATAATCCCAATTTAACAGATGGAGACACTGAGTTTCTAAAAGTTTAAGTGACGGTCACATCATTTAAATGGTGCATCTGTAATGCAGAGCGTGCATTCAAACCCTGCGTTTCCCCACTGTGCCAATCAGAGTTAGTCTGACTCTGCCTGAGCAGAGTTTAGAACGAGATGAGTTGGTGGAATTTCCCGCCATTTAACCCTTAACTACAGTTCATTCACTCTGAGTTTCTTAATCTGAAGGTACAAAAATATATTGAGGATTATGTGAAGCTTAATACACATTTTAGATGACATTATAAGCAAAGCTTACTGGAAGTAGAAGTTACACATAGACAACTAAAGCAAATATAAAAGTCTGATGTATCACAATATCATTAGGTAGCTAAATACAAATATAAGTTTTATTTGGGTCTTAAGTCTCTACTGGTCCATGTCTGAGCTGTCCTAGGTCTTGGTCTGATTTGTACTTGCCTGCAGGGTGGCAGAGCACCTCCAGTTCCCTCTCCTGGAGAGGTAGAAATATCTTAAATTCTTCTCCCATATGTGTTGCAGGGGGTTTATAGTTCACACTGCTGCAGCTGCCCAGAAATCCTCACATGGGCTTCGTGTAGATGTCCTCTGAGATGGTTCATTTTGTATGTCAACATGGCTAGACCAAGGTAACCAAATGTGTGGTCAAATGTTATTCCAGATGCTTCTGTGAAGGTTTGTTTTAGATGAGAGTAACATTTAAATCAGTAGACTTTGAGGAAAGCAGATCACTCTCCAAAATGTGGGTGGGCCTCATCCAATCTGTTGAAGGCCTGAACAGGAAAAAGACTTACCTCCCCTGAGGAAAAAGGAATTTTGCCAGCAGACAGCCTTTGGACTTGAACTGCAGCATCAATTTCTCTGTAAATCTTCAGCCTGCTGGCTGCCCTGCAGACTGGGGACTTGCCAGCTTCCACAGTCATGTGAGCCAAGTCCTTAGGATAAATATTAAAATAAATTTCTCAAGAGATGAAAGATAGGTGTTGATAGATAGATAGATAGATAGATAGATAGATAGATGATAGATAGATAATGTGATATACATCCTATTGTTTCTGTTTCCCTAGAGAATTCTCACTAGTACACACTCTGATGTTTCCACTTTCCTGTCTCTCTCTCCCCTTCTCTCTCCTTATTTTACTTCTAATTTCCTTCACTTGGATACTTTGTACATTGCAGTACAAAGTCTGTTTTCTCTCAGGGTAGGAAAGTGTTTATATCTCTCTTTAAACCCCTCTATTTATGTGGGAAAAGATTAACCTACAAACAGGAAGATGACTCCACACATTTCTTCCAGATCAAGGATAAACACACACTCACATTCACACACACACACTCACAATCAATCGCCCTTGTTTGTATTGCTTTCTAGCTCATGTCCCGGTAATAGAACCAGTTGGTTTTTCCCGCATAAAGAATAGGCCACAGCAAGGATTAAACCTCTCCCTGGCATATCAACAGAAATGCTGTCAAAATATTCTCAATCCCTTACTATCCATTGTACAGTTATTTTCTATGTTAGGAAGATAAGAGAAATGGCCTTTGGGGCTCTCTCTGACAAACAGGAGCTGGAAAGCCAGGTCAGAGCACCTGCCCTGCGGGCTTCTCCATCGGAGTCTAGCTGCTTCATGCTGCTGTCACGTGCCCTCCTGAACACCTGTTGCAGAATGCTGTGTACCTCGATAGCTCCCTGCTCCCAGTTCCCAGCACTGCAGACCTCTTCTGCCCCTGAAGGAGCTGACAAGAGCTCACCTCTTTCAAAAAGCAACTGAACTAAAGCATGCCGACCAGAGTTTTTAAAATATGCGTTACCAGTTTCCGAAGGCCCACCGTTGAGTACTTAGAGTAATAACAGTGTCTTTGTGTTTACCAAGCTCAAAGCTTCAGAGGTTGTATTAAACATCCCAGTTAAGGGGAAATGTAGATACATATATACATACACATACGCATGCGTACATATACATTAGCTCAAAGCATATTTATTAAACTCCTACTATGAGCAAGCAAGTGTCCCCAACACTGGGATGTTCTGCATTGTTTCCTCTGTATTTCCTCACACTCTTGCATCCCCTAAAATGCTTTTAGGAGGAGCCAGAAGTGATAAGTGTGTAAAATAGGTATCGTCGTTTATTCAAAGTTTTTCTCGAGGCAGTTAAACAAAGGAGCCACTGGAAACATTTTATTCTGCTATTTATTTCACAATCAAATATTGAACACCTAAATGCCAAGTACCAGGCTGAGTGCTCAGGAAATAGAGAAAATGGACATATTTTCTATCCACCAGCTGCTCCCAGTCTAGGGCGAAAAAGGTGAGGATTCCATTTTATTTCTCCAACTGAAGTTGTGTTACAGGATAATCTTTCACAGGTTCACAGGACTGGAAACCGCGGTGCACTAAATAGCCACTGATAACTACAGCAGAAATTATGCAGATCGTAAGAATATCGTGAGGTCTCTTCTTTTTTTTTTTAATGTGGCCTCTTCTGGCCCATCTTTGAGATTTTTTTTTCATGAGTTGTACAAGTGTTAGTATAGGTAGAAGTGAAAAAAACCCCAAAAAACTCAACTGAGTCATGAAAAGGTCCTAAGAAAACCCCTTGATTAAAAATGTCTTCTGCCTAATTAAGCCATTCATTCATGAATTGAATAACAGCCTAGCTTGTTAAAATCACTTTGTGGTTGGAGGAGGGGATGGAACCCAAAAGAAATTAGAACTGAACACTTCCTTCAAGCAGCTTCTTTTCTAGCAGAAGAGCTTACACTGATGTCTTTTATGCAGTGTATCTTTGACTCTTCCGTGCGTTTGTCTTTGTACTATAATAAAGTGACATACAGTCAAGACAGACACTCATACAAAGCTTATTAAGAAATGTCTCATCATGAAATGTCTGCTGAGATGTGTTGCCCAGAGTGAGCAGCTGTGGCCAAGGTGTGAACATGGCAGGACTGGAACATTCCAATAGTTCAGCTACTCTCCACCCCAGTGTACTTATGAAATAATTATTTCTAAACCTGACATCTTTCAAGGTCATTTTTCTTTTTTCTCTGTAAGAGATTATAGTTTTCAAATTTAAAAACTATCACAGGCATTGGGCACAAACAAGAATGTGGAATTCCGTCATGAGCTCACACAAAACTTGGCCGCTTCAAATCCTGCCAGTTTAAAGGCAAGAGTTTGCTCTACTGAGATGATCACCCTGTGAACGTTCTTTCCTGAGTCACAGAATTGGACGTGCATGGGGGGCAGGGGTCTCCTGCATCTTTATGCATCATATTCATTGCTCGACTGGACCTGAGCAGTGTTGGCTCTGGGCTCGGGCCCCTCAGGCCAGGCTGCCCCTTGGCCAGCCATCTCGTCTTTCAAATCTCCAAAGAAGAGAGTCACAACTTCTCTGGCTATTTGTGACACCATCTGGCAACTCTGGTAGATGAAGCCAGCTCTAGGCAGAAGAGAAGAATATTTCCCTCACTCCTATCACTGCTTCTTCCCACAGGTTTCCCATTCCTGCATACCTTTACTTTCACAACTGAACCCCCCAAATCTAAAACTTGAAAAGTGTTCCAAATCTTACCTACTAGAAGTATTTCCATTTGAATAAGACAAGCTGGGATATCTAAAAGCTTCCATGAGACACAGAAGTAAATCTCTAATAGCAGAATATGCAGAATGCATATCATGGGAACGATATTTGGAAGAAGGGCACAGCATTTTCTCCATGCCCCTCAAGTCACAACGTCAATGGCTGTGTACGACACCTATGCCATCTGTAAAAGATTTTTTTCTAGGGCACTCATAATCCAAAATATTCCATCATGTGTCAGACCATGTGTCTCAATTTCTAGTTCAGAAAATATGGCCCCTGTACCTACGTCAGTCCCGTTTACAGTCACATCTAACCCAAATGTCGCTGGGTTCTTGCTGTGTTTTTTGGCCTTATCCTTAGTTGACATGAAGAAAGCTGCTCACCACCTTACAGGCAGATCATATACCTCACCTTATACTTGAAAGTTAGTGCTAACTTCCTGCTTCAGCTTTTCTTCTCTTGCTCAAGGACCTCCATGGATCTGGGCTTCCACATGAGCCAGCACGGTCTCTGGTATTAAGAAGCACTTAATAAATATCTCTTACATAAACAAATGTCAATACTTTTTTCCTTTTCTTCCCTCATCGCTCTGCCCCCAGGAATAGACGCACTAACAGATCTCCAGCACTTAATGAAATCGGCAAGAATGAATCACGGGGAAGATTTCAGTGGGAGGAGAAGAAAGATGAGGAGGCTTTACTACCACGTGACACAGACCTGAAAGCACCAGCAGAGATGAGGCTTCTAGAGGAGCAAGGGTGGCGTAATATTCCATTGTACACATGTACCACACCTTCTTTATCCGTTCCTGTCAATGGACACTTAGGTTGCCATAAAAGAAGAATAAAAAGAATAATAATAAAAGAATAAAATAATGCCATTTGCAGCAACATGGATGGACCTACAGATGATCATACTAAGTGAAGTAAGTCAGACAAAGACAAATACCATATACTTATATGTGGAATCTAAAAAGATGATACAAATGGATTTATTTACAAAACAGAAACAGGCTCCCAGACTTCGAAAACAAATTTATGGTTACCAAAGGGGAAAGGTGGGGTGGGAAGGATAAATTAGGAGTCTGAGATTAACATATACACACTACTATATATAAAAAATAGATAATCAACAGGACCTACTGTATTGCACAGGAAACTCTACTCAATATTCTGTAATAACCTATATGGGAAAAGAATCTGAAAAATAATGGGTATATGTATATGTATAAGTGAGACACTTTGCTGTACACCTGAAACTAACAAAGCATTGTTAATCAACTATACTCTAATATAGAATAAAAATTAAATTTAAAAAAAAAGGAGTGAGGCCGTTGCATGTTGGACAATAGTAACTGCGATTGCTACTACATGTCATTTAGAATCATGAAAGCGGATCCCAACTTGAGTAATGATTAGATTAGATTTATACAACGAACTGCACTTCCCTGGAAGCAGTTTGGGGAAGTGTACAGAGGATACAGGCTCTGCCTTGTTTAGATCGCGGGTACCCAGTTGGTTCTCTGTGTGTATCCAGATGCTCTGTGGGTGTGAATGGACATGGCAACAAGACCTGTCCTTGATGATTTCTAGCACTTGTGAAAGACTTTAGCTGAGCGAACACAATTAGTGCTGTCCAAAAAATAATTCAACCTGAATTTGTTCACATATTAGCTAACACATGGTTTTATTGAATACCTACTATGTGCCAAATACTAGTTTTCCTGCTGGGGATAAAGTAGTGAACAAGATAGGTGAGGCCACTGCTCTCATCTAATTCACAACCTAGTAAAAAGAGGCCCATTTAAACATATAAGCAAGGAAATAAGTCATTCTATCAGGCAGTTATGAGGGACAAAGGAGAAAAAAGAGGGCCTGAAACTCCATCCTAAGCTCAATGAGCTCTCTCTTTTTCTCTCCCCTCCCAGGAGGCTGTGGGATTAGATGAGGCCAAGGATGAGGCCAGAGCACTTTATCTGCCTTGGGAACCACTAAGGGTCCACGGTGGTCCCTGGAGCCAGCTCTGCTCAGGGCCTCGGGGCAAAGAGCCCCTTATCCTTCTGCCGGAGTCTTATTCTCTCTCTCCAGAGCAGACAAGCTGAGGAAAGAGGACAAGGAGGCAATGGAGTCCTCAGAGTTCAAGAACAACCCAGCCAGTTATCCCAGGTTGGAGCGGTGAACAATGGGTCCTTATTGTTAGTCCCTGACCTCTCTGAGATGTGATCAAAGTGATGGGCCACCTCCACACACACACACGCACACACTGCGTGTGCTGGCAAGGATGTGATGATAGGAATGGCTGCCTGTCATACGGTTTAGAGCGTGATGTGTATTTATTACCTGACAGGCTTGTCCTCAGGGACTCCTCCTGAGCCCACCTCCAACTGTGGAAGGCTCTGACCATTTACTGAGAGAGCCTAATCCAGGCTCCTTCATTCGCAGCGAACACCATCCAAAAACTAAGACCAAAACCTTACCAAACATCAAATCACAAAGGAAAAATAGTCTCTTGTAATCAATGTCACATCACCCTCATCATCAGTAGACACTTGCTGAAGGTCCACCGGGATTGGCCCGGTGCTGGGCCAGCCAGAGAGTAACAAGGACATTTTTCCTGACCTCCAGGAGCTTAGAAAGGAATTAGGGAGATAGAAAACATGTGTTACAGTGATTAACACCAAAGCTCTAAAGCAAAATGCAACCACAGAAGCACAAGAAAGGGAATACAGATGGATAATTTTCAATCTCAGGATGAGGAAGGTCTTACTAGGCATGATGACAGAGACAGAAACCATTGCTAATAATACTTATGACAATCAGTATACTAATAATGACAATAATACAAGTGGTACACTATCAGGTCTAGTCCACTCCGGGCAGGCACAGCCCTTCCAGCCCTTTGCTCCTGAGAGCAAAGGCAAGGAGTCAATCTAAACAAAAAGGAGTGTAAATCACCCAGATCCTGAGCCAATGCCACTGCATCCAGGTAACATCACTACCTCGTCCTGCCTGAGGTTTCTAGTGTAACAATGTCAACTGAACAAAAGATCAGTGGGAAGAATCCTGAGTACAGAGCCTCCCAGAAATGCTCAGTCAGACCTGCTGATTTATATATTTATTCAAAACCAAATCCACCTCCTCTGCCGTCACTTTTGATTCCAGGCTACTTCTACCTTGGAGTACCACCTTCGAGGCAACCTTGATCAGCCTGGGCAGTCCCTCAGTGCCAGTTGCGTTGCCCCAAATTGGCTCATACAATCACCCCTATGTGTAACTGTGATATTGCGATTTATAAGAAATACATATTTTTCAGACAAACAGTCTTTGTCCCAGTTTCTGGCACAGTGCTCCTGAAACCCTTGGAATTTCCTAAGTGAGGAGAGCTCTTGAGGGGTCTTTTGTTATGTTAATGAGGTGACTTTTGGAAAGCACCTAAGGATGGGACTGGTTTCCAAGGGAGCCCTGTGATTCCAATAATCACCATGTGATTAGAGGGTTGGAAATTCCAGTCCCACCCCCAGACCTCCGTTGAGGGGAATGGGGCTGGAGACTGAGTTCAATCGCCATGGCCAATGACTTAGTCATGCCTGTGTAATGAATCCTCCAAAAAACCCAAAAGGAGAGGGTCTGGAGAGCTCCCAGGCTGGTGAACATGTGGAGGCACGAGGAGAGTGATTTGCCCTGAGAGGCCATGGAAGCTCTGTGCCCCTTCCCACTTGACACACTCCTTGCCCTATGCATCTCTTCCATCGGACTATTCCTGACCCTTTTATAATAAACTGGTGATGTAGTATGTAAAATGTTTCACTGAGTTCTGTGAGCCCCTCTTGCAAATTAACCATACCTGAGGAGGGGTTTGTGGGAACCTCTGACTTATAGCCAGTTGGTCAGAAACACAGGTAACAGCCTGGGCTTGCGACTGGTGTCTGAAGTGTTGTGTGTGTGTGTTGGTGGGGGGACGGCGGCGTGCAAAGAAGTCTTGTAAGGCTGAACCTTTACCCTGTAAAATCTGATGCTCTCTCCTGGCAGATAGTGTCAGAATTGAGTTGAATTCTTGGACACACTCCTGGTGTCCAAGAATTGTTTGTTGCTGTACGGAACCAACCCCGCCCATGTTGGAAATTGGAGATCAAGAAAATAACCTTTTATCATAATATGGGGCATGTTTAGAGGTCCCAGATCTTCTTATAGGAAGCCTAGACACTTCTTCCAAGGAGACAATGCTAGCTGGTTTTCTCCCAAGTGTGTGCAAACCATATTTTGCTCCTGTGATTAGAATGTTCAAAGTACCAGAGGTTTATTTTCTATTACAGCTTATCGATGGTATTAAACTGACCTCTCTGTTTTCCACTTTCCTTGTACTTTTTTGGTCCTGGTGGTTTGTAAACCTGTTTTTCCCCAGATAGTTAATTTTACTTATTGCTAAAATACTATTCGAACTTGAACTTACAAATACATTTTCTTTACAATTTTGTTTGTCATATTTACTCTGCAGTAACAGCAACAATAACTGTTAATACTTATTGACTTATACATTTACTGTGCCTGGCGCTATTCTCTCCATGCATTATTTAATGTCCATAATGAGGTAGGTGCCACTGTCCTCCCCATATTACAGGGAAGAAAACTGACACACAAATAAAGCAAATGACCTGCCTGAGACCACACAGGTAATAAGTGGCAGAGGCAGGATTCAAACTTAGGCAGTGTGATTTGAAAACTTAAACGCTGCACTGTACTGGAAGGAAAATGTTGACACCTAAAATGACATAAATATCTATAACCTTCCTAATGCCTAAAACAATCACAGCAACACCATGAATAAAGTTATAAGATGGGCAACAAACTGAGAGAAAACGCAATATATATTTCAAATAACGTGTTAACATATAACAGAAACGAAGCAGGACCCTATGGTCCTTCCCCACCATGTCCTCTGACTGCCTTTTTGTCTGTGGAAAAACTTTAGCCGAAGAATAAGTTTAATCAAAGAAGTGAGAAAATGCAAAAACAAAGGAAAACAGTCCAACAAGACTAAATAATAACAGTTTAGTCATTAAGCAAAGTCAAGGACCTTTAGTTCCTCTTCATGAGCTATAGATCATATCCTGAGCCATATCCTGTGAGCTGTCTTATAGATACTGAAACCCCCATTAGGTGGAAGAGGTTAACTACATGATGACCAGACTGAAGCCATCACATAGGCTGCCACAATTCAGAGAACTGGCCTCAAAGAAATGGAAACAAACCAACCCTGGAACTGAAGATTAACTGTACCTAAAACAATCAAGATGACGCTGGTCAGACCACCAATGACCAACTTCAAGATGACTCAGAGCTGATTGTGCTGTTTATACCTGTAGCCCCCTCCCCCTGCCCATAAAAACTCTTGTCCCCTGATTGTCAGGTGGGGGGAGTCGGCCTTTGGACAGAAGTCTGCCCTCCCACCACACACACCCCAGTTGCTGGCATCTGAAATAAAGCAGTTTCCTTTCCACCAACCTTGCCTCTTTATTGGCTTTTGAACGGCAAGCAGCTGGAGCCCCACTTCCCATTAGATAACAAGCTCTTATAAATGAAAAAGAGCTCTTATAACATATCAAGAGCTCCTGTCTACAGGAGACAGGCAGAAATGGTAATGGGCAAATCGCGAAAGAGAGAGCCCAAAAGGCTCTTGGGGTTTTGACTCCACCATCTGCACTCTCAAAGCCCCAGACCCAGTTCTTCAATTGCCTGCCCAGTATTTCCACCCACACATCCCAAAGGCATCTCAAACTAAGATGCCCGAAATCTGGATCCCTGGATCTCTTCCAAGTGTTGCAAATTCCCTGTGAGGTTTCTACCATCCCTCTTGCTACACAAACTGGAAACCTCAGGCTTCTTCTGGACATTGCCTGCCCTCACCTCTTGCACTTCATCCATCAGCAAATCCTGGTTCTTTTGCCACCCTCTCTTCTCTCAAGTCTAACCCTCTTCTCCACAGTCCAAACCACTGTCTCTCACCACACCCTGTAACAGCTTCCAGCTGGCTCAGGCATCTACTCAGAGCCTTCTAATCCATTTCCACAGTGGGTCCATGCATGTAAAAATGCAAATCCCACCCTGTCGTCCTCTCCCCCACTCCAGACAAATCACTTCAGTGTCTGCCCTTTGACTCAGGGTCCAGCTTCTGGTCCACATGATTGGCCTCACCTACCTTTCCGGTCTCACCTCACCCTCCTGGGCCTTGCTCCCTGCACCCTGGTCACGCTGTTCCTCAGTCCCCACACTGCCCTGCCCTCCTGATGCCTTTGCCCTGCTGGGAGCCCTGCTGGCAGCTCTTCCTCCACGTGTTCCCCTCAGCCAGGCTGATTCAGCTCTTCCATAACATCTCAAATAAATCATCCATCCCTGGGGACGCCTTCACTGAGCTTCCTGACTGAGCTGCCTCTCCCTCAGCTCTTTTCTCTCACAGCCCCGTGTACCTCTCCTTCGGGGCAGTGACTCCAGATGAAATTTTTTATTTGACTAGTCACTTCATTAATGTCTGGGTCCCTGTCATGAGCTGAATTATGTCTACCAAAATAAATTTGATATGTTGAAGTCCTAAATCCCAGTACCGCGGAACACGACCTTACTTGGAAATAAAGCCCTTGCAGATGTAGTTAGTTAAAACGGGGTGACACTGGAGTAGGTGGACCCCTAATCCAATGAGACTAGTTTCCTTACAAAAATATATCCATGTGAAGACAAAGACACAGGGAGAACACCACGTGAAGATGAAGGACCAGGTAACACATCTTCAAGCTGAAAAGGGACAAAGATTGCCAACAAAGCAACCGAGGTTAGAAATAGGCAAGGCAGGATTCTCTGACAGGCTTCAGAGAGAACACATCCCTACCAACACCTTGATTTCAGACTTCTATCCTCCAGAACTGACGTAATACATTTCTGTTGTTTTAAGGCCACCTGGTTTGTGGCAGTTTGTTGTGACAGCTCTAGGAAAGGGATACAGTATCCCGTCAGACCCCAAGCCCCAGGAAGGTGAGAACTCTTTTTTTCTCACTGCTGCTTCCCCGGGTCACAGCACAATGCCTCCACATACTACTCATTTAATAGATAACTGAAAATGTGTGAAAAAATAAGCTAATAAATAAATGAATGGCAAGACCTTAAATGTCACTGATAAACAAGGAAAGTGAAATAAAACAACAAATTCATTGGCAAAGATCAAAATGTGGTTAACATCTTAGTTTTCATCAGAATGGGAAATGGACAGGCATAGAAAGTTCTGGTGAGGGTTGGGAAAATGGGCACTCAGATCCTGCTGCTAGCAAAAAAAAAAAAAAAAACTGGGACAATCTCTCTGGAGGCTGTCATATACATTTCCAGCCTTTCAAGAGCTTACACACGTTGAGCCAGAAATTACCTTTCTAGGAGTTTTTCATAAGGAATAATGTTGCAAGTCCAAAAGGTATACGTACAATGATGTTCACTGTGGCTGTATTTATTTAAGACCAAAGATTTTAAAATATCAGAAACAAGCCAAAGACCCAACAACAATGGATAACTTGAGTCAATTACGGTTCATCTACATTGTGGAATACTATGAGGCCGTAAAAAAGTAATTAAGATTTGTATTCATGGATATAGATAAAAATAAAGGCATTTGCTAAACAGCTTACATAGTATAGTCAAATTTTTAACAAAAGAATATGTATTAACATAAAGTTAATTTTACAGAATAAATGCAAAAATATTAACAGTAGCTACCTCTAGATAATGAAATGACAAATGATTTTTAATTCACCCATTATAGCTTTGTTTTCTGTATGATCTAAGATTTTTCAGTAAGGCTGTATCCTTTTCATAATCAAGAAAAAATAAAACTTTCCAGAAAGGTAAGTAATTAGGATTATTAAGTAATACTAATTACTTACTACTAAGTAAGTGGTAATAGCAAAGTATTACGTATTAAGTGTGAAATGAATGACATAATTCATGAAGCACAGGCACCATCCTCTGTGCTTTCTGGATTCCAGTGTTAAAAATGCAAAAATGGTGAAACACTCTCTCAATTTGGGATTGTTATGCCAATTCAATTAAAAAGGGCTCAAGGAAGCTCCATACTGTTCTCCATAGTGGTTTTACCAATTTACATTCCCACCAACAGTGTAGGAGGGTTCCCTTTTTTTCCTTAAAAAACTCTAAATAGAGCTACCATGTAATCCAGTAATCCCACTCCTGGGCAAATATCCAGAGAAAACCATAATTCAAAAAGATACATGCACCCGCAATGTTCATTGCAGCACTATTGACAATAGCCAGGACACAGAAGCAACATAAATGTCCATTGACAGAGGAATGCATAAAAAAGATGTGGTACATACATACAATGGAATATTACCCAGCCATAAAGAAAAAAAGAAAAGAAATAATGCCATTTACAGCAATATAGGTGGACCTAGAGACTGTCATACTGAGTGAAGTAGGTCATACAGAGAAAGACAAATATACGATATCGCTTACATGTGGAATCTAAAATAATGGTACAAATGAACTTATTTACAAAACAGAAATAGAGTCACAGATGTAAAAAACAAACATGATTATCAGGGAGAAAGGTGGCGAGGCATAAATTGGGAGATTGGGATTGACACATACACACTACTATATATAAAATAGATAACTAATAAGAACCTACTGTATAGCACAGGGAACTCTACTCAATACTCTGTAATGGCCTATATGGGACAAGAATCTGAAAAAGAGTGGATATATGTATATGCATAACTGACTCACTTTGCTCTACAGCAGAAACTAACACAACATTGTAAATCAACTATACTCTAATAAAAATTTTTAAACATTTTTTTAAAAAATTAAAAAGGGCTCCGGAGCCAAGAACTGGGCCCAGTGCTTTCTCGTGGGATTAATAGCAACATCTCCTGCAAGTCGCAGGGAGGACCTGAAGAGAGATGGCCAATCCCCCGAGAGGCAGTGGCTCACAAAGCACGGGGGAGAAAACTGGGATGCTTGCTTTTCTAACCCAGGGATCCAAGGCTAGGGATGGGAAACAGGCCAGGGAGAGGGGAGAAAAAAGCCCATTTCTCAAAAGTTTTATTATTAATATTATTGCCAATTTGTCATTATGTACTTTTCAGGCCCCCAGTTGGTCTTCTTGCACATAACAAAAGGTCAGAGACTATTCTTATTGCTTAATGAATACAGAATTCAACAAATGGACACTGGTGAACTGTCAAAACCCTGCGAACCCCAGTGGCTCCTTCTTACATGTGTGTCTTTATTATCCTGGGCACGTTCTCCCAGGCCTCAAAGGGACGGTAGTGTCGCTGCAGCTGACAACGGCCAGAGCTGCTGGCTGTGGAGTCTGGACCTCGCCAGGACTCAGCCTGGGACAGCAGGAGGGGCTGATTCTCCTGGTCATGTGGCCGCTGCCTTTCTATCCCCCCAGCTCATCACAGTAGTGCTTTCTGCACTAAAGGGAAATCATTCTCTCCTAATACTTGCTGAGATGAAAATAACACGACGGTGCACTAAGTGCCATCAAAGGGGCATTTCGGCTGTGCCTAAATTAACCCACAGCCAGAGAAACAGTTTCTTTTGTGAAACCTTCCCACGTGAGGGTGTCACAAAGGCTGCCTTCGAATAGAGCACCTCTGAACACGTTATCTGGAACGTGGGTCTTCCCTTCCAAAGGAAAGGAGTGGCCGGCCAGCTCTTGATCTTTGCTTTTTAATCTCTCCTCTGCTACCATGCCCAGATACCAGTGCCTTAGGTGCTCCATAAATATTTGCAGCATTGAATTGAAACTCATTTCTGGAATTTCTTTCTGGCTTTGATGTGAAGTGCATCTTGGACAAAATGAAAAGAAAAACTGAGTTGATCCAGAAGAGACATTTGCCCCCTTGATGGAAGGGTAAGAACCAGTGTGAATTTCTGTCTTGCTCCCTGTTCCTGGTGAGTGAAGCTGCCCTGACATCTGCTTGCTGCCATCCTCTCCTCCGCCCCCCCCCACCCCCCATGCTCTCTGCTCCATCCTCAATAGCAGCCAAGTGTCCGCGGGCACAAAAGACAGAAAGACTTTGATCTCTCCGTCTTCACCATGAACCGAGTTTGCCTCAACTCTGTCTCCAGTTTCCAGTTTCATCAAGAGCCATCGAGCCATGATGGGGGGCTGTGTGTGCGTGTGAACATCAGGCTTGGCAAAGCTGACGTGAGCCGGCGTCCGCCTGTGAAACCCACGCTCTGATGCCTTTTCTTATTTTTCATATCAGATTTTCAGAGTAAGCTACTTAAGATTCAGCTCCCTGTTTATGCCATAAACAGTTGCATTCCTGACACCTTTCCAGAGGATGGTTCTATGCAGTGCCCTTTTAGCAGAAGGCCCTGCAGCCTAAGCAATTTTGGTCACAATACCAACCGCACTGATTAAATTAAAAGGACACCCGTGAGGTTCTTTGTTTTTTTTTCCTTCTTTGTTTCTTAGCTCCAATAAATAGACTAAATTATCTGTGTCTGAAGGAGGAGGTAATACTGGCTCCTTGGCTTCTTCCTCTATTACTCTGCTTTATTAGAAAACAACCTTCATTCGAAACAGTGTCCTTCATCCAACTAACAACCTCATAGCACCAAAATTCTTCTTATAATTAACCAATAACTATTACTTCCCCCCAAAGTCACCCCAATGAACTTACTAGCCCTGTGTACTTCTACTGTCTTCTCAGACCTCATCTAAATCAATACCAGAGAGCATAAAAGGTTGTTTTCCAAAGCACTGGGTTATTTACTGGTAGTTCTTTCTGGCAACTTCCCGTAGCTTGTCGAAGTGCAGGCCTGAACTCGGCCAGTTACCACAGGTGAAACAGACCAGCGCCCCTAGGACAATTTGATCAGGTTGGTTTCTCCTTGTTATTACCTTTTTTTTTTTTTAATTTATTTATTTATGGCTGTGTTGGGTCTTCGTTTCTGTGCGAGGGCTTTCTCTAGTTGCGGCGAGCGGGGGCCACTCCTCATCGCGGTGTGCGGGCCTCTCACTATCGCGGCCTCTCTTGTTGCGGAGCACAGGCTCCAGGCGCGCAGGCTCAGTAGTTGTGGCTCACGGGCCCAGTTGCTCCGCGGCATGAGGGATCTTCCCAGACCAGGGCTCGAACCCGTGTGCCGTGCATTGGCAGGCAGACTCTCAACCACTGCGCCACCAGGGAAGCCCGCTATTACCTTTTGGTTAGAATTTCACAGGGCTTAAATCAAGCAGCATCTCCTAGTGGCTACAAGCTGTTACTTTCTCTGTGATCACAGAGGAAAGGGCAGGAAAATGGCACTCTAATCAAATTCAGACTCCACTCAATTGACAATCGGTGGGTTTTCACGTTTGGGTCTGGACTGTTTGCTCAGCTTCAGTGTTAGGCCCATGGATAACGGTGGCCAATAAAGCGTAAAAGCATATATCTTGTGACATTGCTTCTTCTTCTTATCCGGAGGACCCTGGAGAATCATGGAGAATAGTGTCATTAGTAGGAATGTGCCATTGTACAGGAAGGATAAGAGCAAAGAAGACAAGTTTATTTCTGCAAATAAGTAACTTAAGTACAGCTTAATCCAGCAGCCCAGTGGACCATCGAAAACCCTTTCGCTCCAAAAGCAGGAGCAGTGGAGTCAAGAATTAGAGCTAATTGAGAGGCAGGAAAATGGAAAAGTTGTGTGTGGCTTAACCAGTATATCTGAGTCAACACTGTATCTCTGCCAAAACATTTCATGTGTGGCCTCTCAGAATGTTTTCAGAAATATCACTGTACCATGCAAAGAAACATGCTTTGATTTTGCAGGCAGAGAGTACAGCCTTGGGGGAGGGCAGGAGCTTCAAATAATATGGAAGAGAGGAGGTTGAAATGTGTTATTATTACCTGTAACAACAGAGTAATAATAACACTGGCTACCGCGTGCCGAGGTATTCCGTTAACGTGCTCAGTCTCTGCACGCGGATTCTGTCTAATCCTCACAGCAACCGCATGAGGTGTGATCTGCTTTTGTCCCCCACCTTCCAGATGAGGAAACTGAAGCTGAAAGAGGATAAATCATTGGCTCATTTCACACCACTGGGAAAGGGCTGGGTTTTCTTGGTTTCTTGGTTATGTCTTCATTCAAAGGGAGTTTTCAGAGATGAATGTTTTAGTGAAAAATTCTTTTGGTAGGAGCATTTATTGCAACCCTATCAGCAAAAATATTGGCCGGGAAAAGTGTGGGGATTAACCTAATCCATAGGTTTTTGCTCTCAAGAGACCATGAGAAAGTACGTTGCCCTGGACCCTCTGCCTCTGTCACTGTGACCGTGCATGTTTATCTCACAGTCCCCTCTCCTGACACCTTCATCTTCCCTCCACTTCCTTCTCTCAGAAAAATTACTATTGTAAACTTTACATATTGTTTTATGTTCAGCGTTTAAATGGAGAGGAACATGTTGGTAGTGATTGTACTTTCCTCCCCGGGGCAGCCTCTCCTTAGATTTCTCCCGACGTTTCTCTGAGGCTCCCACCCTCTCTTCTCGTTTTATTATCTTCTCTGCCACACTGTTCCTTGCTCTTTCCCTTGTTTTTCTCTCCTGAAATCATGGCCCCCAGAGACTACATACACGTTGCATTCATTAAGTTGATCTCTATTCTACCCACTCCCCTCTGCCCATCCCAGATTGCTTGTTTCTTTGATTTTAGAATTACATGCCTGGCATGAAATCCATCAGAGTGAGGTGTCCGGAAACTGTGCATATGTAGGGTTATCCTTTCTTTAAGTACATTTCCCATCATATGGAATTCTTCCTGAGTGGGTCTGTTCCCTCTTTCTCTATTGTTGTTGTTATTTTTGTTGTTAATTTAGTGTTTTTCTTCTCCTTATTATATTTGCAAATTTGAAAGAAAGAGGGGAAATGAGGAGGAGACATTAAAAAAAAGAGAGACACGGAGGATACTGGAGGGTTAGCAAGACAGTTTCTTGGGCAATACCTGATAGTCCTGTTTTTCTCACTCCTCCCTGCCCCGCACTTAACCCATCTTCCTGGCACCTCACACATTCAGACAGAGCACTAGGTATGACCCAAAGTGTCAATGAGCTGATTTCATAAATAAACTCCTCTATGTTGAGATATGAATGAATGTCACAAATGGACCACAGGGACAGAGAATTAGCCCTTGGTCCTCTGTATTCTGCTTTGCTTTATTATCTAATGCCAAGTAATAGTGTCTGTGAGGACAGGAATTTATCCAGATATAGGACCTCGGCAGCACAATTCACTTGTATCTAGGTACAGGCTTCTCCTTAAGCATCTTCCAGATCATTCCCATAAATGATTGCCTTGGCCAGTTCTAAAATACTGAATTCAAACAAAGGACCAAACCATTCCTCCCACCAAACTGGTCTTCTATGCCCCATTCATGGTACTTTGGGGACAATTAGTACTTTGTGCCTGTAGAATGAGTTCACCACACCTATTTCCAGTCGGGAGGTCCCCTCAGTATCATTGTGGGTATTTACCAAAAGCCAAGAACCCAGTTCCGTTAGAAAGTCTCAAAAAATTCTTGTTCTACCACAGTTTTAGTCTCCAAAGTTGACTCCCCAGTGAACCATGCCTCCTGGAATTCGTACCCTTGTGTAAATCCCCTCCCCTTGAATCCGGACTGGCCCCTGTGACTCATTTTGGGCCAGTAGAATGCAGCAGAGGTGATACTGCATGTCTTCAGAGATTAGGTCATAAAAATACCTGTAGCTTCATCTGGGTCTCTTGGAATTCTTACTCTGCGGAAAGCAGGCCATTAGGTAAGAAACAGAATAAACTTTGAATAAGCCCAAGCTAGCCAGACAGAGAGGTTACCTAGAGAGAGAGGCATGTCCGGCCAATCTTGGCTGGGCTGTTCCCACACTCTCAGCAGAGGTGCTGGACGTACAAGTGCCATCTTGAACATCCAGAGCATGTAGGCGACTCAGTCCCAGCCTGACTGCAACTGCATGAGACCTGGAGCCCAATCAACCCAAAAACCCATGAGAGACCACAATAAATCATCATTTTAAGCTACTAAGTTTGGGGATGTTGTTACACGAAACAGTTAACGAAAACATCTGCCTTTCATCAGAACCAGTCCCCAGACCCAACCTGGACTCAGAAATGACTGTTTCCCTCCAAGGGCTCCTTTCTGTCCCATAAGGATTCATAGCATATCAAGGTCCACACTGGGAGCTAAGAAAGAGCCCTGTGGAACTCCTCTATAACAAGGCAGAAAAGGTCCAAAAGGGGGCAATTACAAGATATAGTAAGTTAGCCTCACTGATCTGCCCTTTTTTTTCTTTAGCCAATGCCTAAACCAGTAGCCTGAGAAAAGGTACATATCAAAATATCAAAAAGTCAGTCAAAGATTTTGAGAAAAACAAACCAATACAGAGATTTCATGATACCCAGGGTTTTCTCAATCCAGGTTAATAGCTCTCATTTGCAACTCATTTGCATCACTAGAATATATGAGCGCTTGTTGAGAGCATCACCATAACAAATGGAACGCGAGCTGTTCGTTTGAGACATCTGACCATGCTGTTCCTTCTGCCCTTAAGAGGGTCAAGATGCGAACCCTCCAGGTGTCTTTTATAAAGCTGGTTGAATATATCTTCTAATCCCATTTTTGGTCAGGGGTCAAAGGAGATCTGCAGTGATCTAGGAGGGTCTGATTAAAGATACCATTTCTAAACAGCATCTTTGTTGTATGCCCTACACATAAGACTCAATACATTCCTGCTCAAATCTAATTGTAGAAAAGAAAATATTTTTCACATATTGATTACCTCTGTAAATAAATGTGTCTATTGTGAGTGGTCAGAAAGTGAGACTTCTATAAACCAACGTGTTTGTTTGCCTTTGCTTGTAGAAAATAGAGCCAATATAATACCTGAAACCCCTGATGTCTTCTCCCCCCTTGAGAGAGTTGATTTTATCCTGAAGCACTATACCAAGTTTAGTCTGTAAACTCTCTCAAGCATTGTTGAAAATAGGACAGTGTCCAAGTTTAATACATTCAGTAGGCTCTAGCTACCAACCCATCAGCAAAACAAAATCATCTAAAAAATGTTGATGCTGTGTGCACCAGTACCAGTGCTAGATGGGTATTTCTGGGGCTCCTGACTATTCTTAAGGTCTTAAGGATACCTACTGAAATCTGGACCCGATGCCTCCACAACAAGGTCTCCCACTTCCATCCACTGCATCGCTGATTGTCTTTCAAACAAAGCACTTTTTAAAGGGGAGGGGTATCCCCTATATATTTATAACAACAGAGTTCCTCTTTCAAAACGCAAATACCTCTGTGGAGAATTCGGTCTAGAGGCTTCCACGATTTAAAAACAGCATCTGTGATCAGACTCTCCTGGATCACTTTACTCTCTGCAGATTTCCTTTACTCCCTACTTTTTGGAACAGTATGGGAGGGGGGAGAGAACAGTAATTGTGAAGCGAGGACAGCTTGCCAAGTGTATGTGGTTATCCCTTAATTTGTGTTCAGGAAAGAGATTTAGCTTGGGTGTCAAGACAAACCTCATGGTGCTGCCATGCACGAGAAACAGCCTCTGAGAGTCTGCTCCTCCGGAAGAACGAGAGTAATGATACGCACTCACCAAGCAAGACAGAGTGGGCATTCAGTGAGGGTCTGCAGAAGGGTGAGTCAGGATTAAATTACCTTTGCAAATTAGCCGCTAGAATCTGGAGTTGTCTATATCAGAAATGATGCAAACATTGGGGCACAGGGATTTTCTTAAACCATATTCAGGAATTGAATGGAGGCAAAAGAAAGTAGCACATATTAAGTATTCAATAATATCCATTCTTTCTCTTTCTTACCAGAAAGGGCGTACACAGGTGCATGTGCTATGGACAAGCACAAAGCACCATGAGACTGAGTGATGGGTGAGAAAGTGACAGAGCAGGTTTGAACGATGTTGCTCTCCATAAACCAAAAGTAGCATGACCAGCATTTTCTAGTTTCAGAGGTTAGAATAGTCTACTTACAAGTGCTCTTGTCTTCTTTATATATGAAGTGCATTCCAGTGTAACTGACACTCATATATTACTACACATCTATGTGATTTTGCTATTCTTATTTAGCTAAAAAGAAATCAGGGCATGCTCCAGGGTATAACATCTGCAGCAGAAGCCCATATGTGCTGTTTATTTTTATGAATCAAGCACTCTGTTTATAGTTATTTGCCCTTAATTTGAGCCCTGAACTAGAATCCTTTCTTTTGAAGATATCTAGTTAATTATAAGAGCACATAAACTAGAGACTGAAACACATCCCAGGAATATTATGTATGTTTGTAATTTGTGTCAAAAACAACTCATTTACTTTTTTAAATCTATAGGAAAAGAAGGCAAAGGCATCTATATCAGAAAAAGAGTAAACATTGGATTAGTATTTGGTGTTCTTCTTAAACTAGTCGCAAATTGTGACTACAATTGGGATTCCCCTCAAAAAAGAATATATTTATTTACCACAGATTCATCTCAATTGGATAAAGGTTAAAATGACCACAGTGACAAACTAATGATGGAACAAAAAAGCCATCTAGCAATGAGTTTTAACTTTTGGTCTGGATGGTTTTCTGCTGAATAACGATTTCTAGTTGGTCATAATGCATTGATTCTAATTTTTTGATGTAGCACCATTCTTTAAGCCATTTTACCCTTTCAGTAGAACTCCCTTTAATTAATAACATATCATTAAGACCCTACTTTTCATTTTGCTCGTTTTGTCCAAGGAGAAAAACTAGGTTTCTCCATCAGAGATCCCACCTCACTCGAGTCATGTTCTAAACATGATTTCAAATAGCTATTCCTCAACCCCGGTAGATGTCCAGACTTGCCAGGCGTATATCCTGATTTATTTTAGGTCTGAAAATTTAGTCCTGATTACAAGAAGGACTGAGAAAGAGTATATAACCTAAACTTGTCACCACGACTAAAAAAATAAATTCTAAACCAAAAACTAGGGTGAGGAAAATTAAGTTTTGAAATATTTGTTTTTTTCTTTAATTTTCTAAATACTTAAATATTTTTACAATATAAACATTTCTTAAGAACAGTCAACAGTAGGCTCATCTGCCACACAGCCTTGATAGCCCCCAAAATAATTTCTCGAACGTATGCAGCATATATATTTTTTTGTATTCTTTCCTAACCTTCACTTTACCCAGCATTGGAATCAGACAATGCACTTTGGTCTGATATTTCTTACTAAATAGTCTTGATTAAAAAAAACAATAGCTTTTGAAAAAACCTTCGCATATTTTCTACTTATCATGCCACATAAAGTGATTTCTTTACAAGGTATTTTTATTTGAGGATCAAATGAGATCAAGTATGTAAAAAAGACTACTTTAAGTTGCAAAATGGTCTATTGGCATAATTGTTTATCAATATCATCAGCTAATTCAGACCACTGCACATCTCCGAGCATGAGATTGGAAGGAAGAAATAAAAGTGAAAAAGAAAGATTTCCTACATGAAAGTAGATTACAGCAAAAAATCCCTTGGACTTCAAGGTGGGCAGAGAGAGCTTCTGCAGGTGTTTGGGTTGCACTGTGGGTGTCTGCCAGGGACCCCCCAATTACAACTTGGGGGCACAGCCTTGACATCACACAGCCATCCTCCGCACCTGCCTCTCACCAGCCTCGGACTCTGCCATATGCTGCCTCACACAGAAGAAACAGCCTTTCCAAAAAGTCAGGAAATAAACTAAAGTGATAAAGAGCACAGAAGGGCTTTTTTTTTTTTTTTTTTTTTTTTTTCCGCTTAGGAAAAATCTCTGTGACCATGAAAGGATAAAATTGTAGAATCAAAAGAAACCAGGAACAGTGGATTATCAATAGTTCAGAAAATAAGGCTGCTGATGCAAAGGCTGATGTGAACTACATTCAATCCCTCAAGGAAGCTGATTTTTTTTTAATAATTGTTTTCTGTAAAATTTTTTTGGCCTATAGGCTTAGCACTGTGGAAGATACCTACATCAGGAAACACCATCCTGCTCAAGTTCTACTGCAGCATTCGTAGTTGGTTCTATTTCAGATTTCCCCGATTTCTCACAAACTATCAGAACTAAATTTAAAATGTGAGAGGCTGTTATAATTCAGTTCGGATGACTAGGCAGGCTGGAGGCCCAGCATCCTAAAACCGGTTTCATCGACACTTACCACATCCACTTCCTCAAAATCGTCTCAGTCCTGCTTGGGGTTATCTGGCTTAGTCTCTCTACATTCTACCGAAGCCACTTTGTATGTCTTTTTCGTGTCCCCAGGTGCCGTCTTTTCAGCCCCCTTCCTCCCCGACAGCCCTGCTGACCCCGCTCTCTCGACTGAGGCTCTCACTGAACTTCTGTGACGTGACCCCATCCGTCCCTTCTTTCTGTTCTTTCCTCTGCAAATTCCTGTCTTCTTCCTGCTCCCTTAAATGGGGATATTCATCTAGTTTCTTTCCTCCATCTTCAGATCTTTCTTCATATCTTCTTTGTCAGAAAACCCATCGAATCACAGGAATCTCAGAGTTTGGATAACTGAGGACTTAACAAGTACTGCATTTCTTTTTTTTAATCACTATGCTCCTTGGGACAGCTCTTCCCTTCAAGTGCCTCAAACATCACTTGTACACTGATAAATTCCATATTCAAATCTCTTATATCCAATCTGTCATGAAATCCTGCCTATTATAACCCTTCAGACTTTTTGACTATCCCTTTTTCTCCATCCCCACTGACGCTGCCTTAAATCAGACCGTCTTCATTTCTCCTTCATAACTAATGTAGTAACGTCACTAGTCTCCCTGACTCCAACATTTAGTCCTTCAATCAATTCATCATTGAATTTTTTTAATTTTTAAAATAAGAATTCTATACATCTAAGGTGTGTCACATGATGATTTGCTATACGTATGTATCTAGTGAAATGGTTACTACAGTTAAGCTAATTAATATATCTTCTCCTCACATAGTTATCTTTTTTGTGTGTGTGTGATGAGAGCCCCTTAAATCTATTGTCTTAGCAAATTTCCAGTATTCAATACAGTACTATTAACTATAGTCATTATTGTGGACATTAAACCTCTAGACTTATTCATCCAACAAAACTGCCACTTCCACTATCTCCGCATTTCCCCCACTTCTCCACCTCTGGTAACCACCTTTCTGCTCTTTGCTTCTATGTATTTGACTTTTTTGGATTCCGCGTATAAGTAAAATCACACAGGTTTTTCTTTTTGTGTCTGACTTACATCACTTAGCATAGTGTCCTCCAGGTTCATAAATTGCTAATCTGATCACGTTGCTTCCAAGCTTAAATTAGTCGGAGAAGCCCATTACCCACGGGATGGAGTCCAGTGATGCTGGGCATCCCCATCTGGATGTTCTGCAAAGCAGCTCAGAGTCGCCAAGTGCCCTGCAAGGTCCTCCATAGCTTCTGCTTCCCTCTCGAGTTTTATCCTTTTTCTCTCCCTCACATGTGTTCATTCCTCCAACCCAATCCCAAATATCCCAAGCTCTCTTTTGCCCCTATACCTTTTCACATGCTGTTTCCTCAGCCTTCAATATCCTTCACCTGTTTCTCTTCCTGATTAACCTCTACTTGACACCTCCTCCAGGAAGTTTTCCTGGCACGACCCACTCTGTGTTGGGTGTCACTCCACTGTGCTGCCATTCTACTGCAGGCATGACTCTCTTAGCCCTCAGCAAACTGTATTACACCATCTCTCCAGCTGCTCTACAAGGACAGGGACCACAATTCCGTGTCTTTGCATCCCAAAGCCAAGCTCATCATCTGACAAACTGTTAATGCCAGTCACTTGGTAGATGAATAAATAAGTGAATGAATTGAAGTATAATTTCATCAGCTGACCCCCAAATCTACATCGTGAGCCCTGAAATCTCCTGATAATCCCATATTTTCAACCAAACAGCTGTACATATCTACTTTGGTATCCCACTGTCACCTCAAAATTCAAGTATCTAAAAATAAATTTGTCATCTTCACTCCGAAAGAAGCTCCTTTTCTGTCATCCCTATTTCTATTCCTGGCACCAGCATTCTGTCAATCAAGCCCCCTCGAAGCCTTCAAGTCATCCTGGGCTGCCTCCTGGTTTTACCTTGTGTACGAAGTTTGTTTCCACACCCAGCCACCTCCTCTTTTTAGACACATGCCCCTTCCTTTCTCAGCCCCACTGCCTCCATCTAAGCCTTTCACATTCAATCCTGAAACGTTCTCTTGTTGATTTTCCCGGGTTCTTCCCTGTCAGGTACATATAACACACGATTGCCAGAGTCTTGCTAAAGCATGACTTTCATTCCATCAGGCCCTTTGCAACAGCAGTTATCAGATCCCTACTCTCTAAGGAATAAAGTGAAACTTCTGAATCTGGACTTTGCTCCACTTATAGTGCCTGCACTAAAAATGTGCTCCTTGGGACAGAAACGAGGGTTCCTCTGTCAACCCACTGTCCAGCACTCTGTAGCACAGTTAGACCCCTGAGATATATTAGTCAACAAATTAGCCTGGCCCCAGCCTTCACTGGTTTGGTGTCATGTTAAGCAAGATAAGTCAGACAGAGAAAGACAAATACTGTATGATATCATTTGTATGTGGAATCTAAAAATGCTAAATCCATAGAAACAGAGAATAGAATTGGTTCAGAGGGTGGGGATAGACTGGGGAGATGTTGGTCAAAGGGTACAAACAGTCAAAAGATGATTAAGTCCTGGAGACCTAATGCACAACATTGTGATTATAGTCAACAATAACGTTTTATATACTTCAAAGTTGCTAAGAGACAAGATTTTAAATGTCACCACAAAAAAGAAATGGTAACCATGTGATGTGATGTTGGCTAATGTTATGGTAGCAATCTTGTTGCAATATGTAAATGTACCAAATCAACACATCGTATACCTTAAACTTACACAGCGTTATAGGTCAATTAGATCTCAATTTTTTAAAATAGTAAGTAAAGAAATAAAGAGAAATTATACCACATCTACATTAACTCTTCCAGAATATTGAAGAGGAATAAATACTTCCCAACTCATCCTATAAAGCCAGCGTTACCCTGATACAAAGCCAAAAACATCACTAAAAAATCATCCCTCATGAACACAGATTCAAGAATTTTAAACAAAATTTTAACAAACAAATCCAACAGTATATAAAAAGATAATATATCATGACCAAGAGAGATTTCCCTTGGGATGCAATGTTGGTTTAACATTCAAAAATCAATCTATGCAGTTTAAAAACAAACAATATTAATATTACTAAAAACTTTATTTTTAATAATTTTATTTTAACATTAAAAAACAATAAAAAGATGTTTTAATGCAGAAAAGGTATTTGAAAACCCCCACTATATAATCTTCATGAAAACTCATAGCAAACTAGAGATCAATTGAGGGACCTCCTCAATCTGATAAAGGGCACATATTTTTAAAAAACGACAGTAACATCATACTTAGTGATGAAAAACCAAATGTTTTTTCCCTTAAGGTCAGAAACAGGGCAAGACTGTCTGATCTCATCACTTCTGTTCATAATTGTACTAAAAGTACAATAAAGTAAGAAAAATAAAGACATCCATATTGGAAAGGAAGTCTTAAAACTGTCTTATTCACAGACAATACAATGGTCTATATAAGGAATGTCTATATAATCAATAGAATTTATCCCCAAAAAAATAAAAGCTAATAAGTGGGTTTAGCAAGGCCGCAGGTGCAAAATCAAAATACAAAAATCAGTTATGTTTCTATATGCCAGCAATGAACAATCAGAAATTTAAATTAAAACTCAATAGCAACAAAATTTTGAAATATTTAGAGATAAATCCCACAAAAGATGTGTGACACTTATACATGAAAAATTATAAAGCGTCACTGAGAAAAATTAAGGAATACCTAAATCAGCGCAAAGACGGACAATGTTCCTGAGTAAGAAGACTCAATATTGTTAAGAGGTCAATTTTCCTCAAAATGTTCTAAAGAGTCAACACATTCCCAGTCAAAATCTCAACATGCACTTTTAGAGAAATTGACAAATTAGTTATAAAATTCACATGAAAATTATATAGACCTAAAATACCCAAAACGACTTTGAAAAAAAAGTTAGAAAACTAACACTACCTCATCTCAAGATTTATTTTACAGCTATAATAATCAAGACAGTGTGGTACAGATACAAAAATGGATAAATAGATTAATGGAACAAAATAGAGAGTCCAGAAATCGACCCCTACACAAATGTGGAAAGGCAGTTCTGTAGAGGATTGATAGACTCTTCAACAAACATTGTTGGAAAAACTAGATATCTGTTTGCAAGAAAAATTAACTTCTTTCCATATCCCACACCACATACAAAAATTCACTCAAAGTGGATCATAGACATAAATGTAAAAACTATAAAACTTCTAAAAGAAAACCTCTGTGAACTTAGGTTAGGCAAAGAGTCCTTAGCTACAGCTATAACATGATCCATAAAAGAACGAAGAGATAAATGACTTCATCAAAGTTAAAACTTTGGCTCTACAAAAGACTTTAAGAACCCCCGACAGGGATAAAATATTTTCAAATCTTATATCTGATAAAGAATTTTAAGGATCTGTAAAGATCTCTCAAAACTCAATAAACAAACAATTCAATTTTTTAAATGGGCAAAAAGACTTGAAAAGATATTTCACCAAAGACGATACATGGATGGCAAATAAGCACATGAAAATATGCTGAGCATCATTACTCACTGGGGAAATGAAATTAAATCACAGTGAGAGATTACTATATATAAAAAAGAATTCTAGAAAATGGAAATTAATCTATAGTGACAGAAAGTAGATTAGTGATTGCCTTGGGAGGAGGTGCAGGGAAGATCGGGAAGGAGAGATTACAAAGGGGCAAGAGGAAACTTTAGGGAGTAATGGGTATGCTCATTATCTTGATTGTGATGATAGTTTCACAAATGTATACATAGGTCAAAACTCAACTAAAGATACACTCTAAATATGGACATTTATTGTTTGTCAATTGTACCTTAATGAAGCTGTTTTTTAAATCTTTTTTTAAAAATGATTGGAATATTGACTAGTCAATATGGCTCCCAGTCACCTCCTTTAGAATTATAGACCATTTGGATTGGTTTCAAGTCCTGCTGCCTCATTGAACACTGTAAGCTATGTAGAACAGAGTAGAAAAGTATCTAAGCTTTGACTCTTCAATCAGACTCCATTCAAATCCAGGCTCTTCACCTCTTTGAATCTCAAGTCTTTCATCTCTAAACTGAGGCTAACAGAAGGTGTCTCTTAGGGTCTTTGTGAGGGTTAAATGTGATAATATCTGTAAAGCACTTAGCCAGCATGTAGCATGTACTCTAAACCTGGCCAGCAATTATTACGAAACTGAAGCCCAGGAAGATGAAGTGACTTGCTCAAGGTCACACAACGATGTCATAGCAAGACCCTTAGAGCCATCTCACCTACCTCCAAGTCCTGTGGGTTTTCCTCCATGAGCTGTGAGCCTTCAACTATATTTCACAAAGTCAAATACATTACTTAACAACAAAAGTGAAATCAAGAGAACCACAACTAGAATATAGCACCAAGTAAATCTAACTGCAACACCAGAGCGTAATAGCATTGGCATCCAAAATTCTGCACAACCACGATATTGTGCAGCTGACATCGACATCATGTTGGGACTATTTATATGTGATACTTAACACAACACAGCCTTTAGCTGGGATTCATGTGGGTAGAGGTCAGAAAGTGGAGTGGTAAAACTCAGGAACTTCTATATCACTATCATGAATCCACCACCTGAGATCCAAGAACCTTAAAGGGTTTATGCACAATATTTTAGGGCCCTAGGGACATCTTGAAATAGTGTGGAGAAAGTATATACAAGTATATATAAAGTGTATACAAGATAGTATAGACAAGAAAGTATACATATACACACACACTCATACATATATCAACACACTTCACCTTTATAGCTTTATAAAATTCTTAAAGAGGTAAGGGATCTTCCTAAAATATTAAAAACAGTTATTATAGAGAGCAAGCCAATTTTTGAGATAGGAATAAGTTAGAAAAAATCATAACCATTAAGAAGTCATGGGCTTCCGTGGTGGCGCAGTGGTTGAGAATCCGCCTGCCAATGCAGGGGACACAGGTTCGAGCCCTGGTCTGGGAAGATCCCACATGCCGCGGAGCGGCTGGGCCCGTGAGCCATAATTACTGAGCCTGTGCGTCTGGAGCCTGTGCTCCGCAACAAGAGAGGCCGCGATAGTAAGAGGCCCGCGCACCGTGATGAAGAGTGGCCCCCGCTTGCCACAACTAGAGAAAGCCCTTGCACAGAAACGAAGACCCAACACAGCCATAAATAAATAAATAAAAATTTAAAAAAAAAATAATAAGAAGTCATATTGAAATATACCTTGAAATGATAAATTTGATCCATTTCCCTTGATTCAATATGAAATGAAATCAGTAAGCCATACTAACGCAGCCTCTAGGTTTACAAGCAGAGGGAAGACTCCATCAAAGGCAGGGGCCACACAATTGGTCTGACAGTCTGGGTTGGCTTGAACAGTAGGCAGCTGGTTAATTGAGTCAAAACAAATTGGTTAGATTTTACTACCCTAAGCCTAATTCAATCTTAGTAAAATTCTTGTTTCTAAAAATAACCTAGAATTGTTCAAAAGAGCTTTCAATGAATCTGGAATACACAGTCTATCTCAAATATTTTTAGGCTGCTTTAAAAAAAAAAATCTACGAGATCTTTCTAAGTACTTATCTAGCAATGTATAGGGTAAATTCTTCACAGGATGAGAAAAGGAAAACACCCACTAGAAAGGGGTCATGATTAAAGCTTCTTTTCCTCAAAATGGATAGTGAAATCAAAGTTTAAAATGTTTCTACAGAAGGGACTGATGGAAGATTAATAATTAATATATGGCAGCAATACAGAAATTTTGAAATGTGAATTTGATGAACAAAAAGGGGCATAATATGATAAACAGGAGCGACAGGGGGCAGTGGGAGGAGGAGGGTCTTTTGCTCAGAGACAGAATAGAAGGAAACACTGGTTAGACTAGCAGGGGTTCCCTTTTTTTAAAGTGCAGACTTTCATTTGGTCGTGGACAAGGACTGAAAAGTGAGGAGAGAGTGAGGGGAGGGAAGACTCTTTAACCAAAACAAATCAGGTTCACTTGTAACATTCCCAAGAGTTTTTCCCTAAAAAAAAAGAAAAAGAAGAAAGTTTAACACATGACTTTGATATGTGCTTTGCAGCCAGTTCCCTGCACTTTCTATTTTCTTCCCATCCCCTTTGCTCCCATTCTTACTGTTAGACTCTTTTTTTAAAAATCCATTCCAATTTTCCTCTAATATTTGTGTATAATTTTTCCTCCTTTTAACTAAGCTCCTTTTGAAATGTCTCCCTTTGTGTGTCTCCAGGCGGGGGGCAGGGTCTTTGCTCTCCTCTTTGGCCCAGTTTACGGGGGCTTGGGGCTTCACTGGGAGCTCTCAGAAGAATTGTGCAAATTGCACCCGGGCTTCCGTTGGAAGAACCACTCATCCCGAGACCCCGTGCTGTGCCCGAGTGCATCAAGGCCATGTCAACCCCTTGATGCTGCCTCACGCTGTGATCTTCCTTTGCACTGTGTCATATGTCACGATGGGTTTTCCCACAATGCATTCTTTAGTTCAGTGTCAGGGAAAAAGAACAAATAATGTGCTCCTGCGGCAGCCAAACATGCTACCTGCAAGGTTGGGGAGCAGGACACATTTTCTTCCTCTGGAGTGAATTCCCTCTGCTGAAGCTGTCTTTTCCTTCCCATTATTCTCACTCTCCCCCTCCCCTTTCCTACCCAGACTTCTGCTCTTCTGCAAAGTGCTTTCAGCAGGTTGGAGCATTCATCCGGCAGGAAAATTTGGAATTGCAAACAATTGCTGGGAGTTCATTGATCAATCTGTTTGTGCTAAATGTATTTACACAAGAAATAATGGTATAAGGTGTTCACATTGTCTGTACAGAGCTTAGTCATAAAACCATGTGAAAATATGCAGAGGGCAGAAGATTCCATAAGAATAAGCCACTGAGAAATCATCTCTCAACACATGAATATGTCTATTTTTAATTGCCGGTTCATCATCATTTTACCTTTTACAAAGTGATTATGGAGACCAGTTCCTTTGCTTTTTAAAATAACCAAATGCCATTTTGTTGCCCTTAATCTGCCTTTCTACGAAAGAGAAGAAGCCTCCTCCCTGATGATTGCATTTACTAACTGACCACATACAATCTCTTTCACACATGCCACATGCTGAAACCAGGACGGTATTTGGAGGCGTTCTTGCAAACTACTTATACCCACCTGCCTAGTAGACAGAAGGAAGTGGACAAGATGTGAATCCTTAGAGCATCTGAAAGGATCAATGAAAAAGAAATCCGACTTCCTCCTTATCTCCAGAGTGTCCATGGCTTACTATAAAGTGTAAAAAAAATCAGATCAGATCAGATCAGAGTCACACAGTAAGGGGGGGGCTCCTCTGCACCCCGCTAGGTGGCATCACCACCACCAGGAAATTTGTTAGCAATGCAGGAGCTCAGGCCACTCCCCAGAACTACCAGTTCAGAATCTGCATTTTAGCAAGATCTCCAGATGGTCAGTTTACACATTAAAGTTTGAGACACCCTGCACGGCAGTATGGTGCTGTGCAAGTTTCTGAAAAGATTTAACCTGAGCCAACTGCTTCTAGAACTTCTGCCCTGAGAGGACACACTGCCACCTTGTCTGGTGTAGATACAAAGCACCCTTTTAAATTACAAACGGTATTCTCCGTATCAACAGAGGAAGAGAAAGCTAAATAGAAACACTAGGTGCAAACATCTCTTTTCTATTTATAAAATGCATATGAAGCATATATAATTCTGTATATATTAATGTGCATGAAAATGGCTTAGCAACAAAAGACAGATTCTGGATTGCTAGTAAGACTAAATGGAGGATGGAGAACGCTGATAAAGGTTAAACCAAGACAATTCAAATGTGCAGGTTGTGCTGACTGTATAATTCTGGAGAAATTTGCAATATGTTATTCTACATTGAATCATTTAGACACTTACACTGTACATACATTGAAAATTGTTCTTTTTTCCTCTGAAATGAACTGCTGAATATGTGTGAGCCCAGCTCTAAAAAGCTTGCTTGCTCTGTCCTCTCTTTCTCTCTCATCACTCTTGTTGTCAACCATGAATGGTGGATGCTATCCCACGCCTCCTCATTCCACTGAAAGTACTCTTTAAACTCCTTGGTAGAATGTACCCCCCTACAGCTCTGTTTCACCCCTGCCCTTATAAATACACTCACTTTACCAATTCTACTCTAATTGGTAACAAGGTGAATTCTTGGGTAATAGTTATTGTAAGGTTCACGCTTACTTATTGATACTTGTGTTTTATCATACCTTTCTAAACAGGAAAATCTCATTTTACTAATGAGAAAACCGAATTCAAAGAGTTCTTTAGAAGTGTTACATATAAACAATCCTGAAAGCCTGTTCCCTACCATAGCAAGCCAGGCCTTGCTTTGCTACTCTTGAAACACCACTCATGACAAGCATTGGGTGAAATGTACTGATTAGATTTTTTTATCACTTCACCTTGCTCATTTCCTTTTTCTCTCTCTTATTACAAAATGTCCATTTTTTGATATCTTTAGTTAACAGACTTTATTTGGGGGGCAGTTTCAAGTTACAGAAAAATTGAGCAGAAAGTACCGCCTTCTTATATTTCTCCTTAAACTCCTCCCACTTAGCTTCCCTTATTATTAACATCTTGCCTTAGTGTGGTACAATGGTTCTAATAGTGATACATAATTATTAACTAAATTTCATAATTTACATTAGAGTTTCTCTTTGTGTTGTACAGTCTATGGGTCCAAATACCCATTTTTCATTGCACTACTGCTATAATCATTTTTGGATTTCCTTTGTACCCAATTAAGAGATCTCTAAAGAAAAGGACCTTGCCCCATTTGATCACTACATTACCAGAACTAAGTAGCAGCTTATTGTTTATTCTGGTTTTGTGCTCTTCGTGACTCTACATACCAGCTTTTTCTCATAGAGTTTTCCATTCACTAATATTTATTGAGCAGCTATTGCCTTCAAAAGACCATGGTGGTACCCAGAGATTTATCTGACATGGACACCCTTTGTGTAACCAATGGTCAATTAGGAGAAATAAGGCATGTATATAAACAACAAGACAAGGATTGAAGAGAGCTCAAGGGGAAAGTCATGGTAAGTTGAGTGGGTGGAGAAGGATGGGCTCTTTGTGGGGAAGGCAGTATTTGAGAGCCTGGAAGGACCAATAGCATTGGAAGATGTGACGATCAAGTATAAGAACTGGCTGAGAGAACAGCTCTAGTGAAAACACTGAAGATAGAGAAACATGGGTCTTGTAAGAAACCTAGAAGGAGTTCAGACTGATGGACCATTTGATGAGTGAAGGGCAGGAGTGGAAAATAAAGCTCAGTAGGTTATCCATTTCTATGGCGAATCCTCTTGGAGTCTTTAGAGAGGTGCTTCTCAAAGTGAGGTAACAAGACATACCAGGGTTGCTTCGTGAAGCCAAGTTTCTCATAGCATGGTACTTGGGTTATCTAAACAGAATCAGTCTCCTGGGGTGCATATTTTCAGGTCCTACCTTACACTCACCTAATCAGGATTTGGGGGGTGAGGAGGGAATATAGAGACCAGAAATTCACATTTTTAACAAGCATTCCAAGCGATCCTTGTGTACACGAAAGTATGAGAATTGCTGATAATTACCTCAAGACAATTGGGAAATGGACAAGAGCAAAATATTATAATCATTTTTGATTGAATACAAAATCCATACAAGTTTTTAAAAAAGAAATGCAAGGCTTCAAAATTTTATCTGCAAGGTAGATATACACTCACTCTCCTTTCTCTTTAGGAATCTTTGGATGGAAATGTACAAGAAGAGCTGTACCAAAAGCAGACAAAAGGTTCAAATATGCTGCTAGTATGTTGAAATGTGTTACAGATTCTTTGGCACAAACTCTGCTGTGTGTATCTGTATAAACATCGTCTTTATCTGCAATGATCAGCTTTGGCCTCCTCCACACCTCCCCTGGTTTGATGGCAGACCATAATAATGTCACTTGGCTATTCTTGAAAAACAGCTACTAAATGTTGATGGTACTTACTGCAGCAATATTTATGTGAGAATCCTGAAATACTTGGGAAAATATTTGGAGGGTGCAAAGGCTGGTATAACCATAAATCCTGAGTAATGCTGCAATTGGGCAGGGACATAAAGTTCAATGGCCCCTGATTTTCTGGACATTTGGGTTCACTGTTTTGTACATTTATGTAACCCTTCTTAGTCTAACTGGACGTGGAGCTCTTCCCAGCTGGTTGACTTTCAGATTGAAGAATTGAAGAATGTCATTATTTCCCAAGTTTCGTTTGCTTCTTGGCTAATCTTTATATACAATGAAGAAATCAATTCAATGGCCAGTCCGCAATTGGAATAACCGAACTATGACTCTGGGCCATTTATCTCAGGTTCTGGAAGGTTAAACTTTAGACTTTTATGTCCAAACCGAAGTGGAAACAGAAGAAAAATCAAGGTCTTCAAAACCATGTCCATCGCAGAATGTGCTTGAACATAATGCCTACTGATAACAAAAACTAGAATACCCTCCCTTTGAAAGAAGTGTACTAAATAATGTAAACACAAAGACATACACAATTTATTATCAGAAAAACAGAGGAGTTGTATAGTCAAAAACAGTCAGCCCCTGACTTACAAACACCAAGTTACCCATCACCCACAAGGGCTAATGCCTATTACCCAACCCCAGTTCTCTCTCCCACCAGCAGCCCAAATATGTGGGTGCTAGGCATGTTACAGGAGCTTGTGGATGACTTTGTTCCTTTTGAATATCTTTGAATAGCTCACTGTGTTTTGAGAGGTCTTGTACACGGTGTGGCCAAACTGTATAGGCACTAAGTCAAACTAGATCTACAAGCTATTTCAGTAATTTTGTAGGCCACTCATCTCAGCTTGAGGGATTGGCTTTATGATACTTTCCATCCCATCATGATAATGTTTATTATACCCTTTCTACTTTAGAAATTATCCTCCTAAGTGGAGAGGCAAAGCAGATGTTGCAAAAAAGGATTTTGTCTTTGTTTATTCTTCCTTCAAATATTTGTAAAAAGGAAAACAATTATTTTTCAAGGATGCCGCGTTGCTGTTTTTGTGTTTTCCACAAGTCACTGCTCTAATTATAAGACCGTGTCACTGTGACATTGGTAACATGTCTCTCTCTCCATCCTCTGTGTACATCCGGAGCTTGTTTGAGAGGTCCTGGGCAGCTACTGCCATCTCGTTAGCTGTAATGCCTTCATCCTTTATTCAATTGAAGTAATTTTTTACTTCGATTTTCCTTGTCAGGTTTTCCTTAACAGAATCTCTCATCTTACTTAAGTTGCTGCCCTTTTACAGTCTTGGGTCAGAGAACCATACCTACATTTTCTCTGAGCTTTAAGAAATTTACTTTCATAGAGTCTAAATTTTATCTCACCATGGCCAGTTTCCTAGCCTTTTGTCATGTTAAAATGCTAAGATGAGCAGTAATTTTTTCCACAATTCCATTAATTTTCACATTTTTGACTATTCTTCCTTATTAATCCAAATAACAGGCCAAAATAGCTACTTCTAAGCCCACCTGCTTTACCCTCCCCAAACCTCCCCCATACACACACACACACACACACACACACACACACACAAACATTTCTCTGTGTTCTACGATATCCCTAAAATACCCCAAAACAAAGTGTCTTGAACGAGGCCAAACATGGGCAGTCATAGTCATGAAAAGAAAGGGCCATCCCAGATTCTCAGTTGCTGTAACCTCACAAATAGAATCCAGTTTTTGCAAGCCCACTAAAGAATGCTATGCTTTGCTCGAGTGATACTTCCAGCAGAGGGCCAAATATTTGAAGGCCCTCGTGTCTGCTGTACCATTACCATTTACTCTGCCACTGTAACCTGCATTGTAATACCTTAGTCCAAAACCTCCATCTGTTCAGGCAGCCTTCAGTTTAATCAGGATAATACACACTTTTTCCTTAGCAAAATAATATATACACATACAAGCATATTATATTTACATAAATATACATATATACATATATATGATTACATGATACATACATGACATATATGATTTTTGAAAATGTAACTTTTTACATGTTCAGAATGATTTCTCTGTTTAGTGTAAGCAGTTGTCGATGACAGAGAGTACCCAGGAGCTCTTTTTAACTTCTTTGCCTCTTTCCCTGGTCAATCCAAATTTAACACTTATGTTTAATAGTAATTCAGGGCGAGAGAAAGAAAACGCCTCTCCACCCACCCTTGAGTGTAGAGCAGTAAAAGATAAAAAGTCATGAGAGTATTCTGGTCTTGAGAGAATCAGAATGCCTATTTATTTCTCTTTTGTGAAAGTGCACTTGAAAAGTAAAACGTGAAACCCTACCCCAGTGTGAGATTAAAAGCAGAGGGAGATTTTCCTCATAACTACAAATGATCTAGACGGAGAGAGCAAGTAATGATGCGTTTTGGAAAATGATAAGATTGTAGCAATCCAGAGCACCGCAAGAAATTGGCAAATTGTAAAACAACCAGAAGGAGCTCAGTGAAGCTCTAATTTTGCCGGCTCTCCAGCCTCAGCAGAAGTAGGAGATGCAAGCGGTGGAAATGCTTTGCCTCTTTCCAGGGGCAAGCAGACCATCTATATCATGACATACAGGAGGTTAGCTGTGTGGTCTTGCTCAGAGAAAGTTAAAGGATAATGGCCACTGGGCACAGGGCAGTTGAGGCGCCCTTGTTCCTGATCTTAGAGGAAAATGGTTTAAGTTTTCACCATTGAGAATGATGTTGGCTGGGGGTTTGTCATATATGGCCTTTATTATGTTGAGGTAAGTTGCCTCTATGCCTACTTTCTGGAGGGTTTATATCATAACTGGGTGTTGAATTTTGTCAAAAGCTTTTTCTGCATCTATTGAGATGACCATATGGTTTTTCTCCTTCAATTTGATAATATCGTTTATCACATTGATTGATTTGCATATATTGAAGAATCCTTGCATTCCTGGGATAAACCCCACTTGATCATGGTGTATGATCGTTTTAATGAGCTGTTGGATTCTGTTGGCTAGTATTTTGTTGAGGACTTTTGCATCTATGTTCATCAGTGATATTGGCCTGTAGTTTTCTTTCTTTGTGACATCTTCGTCTGGTTTTGGTATCAGGGTGATGGTGGCCTCATAGAATGAGTTTGGGAGTGTTCCTCCCTCTGCTATATTTTGGAAGAGTTTGAGAAGGATAGCTGTTAGCTCTCCTCTAAATGTTTGATAGAATTCGCCTGTGAAGTCATCTGATCCTGCGCTTTTGTTTGTCGGAAGATTTTAAATCACAGTTTCAATTTCAGTGCTCTGATTGGTCTGCTTATATTTTCTATTTCTCCCTGGTTCAGTCTCAGAAGGTTGTGCTTTTCTAAGAATTTGTCCATTTCTTCCAGGTTGTCCATTTTTTTGGCATATAGTTGCTTGTAGTAATCTCTCATGATCCTTTGTATTTCTGCAGTGGCAGTTGTTACTTCTCCTTTTTCATTTCTAATTCTATTGATCCGAGTCTTCTCCCTTTTTTTCTTGATAAGTCTGGCTAATGGTTTATCAATTTTGTTTATTTCTCAAAGAACCAGCTTTTAGTTTTATTGATCTTTGCTATTGCTTCCTTCATTTCTTTTTCATTTATTTCTGATCTGATCTTTATGATTTCTTTCCTTCTGCTAATTCTGGGGTGTTTTTGTTCTTTCTCTAATTGCTTTAGGTGTAAGGTTAAGTTGTTTATTTGAGATGTTTCTTGTTTCTTGAGGTAAGATTGTATTGCTATAAACTTCCCTCTTAGAACTGCTTTTGCTGCATCCTATAGGTTTTGCACCATCGTGTTTTCATTGTCATTTGTTTCTAGGTATTTTATGATTTCCTCTTTGATTTCTTCAGTGATCTCTTGGTTATTTAGTAGTGCATTGTTTAGTCTCCATGTGTTTGTATTTTTTACAGTTTTTTTCGTGTAATTGATATCTAGTATCATAGCGCTGTGGTCGGAAAAAATACTTGATATGATTTCAATTTTCTTAAATTTACCAAGGCTTGATTTGTGACCCAAGATATGATCTATCGTAGAGAATGTTCCATGAGCACTTGAGAAGAAAGTGTATTCTGCTGTTTTGGATGGAATACGTTATAAATATCAATTAACTCCCTCTTGTTTAATGTGTTATTTAAAGCTTGTGTTTCCTTATTTATTTTCATCTTGGATGATCTGTCCATTGGTGAAAGTGGGATGTTAAAGTCCATTACTATGATTGTGTTACTGTCGATTTCCCCTTTTATGGCTGTTAGCATTTGCCTTATGTATTGAGGTGCTCCTATATTGGGTGCATAAATATTTCCAATTGTTATATCTTCTTCTTGGATTGATCCCTTGATCATTATGTAGGGTCCTTCTTTGTCTCTTGTAATAGTCTTTATTTTAAAGTCTATTTTGTCTGATATGAGAATTGCTACTCCAGCTTTCTTTTGATTTCCATTTGCATGGACTAACTTTTTCCATCCCCTCACTTTCAGTCTGTTTGTGTCCCTAGTTCTGAAGTGGGTCTCTTATGGAGAGCATATATATGGGTCTTATTTTTGTATCCATTCAGCCAGTCTATGTCTTTTGGTTGGAGCATTTAATCCATATCCTCGTAGTTTATTTATTTTACACATGGTAGTTTACACCTCGTAATCCCCAACCCCTGTCTGACCCCTCCCCTCTTCCCTCTTTCTAAAGGTCTCTAAACTCTTCAATTCACTCGACTCTCATTGATTCATTAAATCAAAAAATATTTATCCCTTCCATTTCCTCAATTTTTCTTGTCCAAGAGAGCTTTGCTGTGATTGGTGAGTCACAACTAATGCTTTCTGTTCTTCCAATTATTTCAATGTAAACTTTTCCAAACTGCTTTTATTTCCATTGATTTGCACACATATTTACCCTTTCTCATCCTAAATAATGGATTTTTCTTTTTCTCTATGCCTATGTTTAAATATTTCCTTTATTTGTTATATGTACTTTTCCTTTGCAAAATAATTATAGTGTGTAATTGTAGTTTAATCATGGCATCCATTCTGTTCAATGATCCCTTTACTAAGTGAAATGACATGTCGAGTTAACACCCTTATCAAGTGCTAAATTTCAAAGAAGAATCTGTGAGGTCTTGCTGAGTTTTTCCCAGCACTTGTCTTTTCCAGAACGAAGCATTCTTCCAGAGTGAATGTCTTATGAAAATCTGATAGCAATTCAGTCTGATAGAAGAAATGAAAATTCTATATTTTTAGTTGTGTTGCAGCCAAGGAAGAACTATGAAGTGGAATCTATCTTCAAAATGTAGAAATTGACTGACTTTTTAAACATGCATTCAACTTTTTAAGATGTATTTGAATTGAATTTCTGAAATACCGACAACTCTTGCTCTTACAATGATTGTGGTTTTCTTTTCAAATATTTTGCTCTGAAGAAATTTCACTGGAAATAAAATTAATATATAATCCCTGCTTTACCTTAGATTTTTATTTTATCACTTAAATGCCCTTTAAAAAATAGAGTGTAAACCTATCAATAAATAGAATAATATCTTCATTAGTAATATTATTTTTAAGTTCCTATGTGCTGGGTACTCTGTTAAAGTCTTCACATGGATCACCTTCTTTAATCCATAGACAAAATGATGGTGCTCCTATTATTATCCTCCTTTTACAGATGAGCTAACAGATTTATAAAAGGTTAAGTGACTGCCCAAAGTCACATAAGTACTGTGATTATAGCATCAATAATAAGTGACCTTATTCGAACCCACATGCTGATGAAGTCTGTGAACTTTTGGGTTATATAAGTTTAATAGCATTTCCCAAGGTCATCGTGAGAAAATCAGCAACTATTACCTTAAAATCATGGAGTGAAGGGAACCTCTCACTGTACAAACACTTCAGCATCCACCACTGTGGGTACCACGTGCCTGGAAGAACTTTTGTGGGATCACAACAGGTACTTGAGAACTTTAAATCACTCTTGATTTCTATCCACAGTGTATTGACACCACCTGGGTGCTGTACTATCATTTTTTATTAAAACCAAAGAATTTTCTAACAATTAGATTACGGGTAAGAAAGACCTACCATCATTTTGCAAGCTTCAACCAACACCCTTTTGATCTGCCGTGTCACAAATGAGCCACAAAGCTGTCATATATATGTGTGTGTGTATATATATGTACATATAATATAGGTCATATTATATAAAATATTATACAATATGTAACATTACATATATAAAGGAGAGAACAATTTATTAGTCTGCATATCTTTAAAGAACATGAGGCTATTTATGTGCTTTTATCATGAGATATGTGTTTGTGTGCCTTTTAGTATAAACTCTTTCATTCAACATGATCTAAATGTGAAATATTTTTGAACGATCTTATATTTTGTTTAGGAAGTCACCATACATGTCACAGAAATTACCTCTGCTCAAGGAATTCAAAAGCAATAAATATCAAGCCTCAACAAGATGTTGTTTAAGGATTTTGCATTGTCTCAGGCTTATGAAACAGACGAAGAGCATCATTTCCTCAATGAACCACAATTGTGTCAATTAATGGAAATTTCCAGATAGAAGATGCTGATAATAGACATTTTATTATCGATACATATACACACGAACACACACACAATATATATACACAGCACAGCAAATAAAATGAAGGGAGTAGTTTAAGCTGCATTTCTTCAGCAAACTCTCAGTAAAATAATTCACATTACTTGTAGCCTGGTTGCACATAAAACTTTCAACAGCTGAATAAATATCTGAGTTCTGCCCTTTGTTTCAATTTACTTGCTTACCTGTGAGCCCCTTTCCACTGTCCCTGGATAGACCACCAGGAGCCCTGTTCCTAGAGGCGTTAATAGGCGTTGAGTGCTTAATTTCCTGCATGATGCATATAAAAGCACCCTTATGTGTCAGGCTCCAAAGGCATAGTACAAAAAGGAATAAACACTGGTTTTTATGGAATCCTTCATATACAAATTATCCCAAAGAGCTTTATGAACAATGAATTTGACACTGGCAGTGCAGGGAGGGATGTAAACAACTGTAGCATCCATTGAGCGCTCAGCAATAAGTCACACAGAGGCCTCCTTGAACTGTCAAAAAGTATACATCTTCCCCAGTGTTCCTTCCTAAAACAGAGTGTCCACACATGAAGCTTGCTGTCAATCACAGAACTCCACCTACACAATCTGAAGGAAGTGAAAATTCCTTATTTGAAGAATTGATACAATAACCTGCACAGGAAATGGATTTGGCTAAGTTAACTCAATTTACTTGGTACCAGGTTACTAGACCCATTGATTGCTGCTGTGTAGGGTTTAAATATGACTCATCACACCAACCCCATCCCTATTTTCCCCAACCCCTCCCCATGCATAAACACCCTAAATATCAGTTTTGAACAACCAAAGAGTGAGTATTTTAATACTTAGCTCCACTCAGCATTTTCCCTGCCCTCATTTTCTTGTTATTCATTTCATTTTATGAGTTGTGTACATGTCTTCCTCACCAAATTCATAGTAAGAGATGCAGTGTTGGTTTTTTTCTAGCCACCACTCCCCTCAACTGACAGCATCTACCCAAGTTCTACTGAGCTAGTAGCACCTCAATAAGAGGTTCTCAATATAAGCTGACTAATAAATACAGTAAAGTTATTCCAGGCATAGACATCAAAAGGAACAAAGTGAAATTTTCTATCTTTACTTTTGCAGAGCCTGTATCTGGACCACTACAAGAATGAATTGTCTTTTTTTTTTAACGTTAATGGGAAAAGTGAGCCTTTCCAACAACCCACTTAGTCAATAACATCCAGATACCTCTCGTCAAAACCTCTGTGAATTCCTCTGGGTCCAGCAAGCTGGTTCTGATGGAACAGAGCCAAAAGCAGAACTTCCACTTTCAATCATTGGTGGTTGCCCTGGGAAGCTCCTCCAAAGCACTCATTCCTCAGTAGCAACAGCTGCACGTTGCCCTCTTGGAACCAGGCACCGATACCGGCAGTACTGGTGATGTCACAATCTGCCTGAAGGCTGCCAGAAAGGAAAGCAGAAGGACAAACTCTCTTCTCCCCTTGAGTTTTGCAGAAATGGTACTTGTGAGCTGGGGTCTTATGTCACCTCACACCAGGACTGACAACATGCAGCACTTTTAAAGTCAGGAATCAGTAGGGACACAGAGCAGCTGGATAAAATGAATTCCCCTCCTCCACCCTCCCTCCCCTCTGCACCTTGCTCTTCTCTGTAGGGGACAGCCTCTGAAGGATCAGCTTTCTTGGGACTACAGTGACCCTGTAAGTCCAAGAGTCTCTTTCCTTCAGTTTCCAGTGAGTTTCTTTGGGATACTGGACACAGCTTATTCAGCCCATCTGTCCCATAACCCTAGCTCTGAGCTCCAGAAGCTCAGACCACAGTTCCTTTCACCTCTTAACCATCCCATGACCCTCCTCTCCCCTTCCCCGGGCCAGTTCCTCCTTTCTTTTATCTGTGTTCAGGCCTCAGAGACCCATGGCAATCAGGAAACTCACACGTGTGCCAAAAATCTTACCACATTCGTTTGATTAAAGGGAATATACTTTGTCTTCTAAAAGAACCTTACAGCAGAGGGAACCCTTCCGATGCTAAAACACAGTAGAGTATAGTCTCCGGACCTATACTGCCAAGGTTCAAAAGTCCAAACTACCTCCGGTGTGTGACCTTGAGCAAGTTAATTCACTGTGCCTCATCTCTTAAGTAGGGATAAGAGTACCTACTTCATATGTTTCTATTTGGGTTAACTGAGTTAACATACGTAAAGTGTTTTTGGCCATAGAATTGCTATTTATAGGTCGGTTGCTTCCGTTATTAGCGACACTGAATTAGACTGTGCTAGCAGTTGTAACAGGCAAACACTGACATCTTAGTGGTTTAATAAATTAAAAATTCATCTCTTGCCCTCACAAAGTTCAACTGGGTGTTCTGATCAGTGGGAAGGATTTCTTCTTTGTGGTAATTCAACACACAGATACCTTCCATCTTGTGACTCTGCCATCCCCTGGTCCTCAGTTGGATCTCAGCTCCAGATTAAGGAAGAGAGAAAGCAGGGAGCAAGGAGGATGTGAGGGCAGTGTTTAAGGGCCTGGCTTGGAAGGGGCGCACCCCACTCCCTTGCACATCCCTTTGACCAGCACTCAAGTCACGTGACCACACCTAATGAAGCGGAGCTTAAATCTAGCTGTGTGCCCAGGAGAAAGAAGTCTTCAGTGATCATATATTAGTTTAGTCTCTCCCACAATCGCCTCATGACCCCCAAGGGAAAATGTTCCTGAGCAAACCTCAGGGCTAATTTAAGGCTGAAGCAATTTAGACACTAATTAACTCACTTTGGGTTATCAACCGTTGATGTTATCTCTTATCAACCCTAAACTGCCTTCCCTCTCCTTTCCTTATCCTCATCAGCATGGAGCAATGGGGTCTTCTAGCTGGATGATTTCTGGGTTGGAAAGAAGGTAGGGAAGCCTTAGATTTCCAGGCTGACTGTTTCTGCCATAGGGAATTGAACAAAAAGGGAGTCACTAAACCAAGTCTGGCCTGGCCCTCTGAGGCTGAGCTGCATTTGCGCACAGTCCTGGGAAATGCCCCCAGGACTCGACATAATTCCTCCACCTCCCAAATCCCAGTCCCACCCCTCACTGAGTACTCCTGCCCGCATCTTCTCTTCAGTGATCTGTTGGGCTGTCAAGTGGGATTTAAGTTGCCTCCATTCTGCCAGGCCAGCAGTAGAACCATCTCTATGGTCAAGGACCTCCCTGACCCTGTCTCTTTCTGGGTCTGGATCTCCCAATTACCTGTGGACCCCTTCCTATCTAGAGATAGACACCATTGTATAAAAGAGTTCTGCACCAAATCCTGCCTCTTCCTGAAGGTTACTGGTTTTATGCTCAAAAATCAAGGGATTCAATTTTCATAGTTCTACTGCCTAAAGTCCGTCATAATTTCTGCAGATCCCAACCCTGGCCTTGGTCCGATGCCTGCTTTTGGTGAGATTTTTCTGCTGCCAAGAATCTTCTTAAAGCCTTAGGGACCCAAAAGGCTTGGTGCCCATATTATTTAGATCATTGGCACAGTTCACCACTCTTGCAACCGCTTCCCTCCGGCAGCATAATGTAGTGGTTAAGAGTACAATTCCAGAGCCAGCTGCGCAGGGTCTGTCACTTACTATGACAGGTCTATGTGACCTTTGGCCAACTGCTTAGTCTTCACTTGCCTCAGTTTCCTCTCAGATATCATGGGAATAACAATTATATCTACCTCACGTGTTGTGTAAGCATTAAATGAATTAATACAATTGCAGTGCATAGAACAGGGTTTAGCACACGGTAAATATTTGCCATCATAATTCCAAGCTAGGGTACAGTATTGTCTACTGTGTAATAGATGTCATTGCCCTAAAACAAGCCTCTGAGCTATAAATGGATATACAGAGGATACACACCCCCTCGGTCCTCAGAGGGGCTGGGCTAGACCTTCAGGCACCCCCTGCTAGAGCAGCCTCAATACTTCACCAAAAAGTTTTGTACAAATATTGTCATTATTCTATGTGCTGTGATGTGACAAAGCAGGAAAGCACTCCCTCAAAGGTTCCTAGAGGAAATATGATCCAAAAAAAGGAGCTCTTACTCTACTGAAGTTGAAACAGAGCAAGCAAGGATATACTCACACAATTTTCCACCACATTAAGGCCATTAACTTCTGACCCAGGTTGCTGAGAAATCTTTCACAGGGCAGAGGATCACACCAGAAGAGAGAAGATAGAGGATGCCAGAATTTCTTAAGCACTGACCTGAAACTTCCTACCAGGGGTTCCAGAACTGGGACTCACAGACAGTGTCTGACAAAAAGGGAGACTCACTGGGGGCACGTGTTTCCATCCCCAGGGAAATATGCATCCCCACCCCAAGCCTGGCTGTGATTCTCATGGGAACACTCTATTCTCACCCTACTGCGATTGGACCAGTCCGACTCTCCCAGACTTCGAAACTGTGCGCTAACCGTCACCTCCCTGCTCCCATTCAAAGCCGTGTCCTCCACATCTCCCGGTCCTGACTGGTTCCCAAAGTCATTCATGGAGGGGACAAATTCAGGCAGTGGCTCCCTAGCTACCCAGATGTCAAACACTACAAAAAAGAAAAGTATATACACAAATTGTGTCCATAGTTGTGGGCTTGAAGACAGCCATGTTAAGATTGGTCGTATATAACAAAATAAAGAATTGTACCAGATATTCAAGATTCACTCCAGCACTGGTTCAAAGTCAAGCTCTGAGTTGTTTCAGGTCCCCTTAAATTAGCCCCTCATCAGGTCCTCCCACAACAAAATAAGTGATTAATGTACTACTTACTGCCTCAAGTCCACTACACAAAAACTTCTTTTGCTAAAAACAGCAATCACAATGCTTTGTCTTTTACACTTTACAATTTAGGTGTTAGTTTCTCCTGGTCGTAATGGGACTTCCCTTGGGAGAAGGTGATGTTGAGACTCTTGCTGGAGTCCAAACACCAAAAGGGATTTTTCCTTATATTACAAATGATTAATATAATAATAAAAAGAGCCATCGTTTCCGGAGCTCTTACTATGTGCCAGGAAAATGCCTCTAATAGTTTCTCTGTTTTCCTCACTAAACTGTCAACCCAATGTCCTTCAAAGAACAAGCAGATTCCCATTTTCTTGACTGAGCACTTTGATACTTCCTTGCGATGCCTTAATTATCTCTGGATGCCTGATGACACGTAGTAGGTTTTGAATAAATCTTTGATACATTAATTCTTTAAATAATTAATATAATTATCTGCAATGAGCTCTTCCAAAATTGAATGCCTAATGAAAGATGTATCAATATTTCCCACTTAGAGTCATTGAGATTTACAATCAAAGAATGTACATTTGAATCAACTAGGGAGTTAGTTTATACACAAATCAAGCCATTTCTTCTCCATTATGCTAATTTTTAATCTAATACCCAAAACTCATATAGTTCATTAGTTCAAAGTTTTTAATATGTATGAAAATATTCATTTTAAATTTTGGGTTGCCCATCAATTTTTATACAGTGCATTCCTATTATGATGAATGATTTACTCAAAGCTGTCATAGTTAATGCGCATGATCAGAAAAGTTCATGTACTTTACCAGTTTATCATTTAGTACTTTTTTTTAATTTTTATTTATGGCTGTGTTGGGTCTTCGTTTCTGTGCGAGGGCTTTCTCTAGTTGTGGCAAGTGGGGGCCACTCTTCATCGCGGTGCGCGGGCCTCTCATTATCGCGGCCTCTCTTGTTGCGGAGCACAGGCTCCAGACGCGCAGGCTCAGTAATTGTGGCTCACGGGCCTAGTTGCTCCGCGGCATGTGGGATCTTCCCAGACCAGGGCTCGAACCCGTGTCCCCTGCATTGGCAGGCAGGTTCTCAACCACTGCGCCACCAGGGAAGCCCCTATTTAGTACTTTTATGTTAGAAATTTCAATCATTTCCACCTTAAAAAATGTATCTAATACTTTTTGCTTTCAACCTTTGTAATTCCAGAAAAATGTGTTTAAAATAATCATTTTAATAACTTAATGGGTTTGATATTTTATATCTGAGTGCAATTTAGTTACCAATTTCACACAAGTACACTTAATGCTTAATAATGCAGTGTTACCATGGGCAAATCAGAGAGATTTAATTTATCTGCTTTATCTCTTTAGGTTTTTTAAATTCTTGTTTTTCTTTGACTTTTTATGTCTTTTTCCACTCTCATTTGCAAAAAACCATTCTAATATTTTTAGAATTTACATGCTATTATTATTTGCATGAATATCAAGTTATCATCAGATAACCATTGAAGGCAAAATTAATTTCACCAATATTTACAGTGGAGTATTTACCATCATTTGCAGATTTTTATAATTTCAATGAAAACATATAAATTACCATTTTTATAGGTCAAAACAATCTAATGTTAGAATTTTGTAAGGTTTGGGACTTCCCTGGCAGTCCAGTGGTTAAGACTCTGCACTTCCACTGCAGGGAGTGTGGGTTCATTCCCTGGTCAGGGAACAGGGAACTAAGATCTCACATGCTGCACAGTGCAGCCAAAAAAATTTTTTATAAAGAATTTCATATGGTTTGACCTAACACAAGCGTGTATCCTAGCCTTAAATTACAGCAGTTAAATTTTTTAAATTCTGGGAGGTTGCCTGGCACAGCAGAAAGGACATGAATAGGGAAGTTAGTCAAACATAGTTTTGAATCTCAGCTCTGCATACATACGAGCTCTGTGATATTGTAAAACTTCTTAACCTCTCTGAGCTCTTAATTTCCTCACCTATCAAACAGTAATTACTACCTGGAAGGTTATCATGAGAATTAAATTTTAAAAACATGTATAAAACACCAAGTACACTGCCTGGCACCAAGAAGACATTCAACAAATATTTTGTCTTTCCTCTTTCTTTCTTCTTCTTCCTAAATTGGCTCTAAAAACTGTAGTCTGAAGGGCAATTGACAAATTGATCAAATAAACAGCTCTAATTTGTTGTCTGAATCAGGGGTGTGTGGAGGGGCGGGTGGTAAGATGAGCTACATGTCACACTATAACTCGATTTGCCTTTCTGGCAAGAGTTGATCTTACTAAGTGCCTCCCATGTATTTTTATCTGAAGTGTGAATTCAGGGAAATTTTCATTTTTTGTTACAAAAGACTGTTTTATGAATTATTAATCATTTAGCAAATTCATTAGATTATGTCAGGGTTACTAACTCAGTGCTTTTAAAATATATTAGCTACGTGAATTTTATTACTATGACACTGACTGTCAGAGAAAACTGGAAACTTTTTCCCTTCCAAATGATTTCTTTATTGTTCATTTTGAGAAACCAACAAGCAGCAAGTTTTCGCCCTTTCTGGACTGAAATTTTCCTTTCTTTTAGACGTCCGCTAAGAATTTGTATCACGTCTGCTGGTGATTTGAAAATCTATGACTCTAGAAAGAAAATGGTATTTTAAATTATTCCTATTTTTCCAAAATTGCTTTCACAGAAGTCACAATGAAAAGAATAGCAATTTTTAACATTCCAGCCTCACAGGGCCAAATGCTTTGTTTGTGCCTTGAATTCTTTGTTTAAAAAAGAAAAAAAATTCTGTCCAGTTTCATTTATGAGTTTTACTGAAACCTTACCAAGTTTTCCGTGCAGGTTTCAGTGCTTTATATAGTCCCTGTTTTGTTCTTTGATCTCCTGCTTTAGTCCTCCAGAGTCAAAGTGGAGGTAGGAAGTAAACCCTCCTCATTCCCAACTTTGAAGGATGAGAAGCTAGAGGCAGTTAAAACTTAACAGCAAAAATATTGAAAGCATTTATACCAGAGTTGATCAAGTTTTAAATTCTAGTTGCCATATGAAAGAAGGGATTATCCTCTTATAGACATTATATTTAAATTATCTGGGTTGATATTTTTCCTATTTATGTCAAAGATTACAGTACACGGTCAAGAACAGCAACCAAAGAGATCTTAATATAAAACATAGAACTATGCCACCTCCTTGCCAAAAAGTGTTCTTGGCCTCCCACTGCACCTAAATAAAACCTAAATCCCTTACTATGGGTTGGTGGCCATTTGACTACTCAGCAACTAAATCCCCTTCCTACGTGGAGGGAGATCCCCATTTTTTGAGTCTTCCTGAAGTCAAGGGTCCAAGCATTCCTTCTCCATCCCCAGCCAGCGAGGGCACACAGCCGTGACCTATGTTTGGCCAGATGGGCCCTTCCAGGTGGGATTCTCAACCCTGAAAGAAGGCCACAAAGCTATAGAGAGAGGTGAGAAATTCTTCCTTACTGACATCAATTAGCAGCATTAACTCTCCAATGGAGGCACAAACACCAGCATCACCTAAAGAGATAGCTTCTCCTTTTACCCTTCCTTGGTTCCTGCTCATTTTCCAAGCCTATTTCTCCACGTTTCCCATCAATTGTGGATGCAGATTACTCTCTACTACATTCATTAGAATAAATTCATTTCTGCTTAGGGTCGCCATCATGCCTTTGTTTTGTAACCACTGGCTGATACGTGGCCTATGACTCCTCATTTTTATCAAACTCTCCCCAGGGTTGATTGCATTCAGGTTCACTGGAGCTTTTTTCAGTTCCTCAACCATTTGAATCTGTTCTCCTTCCTTTGCACATCCAGTTCTTGCTCAAAGAGTTCATTTTTCCCTTCCTTACATGGATAGATCCTTTCTTCTTTTGGGCCTTAGTTCAAATGTCACTAATTCAGAGGGACCGTCCCATGTGGTAGAAATGATCCAATGCCCATGTTGCTTCCTTCTTTTCTCCACCTCTTTCTTCTTCCTTTGCATACATATTAGTCCATAACTTGGCAATTGTTAATTTCTGGGAAGCACACAATCAGTAAACCACGTATTCCTTAGGTCATAAATGAAGAAAAGGCTAAAATTCTATATCTACTACCATTATCATTTTCACTGAACATATATTGCATGCAGAGTGTACAGCACTTTGAACATGAAGTTTAGTGTTAACAAAGGTATGAATATAACACTTTGTGTAAATTTTCTTACCACAAGTAGTCAGGCATAATCCTCCAGCCATAAGATAAATTATCTAAAGAGTCAGGTTTGAACAAAAGGAGACAGGAAACTTAGAGATATTTGAAATTCTAAAAATCAGAATGTAGGCTTTAATCTGAATGTTATAAACTTTATGCCAAAGAACATTTTCTTGATATTTATTTTAATGCCAATAAAACAAAAGACTGATGGCTCAGATTTCTTGAGCTTCCCTAGATAAGCAAGCTTAAAAGTATTTCTGTTGGGTTTTGTTAAGGCAAGAACATTACAAGATTCTTATATTTTCTCCATGCTAGGGGACATTAAAATGAATATTTTCCAACCATAAATTGGAAATCCTGAGACTTGGGGAACACTGAATTAATCTGTGCTGAAGAAGCAAGTAAAGAGGACAACAGAGATTGAAAGATCACCTCGGCTTCCTGGAGACCCCTGTGTGGTGGATATATATCATAAGTATGATAGGTGTAGTATATATGTACTGTGGGACTTTAGCATAGAGCCTTCCAAGAAAGGCATACTGGAAATCCACAATAGACATGCTAAAGAGCGTGAGACTTGGGCACAATGCCCATTTATGGAATAAAAAAAATTTCTTTTCCTTGCTGGAGCAGCGAGAAGAGTGCCTCCAGACTTCGTCAATTCCACTTCACGTTATTATGCTCTTCACCCCCTGCATTACAGCACTGGTATGCAAGTGATCATTCCTAATAATAGACTCTCCACTATTAGAAGTGGGCCTTTTTCATTTTTCACCAAATTATAAAATAGCTTCCCATTATAACTTATGTTCTGTATACTCCAGCCACAACTTTTTTCTCTCATCTTAAAATGCTCTGCTTTAAATGGGCCTCTAATATATAATTTTATTGTTCGAGCATTTCATTTTCTTTTTGCTTTATGTTTCTTTATAGCAGGTGAGACAGCTCTTTGTGATATTTTGATGAAAGATTCTACATAAATAAAATTGACTGAGAAGAGAGACCTTGATGGTAGCGTTGGAGAACACTCTCTGCACTCTGCAAACTTAAGATCAAGATTCAAATCTCATATGGGGATATATGTAATATGTATAGCTGATTCACTTTGTCATACAGCAGAAACTAACACACCATTGTAAAGCAATTATACTCCAATAAAGATGTTAAAAAAAAAGATTCAAATCTCAGCTTTCCCTCTTTCTAATTTTTATTTAAAAATTTTTATTTTAAAAATTAATGTTAGTAATTTTACCCTATGCTGGATTTAATCTTCTATACGGTGACTGAAGGGGTGGCTTTGGATTTTTTTACCAAAATGTATTGAACTGCCAAGGCTAGAATAAGTAACTAATTGTAATCATTGTGCTGACTAAATTCAATACCACTTAGCCTTTAAACTTCCAATTTAAAATAGATAGATAGATAGATAGATAGATTTGGTATTTAGAACAGGCAACCAAATAGATGCCATCATTTGGGAACCAATAGTTATCTAAAAACTTTGAGATCTTTATGTTATTTCCAAAATCATCTTAACAAAATTTTTTTAGTATTTCCTTATTTATATTCTACTTTCATTTAGTCCCAGGATATTAACTAGTTTTAATTGTCAATGAATCACTGATGCTACCTAAGAAAATCCCTTTTTTCTTCTACACTTTCAGATACTCATGAATGCCTTGATGACTGACTGATTTATTTTTTTACCTTTCATCTAGTGTACCAATCAACAGAATCCGCCTAGCTTAAGGCAGAGATCTGAATTTTTTGCAGTGAACTTTAGAAAAATTGTGTGTACTTGTTGTAGTTTGTGTTTCAGCCTAAATATTCTTTTCTTTCTTTTTTCTTCTCTAAAATAGCAACATTCCATTTTGAATAATAATAAGTGCTATTATTAGCCATTGTTTTTTGAAGAATCATCACGAAAGATAAAGATAAGGAACAAATTTTTTTTTTATTTCCTCCAAACTTTATTTAAATAGGCCCATACTTTATTGTTAACCAATTAAAATTTTGAATTGAATAAATTAAGACATTATAATGTAGCAATTAAAATCACACGGAAGATAACATAAGGTCACAAGTTTAATCCTTTTCTATGCAAGTTTAATATTCAGCTTTTTCCTATGCCCCTAGATCTGGTCAACCATTTAATTTTGTCCAGTGTGAGACACTACTCACTGAATGGGAAGGGTGGACTGATGAAGGCAGAAGAGAGAAAAAAGGCAAAGGAATCAGGGAAGGCTGGTCGCGTAAGTGAGTACAAATCCTTTACCATTAATGGAAAAACAACTTTAGTGAGTGAGATGGTGGGTCAGGAATATCCTATTTCATTCCATGACCTAGTTCCATATAAGGGGCCTGGGAAATTAAAGCAAACACCTGAGAATTCAGTTAACAAATCTAAAGAATGATAAGAAATTTTTAATTTAGGTGTTCTGGTCAAAGTTGTTAATAAATTCGTAAAAGTTTGGCAATATTCCAAAACATACTCCAAGAAGAACACATTGGCCCACTGAAACACATACTACCTCTGCTCCAAGTTCTGCAGGAAGGATGTTACAGGCCAACAAACAAGTAGAGCAGTATTAAAAACAGCAAACCCCTCCATGTTAGAAACTAATTATCACTCCTTTCTTATTAAAACAAGTACTTCCAATATTACAGGTAACAGAAGCTATGAAATGCAATCTAGGATTTATCACTCAAATGTGTGGATTCAATATTTAAACTGCTGGTTAGAAGGGCAAATAAAAATACAAACACTCTATCCCTCTAAATGTTCCTGCCAAATACAAGCACCATAAAGGAAAATCATCTTAATAACAAAGCTTTGTTTGAATAAAGCTTCAGTTTACAATTGTCCAAAAACTATGAGTCTGTAAGTAAGTTTGTAAATATGCCCCAAGAAAGGAAGCAGAACACTGGCTTTCATATCATATCACTAGGGATACAGCTTGAAATAACAGCATGAAATCTTATTTTAAAATCTACTGTAAGGAACAAATTTTAACCTGACAAATCTAGGTGTTTAGGATCCCCTCAACTCATTTACATAATAACAGTATTAGCAAACATTTATGGAACACAGACAATGGTTGGGCACCATGCTGAGTTGCTTAAAGTCATCATCTTATTTCCTTCTAACCAAACAACTCTATGACATGGCTACCATGGTGATCCAGTTCAATGGAGAGTCAACTGGGCTGGAAGTTGAGCTGGAAAATGTCATGACTGCAGTTTGAGATATCTTGAAGGTGAGTTGTTGGCAGGCCGTCCAAGATGCTCAGTAGAGAGTTGGAAATACAGATCAGGGGCTCAAGAGAAAGATTTAACCTTGAAGATGTAAGACCAGAGGTTGTCTTCTACAGGAGCAAGGACAGGAATAAGATCAAAGAACCAGAAAGAGCCCTAAGAGATACCTACAGTTAGCAACTGGAAACAAAGGGGACAGGATACTTCAGAAAAGGAGATGGATAATCAAGAAAATGAATGACATCACATGGCTCTGCCACCTAGGAAATGAGAACTTAAAAGTAGAAATTAAGTTCAGGAATGAAGACAGCTAAAGAGTTATATTTCTTGTATGCCTGAATTTCTAGGCTTAGATTCAGCCTGCCAGACTGAAGCTATCTGAGCAGAGGTGGAAACTTGCCTTGGAATCTGGAGATCCAGGTTGGATATACCTCGAAGTAGCTGAGGCAAAGGACAGTGCAGCAACATGGAGAGAGAGAAACTATGAGGCAGAAGAATTCACCAAAGAGTGATAAATAAGAGTAGGGACATAGCTAAGGACAAAGCTGAAGATGAAACTAAGGACAATGGCAGGAGATATATGGGGAGTGGGTGGGAGAAAAAAGTGAGAAAAATGCATCAATCCATAACTGGGGTAAGGCCCCTCAGGATGGGAAAAAATGGAAAATTCTAAAATTTATAAATTCTGGTAATGTACAAAAGATATGGTACACATAAATTAAGAATGTAGAACTATAAATGTTACACTGTTAGTGTTTTTCTAGACATTTTAAAGTACTAAGTAACAAATATACTCCTTCTCATCTTATAAAAGCAGTAGATTTAAACTCATTTTTATTTTTCTTTAGCATTTTTTAGTTATCAATGTTGTGGTAAAAATGGAAAATTATAAATGCATTACTGGATAATAAAATGACATCAGCAATACACATATTAAGGAAAGTTATTTTAAATTAAAACATACAAAAATTTAAAATTAGTTTAAAATGAAGATCTAGGGCAAGAAATCCATTTTAGAGATTATATAGTAATTTAATGGCAACCATTGGAAAAATATGTATCTTTTGCATCTAGAAAGGAATGTTCTATGTCAAATACTTTAAAGTAAAATAGGTGTAATTTTTGCCTTGTTCATATATGTCCTACACCATTATTCTGCAGAATTGTTTCAAGGCAGATTTCAGTTTCGTGGAATATTATAAATCAATTTTGGTGAAAAGAGTGTTGATGTCTGTATTAGGAAAGGAAAGTCTATGCTATGATAACAAACAACCCCGAAATCTCAGTGACTTAACATCACACGGTTTATTTCTTGTTCATATTACACATCCAGCGTATTTCGACAGCAGGGTCTGCTCTATTTAGTCACTTAGCCAGACTGACAAGGGCATAATGATACCAGATGAAAATAACTCCTCCTTGGTCACTGGCAAGGAAAGTGGAAGAGAGAGAAACAACTCACCAGCAATTAGATCCTTCCTCCCAGTGGAAACACTAGTCACAATGACCCTGCTTAACTGCAAGAGAGCTGAGAAGTGTCTTGTTTCTGGAGGAGAACAAGATATTGGTGGGTGCTGATAATGTCTCCCACAGTGGCTTTTGTCATTTCTTATTGCTAAACATCCTAATAGCTCTTCATCCAAGATCCTAGCTCTACAGCAGGGTAGGGAAAGAACAGAGGAATTTCAGACAGGACCTGAGCCCCAGGCTTGTCTTTCCCACAACTAGTTGGTTATGCAAATTTGCATGGGTTAGTTCAACTCTCTGGATCTTGGTTGCTATAGCTACAAAGTAAGAAGGCTGGACTACATCTCTAAGATTCTATAGGACTAAAATTTTGTGAATCTATTTCATACTTTCACCTCAAATAAAATAATTACTAACCTAGTCATAAAAATATTTTCAGAAGTCATTTACTTCACAAAAGCTCAACTGAGACCTAATTTATTGTTTGGTCTCCATTTTATGTGTATTTTATATATATGTATATGTTTGCATTTTTTTGTTCCAACATCTATGGATATCTTTTGATTCCTTACTTTGGCAGAGGACATTATTAATACTTTTACCCTTCCCTTCAGCTTTCCTTTTTTCTCCAACTCTTACCTTTGCTGGTAATACTTACATTGCATTCTGATGTCATAATTAGGTCTTTTGCATTACCTGTAGGTTGATTTTTAAAGTTGGAACTTTGACTATGAACCATACTCAAGTCATTGGAAAGCTCAGGTAGTAAACTACAATTGCATTTGCTTTCACATACAGCTTACTTCTGTCCTGGAATTCCTCATCATTTTTCTTTCCAGCCACTAATAGTCTCTATCATTTTCTTCATTTTTCTAATTCTCCATTTCTTTGGGTGTTCTATCCATTTTCACTTTACCCGAAACCACCCTCCCAGTACACTTGCTTCTTCATTTCTCACCTAGACTGATTGCTCCCCTGGCATGCCACTTTGCCCTCATCCCAGAATCCCCCTTCACTGCTTTCCTGGGTTGGTTCTGCTGTTCCTGCATCCCATGATTTCTTGTTCTTGGTTACATCCTCATTTTGCTGGTGTTCATCTTCAAGTATCTCCCTGGTAAAGTGGGTTTGGGAGGTACCCCATTCACTCTACTCTTCAGGATAAACCTATTTACCTCTGCTGCAGATGGTGTCGGTAACCCAGTAACCCACCACATCACTCCACAATTCTACTGCTACAGCTACCTTCCAACTGTGGGGATCTGCACTCTGGCCCTGAGAACTCTTTCTCCTGGAATACTGAAAAAATAGAGAAAGTTATGCTGCCCTCGACCAGTAATCTGCAAATTTATGAAATGCTGAGGTATCAACACCTGCTGTTTGCATACCTAAGCAGTCACTTTCAGGACTGTTGTATCAATACCCCAGCTTCCTCAGCCCTTGGATGCGATAACTCTGAGATGAGTGCTTTGTCCCTCTTTCCAGAGTTTCCCTGTGTGATTCAGTGAAAACCCAAACTAAGTCAAGAACTAGCAGTTTTGAGTTCCTATTTTGTGATATATTCTACATTATATAATCCCCACAACAACTCTCTGAAAAACATTATTGTAGAGATTAGAATAACATAGCACATTATTTAATTACAGATGTGGAAATGGAGATCAGCAGGTCAAGGGCGTGCTCACTCCTTCCACCTGGAGTTCTGTCCCCTGTGCCATGTGGCCCTGATCAAGAGGAGGGAAAGTGAGCATCTCCTCGCAGCCTCCACTTATCCCTGAAGAAATTTCTGAGCCCCTAATCCACGCAAACACTAAAAATCTTTTTGCTTTTGCCACTTCAAATTCCTTGTGGAAAGACTCGTTATTCACAAATAAATATATTTCTTCCATACCTATTGCTTAATTTTCAATAATCCAGCCCTGATTTCCTTCAAGCCCTTGGTTTATAAGCCAGGGCTTATTTTCATGGCTGATTAATGGTTCGGATTCGTCCTCCAAGCAGGAAATCCAATATCCCTTAGGGGAACCCTAAAGATGCAGATGACCGTGAATTCAAGGAAGCCTATTCACAACAGAAATCAATGGAGAAAGGAGGCAATGTTAACGTAGACAACAGTTCTACCAGCTTCTAAATGCAAGTGCTCAGACAGAGGGAGTGGAGGGAGGGGAGGGGATAACAGAGAATGTATTCAGAATACCGAGCTGCAGTTTCATCACCCTAAAAGCCAGCTTTAACAACTGCCTTCCCAATGTGGAAATTGAAAGCTTCCTTTTTGTGAATTTTGACTGGTCTATAGCGCTGAAAGAAAACTTCACCCCTCTCAGAGATTACCTCTTGGACTGAATGTGTGTCCAGGGGCAGAGAAGGCTTGATTTCACAGAAGTCACATAACAACCACAGCACGAGCATCATTCGAATAATTTCAAGACCATGGTACTTTTTAAAAAACTGTAGAAATGTGAAAATTATGCTAATTTCTGTAACAGGTAGGTTATCTGAGCACAGATATCACTTTTAAGATGATCATAAAGTTTTCTAATGGGTTTTTAATAGAACAGTTTTTTTTAATCCAACAATTATAACGCTCCCTTAGCCACAATTTAATTATCCTGGTGGCCAATTCTTTACAGATACTGGGATAATAGCGCCTCCCTTCCACCTCCTTCTGACTGTCCTATGGAGCCCATCATAAAGGAGTGGGAAGTAGTGCAGGTTGTTCAAGGTCATTACCTCGAGGAAGAGGGACTTTGCTGAGTAACTGGTTGTCTGTCTCCTCTCCCATGCCTGACTCAGCACCAAGGACCATATCTTCACAGAAGATCATATTTTCTTTATCCTCCACAAGCTCCATTCAGGCTGTTAAACAGCAGCCTGAAGTCAGAGGACTTATACTTAGTTTATGAATCAGAAAAATTTACATCTACATTTTGAAACATTAGCCAACAACAATTAACATTCTCTTTGGTGCCCAGCTCTGTGCTAGACCATAGATGGACTACAAAACAGCTATTCTGGGCTTCCCTGGTGGCACAGTGGTTGAGAATCTGCCTGCCAATGCAGGGGACACGGGTTCGAGCCCTGGTCTGGGAAGATCCCACATGCCGCGGAGCAACTAGGCCCGTGAGCCACAACTACTGAGCCTGCGCGTCTGGAGCCTGTGCTCCGCAACAAGAGAGGCCGCGATAGTGAGAGGTCCGCTCACTGCGATGAAGACTGGCCCCCGCTCGCTGCAACTAGAGAAAGCCCTCGCACAGAAACGAAGACCCAACACAGCCATTAATAAATAAATAAAATTTAAAAAAAAAAACGGCTATTCCCACTTATATTTGAACAGTATGTTACATATACATGGCTTCAAAATAGTGTCATCAGTTCTCTGCCAGTACCAAGAAGTTGATGGGAAGGGACAGGATATAGAAGTTGACAGTGTCTAGTTCCACCTTCATTCAAATGTTATTACTTAGCTTTATTTGTTTCTTTAATTCACACAATCACACTATAAAGCAAATTTTTTTACATTGGAAAATACTATCAAGAATCAACTTAATACTGGGAACTTCATATCCAGGACACCTCAAGGAGTAGCCTTTCCTCCCTCATACCACACACACACACACACGCACACATGCTCCAGAACTGCCTGCAAATGAGACACAGTCACCAAGAGAAAAGCACTTTATGTGCTACATAAAGTAATGTATGTACAGCACTAGCATATACCTGGGAAAAAGCAGAAATGTAATAGTTGCTTGTGCCCTTGGGGGATATCTGTTGTTTCCACCAGCCAGCTTCCATACTCCAACTTGACCTTGGGCACATCCTAACTCTACTCTCAACCCACGTATTTGGGCAGGATTAACCCCACTGCCAGTTCCAAGGGTAGCTCCTGTTTGGCCTAAACCAATATGCACATCTCATTCCTCTCAAAGTGACTGGAGACAGGCATGCGACCTAATCTGGACCAATGTGACCTTTTCAGGGATTTTGGGGACATATACAAGGATCCTTCCCAGATGGACTTGAACTTTGAAGCATGTAGGATAGAACTGCTACTGTCATCTTTACTCCACATGAATTCTAAGAAGGAAAGCAAAGCCAACAGATACAAAGAAACCAGGTCCTGATCACCTTCACTCAGCCATGATTAAAAAGTGGTATTCCTGGACCATTTCGTTACATGAGCCAATAAGACAGCTTCTCAGTTTAATCCAGGTTAGACTCAATTCTCTGTCACTTGCAATCAAGAGTCCTAAATGAAATGGTATATATGTCCTCTCTTCTTCCATGAATTCAACAAACTTGTGTAAACCTGACATTGATGTGATTGCAGCACAACATCCAAATTCCCAATATCATTCATCTTATCGGCACTTGATACCTATATGGGCATGGTGACAGGCTTAATTATTCATATTGGCTGTGCCTTTTGACTCCACAATCTCCTTTCTAAGATATTAAATAAATATCACCTCTGTCTCTAAGTACATGGAATTATTTCAAAAATGCAGACAAGGACTTGTGTAAGGAAACAAAGGTGAGTGCAGGGCTGACCCTTTCAAGTCTAAAACCTAGAATTTTAGAGACATATGACAAGAGTCTACTAAAATCAATAAACTTGGCATAAAAATTAATTCACATAAATTCTAAGAACATGTGACTTCAGAGTTACATGCCAGATTTTAACAAGCTTATCAAAAGTTTTCTACCCAAGTATGCACTGCCCCCTTCCAAGGCGATACTACCCTGAACAACCGCTGCCACTGTCCCAAATATTTGGGCTTCAAAAACTAGTGGCACAGTTTTTTGAGTACTTTTTTTTTTTTTTAATTAATTAATTTATGGCTGTGTTGGGTCTTTGTTTCTGTGCGAGGGCTTTCTCTAGTTGCGGCAAGCGGGGGCCACTCTTCATCGCGGTGCGCAGGCCTCTCACTATCGCGGCCTCTCTTGTTGCAGAACACAGGCTCCAGACGCGCAGGCTCAGTAATTGTGGCTCACGGGCCCAGTTGCTCCGCGGCATGTGGGATCTTCCCAGACCAGGGCTCGAACCCGTGTCCCCTGCACTGGCAGGCAGATTCTCAACCACTGCGCCACCAGGGAAGCCCCTTGAGTACTTTTAACTGTAGAAAGTCTTTATTCTTAAAGAGAGGACTTGATTTTTGGAAATAAAATTTATTCAGTGCTGAATCTTGTAAAGAAGAAGGCTGAAAGACCAGCAAACGTATTTCAAACACACATTATTACAGAAACTTCTAAAGATGGCTTCTTAGAAAGAAAATAGTGCTTGGGTAAACATTTAAGATCTTATATGCTCTTAAAAAAAATTCCATTCTCATTACTTTTGGTCTAGTCCATTGAACTTAAGATTTTTCCCCTTCAAGATATCAAGTTACAAAATAACAAAATTATGCAGAATTTGGCCTATAATCAAAGCTATTTATATTTTTAGTCCTCTGGTCCTGCATATTTTAAGAATAATTTGAGACTAAATTTAATAAAGCAGTTTCACTAACAATTCCAATTTGTGATTATCCATTAAACAAAGAAATATCACTCATGGTATTTTCTTCCTGAATATTCAGATGATATGAGAACTAAGCCTAAAATATGAATTTTGAAGAAATATTTCTAAAAATAGATTAATTGGGGTAAAACACAAACATTTACACATTAATGCCATGCATCCTGATGGAAAAGAACATTTTAAAATTTACACCAGTCTGAAGAAGTTTAATGAGCTGCTATTAATATAAATAAGGTTTCATTTCTTAGTGAAAGAAAGCATGTCATGCAGAAGAAAAGTCAGATTTGTTTCAAATTGTTTTATGCTACTTATCAATACACCCATCAGGGTCAGCCCTACATGGAAACTGGCATCTCCAAGACAAGATGCAAATTTCTAGCTCTGATTCAATGGCTGGATTAGAGAAGGAGAAGGCAAGTAAGACTATTTCTCAGCAATCTTCCCTGATTTTTTCATATAACAACAGCTGTACTATGAACTTGACTTCACATACAAAAGTAGAATGGCAATTACACTTAAAATTAATTCATTACAAAGTTTAAATATCATATTATAGATATGCACTATCTGAAATTCAGAATGTATTTAAACAGGTAACAGATATTACTACCCCTCTTTGGACACATAGAATAGCAACATTACTGAAAGTGCCTCCCAGACAAGTATGGACCACCTGCTCCTTTATCTTAGGGAAGAGAAGAAGTCATGATACAGGCTCTGCTAATGCAGTGATTCCTGGATAGTCAGTCTTTATTATCAAAGCCAAAATTAGGTTCCCATTCTTTCCTTTGTGAGGCAGCTGATGACTGTTGTCCTAAGCCTGATACTGCACAAGTCCAGCTCTGTGGGGTGGACGTTCAAAAGGCAGTGGCAGCAGCAACATTCCGGGAACAGGTTCAACTTCACAGCTCACGCAGAGCACCTCCTCTAAGCAGACACACACTGTTCAGCCTGACCCTGCCCAAGGTCAAGCAAGGATATTGTGTAGCACACATCCATCGGTGGAGAATTATCAAGCTAATTTCTTTGCCTTGTTGATATATTTTTTATTGAAATATAGTTGATTTATAATGTGTTATTTTCAGATATACAGAAAAGTGATTCAGTTATATATATATATACACATATATAAACTTCATATAAATAGTCATAAATAGATCCTCTTTTGTGTCTGGCTTCTTTTGCTCAGTGTTACTACGGGAGGTTCATTAATGTTACATGCATAAAAGTAGTTCATTCTTTTTCATCTTTACATAGTATTAGATTCTATGTGTATGCCACAATTTATCTACTTATAAAACAACTTAATTTTTATTTTTAAAAATTAAGTGAACTTTTATTAAACAAGTTCCATGTCCTTTTAGACTGTAATTCTCTATTTTGTTTGCCTATGTTTTAATCTACGCTAGTTGTCGCTTTTTGTGGAGTGGTGAAATATATTGTGTGAAAATGAATTTGTGTGAAGAATTGGTTGAAAGTGAATGACATCAGAGGTAAAACATAATTTTCTTGTCTCCTAACTGACTTATCCACTACTTGGAAAAAAGGCCTATTTACATACGTATAGGATTCAAGGTTTAAGATCTGGACCATGAACTCAATGTGTAATCTTGTTCCACCTCTTTGCCCAGCATCATTCTCATCTATAAAATTAGTGTAATGAAATTGTGTTACTGTCAAACAACAATAGTAATAGGTGTTAAATATACAGATTAAATTAAGTGGTAAAACAAGAAAAATTTAATTCATGTGACATGAAGACTTGCTAAGTATTTCAAATATCACCTCATTTATTCACCTAATTAATAGTCATTGAAAACCTACTCTGCCCTTTGCTATAGGGAGTGGGGACAATGTGTACATAATGTTGGGTACTTAGCATATTCTATACTCAGATATTACACAAATCATCTCATTTAATCCTCACCTAGAAAGTTGATGCTACTATTAAACACTTTTTACAAGTGAGGCACAGAGAGATAAAGAAATTTGTTCAAGATCTCATGGCCAGCTATGAAATTAGTAATGTGCTGTAAAAATGATTTGCAGATGGAATCAATTTAATAATATAAAGCTAGAATTATAATTTAAAATGTTGCTATGATCATTAGAGACATACACAAAATATGTATAAGGACGCGTGTTGCAGTGCAATATCAAAAAAAACTTTGGAAATTACCCAAATTAAATAAATTATGGTTGATCCACACGATGGAAGAATTGAAGCCACTGACAACCACATTATAAAAAATATCTAACGACATGGGGAGATGGTTATGATGTGTTCTTAAGTGGAAAAAATAAAACAGGCTATAAAAGAAAGTGTGTACAACATACTACTGATTCTGTTAAAGTCGTGTTAGTATGTGTGTGTTTATGGGTGTGTAGAGGCATTTGTTGCTTTAGACTACAGTATCCATCCCCCATTCTTCTTGATAACAATTCTCCAACTTTCATCTGGTGTCCATGCTTTCCCTACACAGCCTATGTGCTCAGAGAGAGTTGCTCCTGGGGTCACTCAGCTCCTCGGGTGAGTCTTGTCTGACCTGAGCAAATTCCCACTTCCACAACTGGATCAGGGATGGGCACAGAATTCAGGCCCATGAGACACCAGATTTTTCTGGGAGGAAAAGAAAACAGTGTCCTGGCTCTTCAGAGAAAGCAACTACAAGAGCCATCCTGCCTTTCTCTGGTTAGTACAGTGTAAGAAAGAGCAGGATATCAGAACCACTACAGCCATTTCTGCTCTCACAAGAGAACCAGGCTGAGGCCAAGGCCAGGGCAAAGAGGAGGCAAAGCTGAGAGGACCACTGACTGGGAAGTAGGGTCAGAGTCCTGCTGGATGAAACCACCTACAGCCAGAGACAGCCCCCTGGCCTGCTCAGTTCCACAAACCAACAAATTCTCTCTTCTGCTTAAACCAGTTTGGGTGAGTGTTGTTACAACTTAGAGTTTTAATTGATCAGATTTTGTATACAAAGATTGGGAATGCCTGGGATTTTCTTTTTATGCTTTTCTCTATTTTGCATATTCTCTACAATATTTTATCATCAGTAAGAATAATAAATATTATTTTAAGTAGTCCATTCGAATGCCGCACATGAAATATATTTCTTGATTATTTATATCAGGCAGTACACTGAGCTCACCAAGGAACTGAAAAATCAGTCTTTTTTGCAGAATCTGAATATTTGAGATAATAATAATAGCACACATTTGTATACGAGTTTATTGCTTTTCAAGCACTTTCCCACTTGGTAATCTAAACAAGTCTATGAATTAGGTTAAGAGCATGTGGATGAGACCCCTATGAGATCACAAAAGCCCATTTCCTTTTCCTCCTTGGCACAAGGATACACACCATTTCCCAGCCTCCCTGGCAGCCTGCCTGGCAATGGAGTGAGCCCATGACCAAGCTCAGCCTAATGGGCTGTGAGCAGAGTAATGTGTGCTGGTCTAGGTCCAATCCAGAAAAACCTCCCACGAATGATCATTCTCTCTTTCCATGTCTGCTGATCAGGTGCAAGGGATCTTAACCTGAACTTCAAGAAGAGAATTTCAAGGCCCTAGAATTAGTTAAAGCCACAAGATGGAAGGTTCTTGGATCCTTAATTAACTAAGTAGAAGGCCCGGTGCTAACCAGAAACATCTTTATTTGTATTTGCAAGAGCAAGAAATAAGATTTTACCTTACTAAACTGCATTGGTCAAAGTTCTCCAGAGAAACAGAAACAGTAGGATACTTGTGTGTATTTATACAGAAATAGAGATAGAGAGAGAGAGAGAGAGAGAGAGATTGAGATAGACATAGAGATAGAGATAGATAGGATAGAAATAGAGATAGAGATAGAGAGAGATAGAGATTTACTTGAAGAAATTGGCTCACGCAATTGTGGAAGCTGGCAAGTCAAAATCTGCAGGATAGGCCAGCAGGCCGGAAATGTAGGGAAGAGTTGGTGAAGTTTTGAGTCTGAAGGCCCTTTGCTGGCAGAATTCCCTCCTTCTCCTCCAGGGAGGAAAATCTTTTTTCTATTCAGGCCTTCACCAGATTGGGTGAGGCCCACCCACATTCTGGAGAGTATTCTGCTTTCCTCAAAGTCTGCTGATTTAAATGTTAATCTCATCTAAGAAAGTACCTTCATTTCAGACATTACATGAAATTTCTAAAAATCTTATATTTGTATTTGTATGGAAATATGTATGGAAATATGTTAATATAAATGTTTCAGACATTACAGGAAACGTCTAAAAATCTTATATGTTCTGGTATAATGTTATAAGTAATAATCCTAGTTATTACTTTAAAATGTATATCTCAGAAATAACTAATTTTCTTGTCAACTGCATTATTATGAACTTTCATCAAATCTTTAACCATGGTCATTTTTAAGTCTTTTGTCATTTACAGACAGTTCTGGGTGTACTCTGATGATTTTGCAAATATGTTCCTATAAAAGAGTTTCATCTTCAAGAAATTCATGGAAAAGACTCTGACAAGTACAGGTTTCTGGTAACTGACTGTACTGCTGAACTGAATGAATAAGCATTTTCAGAACTCTAATGAAAAACTGATGAACTCATAAAAGTGCTAACAAAAGATCAAGATGAAAAAAAAAGAAATTAATTACATGGGACTGAGTGAACTGATGAGGATGAGTATAATTTTTGTGACTTTCTGTCTGAATTAAAAAAAAAAAAAATCCCACAAGGACTCAGAGGAAAAGAATATACAAATCAATTTTCACTGCAAAGTAAAGGAGCTGTTACAGTGGAGGATTACTGGACTGAATGTCAATATTATGACATAGTATAAGTGTGTTTCATGTTTGGTAATTGCAATCATTGTTGCTTTTGTTGTGGTCATCCATGTACAATGCTTGGTGTCAGTCTATCTATCTCTTGTAAAAATAAAATACAGTGTGTGTGTGTGGGAAAAAAAAAAAAAAAAAAAAAAAAACAAAGATCAACCAGGAGATGATACAGATGCCTTAACATGCGCTGTCCTAGAGGCTTGATTCGTGCATAGGACCCCATGTTTCTATGAACACTCACACCAGAAAGGCACTGAGATGAAATGGGAAGAGGACCCAATCTGGACTCAGAATTCTAGCTTGTCCCCACTGAGCTGAGCGACTTTCGGCAAGTCACAAGGTCATCTTGCCTCAAGTGTTTCCTCTCTGAAGGAGGTGTAATAATACCTGTTCTGGTTGCGTGGCACGATTGTCGTGTGAATAGAGTATGGTAATGTATGTGAATATGTGTTGAAAATCTAGCCCACTAGATTGTGAGCTCCTAGGGGGTAGAGGCCATTTCTGTTTTATTCATCACTTAGCTGACCTTCCTGCTGGGGTTACAGAGGAGCATTGACCCTACTCTTGTTCACCGAGAAGCATACCCAGAGACTGGCACATGCTGGGAAGTCGCTCTATAGAAGGAAACACCATCAGCTACCCCGGAGGGATGATCATCTAGTTCTCTGAGATGCCTATATTTTAAGTCAATCTGTTCCCCCAGATAACCTCCAAATATGGCGAAAAAACCTATCTAAGTATTTTCACGTGATTTGGCAAAAGGCAGAAATTTAATTTTGTTTATGGAGATGGCTCTGCAGTGCTTAGCCTGGAGTTTGGCATATAGTAGGCGCCTAAAAAAAAGTTATTGAAAGAGTGATGAGTAAGTAATAGAATCTAGGGCATTGTTATTAGCCTGTCTTTGTTGCCACGTTTCCTCCATTCTCTCGGAGACAGATATTAGGTGTGGTGTGTGCATAGTTGTCAGGTCAACCTCTGCTCCCTTGGTGAGTGTCCTTTCCACCCAGCTTGAGACTTGCCTGCAAGGAAGACCCAGGAAGCCACAGATCCCTGACAGCTGCGGGATGGGAAAGGCTGACAGCTGTCTGAATGTACCATGTGGCCAGGCCTCAGCATCCTCACGTTGTACCTGCTGCTCTACCTCCAGTCTTAACCTGGAGGTCTATGAGCCTTGCTGTGTTATGTATTATATGACATAGGAAAATAAGAGTTTGGGGGGGGATAAGGCGGCATCAAAAGGGCCATGTAAATAATTAAAAAACAATTTCTTTTTAAAAAAAAAAAAAAAAGATAAGGGAAGGAAACTATAGATTTTAAAGGATTTAAGAAACATATTCATATGCAGTGTATGAATCCTGATGCAGTTTTTTTTTTTTTAATTAATGAGACCCAGGAAATTTGGCAGTGAAAGCATTTTGATATTAAGGATGTTATTATCATTTCTACCTATAGTAGTTTATGGTTATGTATTAAAAATCACTTCACTTTTGGAGATACATGTTAAAATATTTATAGACGAAATTATATGATGTCTGAAATTTGCTTTAGATAATCCAGTGGTGGGAAAGAGTGATGAGTGGGATTATAGATAAAACAAGATTGACCATGAATTGATACTTATTAGAGTTGGGTGATAGCTATATGGGAATTCATTATAGTATTCCTTTTATGTTTGTATTTGTTTGAAATTTTCCATAATAAAAACTAAAAAAGAGTTTAAAAAAAAAAAAAAAAAAAAAAAAGAAAGTACCTTCACAGAAACACCTAGAATAACTTTTGACCAAATATGTGGATATCAGGGCTTAGCCAAGTTGACATAAAATGAATCATCACATAAGGCAATGGTCAACAGTTGCTGGGATTGAGTCTAACTTTTGCTGAGGAATTTGGTTTTGGGCTCTTTTGATGAATCTCATTAGATGTCCAGTATCACAGTCACTTTTTTAGTCATGGATGTGTTCAGTCCTCTCAATGTCTTGGAACGTGGCAAGAGCTGGCTTCTTACCCTTCTATCTCTACTGGATATATAAGTTCTCTGCTTTAGAGGAGTTTTCCTTGACTTCATCCAGGAAGACTTCTCTCAGTTCACTTTTCTCCAAAATAGGATATTAAGGAGAATTGTTTTTGGCTTTCTTTCCTTTCTTTCTTTCTTTCTGACTTTCTTTCTTTCTTTCTCTTTCTTCCTTCCTTCCTTCCTTCCTTCCTTTCTTTCTTTCTTTCTTTCTCTTTTTTTTTTCCAGTCACCTTCCTTCTTTTCCCTGCTTCCTAAAAACTGAGAGTAAAGTAAGGAGAAACACCTCTCTGCACCAGTATCTTCTATTTTTTTTTCTTTCACCACCACTTTTTAAAGCTTATTAATAAAAAGCATACCCTTTTCCTTACTTGACTGCTGTTGGGAATTTGGGGCCAGATGTTTTACAATGTTTTTAAGCTTTGGAAGGAGGGATATTCTGTGATCCTTCTCTACTCTGCCATCTTTATTCCTAGAATCCTGGTTCTATTCAGAAGGAAACTCTTCTATGAAAATATGTTTAAAGAAAAGTTGTCCCAAATTGCAAAGTAGACTCACAGTCTAATCTAAAATAAAAGCTAGGTCAGAAGATAATCAAATTTAGAGCCAGCAGCCATATACAAAGTTTTTCTAAGCCATTGCACAAATTCTGAAATTTTTCTAGTTAAAAAATGTTTTTCTTTCAATATATATCCTTGATGGCTACATTAAACCATTTCTTTGTACTACACAATGATGCAACTGCTATATATAAAGCTAAATGCAATTTGATCAAAATTATTTACCATATGGGATTTAGATAAGTTTCAAAAGAGCCATGTATTTGCTAGAAAGCCATCCATTTTATTGAAAGTCAAATGAAAATAATGTTACTTTTACATAAGACAGTCATGGCCCTTACCTCACCTGCTTGTGCCGATCATTGCTTGGTGCCTTATGTTAACTGCTCCCTGTAACAGCAGAAGGATGGGCCTGATGACCTCTCAAGGTCATCTCAAGCCTTTTGATTATATGAATTGTGTGCTGAAAATTACATGCTAAAATACCTACACAAAAGCTATGTCATTTTCTTTCTACAACTGTCATCTTTAATGCTACTTTAGGTTTTATATTTAAAATGTATACCCATGTTTGCTTGTTGCTAAAATGGTTTAAAAACTGTTAAAGACCATTCTCAACTTTCAACAGCAATAGAGGCAGATTTCATACAAGGTTAAACAAAACTGACTATGAATGTTGCATTTTGTATATGTGGTTAAAGCTCCCAGTTTCTTTGATTTTTGGTTTAATGTAAGCCAAAGAGACTAAGATATCCATATCGCAACAATTTAAAGAAATGTTTATGTTTGTATCTTTTCATTTTTTTAAGAAACTAACACCATAACCCACAAAGTAAAAACCACCATAGTTTAACTTATTAAAGTAGATTTAATGATGTAAATTACGGTTGCTATAATTAAGCTTTTACAGTATTTACGACTTTATCTGCATTAGGTAGACACCATAATTTTGAAAGTAAATATTTCACCAACTGACACTTATTGAGTGATACCTTTGCTAATTTGGGGGCATCAAAACTGACAAACAAGATCGATATACTTGACATGCCTATTTTAGAAATTCATTACTTTTAAGCACCTACAATTTTGTGTCCAAAACTCTAGATTTATGAAGGAAGCTAAACTAAATCTTTAGAAGACTTTCCCCTGAACACTGAGACTTTCTTCTTCTTCTTATTTTTTGTAGAAGGAACACTTAACATGATATCTGTCCTCTTAAAAAATTGTTCAGTGTACAATATTATTGTTGATTATATGTACAATGTTGTACAGATTTATAGAGCTTATTCATTTTGCTTGACTGAAACTTTATGTTCATTGATTAGTAACTCCTCCTTTTCCTGTCCCTCCAGCCCCTGGCAACCACTATTCCATTCTTTGGTTCAATGAGTTTGACTCTTTTAGATACCTCATATATAAGTGGAGTCATGTATTTTTTGGTTTTCTGTGACTTATTTCACTTAATAAAATGTCCTCAAGATTTGCATATTGTCCCATAGTGCAGAATTTCCTTCTTTTTTAAGGCTGAATAGGAAGTATTCCATTGTAATGAGATATCACCTTACACCAGTCAAGATGGCTATTTTTGTGAAAACGAAAGACAAGAAGCATTGGCAAGGATGTGGGGGAAAAGGAAAACCTTGTACACCATTGGTGGGGATGCAAAATGGTGCAGCCGCTATGGAAAACAGTATGGAGGTTCCTTGAAAAACTAAAAATAAAACTACCGTATGATCCAGCAATCCCACTTTTGGGTATTTATCCACAAGAATTGATATCTAGATCTTAAAGGGATAATAGTAGCACCCTTATGTTCATTGCAGCACTATTCACAATAGCCAAGATATAGAAACAACCTAAATGTCTATCAGCAGAGACCTTCTTTTGATACAGATTTCTTTTCTTTGTTAGACCTTAGGTTACCTTTGATAAAACACTGAGTAGACACACTCTGTCTTTACTATCCAAAAAGTCAGTCTCTCTCCATCTCTCTCTCTCTGTCAAAAAATTTCCTTGAGTATGATCTCAGCATCTTTGGTACTTTCCTCTCTCCGTCTCTCCTTTGGGAAGACAGATCCCAGTTTCCAAAATGCAATCTTCACCTATCCCTGCAATCTTCATGGCAAAAAGCTAACTGAGACTCTCAATGACACACATTATCTATCACCAACTGCCTTTTTATGTCTGGGAAATATTCAGCTAAAACCCCTTTTTAGCTAAGTTTTGTTTTATTCTGTTTTTATTTTCTCCCTTTAGCAGGCTTCTACTGCTAATAATTTATTAGGTCTCTTTTAATCTTACTTCCTCTAATACATTATTCTTTATATCCTTTATCTTGTTTCAACTATAATTCGTAAATTGGTTGTTGGCTAATTCACTTAGGCATTGTCATGACTTTTAGAGAAAAATGTATTGCCATGTCTTATTTTTCTTCCGTCAGGTTCTCGCCTATTCTAAACAATTTCTGAATTCTATTAAAGCCCGCCATTCCAAAGTTCACTTGTTTCTGCTCTATCTTGTTTCACTTTCATTTTCACCCTGATCCCAAACACAATGAGATTGGGATCACTATTTCCAAGATTCCTCTGAACCATTCTGCCTGCAATCAGACCCATGCATCACACACAATACCCGGGCTGGTATTATTACTCCTCTTTACTGCCCATCGCACGCCATGAATGGGAAGCAATCCTGTATCAGAGCTACAAGCATGCGGCCTGCCTTATCTGGTCTGCTTCCTGAAATGCAGTCTATTCACAAGAAATTTAATTCTGCTGGCCACTGCTGGCCCCTTGGACATTTGCATACTTTTTTTCAATAGTGCAGTAATTTCTTTATTTGAATGCTTTTTCTAATTGTGTGATTTATTAAGGGTTCCAGTAAACAATATTACTAAAACTTTCCAGTAAAATTGTACAGTTTTGGGGTTGAAGAGAACTATTTCCTCTGTCAGATGCAATATTATATATGAATCATTTTGCATTATTTCATATTCTATAAATAGATAATATTAAAGATGTTTTCAATCAATATCAAAAAAAATGTAAGATATAAAATAGCTTCCTCTAATTTTTCACCAGAGGTAAGATTTTCTAGATCCCTAAGTTGATGAAAAGAACCTTTAACTTTTAATTTAGAAGAGAAGAAACAAAATGAATGTACATCAGTAAGTATGGTTGAAAAGGTCTTAGCCACCTCCAGTTCATGGATATAATGTTGTCATTAAAAGAATGAGTTAGATGTATACCAGTTGATTTGAGAAATATTCATGAAGTTTTGTTAAGCAAGAAAAACAAGATATAGTCAAATATGTGACTCTGCTATTTGTATAACAGTGGCAAAAATCTTTATATGTACATCTAAATATTTTATAAAACAAGTAATGATATATTACATGTACATATATTTTCGATTATTTTAAAAGTTTGAGGAAGCACAGAAAAATACAACAGATTATTAACATGGGGTCCATTAGGTAAAAGAAGATGGTTTGTAGTGGAAGAGAAATATGAGAGGAGGAAGGAAAGATAAGAAAAAAATTTTAAATAATAATTTAAAGCCCTGTATTAATAGATTGCATGTGATATGATCCCATTTGCATAAAATGATGCTAAGTGTCTGTATGTATAATAAAGAGATGCATGAAAGGATGGCCACTAAAACATCAATGCTACTCCCCACCCCATCCAGGGAGGTAGGATTTAAATTGATTTTTATTTTCTTGCTTATAGTTGTTTTTTTTTTCTTTTCTTTTTTTTTTTAGGGAATAGTTTTCTTTTTTTGTTTGTTTGTTTTCAAATTTATTTATTTATTTATTTATGGCTGTGTTGGTTCTTCGTTTCTGTGCAAGGGCTTTCTCTAGTTGCGGCAGGTGCAGGCCACTCTTCTTCGCGGTGCGCGGGCCTCTCACTATCGCGGCCTCTCTTGTTGCGGAGCACAGGCTCCAGACGCGCAGGCTCAGTAATTGTGGCTCATGGGCCTAGTTGCTCCGCGGCATGTGGGATCTTCCCAGACCAGGGCTCGAACCCGTGTCCCCTGCATTGGCAGGCAGATTCTCAACCACTGCGCCACCAGGGAAGCCCACTTATAGTTGTTTTATATTGCTTGGTTTTGTTTTGTTTTTTTTCAGTAAGTATGCATCAGGTAAATTATTGAGAGGGCAAAATAAAGCCATTTCCATTGTGGATGAAAAAGAAGAAACATATGGAGGAGTTTTCTGTAATCATGGGGATTCATTTTTGGCTCTGATCCCCTCCCGGGAAGCTGGATCCAGCCTAGAGAGGAACGAAGATGTGACCCCAAAAGCTTTGTGGGGCTCTGACTGATGTTGGGCAGCAGAAGAGCTTCAGGAACTGTCCTGAACTTAACTTCCGGCAAAACCTACCTCTACTGACACATCCCCCTAAGCGAACATATTAATGCAAAGGGACTGAATTCATCTTTCTCACGTATAGGAGGGGGAATCATCTCCAACATACTCAGCCGCTGACGGTGGGGTCTGAACGGGCTAGTGCTGGGCACAGGAGTCGGACTGCTGCCGGGGTTCTATCCTGTTCCCACCACTAAAGAGTTTTTCAGGTCCTTCGCATATAAAGCAGGCATAATATTACCTAGTGTAAATGGTAGCTGTGAGAATTAAACATCAAAGTACAGCCCTTACAATCAATCTCGCCTCATCGTAGGTGGCTGGCGTGTTAGCTCACGTGCATGCGTGCTTGCCATTTCAGAGACAGTAATAACTTAATTTGAAACATTTTCTTCAATCGTTATTATTTATTTAATTAATCCTTCTTATTCAATTATTCACAGCTTACAAATCCATGTTGGAGGAGAATGGGACTTTGAAATTACCTTAGATATTTAAATTTTGAGACCAAAGCTTGGAATGTATGAGTTATTCAACAAATACTGAGTCTTACAATATCTAGGTGCTGCTACCTCCAGGATCAGACTATTTGGACATAATAAAACTTGGCCTTTCTTCATATCTCCAGCAAGTGAGTCTCAACTCCCAATCTCTATTTAATCAAAGCCTATGCATTAGTTCACTATGTTGAAAGCATGTTCTCTCCCTATCTCAAGCCTCTTTAGATTAAAAAGAAGAAATGCCAAATGAGAAGAGAAAGGCAGTGTGAAAAAAATGTTCTCCAAGTTGATGTTAAGAGTAGATATTGATCACTATTCCCTAGGATCCACAGAGGTGGCGTTTTCTCCACAGAGGAAAATATGCAAAACGTCTCAATGCATTTGAGGGTGACTAAGCCATTTGGACTCAGGAGATAAGTTGCAGAATGTCAGCTGTTTTCTTGGTCCACCATTTTGCATAGATGGTCCTTCTTAAGCTTCCCCTTAGCCTGCACAAGTTTTCTATACTCTAAGACAATTCCCTGTCTTGAAATCCAGTTTAAGCTTCTTAGCTGGTACCTATTCCACCCCCTACGCATTCACAGAAAGGTCAAGGTACTTAATATCACTACATTTGTAGTTGAAAGCGTTTTGCCCTACATTCTACAGGCATCATTATTCACAAACACCAGAGTAATTATCTTAAGCAGCTGCCACCTTGGTAGGCAGTAGGTTACTTAGTGATATGGTACGGTGGTAGGCACTTCTATGGTGGGAAATGCACTAAACTAACCCATTCTGGCTTTTCTTCTCTCCTCATTCAGGACCCATCTGATTGTTCATTTAAAACAGCAATCCTCAAACTTTGTGGTCTCAGGGCATCTGTGCACTCTTAAAATTCATAAACAACCACTAAGAGCTTTTAGTTATGAGGGTTGCATTTATTGACGTTTACTGCATTACAAATTAAAACTGATAAATTTAAAGATCATTTATTTTAAAATAACAGTAATAAATTCATTATATGTTAACATACATAACATTCTGTGAAAGAATATATTTGCCAAACAAAATTATAGCGAGAAGAGCACCACTGCTTTACACTTTCACAAATCTCTTTAATGTCTGACTTAAGAAAGGTAAATGAATTCTCATATCACTCTTTGGCAATACCATGTGTATGCAGCCTCTGGAAAATTCCATTTTACACTCTCGAGAGAAAGAGAGTGAAAATGCAGATAACGTCTGACTATCATTACGAAAATAGTCTTGACCTTAGGGAAGCTGGGACCATACTTTGAGAACCACCGATTTAAGGAGAAAGAACTGGGCATGCGTGGCTTGGCCACTAGATCCGCTCGCTCCCTTTGGGATCTGCCTTCATCGTGAGAACTTGCTCAGCTCCGCCTCCCCGTCCTGCCTTCGGTTCTCCTGTGCAGCCCGGGATGGAGAGGCTGATTGTCCCAGTGTGGGCTTGGTTTTGAGAAGTCCTTCATTACCTGCACGCCTCACCTGTGCTTTCCAACGTCTCCATCAGGAATAAAGCTGGAGTTTTCATCTTCATCCACCTGATTCCTTTGCCTTTCTCTCAGCTACTTATGAACGTGGTGGGGAATGGGAGCTCAAACACCAGAAACACAGAACACTTTCACACGCGCGTGGGCCTCAGACCGGTGCTAAGGATGGGAAGTTCAAACTGGCGTGGCGATCCACTAACCAGAAAATAGGAGGCGTCTTTGATCATTTTCAGGTTACATTAGGCATTCACACCAGTGAGGAGCAGGCCTTCTGGAAAACAACTTAAAATGTCACCATGTAGAAGACCCGGTGGTTTCTGCTCTCACAAATGAGAGGATCAAAACAAGTTGGGAGAAAAGAGAAACTATGGGATAATCGATGAACCTCCTAGGGTTTGCTGTCAAGGTCCAGAACCATTTTTTTCTCCCACTTTGGCAGCATACCCAGAGCAGGGTGCTAGTTTGGTTCTGATTATCTCCAACCCTCGTAAAGTAAAAATGGAGAAAAAAGGGACTCTGTTAAAGCTGCCACTGCAGCAGCATGTGGGCAAAACTGCTCTATTAGTGCCCTTGGGAGTGGTGCCAGGAAAGAGTCTATGAGTCATCTTAAGCTGCAAGTACTTGTCTTTCAAAACGTACACCATTTCTAGGGGCTGTGTTTCTGATTTACTGCTCTTTGAGTCTGCCTATTCCAAATGAGCCAGGAGAAGCCTGTTTTTCCATTTCTATGGCTTCATTTCTAAACAGTAGACCAACTCCTCTCCAATCCAGTTATCCAGTAGACCAACTCCTCCCCGATCCAGTTATCCAGTAGACCAACTCCTCCCCAGTCCAGTTATCCAGTAGACCGACTCCTCCCCGGTCCAGTTATCCAGTAGACCGACTCCTCCCCAGTCCAGTTATCCAGTAGACCAACTCCTCCCCGGTCCAGTTATCCACTAGACCAACTCCTCCCCGGTCCAGTTATCCAGTAGACCAACTCCTTCCCAGTCCAGTTATCCAGTAGACCAACTCCTCCCCAGTCCAGTTATCCAGTAGACCAACTCCTCCCCAGTCCAGTTATCCAGTAGACCAACTCCTCCCCAGTCCAGTTATCCAGTGGACCAACTCCTCCTCAGTCCAGTTATCCAGTGGACCAACTCCTCCCCAGTCCAGTTATCCAGTGGACCAACTCCTCCTCAGTCCAGTTATCCAGTGGACCAACTCCTCCCCAGTCCAGTTATCCAGTAGACCAACTCCTCCCCAGTCCAGTTATCCAGTAGACCGACTCCTCCCCAGTCCAGTTATCCAGTAGACCAACTCCTCCTCAGTCCAGTTATCCAGTGGACCAACTCCTCCCCAGTCCAGTTATCCAGTAGACCAACTCCGTCCCAGTCCAGTTATCCAGTAGACCGACTCCTCCCCGGTCCAGTTATCCAGTAGACCAACTCCTCCCCAGTCCAGTTATCCAGTAGACCAACTCCTCCCCGGTCCAGTTATCCACTAGACCAACTCCTCCCCGGTCCAGTTATCCAGTAGACCAACTCCTTCCCAGTCCAGTTATCCAGTAGACCAACTCCTCCCCAGTCCAGTTATCCAGTAGACCAACTCCTCCCCAGTCCAGTTATCCAGTAGACCAACTCCTCCCCAGTCCAGTTATCCAGTAGACCAACTCCTCCTCAGTCCAGTTATCCAGTAGACCAACTCCTCCTCAGTCCAGTTATCCAGTGGACCAACTCCTCCCCAGTCCAGTTATCCAGTAGACCAACTCCGTCCCAGTCCAGTTATCCAGTAGACCGACTCCTCCCCGGTCCAGTTATCCAGTAGACCAACTCCTCCCCAGTCCAGTTATCCAGTAGACCAACTCCTCCCCGGTCCAGTTATCCACTAGACCAACTCCTCCCCGGTCCAGTTATCCAGTAGACCAACTCCTTCCCAGTCCAGTTATCCAGTAGACCAACTCCTCCCCAGTCCAGTTATCCAGTAGACCAACTCCTCCCCAGTCCAGTTATCCAGTAGACCAACTCCTCCCCAGTCCAGTTATCCAGTAGACCAACTCCTCCTCAGTCCAGTTATCCAGTGGACCAACTCCTCCCCAGTCCAGTTATCCAGTGGACCAACTCCTCCCCAGTCCAGTTATCCAGTAGACCAACTCCTCCCCGGTCCAGTTATCCACTAGACCAACTCCTCCCCGGTCCAGTTATCCAGTAGACCAACTCCTCCTCAGTCCAGTTATCCAGTGGACCAACTCCTCCCCAGTCCAGTTATCCAGTAGACCAACTCCGTCCCAGTCCAGTTATCCAGTAGACCGACTCCTCCCCGGTCCAGTTATCCAGTAGACCGACTCCTCCCCAGTCCAGTTATCCAGTAGACCAACTCCTCCCCGGTCCAGTTATCCACTAGACCAACTCCTCCCCGGTCCAGTTATCCAGTAGACCAACTCCTTCCCAGTCCAGTTATCCAGTAGACCAACTCCTCCCCAGTCCAGTTATCCAGTAGACCAACTCCTCCCCAGTCCAGTTATCCAGTAGACCAACTCCTCCCCAGTCCAGTTATCCAGTAGACCAACTCCTCCTCAGTCCAGTTATCCAGTGGACCAACTCCTCCCCAGTCCAGTTATCCAGTGGACCAACTCCTCCCCGGTCCAGTTATCCAGTAGACCAACTCCTCCCCGGTCCAGTTATCCACTAGACCAACTCCTCCCCGGTCCAGTTATCCAGTAGACCAACTCCTTCCCAGTCCAGTTATCCAGTAGACCAACTCCTCCCCAGTCCAGTTATCCAGTAGACCAACTCCTCCCCAGTCCAGTTATCCAGTAGACCAACTCCTCCCCAGTCCAGTTATCCAGTAGACCAACTCCTCCTCAGTCCAGTTATCCAGTGGACCAACTCCTCCCCAGTCCAGTTATCCAGTGGACCAACTCCTCCCCAGTCCAGTTATCCAGTAGACCAACTCCTCCCCGGTCCAGTTATCCACTAGACCAACTCCTCCCCGGTCCAGTTATCCAGTAGACCAACTCCTTCCCAGTCCAGTTATCCAGTAGACCAACTCCTTCCCAGTCCAGTTATCCAGTAGACCAACTCCTCCCCAGTCCAGTTATCCAGTAGACCAACTCCTCCCCAGTCCAGTTATCCAGTAGACCAACTCCTCCCCAGTCCAGTTATCCAGTAGACCAACTCCTCCTCAGTCCAGTTATCCAGTGGACCAACTCCTCCCCAGTCCAGTTATCCAGTAGACCAACTCCTTCCCAGTCCAGTTATCCAGTAGACCAACTCCTCCTCAGTCCAGTTATCCAGTAGACCAACTCCTCCTCAGTCCAGTTATCCAGTGGACCAACTCCTCCCCAGTCCAGTTATCCAGTAGACCAACTCCTCCCCAATCCAGTTATTCAGTAGACCAGCTCCTCCCCAATCCAGTTATTCAGTAGACCAACTCCTCTCCAATCCAGTTATTCACTAGGCACCAACATTCATGAGCCCCACCCAGACCACTGATATTCTAAAACGGTGCTTCTGCGTGATGCTTTGCTGTCTTAAGCCCCTTTCTCAGAAGAGATATCACCTTTCATAAGAAATACAGTGCATCCCACAAACACCAGCCCCATGTAGTGTTGGGACACCGCACAATCCTGTTAACCCTTGCTCTGCCTAAGTCCCACAGAGTACCCAGTACAGCTTCAGGGCACCAGATACTTTTTCTTTAAAGCTTTCCACTTGTCTGGAAATGAAGTTGCAACTTCGGGATGACTGTCTAAAAGTGAAAGATAAAAGTCTTCCCTCATGCATCTCTTTTTCGGTTGTCATGGCACTAAAATGTTGCTGAATCAGAGATATTTTACATAGTTTGTGAAAATGATGCTCTCCCAATACAAGCCTTCTCCCTCAGGCAAAGACAGAACTCAGCGTCAGAATATAGTAGTTCTGCTGGTGATTCATCCTCACTAAGCCTGTGGATAGAGAATTAAACTTGGATAGTTTATCAGAAAGAAATGGAACTTGTCTCATCAATACATCTCACAGTGCTTCCAGAAATGGGGCTGGGTTATATCCTTAATAATAAATTGATAACAGCTATAAACAGCATTGGCTTTCATTTCAGAGGCAGAGAAAATGGCTTAAGTTTGCTTTACGTGTCTGACCTGAACTAATGTTCTTATTCTCAGGCTGTGCTAGTTCCTTGATTATCTGATAGTCACACTCATCAAATGTAAACGTGAGGGCCTTTCTCTCTCTTTGATTTCAAAAGGCGGCTTCTTCTGGAAGCCCGTACCAGGTTTTGAGGACCTATATCTCCACAACCCCACCTGGGGGAGCTCCAGAGACAAGGAGCTGATTATACCTAATTATGTAGTTTGGAGGAAGGCATGTGTTCATGCCATGCTGGACAGCACAATACAAAAACAATTTTCATCCCTCTTCTTCACTTCTGTCCTGAAAATCAGTCCTTTGTCCAACTGTAAAGAATGCCATGTCACCCCCAGCATGTATGTACATATTTATTTAATGAACATATATGGCAGTTACTACGTGCAGGCACTATTGAACACTTTTACTAATAACAGATCATTTAATCTTCATAGTAACCTAGTGACGTAGGTGCAGGTATGATTCCCATAACAGAGATGCTGAATCAGTCCCAATGGCTATGCAGAAACTCAAACTTAAGTGTCAGCTCCAGGGCCTGTGTGCTCTGGGGTCTAGCCCTGCCCTTAGTCTGAAGGATCCTGGTCTGGAGTATTTCATATAAATCTCCTGGATAAACAACTGCACTGATCTCTCTACCACCCTAACCTTTCCTTTTGTAAACTAGACACTGCTCCCTCATCAGCCCATATGTGGCTCTAATATCTTCTCCAGAATGTCTCTCCTTCCTGCTTCCAAATATTCCTTTAACCTAAGATAAAGGTGAATGGCCATCAACACACAAGACCTTAAACCACTAAAGCACTTGTGATTGTGATTGTGCCATCTAAGTCTTCTACAGATTTTCCCACGGGTGGGATTATTTAAACTGGTGAGATATTCTGAAGGACTCAGGTAGACTGGGCAACTTCACATTTTCAGTTTCAATGTCCTGTTGAAGCACTTGACAGCCATTCATGTAATGGAGCCATTGTTGACAAAAATGAGGGCTGTTATGATTCTTCACATGTTTCTTCTTCAGCTTTTTAAAGGGCCCTCCCTTGTTGGTTTAAAGTTTCTGACCCACCCTGCTGGGTCTCAGCACTGAGTTGGGATCCCAGACATCTGCTTTATCTGGTCAACCCTCAATCCAAGTAAACTTTGAAAGTACATCAATGGCTACTGAAAGAAACTTACACCCCCTATTACAACCTGACACTAGCATCCGTATGTGGAAACACAATTCTGTTTCTTTGAGAAAGACCCAGGGAATTTGTGTTGACAAGATGCCAAGTGGCCCACTCAGCCATTCTGCTCCAAGGGCCACCTCACCTTTTCACCCTGTCTCCCGAGAGACAGACTCCGAAGACTACCACCTCCCCTCCATCTGCTGAATCTAATCTAACATTCAAAGAACTTCAAGAGTATCTGAGGACTTTTTAGAAGAACATCTTTATTTAGGCACACCAATCCAGGCTGGGGGGAACAAAAGTGAATTTATTACCTAAGAGATGAGTTAAAATCCAGGTCTGAGATAGCTGACCATTTATGATTTATCAATAGCCTAGTGCATCTGTGACATATGAGAGTTGCGTGCATTTGGCGTGAAAAGTGTTAACAAGCTCCTTACAGAAACACAGATGTAGAGAACAAACGTATGGATACCAAGGGGGGGAAGCGGTGGGGGGAGGGGGTTGGGATGAACTGGGAGATTGGGGTTGACATATATATATATATATATATATGTGTGTGTGTGTGTGTGTGTGTGTGTGTGTGTGTGTGTGTGTATAAAATAGATAAATAATAAGAACCTGCTGTATAAAAAAATAAAATAAAACAAATCAAGATAAAAAAATAAAAAATTAAAATTAAAAAAAAAGTGTTAACAAGCTCCTAGACAAGATACTGATGAAATTTACACTTCTATAACTGCTTCAAACCTTTTATTTTTTTAATTAACCAATTTAGCTGTCAAACATAAAATATTCATTTTGTGATTCATATACGTAATGATCCCCAGCACACAGGCTAGTTTAATTTTCTATGTGAATTTCATCATTTATGTTTTCCTCCTCCCTTGTTGCAGGCAGGATTGCAACAGTTGTCCAGGGGCCCCAATTAAACACCTAACCTGGTCCGTGCTATACCCACTAAAACACTTAAAAATCACCACCTGAAAACAGCCTTCACCAAACAGCTACTGAACACATTCTGTTCCTCCCCCTTACCAGCTGTAAAAACCAACTCACACAGGCCACCAAGTTAAGAACCTTCTACTCTAGTAAGTGGAGAAGAAAGGACAAGCGGATCCCAGTTATTTGGGGGACCCACTTCTTTGTTAAAGAAAAAACCCTACATCTTTCAGATAAGCATGTTCTCTGAAGAGATGCTTCTCCTTGGACATCAGTGTATCCATCCATCCATCCACTGGGCATAGGGGTGGTCCTGAGGCAAAGGTGGTCCCTCCCAGATTTTCCAACCTGCACTCACCAGTCAGGGGGCACCGGCCACTGGGCACGCCTCTCAGGGCCTCAGACACGCTCATGGCACTCAGAGATGGTTGCTCAGCAGTGATTCTGTTTTAGAGCTTATAGCAGGTTTCATGTTTGAACTCTTTGTGGCTACGCCCTTTCTGGCTATGGCAGTGCCAGCTTTTACCTTTTGATAAACCTTTTCCAGAATCATGAATTTCTTCTACCTACTCTACACAATTTTTAAAAATCAAATAAATGCTCCCTGGCAAACTTTCAGGAAATACTAATAGGTCATTTCACCCCAAAACAAAATAATCCTATAAGGAACGTGAAGTCATACTGTGTTTTCCCTGTTCCTTCCTGTGATCAAAGGTGATCCAATAAGACCTGATGAAGGACGCTTGCTGCAGACAAATCTCAAAAAAACATTACATAGCCAGTGATCAGGAGAAGTCAGAAATGGCAGACAGCTTGTTATAATCATAATTAAGACCATTCTTCAAAATCCCATGGCTCCTTTTCTACAAAACTGGGGGAAAGTTATTCCAATCTTCCCAGATGAAACTACCTCCATTTTCTCAAAAGGTAATTTTGAGTTGGGTTGCCAGACAGGTTTTGTTGGGTAGGTTGGCTAGGTTTTTTTGTTTGTAGAAAGTTTTTAATACTCCAAGACACTCAATTTTGTGAGCTGGTGCTCCTTGGTAGGAATACTTTGCAGGAATGAGTCACCGTTCTGATACTCTGGTACTGATACTCTAGGCAAGTTGGGACAAGATTGGTAAGAAGATATTGGTGACTGAGGTGGGCAGGATTGGTGCATGATTGTGTCCTTTGGGTGATTGATTAGATTCTAGTGGGTTATTGATCTGGGCTATATTTGTTGGATGAGTTGTGATAAATGGATTACGCAAATTATGTCTTTGACAGTCCTCTAACTTTAGAGACTATTCCCAAATTTTAGCCACAAAGCATTGCTTTCTACAGCTTCCTTTCTCTTTTCTTTTCTCTCTCTCTCTCTCTCTCTCTCTCATGCCCTTTAGCTAAATGATATCCAGAAAGTACATGGATATTTATGAGCCCTTTCTTAAGACAATTTTGCATTTATTTCAAAAATTTTACATACAAGGAGAGATGTTGATTTATTTAAATTAGTGAAAGAAAATTCTGCAGAGTACCCACATCAACTACAATTCCAATTACTTTTTTCCTACTGTCATCACAATCATTTGAAAATTATAGAAGTCTCAGCACCAAAGTTTGCAATCTCAAGGACTAGAGTATTTTCAAGAATAGACGCTTTAAAAATAGAAACAAACATTCCTTTAAGCCACCTCATTTTACAGATACTACAGATGGTCCAAATATATTATTCAGAATTATTATTTTATGATAATAACAAACACATATTGTGCCACAATGCTATCCCTGATAAGTTACTTTCTAATAATAAGAAATTGCTTTATATGTAAACATGTTTAGAATTGGTTCTGCCGAACCTGCCAAAGGACACAAATTCTGTTCTTCCCCCATAGACCTGCACTGTTCAATATGGTAACCATGCGTGCCTATTTAAATTTAATTTAAATTAAATCAAAATTTCAGTTCTTTAGCTGCATCAGCCACATTTCAAGTGCTCAAAAGCCACATGTGGTTAATGGCTACCTTTTTGGACAGAACAGATTGTAAAATATTTCCACTCTTGCAGAAAATTCTACTGGACAACACTGCCTTAGCTTAGACTGTGAGTTCTTTTACATCAGAGACCATGGATATTCTTCAATAGAGATAAAGTAATTTTATAAGAATATAACATTTAGACCTAAAGCATTCCAAGTCCGACTTGTTCTTTCCATTTTGTAGTTACAAATTGCTTCACATTTTGATTTAACAGTTACCTAACCATACTTTCTGTCTCCCAACTAAGCTTGGAAACATCTTAAGCACAGAGATTACATATCAAAAACTTTTATTTCTCTTCATTGCCTCCCAGGTTAATACTAAGTACAAGACATTTTTTTTTTAATCTCTTGAATTAAATTAAAATGTAACATAACCTACCTACTTACTTTTTAAACATTTTTATTGGAGTATAGTTAATTTACAATGTTGTGTTAGTTTCATGTGTACAGTAAAGTGAATCAGTTATACATATACATAAATCCACTCTTTTTTAGATTCTTTTCCCATATAGGCCATTACAGAGTATTGAGTAGAACTCCCTGTGCTATAAAGTAGGTCCTTATTAGTTATCTATTTTATATATAGTATCTACAAAACAGAACTAGAGTTACAGATGTAGAAAACAAACTTATGGTTACCAGGCGGTAATGGGGGTGTGGATAAACTGGGAGATTGGAATCGACATATACACCTACTTATTTATCGTAATGCTGTACCTTGTAGGTGCTCAATAAATTCTCGCTGATTCACTAGTCTGAGAGAAAAGTCTCAGTCTAGGTGGAATCTTATGACCCCTCCAGATTATGTGCCCAAATCTAAAGCAATAACCCTTACAGAAGGGGCACCGGTTGCTTGTGAGGCAAAAGAGTGACAGCAGGTGCTGTCTGCCAGTAGGCAGATTTCTCTTTGCTCTTGCTGGGAACAAAGTCCCAGGGAAGACACTCCAAAACCCCAGTCTCATGATTCAGAAGACTGAGTCCTCGTTTGAAGACCCCATTTAGCTTACTCTTAATTGTGCAGTCCAACGACCTCCCAGAAATCTTCAGTTTTATCTCAGGCCTGATACTGACAATCAGTTTTCTAAATCTGGCAAATATTCTAAAAGTATTTCTTCATTCCACAAACTGGTGTTAAAAAATCTCTTTTATACAAGGTATTGTGATTGACAGTGGAGACAAAACAGGATAGGGAAGGCAGATAGCAAACAAGTAGCAAACAAATATATCATTTACACCTTGAGAGGCTACAGTGGAACAGAACAGAGAGGTCTGATGGAGGATTATGGGAATGAGGGTGCAGACTTTAGATTCGATGAACAAGAAGGATATCTTGAGAAGGACACATACACATTGAGACCAGAAGGACGAGACGCGCTAGCCCCACGAAGAGCCAGGCGGAAGAAACAACATGTGCAAAGGCACTGAGGTGGCAAAGAGGGTGGTTTGACCACAGACCAGGGAGGCTCAAGAGAGCTCAGTGTGGCTCAAGAGAGCATGGAGGAAAGTAGCAGGAGGCAAGGGGAGAAGTGACCATATTGCACCCCATTATGGCCATATTGTGCATGACCTTACCATCCATGACAATCAACTGGGACTCTATTTTAAGTGCTTTGAAAAGCCCCTGAACTGTTTAGATACAGAGATAGGGTGAGTGAGTGAGTGAGTGAGTGAGTGAATGAGTGAGTGAATGATCCCGCTTAACCCTCCGGAACAAGAGTTTTTAAAATGGAAGGAATCATATGTTGCTGGTTTTTAGGTGTTTGTTTTCCATAAATAAATACTACTTTTCCTCTCTAGTCATTTCTCCTCTTTCCTTTGGATTACCAGGGTGATATGTTTGACTGAAACTTTAGACCTGCCTCAAAGATAGCTGTACTTTCACTTTTTAAGGACAGCAACAGCAGTAATTGGAAGCCTTCCCTGACCCCTTCAGGCAGAAGCAGGTCTGCCCTCCTCGGTGCTCCGCAGGGCTCAGCACACTGCTTTACGTAACAGTTAAACTCAGTGTTTTTCCAGACTGTGAGCACGACGAACGCATCTCTAACCGCACTTCCCAGCACCATGCACAACGTGCGGCAGGCCCTCACTAAAAGCTCTCTGAACGAGTGAAAGAAGGAAAAGTGGAAGATGTAGGTCTTCTTAAGTAAATGCAGACTCAGAACCAAGTTTCTATGCTAATTAGCACCAAAAGAAGATTAATTTACTGTCTCTGTAATCAGCTCCTCTGACCTGATTATATATTGGAGTCCTGAGGTTCTCTGCAAATATTACTATTTATGCAGCATGTAAATGAAGACAACTTGTAGAACACTGAGAGGTTTGAATTCCCATTCTGTAATTCAGGTCTTCTCAAGTCATTCCAAGTATCCTTTTGTAAATAATAGCCTGAGAAACGCCAACGGTTCCATCAAGCAATTCCTACTCTGTGTCAAGGCTAATACTGTCCTGTATTTACAGCGTGTGGTCTCTGATCCTCCCATCCATGGGAAGTGGGCAGGACTTGCATGCTCATCCCTGTCTCATAAATGAAAATATGTCTCCCAAAAGAAGATCCATTTAAAGTTACACAGCTTGTATGTGGAGAAGCCGATGGTACCAGAATCCATTTCCTAAGACTCTCTTCTTTCTTTTCCACCACAATCTCTGGATCAGTGGTTCTCAAAAGGTAGCTCTCAACTAGAGGCAGGAGCCTCGGATGGGACTATGTTATAAATGCAAATTCTCAGGCCCCACCCCAGACCTACTGAATCAAAAACTGGGGGACAGGGGATGGAGATTGAAGGGAAGGGGAGGAAATGAGGGCCAGCAGCGTTTCAACAAGTCCTCCAACAGTGATTGTAACGCACACTTAAGTTTGAGAAACGCTGCTCTAGATAATTCATTTGAAAACAGATGAATAATTAAAACATTGATTCAAGCTCTATACAACTTACTTTAAGTAGTAAAAAATTGTCTGCTTAAAACAAAGTTAAAATACAACCTGAAATTTTGGACATATTCATTACCAATTCACTATTTTGTTACATTGTCATACTAAATACTGTTTGTGCAAGCATGTAAAACTTTTTGCTTTATGTAATACTATTAAGCGGTGTGTCACAACTTTCCAATTACTGTTAAGCTCGAACGAAGTAACTGTGATAAATTAAAAATTGTACTTACAGTTAGTCTGATCCCATCAACATTAATATCAACTTCAGTGCGTACGGCTTGATCATCACACTTATAGGGGCAAAAGGATGTAGCAGAAGTTATACCACAGAGTCCATTCCAGGAGGAGATGTTTATTGGATAAATAATGAAATAAATGGAGAAAGGTAATGCAGTTTTCCGTAAATATGAATAATGAAATCTTTGCTTAAGAAATTCATCTGAAATAGAAACTTGGCAGCTTTCCCTTGGGGAAGCCTGCTCAGTTTTTGGAGGGTGATTATGTCCCTGGATGATCCCTGAATTATAGTCTTCAAGCAACTGAGAGCTGAGCAAAGGTCTATGAAATGGTCTCAAAAAGATTCCACTTGGAGAGATGCAAGAAACATGTGCTATTAACATGCACAGCAGAATAAGCCACTGAAATTATATAAACAGAGGAGCAAATATTCTTCCTGTGAATTTCCATTATCAAGTATTCTTAATTTATGGAAAAAGCTCTTAAAGGTGGTAATGTTAATGATTCTGATTTTATATTTTCAAATGAGTAGGCACTCCAGTGTGGTTGCACAGTAGCTGTTTGGATTCTACATTGAGAATTCTTGGTCTTCACTTTAAACCTTTACAAATTTTTTAAAAAGTAATTCAAGTCAGCTACTCAAAGAGGAAAAGAGATCAGCATCACACCTAGGGACAACTCACAATATTTCGGAGCTGATAATCCAACCTAAGCATTGTGGGCTTTTCACCTTTCTGCTTTTGAACATGCAGCTACTAAAAGACCTGCTTTTTCCCATCCCTTCTTCCCCTCCCCCACTTAAATATAAGGGATTTCAACAGGCTGTTACTACTCCTTGATTAACTTTGGCCGATTCTACAGGCGCTAAATCATTTTCATGGAAGCACATTGCATTCTGGGACAGGTTATCAATTTTGTGTTCCAATGACAGTCTTGGCCTTTTCCATTCACATCCTTTACCCTCATCCCTAAGGGAGTTAATCCTAACCATAAAGTGGAAAACTATTTGGGGAAAGTGTCTAAAAGATTTGAGTACTGAGAAGCACAAAATTGAGGCCAAAAGAAACATGTGAGATTACCTATAACCTCAGCAATTGGCACAATACCTAGGACGAAGTTAGCCATCAATGAAAACTTGAGTGGGTAAAATATTAACAGTTATGTCATAGGGAGGGTGGGAGGGAGGGAGACGCAAGAGGGAAAAGATATGGGAACATATGTATATGTATAACTGATTCACTTTGTTATAAAGCAGAAACTAACACACCATTGTAAAGCAATTATACTCCAATAAAGATGTTTTAAAAAAAAATATATATATATATAAAAACAGTTATGTCTTTTATTAATGATATACTTCTATGTACCAGGCCCATTTCTAAGTAGTTGACTGTTATCTCATTTAAGCGTCACAAAAAAGCTTCCTATATAGGTGGCATCATTCCCATTTTACAGCCGGAAACTGAAACTCAGAAAGAAGTTATACAATAGCAACAATAACAGGACCATGTGGGAAAAACTCCAAACCCAGGTTGTCTAGACCTCATGGTCTATGCCCCTTTTATGACACTGCAATGAATGAAGGGATAATTGCTTTTTTATTCTGGTTTCCAGTGATGGTTGAGAACATTGATGCCCTTTCACCCATAGCAGACTGATTTGGAGAGGGCTCTTCATTAATAAAAAGTCTCCTGCACAGTCCTGGTGAGGGCTATGCTACGGAAAGCACTGAAGTCTCTCCTTTGGGTCAAAGACTGTTTCCAAAATGCTGCAATGCAGATCGTTTACCTGACATGAGTCCAGAAGAACTCGGTTCTGTCTTAGATTGAGTGCAATAGTCACTGTTTCCATAGACAGGAGGGGCTAGGAAAGCCATGTATCCAGAGTCCTGGGGAGGACAGCTGACACTTTAGTCCGGAGAAAGCAGAGGTCATCGTGAGAACAGAGGATCCCAGAAGGAGAGGAGGGGATGGGGGTAGAGGCCCCAGATCCACACTTCACCTGCTTTGACATTCTGCTTTGGTTCAGCAATTCTGATGATATTTGCAAGACCAGACTCAAAAATTCTCACAATAACTGTGGTACTGAACAACTTCCCTGGTAATCAAAAAGTTTTGAGTGTAAAAGGGCATCAGATGAATTATCCAAGAAAGAGAAAATTCCTTTTAAATTTTTTTGTCTAGATAGTTCATATTTTCCAAATACAAATCAAATAAAACCTAATATAAGTTAATTTTCTTCAGGGTAACACTTACTCACTTTGCTCACATCAGCAGGATAGAAGTTCCCAGAGAAGAAAAACTGCTCATCCTAAACAAAGTGTGGATTTTCTTTTTTCAAGTCACAAAATCATTAAATCTCTCTTTGGAATACTATCATCTTCTAGAAAAAAAATCTTTTAGGGGACTGAAACAACCTGAGCCCAAGAAAAGAGAGTGCCCCAATTAATACATTCCTTTAACAAATGTTTATTAAACATTTCTTATGTGATAGGCACTGAGGGAACTAAAAACATGAATAGGATCATCCACTCCAATTGTCTATTTGAGGACACACACGTATAAACAACTGCAAAACAATTCAACAGGGGCTGCCACAAAGGTTTCTATGAGGTCCGGCTGGAACAGAGAGAAGGGAGTCAGGTGCTTAGTCTGGCTGTCTGGAAGAAAATTCCAGAGAATGGACATTTAAGTTGCTTCCTGAAGGGAACAACCCCATGTACAAATTTCCAGAGGCAAGACAACATGAGGAACTGCGTGAAATTCCACATGCACCTGAAGAAGAGATTTTTATTTATTTAACATTATGTAGCTGACGTTTACTCTTCATAGGACTTTAGATGCATGAACTCATGTATTTTTTAATCTTGAAAATACCTTTCAAAATAACCCAAATTTTACAGATGAGAAAACTGAGGTTTAGATAAGTTAAATAATGTATCCAAGGTCTCATTTGGATAAAACGAATATACAAATCCAGATAGCTGGACTCTAGCACAGGTATCTTTTTTATAATTACTATATAATTGACATATAACATTGCATAAGTTTAAAGTGTACAACATGTTGATTTGATACATTTATGTATTTTTTGTGATGGGAGCAAGTAAGATTAATCTCTTAGCAACTCTGAAGTTTATAATACAGAATTGTTGTCTATAATCACTATCCTGTAGCACAGGTTCTAACCATTACACAGCACTGCCCATGAGGATGGAAAGATAAGTTGTGCAGGACTTTAAATGTCTTGCAATGGAATTTGAATTTCATAGAATACGACCATCAAAGGTTTTAAGACAGAGAAATAACGCAATCAGATTTTGGATATGGAAATGTTACTCTAGTGGCAGCATAAAGAATGGACTGGAGACCAAGGAAATTAGAGGCAAGAAGACCTGTTAAGATTTTGTTGCAAAAGCATAGGTAAGAGATGGTGAGGATTTTCCTCATGATGGTGGGTCTGCATAAGAAGAAATAGAACGAAAAGATACTTAGTGGTTACATTAACAGGGTTTGGTGACCCTGGGAACAGGAGGTGGAGAATGAGGTGAACACCGGAGTCCAGGATGACATAATTTCTAGCCTGAGCCACTGGGGAGATACTGAATCCCTTGGTCAAGTATCAACCAAGATGGAAATGCAAGAAAAGGAAGTTTGATTATGGATGTTAGCACGTTCCTTTTAGGGCATGCTTAATTTGAGGTACTCCTGGAAGTACATTTCAAGTGTTAAGGGGAGGTAAAGCTGGAAGATAGAAATTTGCTTGTCATTGTCATGGGCATGGCTGAAACCATGGACGTGAGTGAACTTAGCAGTGATGATAAATTTCATGCAGAGGTGGAAGAAGAGGTCACCTAGGATGTGACCCTTGGGTAAAAGAGCTGAGATGAGGAAGAGAAGTCTACAAACAAAGAAAGAAAGGACGGAGGAGGGATGGAGGGGGGAGGAAGGAAAGAAGGAAAGAAAGGGGGAATAAAAGAGAAAAGTTGAAGGAAACTAAAGAATCTGACCATCTTAAACTTCTAAAATATAATCTTACCCTTGATAGAGATTTGGCTTGTAATTTCCTCATATTTCATTTTCCCTCCCATTAATGGTATTTAAAACATGACTATTTTAATAGCTGAATAGGGACTACATTATTTGTAAATAACTAACAAAGAGATCTTCTAACCAGCAAATTCTCCACCAAAGTCAATAATATCTTAAACATAGAGAGGTTTGTCACAGACTTCGGGAAAAACCCAAGAGCACTACCAAAAAAAAAAGAAAAAAACTCTAAAATACTACTTTCATATAGAAAGAGTTTAGGCATTTTCAACCTTTGTTTTTCCATGAGAGCAAGTTCAGATCATTGAACAAATAACACTGGTAAATGTTTTTCAGTGAAGTGAGAATTGCACCAATTAAGCAAACATTGACAGAATTCTCAGCTTGTAACTTGTCTCCACTAATTAAAAAAGAGATAAATATTTGCATTTCTGATAAATTACTGATAATCTTCAAAAATCATATTTTTCTAATACAAAAATGAATGGGTTTTTTTGAAATACTTTTTCAAAGACATGAACATGAATCTATGTATGTGAGAAATTTTTACATACTGTTAACACTGCATCAAGAGAAACAGGCCTTATATTTAGTATCCAAGTGTGTGCTTTCTGGGCCAGTGTACGTAGTCTAGAAACAACCAGAGCAGGTGACATCTATGAGTCTCATAGCCAGCACTGGCTAATTTGATCTCAAATGCATAATAGTGGTTTAAAACCCAGACCGTGGAACCATGAATGACAGCTCCCTTGGCTACCTTCCTTCTCTCTTTGGTTATTTGTTCTTCTAGTAGTTAGATTTCAATGAAAATCAAAATTATAGGTAATACAAATACCACAAGAGATAGTATTTTGCACTTGTTTGAATAGGATAATAAAACTTAAGAAGCATACATTATCCATATGTGGGTATGAACATTCCTCACATTATGTAATCAATATATTCCTTCAAAGTATTGTGTAAATAAATTATAGTAAGTGAGCTAATATGTTAAGTGCCTGCCACTTAAAGGAATGTTATGTTTCTATAAAGTGTAAAATTTTCCAATAAAATAACCATCTCTTAGGTTTGCTTATGGATGCGTCTGCTAATCCCTTCATAAGTGAATCAATCCTCGGTTGATATTTTTAAAGAACTTAAATTTTCGAACATTTGCCTTAAAGTAGAGCACAAGTAGAGCCACGCCGCTGATACCATCAAATCAAACCTGTAGGCAGTTTTTTTGCAGCCACTGCAGAATGTAACCACTCTTGTGATGTGATGAGATTAAAGGACCACAGGCTGCTGTGTAGGGAACGGAGTGCAGGCAGATGGAAGGAAAGTCCAGTTAGGAGGCCCTTGTACTGGTCTGGAAAAGACGATGATGGCCTGGACTGGGTCTGGGCAGTAGAAATGAAGAAATTCAGATAGATTAGAAGTATTTCTTGTGGTCAACTGGACATGTTAATGGCTTAGATGTGGGAAAGCAAAGAAGTGAGTGGAGATTATCTGGATGGATGAGGTGCTGCCTCCTGAGACGGGGAAGACTTTACAGGAGCAGGTTTGGGGCAAGAGTTCTTTGAGATGCTTACTTGGTATCCAAGTGGATGTCAATTTTCTCCAACATTAAAGTACCGATGATAAGGTGTACCTTGAAGGGTTGTGGTGAAGAGTACAAATAATGTATTTAAATTACCTAGCTGACTGGCTAGCCCACGGCAGGTGCTTCATAGCAGAAGCTATTCTTATTATTATTGGAAACACACAGAAAGAGGGTGATGTTATTGGGACTAGAGGTGGAGAAAAGTCAGAGTCATTGATTTAGACTTTGGAATCAGGTGCACAGCTTAAGTTCAAGGCAATAGACTTCTTGGAGCATCTACCATGACCCAGGTATTGCACTAAGCACTAGGAACAAGTTTAAGAATGACAAAGACAGAGTTCCTTCTTTCATGAAACTCAGGGCAAATTGTGGAAGCGAATGGAATGCTCAAAGGGCAGAAATTAAAGAAGAAAAAGAAGAGGCTTCAACTTAGTGAATCCTTTGTCCAACATGCAAGAATGAAAAGGAGCCAACAGAGACAGGGCAGGAGAGAACCCGGGTAACAACCTGGATAAGCTCAGGGTCACTGCCACCAGAGTAGGGGTGTGTTTCAACAATGGAGAGTTGAGGGACATCATTACCTAGAAGGAAAGTTAAAGGTGAGGCAAAGCTAGGAAAATGTCAGAAGATCACAGGTGACTTTTGTCTTTTTTATGTAGAGTGAAAAGACCAGAAACTAGATAACCAAGGATTAATTATGAGAAAGCAGTTAGGAAGTAACGTCCCTGGGATGAAGAATGCCTCACAGCAGAAGTCTGACAGGGTAAAGAAGGATGGAAGGAAATAAGTGCGGCTCACCTGGCAGTACCTAATATTTAAGACCCAAGATGAAAGATTTTCACCTAACTCTCTCCAAGAGAGAAATTAAAAAGTGAACAAAATTCTGGCCCCAAAACAACTAGAAGAACTAGGGACTGTTGTCTGATGTCTTTTCCAACGCTTCATTTTATTTACACAGGCTATATATGTGTATGTGTGTATATATAGACATACATGTATGGAAATGCATACATACACACACTTGAAGACCTGTTTTTATCAATTCTCCTTACCTTATGAGGAAGTTGGACCAGTGCAGCATAAATTCATGGTTATAGTTTCAAAAAGAATACCATATTTTATGCTCTCATACTTGAGTTTTTCTTTCCTAACACTATTTTGCAGTCCTGTTTTATTGTGAATTCAAGAGAGCCATGGAATGCTGGTTCTTTATTCCTGGTTTCAGTATTAACTGATGCTTATCTCTGGACAAATTACTAAGCCTTTGCAAGCTTCTGTTTTGTCAATTATAAAAGGTAGTTGGAAATCTCCTTCCTATGGAAAAAAAGGTGTGACTGTCTCCGCCTCAGGTCACCCTAAGTAGGTGAAGGATGATTCCAAGTCTCTAAACAGTAAGGAACGCTCTAATTTGAAAATTCAGTAAGCCTGATAATGCCAGGTTTTAGAGACAGATATAAAGGCAGACACGGTCAACTTGATAGCCAAATCCACTGCTGGTGCTGCTGGGTGAGGTCACTTAAGAACAGACAGAAAAAAAGATGAAGTGACACAGGTTCACAGACACTGTGCAGATGGGTACACAGCCATGCCCTCTACATCACTAAAGGGAGAGTCTAGATAGAGATTTATATTATTTAAATGGGGAACACGTTCAACTAATTGAGTTACAGATTCAATTTAACAGGTACAACTAGTTCATAAAGGTGTGTAAAGATATGGCCATTTTCAGCTGAAGATATATCTATAGATATAGATGATAGATAGGAAGATAGATAGACTCGTATTTTTTTAAATGGCCGTATTAAATATTTTAATGAATATCAGTAGTCAGTTGGGTTCCTACTCTGTGTCAGGCATTGCTCCAAACACTTTACATGTATTAATTCAATGCTCACCCCAGCCATATCAGGTGTGGACTATTATAATCCCCATCTTATAGATAAGAAACTAGACATGGAACAGTTAAATAATTCATCCAACATTATACAGCAAGTAATTGGCAGCCTCAGAATTTGAACCCAGGTAGTTTGGTTCCTGTTCATTTACCTTACCATCACTCTATATTCTCTGCTACAAATATTTATTTACCCCTCACTATATTACAAGCATTGTACTATGCACTGGGGCACAATAGTGAACAAGGCAAATAGGGTCCTTGCCCTTACGGATTTTATAAAATAGTGGAAGATATAGACAAATAAGCAACTAAAATACAGGATTCTAGGTATTAGCATGGTGGAGATACAGTGTGCCCCGGGAGCACACGGTCAGAGCACAGCTCAGATATGTTTGGAGGGAGGGGGAATCTCAGGGAAGGAGTCCTTGAAACAGTAAACGAAACCTGGAAAAATGAGTAAGGGATCACCAGGAAAAATGAAGTCGGGGGTGAGAGGGTGAAGAGGGAGGACAAAAGAGAGAGAGCCCAAAGGGAAGAGAGTACATGAAGCATTTGCAGAACTGAAAAAGTACTTCTGGAGTTGGGGAAAGAGAGGCAAGAGATGGGAGGTGAAATCAGAGACATGGACAGGAGTCAGATCCCCGGGGACACACCATGATTAAAACTTAGGATTCTGTTCTCAACCATAAAGGAGCTCCATAAAGGAGCTTCTTACACGGTGTTAGAAGTGGAGTTGCAAGAGGAAAACAAATACCATATGCTAACACATATATATGGAATCTAAAAAAAAAAAAAAATGGTCATGAAGAACCTCGGGCAAGACAAGAATAAAGATGCAGACCTACTAGAGAATGGACTTGAGGACACGGGGAGGGAGAAGGGTAAGCTGGGACAAAGTGAGAGAGTGGCATGGACATATATATGCTACCAAACGTAAAATAGATAGCTAGTGGGAAGCAGCTGCATAGCACAGGGAGATCAGCTCTGTGCTTTGTGACCACCTAGAGGGGTGGGATAGGGAGAGTGGGAGGGAGGGAGATGCGAGAGGGAAGAGATATGGGAACATATGTATATGTATAACTGATTCACTTTGTTATAAAGCAGAAACTAACACACCATTGCAAAGCAATTATACTCCAGTAAAGATGTTAAAAAAAAAAAAAGTGGAGTTGCTTGATCATATTTGAAATATATAAAGAACATTATGACTGCTGTGTGGAGACCATGGTAGGAAGACAAGCACATGGTAGGAAGAAGGCACTGAGACCTGTTAGCAGCTCAGTGAGGCGATACAGGTAAAAGGTCAGACTGGCTTGATCAGGGCGTGGCTGCGGGCAAAATGAGGACACATTTAAGAGGAATTTAGGTAAGAAACACAGAACCTGGGAGGAGGAGAGATGGGGAAAATCTGTCAAGGTTGACTACCAAATTTCTGGTTTGCCAAGTGGTCTTTTCCAGCAGGGCGTGGCAACCTGGTGTAGGTTAGGAGGAAGCAAAGAGCTAGACTGACCCAGAGTTGGGGTTCTGCCGGCCTGTGAGGCAACGGGGCCAGTGGGTGGAGGTGGTTGGCAAGAGAATCATTTAAAGGATGGAGTATAAAGTCTAAGTTAAGCAGAGAAGAAAAGAGAGAGAAGTTAGAAGGTAAGGGGTTCAAGGAACTAGGGGTTCTTATCAGGCTGTGGAAGAGATGCAGTGAGAAGAAATGATGGATCGTGGTCAGCAACTGGGATGTTGAAATTTCAGAGCTGAAGCAGTTCCATAGAACACAGATTTAAAGTAATGCCAACGACATAATGAGACTTATGGATACACCAGAAGACTAAAGCATACCTGAAGTAAAATGGAGGGAAATATCAAAGGGAGATGGGGAGTTATCTTAAAGTCAACGGGGAGTTGGGTCACAGAGAGGAGACAGGGCTGAATGGGGAAGAGGGTACTGAACACAAACGATCGATACGTCTGCCCGCCCCTCGCCCCCCAAGTCTCTCCCATCCCCTCCAATAGAAATCATTTGCTCTCCACAGTGATGGCAGGGCTGTGAGACTTGCTGAGTTTGATTACTCCCAGCAAGGACACAAAGGGCTATAGCAGCCTAGTTTCTAGAGAACCGGGAAACCAAAAGCCTATTTTCATGAAACCTGAGTGACACTTACCAACGCCGTTGGCCTCTCAGACACTGTGGTTTCTGCCTAACGCACATATAGAGAAGAGGAAGGGCATAAGGCTTCCTCTCACACTCGCATAAATCACGGAGGTCTTTATCCAGCCATGCATTCAAAAATTATTTATTGAGTGCCAGCTATGTGGCAGGCATACAGTACCGAGCAGGACAGATGTCCCACCGGCAAGCAACCCAGGCCTGTCTCCAAGGATTTTGAAAACCACCATTCCAGCTGGAGGATGAAGAATCATGCCTGTGCTGGCCTGAAAAAGACACCACACTGGCAGTGTAACTGGAGAAGTAATAAATAAAACTAATGTGTGAGGATTTTTCCAGTAAGCAAATTATCATAGTTCTCACTATTATATTCCTGCTTGAATTCCTTGAAGGAAAAAAATGTAAATTGAACAGCATAAATATGCAAAATAGTTGGCATGTAGGGGAGAATTTTTCTGCTTTTCCAAAGATTCAAGAATCATTTTTTTAATTGAGATATAATTGACATATAACATTATATTAGTTTCAGGTGTACCACATAATGACTCGATATTTATATCCACTGTGAAACGATCACCACAATATGTCTAGTTACCAACTGTGATGGATAGATGGATAAAGATGTGGTTTATATACATACAGTGGAACACTACTCAGCCATAAAAAAGAATGAAATCTTGCCATCCAACATGGATGGACCTAGAAAGTATTATGCTAAGTGAAATAAGTCAGATAAAAAAGATAAATACTGTATGATTTAACCTATATGTGAAATAAAAAACAAAACAAATGAACAAACAAAACAAAACTCATTGATGCAGGACAGAATGGTGGTTGTCAAGACTCATTCTTGAATCATAAGAATAAAAGTATTAAGCCTATGAGAAGAACCATAATGCTAAATATGTAATCCAAATAAGTCAAATTTTAAGTAAATAATCATGTATATGTACTAAAAACCCTAATAATTTAGGCACAAGACCATGTTTATTTTAACACCTTCCCAAATAACAAGTTGAAGATTCCCAACCTGCAATATTCATAAAAGAAACAATTTACTCCTTTTTATTTATTTTCCAAAAAATACCCTTAAATTGTTCACTAGTAGAATGATTCAAATTTCTCTTCTCTATTGACAGTAGATATTATTTTAATAAATTTATAAACATACAGCTCCTTAAAATCTTCAGTTTCCACAAAACCTACAGAACATAATGATAATTTTAATGCCAAATAGATCACAAAAGGAAGTAAATTTTTGTTTTAGTTATACCAGCACCATCATAGCACTCAGCTTAAAGCTACAAGGAAAGATGTAATGTTTTCTCTGCCTACCTGGTTATCGTCTTATTTATCAAAATTTAATTTGAACATATTATTTCAGACCAAGCTAACATCGTTTTAGCAGACTAAGACTTGGCCTACATGCTAATGACTAAAATACATGGTATCTGTGTTCTCCATAGAAGTAATGGTGAGAAAGAATCATATATACATAAATATAACATATACAGAAATGTCATACCATCTCTAGTATAACACAGACTTTTAAATGATTGTAGCAACTCAATGACCTATCCATTAGCATGCCTAAAATATTAAACCTCTAGGTAGTTTTAAGTGAACTTGAACTTGACTGTTTCTTAGTTCTGCCTCAGAACCCCATGTTCATGTGCATGCGATTTCCACAGAAGAGGAACTGTGGATTTTGTGGGTCAGTGAGCATTCCTTTCCAGGGTGCTTCTGAGATGAAGCCCCACGCTTAACACAGTGCCCTTAATGATGGGCGGGGGACTAAGCATTCCAAGATTGGCCTGGATTCTTGCCAGGAGGGAGAGAAAGGGGTCTTTGTATGTGGACATCTGAAGGGCGGGCATAAACATGTTAGTTGATACTTAACACCCAAAACCGGTGCCAAAACCGTTAGCTCCCCTCAATAGCTTACTCTGGTCTCAACTGTCCACGACAATGGAGCCGTCACCTCAATATACAAAACTTGCTCTTTAAACATCCTCCGAGGAATTCCCAAAATAGCAGCTGTTAGAAGCAAACAGACTCTAATTCATAGACATAAGGGGACCTTCTAATGTTTTTCTGGAGACAACTTTCCTTTTTTTTTTTTTGGTACCTATGTGACCATCTATGCATTTTTAATAATTACCTTGTAGATTACATGATGCAGTTTCTCCAGGCACTTGGAGAAGGAGCTGCGGAATTCACATTCAGATGAACTTGCTAGTTTTCGAGTCAAGAGGCCCAGCTAATTTATGTGGTGAATTTTTTATACGTTTCTCCCCTGGTTTTCCTTCCCTGCTGTCCTCGCCCCCTTTCTTCTTCAGTACGTTAAGAGATTCTGCTGTGCCTGCAGCCACGTTCACCCGCGTGGCTGACTGCGGAGAAGCCAGCCCGGACTTGCCCGCCGGGAGCGGGCCCTGTGCGCGTCTCAGCACAGCTTGGTTCCCTCGGAATCCCCTCTGGGATCTCATCTGCTATCCCCTTCCACCAGGCCTGGATCTAATCTCACACCTTCAATAACTTTTGTGGGCTCAGTTTAGTTCCTGGCGGATAGTTATCTGTGTTCCATAAATTCCACCCAGAAAGTAAGCAACCTCCTATCTCTAGAGAACCTTAGGCCAGGCAGCTTGCTGCAGTGGCAGCAGTTCCAGAAACTTCGGATAAGAGAATAAAATGGTATGCTTGCAATTCCAAGAGCTTTGATTTCCTTCTCCCTATACTTATTCATGCAAAATAGTAACTCTACAATAAGAAGTCGTTGGGTGATTTTTTTTTTTTAATAAAACAAACTCCTATATAGGGCAGATGGTGAATACATTTTCAAAACAACTAGGATGTAACTCTGAAATGTCAGTTTTCAACAAGCAGCTCAACAAACAGGTTTGGCCACGACAGGACTTTGGCATCAATGTGGATGTTTATTTAGGAAGGCAAAATCCCTACAAGCGTCAGCAGCTCTAAATAGATCATTATTCCTAATGAGGAAAACATTTAACGGGGACACCTACAAAACACTATTAAATTTGAAACTATTTAATACATTAAAAAATTAGTTCTCTCTCTAAGAATACATATAATAGTTTTTAAATAAAAAAATGATAGCATATAATGTGGTTATTAGTAAGATGTAAAACTTAATTTTTTATTACTCTTAACTATCTTTCATAATTTTTCAAATCATCAAACACTCTAATATATTTTACAGAGTGATAATGTTTAGAAGTTTTATTTAATAAACTGTTTATTTGGAGTAGAATTACAGTGCTACAGTGAGGAATGATACACTTTTGGTGTAACCAGAAATTCTAGTAAAGGTGAAAGCAGACATTACAAACTTAACAAGCCTTCTGTGTGACCTAATTGCACCAGAATATATTAGTAAGGTTGCATGTTGTAGGTTTTATGTTTCGTTAGAAAGGTCATCACCGATTTGGGTTGAATCGTTAAAGAAAAGAGATCACATTAGCAGAGTGCTCTAAAGCATGAATGTACCTTGCTTCATTAGAATTATCTCACTGTAACTTCATATTCTGATTTTACAGTAGGAAGAGACGGTAGGACAGCTTGGAAGTCCCGGATTCCATACTCCTCTTGTTGGAAATGGATGGCTAGTTACACCAAGACACTGTTGCTCCAAAATACAAACATAACACTGTAAAAGAAGCCCACCTGTTTGTTCTGATTACAATCAAAGATATCAGTCCCATGACCTGGTAATACTTTACCATTTACTTAATGGTAAATCATAGAAGACCTTACCTTCCAAACTGTAGTGTTCTTTAACATTTGAACCACTGTGTTAAGAAATCTTATGCTCTTCTAAAACATCATGATGTTTAATCCCATAGAACAAATACATTACAAGGTTTCTACATAGAATTCCTAAATGTTTTTATGGATTTAACAAAAATATAAGCCTCAGTAATCTTCAATAGGTGTTACTTGTAATTACACCAGGAAGAAATGTTAGTTGCTCTGTTTCTGTCACTCATGACAAAAAGACATAAACATACATAGTGATCCATTCTGTTAAGAATTTTGTTAGAATTCATAAATTCTATAAAAGTATAATAAAGTATCCTGTCATTTAATCTCCAGATTACATGGGTCGACCCTTGTGTTTGGTTCTTTTTGGTTACAAAGAACAAAAACATGCTGATTACCTAGTATAATGGGCCTTATTGTAAGGATGCCCAAGAGAGTAAGAATCAAGAAAAAATTTTCCAAGCGAGACATGTGAAGACGCTAACCATCACTCAGCATCCCACTGCAACGCCTGCGCTGCAGCTACCGTTGTGCGCCGTGGTTTCTGGCTCCTTCTCTCTCTAACTCAGGCCTCTGCTCGGCTCCTCCCAGGACCTCTCTTCACTTCAGAGCCATCCTTTTGGCCCCCATCTCTTTCTGTTTATTATAAAGTCAAGCTCTTCAGGAACAAGGATGTCTTTTGGCTAATCAGTCCTCATCCAGATGAAAGGAGCCACGATGGAAAGAGCTCTCTTACCTGGCTGTTCAAATGCTGACCCGAAAGATGGCGCTGGCACTTACCACAAACCCAACTCTGGCTATGGCTGGAGTAACAAGGTCACGTGACAAAACAGGAAATGATTATACAAGGAACTACTTGCTCAGAAGGGAACTGTGGGTATGTGGTGAACACGCATAGCACCATGGGCACTCATCACCTCAATGCACAACAAAGGATACCTCACCAGAGAGTCAGTTTCAAACCTCCTACCACCCGTGAGAGAAGAATTTAAGGGACTTGTTAGCTAACCATCCCTCTACCAAAAAGCTCTCATTAGTATCATATTTTCTAGACCCCTATGGAATTGCTCATACTGAACTATTCTTTTCACAGTTTTCTCTTTGCTTTCATTTATTATATATTAATTATATATTAACGAGAAGGGAAAAAGTCTTGTTTGGGGGAACCCTTTACTGCACTGGCTATAGAAACATTGTTGAGAACACCACTCAGAGACTTCTCATATGCAGTTCTGTGAGAGAAATTTCCTTTAGGGGTATGTGCTAAGAAAATTTTTATGTGCCCCAGAGAAAATGTTCGTTTCCCTATCTTGAGCAATTATCCAATTTTCCCTTTTCACTTAGGCCACCAGAAAGCTTACATCTAAATATAGAGCACGGCTATTTCAAATGTGTCTTATTTTGTTTCTGATCTTGTCTCTTGCTCTAATTTCTATTTTCCTTAATCTTACTTTTTAAATGTTTTGTATTTTGCCATTCTTTGTGTAAATTAATTCAAATCCCTGAAGAAATAAACAGAATATGATAAATAGTATTTTAAAAGACATATAGGACAAAATACAGCCATAGTAAAGTTCTGAGACACTCACAATGGTCCCTTTCTATCTGTCTGTTCCATTGAACTGAGAATTCAATTCAAAACCACTGCAGAGGAAGACCTCACCAAAAAAGAACTATCCCAAATTTAAGTAAACATCATAAGCAATTTTATCTATGAAAAAATCGCAAGTATTTAACCTCTATAGGCTTTCAAACACCAGTTTGTATTATCATAATGAGTACAGTACCTAATCCTATACAAAGTGTTAGTCAACACCACTTCTAATGACATTTTTGCCATGGACAATATTGTATAGAAGTAAGAAGCCAAATTAAAACTGACCACATAGTGGTAACATAAATAGAAATATATAGAGTGTCCATATTTTGCCAATAAAAGGGGAAGGAGGATAGCGAACATGATTAGGTGATTTTTTGTGAAAGAGAGAGAGAAAGAAAGAAGGTGAGGGGGCAGGGAGGGAGTGAGGAAGGAAAGAGGAAGGAAGAAAGAAAGGGAAGGAGGAAGGAAGGAAGGGAGTTTAAAGTGCTTCAAAACCCTGTTTCCATTGTTTATTCTGTAGCTCAGTAAGATAGCATGAGTAAGTAATTCCTATTTTTAGTAGAAGAAGGACATAGAGTGACAAATGGCTGCTACTGAATCCGCTTCTCCGGTGTTCTTAAATAATAGGTTGTCCACTAGTACATAATGTTCTTTTGTTTAACCGTAAACAACCATCAATATCCACAAAGCGGGTGTTAGGTAACTAGGTAGCCTAGCGTTCAAAAGTGGTCCAGTTTTGAGAAAAAGGGAAAGGTCCCAGTCAAATGTGCAGGTCTAACCCCGAAAACTTTCGGGGTTAGATGGAGCAAAAAAAAAAAAAAATCATGTTAAGTTATCTTTCCAAACAAGGTCTCTCTCTCTCATACACACACCCTTTTATGCTTCCACCAGACCAAGGAAGATAATTTGCTACATCCGCAGAAACAGGTGACGTGCTGCTTCACAAAATCAAATGGGAATAATAAAATTATACAGAGATATTCTTTCAAGGGAGAAGAATTTTCAAAGTGATAAAGGAGACTCATAAGTTTCACATCTCTCTCTAATGAAGATGAAAATCATGTTAAACACCAAATACACTTGTCTAATTACATCAGGAAATACTGTTCTGTATTTGCTAATGAAATGTGATACTACTGAGTTCACTGAGAGCCAAAGCAAAGTGAAGATATAACATTCTAATTACAAAAAGGCAATTGGTAAAATGGTTGTATGCTTTGAACTGTAATAAAAATTAATAAAATTATGTAAATACAAACACAGTTACTGAAAACGTGACACTCTAATTTTAGAAAAGCCACAGAACATAATGACTTAAGAAACTTCAAGCCATTTTTAACCTCGTTCTCGTCACAGACAGAAGACTAATGAGAAAATGTTTGTTTAAAAGGCTAATATTTGTTTTAATATATTTACTTCATTGCTCTAAGTATGGAACCCACTTCGTATCCTTTAGGCAGTAAGGGGAAAATCCTAAACAAATAAATATGTAAGGACGAATTTTCCATCCACAAGCATTTTGCAATCTCCCAGCTAAGTCACCAATGATGCATTCATACACTTAAGGTCTTAATGGCCTTACTACATAGAATCCTGTTGTAATGCAGGAGCCAGAGGACACACACAACCCCCTTATTGTACGCTTTCCAAGTTTCAGGAATAAAGATGCACCTCACATCACTATTTACACAGAGAACAGGAGTTGACCTCCATAATCAAATCCATGGTATAACCAGGTGCCTTGTAATAGGTCATTATCATAGCTGGTACTTAGTGATTCTCCACAGTGGGCTTTGTTCTGTACTAATTTTTCATCCTGAAATCTCTTCAGAGTGTTCATGTTGACTCAAGAAATGCAGTGTCTTTAAAATTAACCTTAGGAATATATGTTCTATTAAATTTTCTAATAATTTAAACATGAAACTCATTAAAATTCATATAGCCTACTCCTACATTTTAATTCTTTAAAATTAATGTTTTCATTGGCTGTGACAGAGATCAGTGAAATGATAAGCTTTCTTACTTTCATCACTTTTAACAATATCTTCATCAAGAAGTGAATATGGCTCTAAACCAAATAAGCAATTTAAAAACTCTTCAAACGTTGTGTCTCTGAATCATCTGAATAAATACCGTATTCTTTACTAACAGTCTTCAGTGATAAATGTGCTTATTTGCAACACACTTACTCAAAGAGTTATAAAGGGACCAGAGGTAATGTAAAAGGTCCCTACTTGCTTTAGTATGCAGGGAAAAAATTCTACTTCAAGTCTGAAAATATGTGTTGGAGAGTATATCTTCCATTTAGTTCTGATTACTTTTTGTAATCTACTGGGAGTTAATATAAGAGCACATATCTTCTCTGTCTCCATAGACGTCTTCCTTAAGGTAGGTATGAGAATTATACCAGCTGCAGAGGATGTGAATTTACTCTGGTAAAATCACTACAAATACACCATCAAAATTATGTATATATGAAAAATGGGAAGATTTTTATTTTCCATCACTTTCAGGATGTGATTATGTCAAAAACAAAGGATTTGCTTAATCCATAAAAAAATATCATTTCTTGTGCTTTTAACATAGATCTTAAAAAACACACTTCAAATATCAAATACACTGTAACAAAATCGGAGTAGTATTTAAAACACCCAGATTAAACAGCTAAATGATAACTATGGCGTGGTCCTGCACATCTGTTCTTTGTAGTGTTTTCCAGTAATGCAGAGGAGTGCAGCATTTCAGCAAACCAATTCAAACATGAGACTCGCTACAGAGCAAAAGCTCTTGTCACTGTTTGTGATTGTCTAATGGTATATAGTTCAATCATAAAGGGCAGCTGACAGGCTGGTATAAGAAATGAATTTTCTTCTTCCTCCTGACACATCAGGGTAAGGCCCCCTGCTGTAATGCAGAAAATCTTTTATGCAAAAAGAATACACCATCTTTCAGCACATGATTACTACTCAGAAGATTCTGATTAGGTTTTTTGGTGCATTTTTTAAAACATTGATACAAAATTGCACAAAGAGCAAACTAGGTCAAGGCTGATGCCTTATCTTTCCCACGTAGTCGTTCTGTGACCTCGGGCATGTTACCTTTTCTCTCAATGCCTTTATTTCCCCATCTTTGAAATGGGAATGGTAATAGTAAAATATAGTTCCTGTCCTCCAGTAAACTGAGAGGAGTAAAATGGATGAATATTTACCTGTGAGGAATTTCAGCCTATGTAGAAAAATACCGCTTAGGCAGTGTCAGGGAGACAATGTTATCTTTTCAAACACTTAAAAAAAAAACCAATCGTACTAAAAGGGCTAATCAAAACTAAATCAAACATGTTGCCTAAAATGTGACATTTTGAATTTTCATATTTTAGATACGTTGCGTAAAATGTGAATATTTCACTCGGCTGGACACAGAGCCATCAGCAGTCCTGGACATATCTGTGATGAAAACTAACATGTATTGTGCTAAGCACTGTGGTAAACACTTGATGTTTATTTTCTCCTTTAATCCTCACGAGCTCTCTGTGAAGTCAGCACTACTGTCCACTCCATTTTACAAATAAGAAAACCGAAGCCTGGAGAATTTTGTAAAACTTAGCCCTTAGTTAAAATATTCAGGGACAGAAGGATGTTTTGAACGTTTTAAGAATTCTGGCCCTTCAGCTGGCAGTCATGAACTACCACGTTATGCTGTATTTCTTCACTGAATCAGCTAGCCAGTATTAGGGAAAAGATGGGAGAGTGAAAAAAAAACAAAAACAGGGAGATTTTTGAGCTGGAGAAGAGATGAGACATGAGTGCTCACACAGAAGAGGGGACCTCAGTCCTCTGGACAAAGCCCCACAGAAGAGTGATTCCTACAGGAGAGACACATAGGTGAGTGGAAGGCAGGAGCCAAGGGCCAGTCCCGGGCCTCAGCTAAACTGGTGTGACAGTCAGGAGGAGTGAGGAAAAGCACTGGGCAGGTGGGTTCTCCTGGGAGAGTCAGTACAATTATACCGATACCAGAGGCGAGGCCGAGGTTGGCAGGCAGGCTAGAGCCACGCTAGTCACCTGGGAAAGGGACCTCCGAAGGGAAGAGGTACTAATGAATGTGATTTATGCGAGTTCATGTTCATAAGGCTGTATAAATGCAAGTTGTTATTGCTTGAGGAGTCTTATATTCACCAGAAGGAAAGTGTTACAAAAGAGAGACGTAGGAATAAGATATTCCTTGCAAATTTACTGGGGCTGCTAGTCTGTGGCTAAGAACGTCCCTCCGTCTGGCTGAGTATCGCATTATCTAACCTGAGATGGGCAGGGAATGGATTAGTGCTACTTTCAGAGGTGGGGGGAGAGAGATCTTCAAAGCGCACCCTCTCAGAGACTGAGGTGCTGCTGGAGTTTTCTTTTGTTTTTGTTTTTTTTTATCTCAGGGCTTTTATTTTTTTTTAACATCTTTATTGGAGTATAATTGCTTTACAATGGTGTGTTAGTTTCTGCTTTATAACAAAGTGAATCAGTTATACATATACATATGTTCCCATATCTCTTCCCTCTTGCGTCTGCCTCCCTCCCACCCTCCCTATCCCACCCCCCTAGGTGGTCACAAAGCACCGAGCTGATCTCCCTGTGCTATGCGGCTGCTTCCCACTAGCTATCTATTTTACATTTGGTAGTGTATATATGTCCATGACACTCTCTCAGTTTGTCACAGCTTACCCTTCCCCCTCCCCATATCCTCAAGTCCATTCTCTAGTAGGTCTGTGTCTTTATTCCCCTCTTGCCACCAGGTTCTTCATGACTTTTTTTTTTTCTTAGATTCCATATATATGTGTTAGCATACTGTATTTGTTTTTCTCTTTCTGACTTACTTCACTCTGTATGACAGACTCTAACTCCACCCACCTCACTACAAATAACTCAATTTCATTCCTTTTTATGGCTGAGTAATATTCCATTGTATATATGTGCCACATCTTCTTTATCCATTCATCCGATGATGGGCACTTAGGTTGCTTCCATGTCCTGGCTATTGTAAATAGAGCTGCAGTGAACATTTTGGTACATGACTCTTTTTGAATTATGGTTTTCTCAGGGTATATGCCCAGTAGTGGGAGTGCTGGGTCATATGGTAGTTCTGTTTTTCGTTTTTTAAGGAACCTCCATACTGTTCTCCATAGTGGCTGTATCAATTTACATTCCCACCAACAGTGCAAGAGTGTTTCCTTTTCTCCACACCCCCTCCAGCATTTATTGTTTCTAGATTTTTTGATGATGGCCATTCTGACTGGAGTCTTTAAGAAACACAAAGGTGCCTCGTTCTCTGGGGAAGGAGTGGGGTAACCAGCCGAAATACCTGAAGGCAGGTTACAGTTGGAGGGAGGGGGAGCAAGACAGGTCTGGGTGGAGGCAGCCTCCATGGGAGACGCTCGAGGCCGAGGCTTGAATGGGAAAGGCCTCATCTTGTGAGTTTGAGAACATCTAAGTTGACTAAAATGCCGAGTTTTATCCTTATACACCAGTGTTTCTTGAATTGAGGTCTGTGGATATATTCTGATGAATCTAAGAGGTGTTTTTTGGTTGTTTCTTTGATTGTTAGCTATTTATGGACACAATACTTTCTCATAACTACCTGGTTGATTTATCACACCTGACATTGTCCATTATTTTAATTCAGAGAAATCAGGCAGAGATTATAGCAAAACCCTGGGACAAGTCTATGAAACACTAATACCATACATTAGACCCTTAAATCTGATTTGGCCCGGAGAGCCAAGTCATAAGCAAAGTAAACTGAGTAGTTCCAAGAAGAATGACTTAAATCGATTAAATTAATCCATTGTGTTGAAAACTGTTAGGATTCTGACTCATTTCCAAGTAACTTCACTAAAACTGGGATGATGTCCCTTAGGAAGAGTCCATTGTTGAGTTAAACGACTAGTCTGTTGTTTGAGATGATTTTTAAATATTCAGGGGAAAACTGTTTTGAATCATTTAGAAGGTCTCTTAGAAGATATTGCAGAGGATTGGGAAGACCAAGTTTATAAAATGTAAATTAAACGCCAAAGTAAAGAGATTATAATATAAAAGAAACTAGGGACAAATTCAGGTTTCCTGGGACCTTAAGCTTATTCAAGTTTGGGTCTTTTTTTAAGAAAAAGAATTTTAAATTATGAATAAAAAATATATATGAAAGTGAATATTTTCAAATGATGCTGGTAGGAACCCAGGCAAATAAGGGGTCTTGAAGGTTCAGCACGGTTAACCTCACAGTACATCCACTCCTGGGAGGAGCTAGGAATGAGGATGTCGTCTCATCTTCTGAATCTCACAACACAGGACCTGAGATGCTTTCACTTGAATAAATTAAAGGTGATCTTTCTCATAATTAGAGACAGCAATAAAGAGAGGTTAGTTGGTGTTAAAATTAACGTATCAAAATGATTCCTATTCAGCAGCCAAGAACCGGGATTACAGTGATCAGGCAGGAGTTGGGGATAAATCGTGGATAATTCTGTAATTTAAAAAAAATTTAATGAGCACCATTTATTAGAAAATAATGCGGCATGACCTTGTCAAGTTAAACATTCACATACTGTAAACCTGACAATTCTGCTCTTAAGCATATATATGTATGCTTTGCACACATCCACCAGGAGAAATGCACAAACATGTTCAGAGTAGTGTTGTTTGTAATAGCAAATAATAATAATAGCCTAAACCTCCACTACCACACTAGAAATAACTGTGGTTTATTTATGTGGTTTATCAATGGTATATAAGGCAGCATTAAAAATACGCAATGTGGATCAATCATAGAAACCACAATATTGAAGAGAAAAAAAGGAAAGTCACAGAAGACTGTACAATATAATCCCATTTTAATGAAGTTCAAAGACAAGAAATACAAAACAATACATACATAGGAGGTGAAACCAATTTTTTAATCAAGGGAAACATTAACACAAAATTCAGATTAGCAGTTACCACTCAAAAGTAGATGATGGCAGGAAATATACAGGTAGACACAATGATATTGGTAATGTTTTGCAATGAAGTAAGATAGTGGATTCACAACTATGTGTTTCATTATTGAACTCAATATCTTAGTTATATTACATATATTGTTCATATTTATCAAATATTTTATATATCAATATCTTTTTTCCTTAGATGTATTTCTTTTTTATTTAAACAGCTTTCTTCAGGTATAATTGATATACAAAAACCTGCACATATTTAATGTATAAAATTTGATGAGTTTGGATAGATGGAAACACCCATGAAACCATCATCATAATCAAGGAAAGAGTCATATCCATCACCTCCAAAATTGCCCGTGTCTCTTTGGGGTTTTGTGTGTGTGTGTGTGGCAAGAACACTTGACATGGGACTTCCCTGGTGGTCCAGTGGTAAAGAATCCGCCTTCCAATGAAGGGGACACGGGTTCGATCCCTGGTCAGGGAATTAAGATCCCACATGCCGCGGGGCAACTAAGCCGAGCACCACTTCTACTGAGCCCAGGCGCCTCAACTAGAGAGCCCACGTGCCTCTAACTACAGAGCCCACACGGTCTGTAGCCCATGCAGCACAACTAGAGAAGAGAAAATCTGCACGCCACAACTAGAGAGAAGCCTGCGCCACAACAAAAGATCCTGCATGCCTCAGCGAAGATCCCATGTGCCACAACTAAGAACTGACACAGCCAAATAATAATAATTAAGTAAGTAATTTTTAAAAAGAACACTTGACGTGAGTTCTACTCTCCTAACAAAATTTTAAGTGCCTAATACAGTATTGTTGATTATAGACACTATGTTGTACAACAGACTTCTAGAATTAATTCATCTCGCATAATTGAAACTTTACATCATTTGAAAAAGAACTCCCCTTTTCCCCCTCTCTCTAGCCCATTCTGTTCTGTTTCTATGAGTTTGAGTATTCTAGCTACCTCACGTAAGTGGAATCATGCAGTTTTGTCCTCCTGTGACTAGCTTATTTCACCTGGCATAATGCTCTTCAGGCTCATCCAGATTGTAGCAAGTGGCAGGATTTCCTTCTTTTCTAAGAATAATAATAATGTTCCACTGCATGTATGTACCACATTTTCTTCATCCATTCATCTGCTGATGGACATTTGGGTTGTTTCCATGACTTGGCTATTGTGAATAATGCTGCAATAAACATGGGAGTGCAGATATCCCATGCAGATATCTTTGAGATCCTGATTTCAACTCTTTTGGTTATATCCCCAGAAGTGGGATTGCTGGATTATATGCTAATTATTTTTAATTTTTTGAGGGAACTCCATACTGTTTTCCATAATGGCTGCACCATTTACATTCCCACCAATAGTGTAAAAGTGTTCTAATTTCTCCACATCACTGCCAACATTCGTTTTATATATATTGGATTGGCCAAAAAGTTCGTTTGGGTTTATATATAAACTGGGGTGAGGTAATACCTCATCGTATTTTGGTTTTGATTTGCATTTCCCTAATTAGTGGTGTTGAGCATTTTTTCATATACCTGTTGGCTATTTGTATACAGCTATTTGAATTAATAAAATTATGGTTTAAATACAGAGTATATTAATTATGTCTCATCATGGTTTTGGTCCCCTACTCTACTTTATCAAACCTTGTTTTTGGCAAAAGATAAAATTAAAACCATAAGTTCTGGGCTTCCCTCGTGGCGCAGTGGTTGAGAATCTGCCTGCTAATGCAGGGGACACGGGTTCGAGCCCTGGTCTGGGAAGATCCCACATGCCGCAGAGCAACTAGGCCCATGAGCCACAACTACTGAGCCTGCGCGTCTGGAGACTGTGCTCCGCAACAAGAGAGGCCACAATAGTGCGAGGCCCGTGCACCGCGATGAAGAGTGGCCTCCGCTTGCCACAGCTAGAGGAAGCCCTCACACAGAAACGAAGACCCAACACAGCCAAATAAATAAATAAATAAACAATAATTTAAAAAAACAAAACAACAACAAAAAAAAAACCCATAAGTTCTGTTCAAATTATAACGTTATGATTTTTTACTTGGTTTGACCATTCAAGAAAATGTGATGTTATTCATGCAATATATGTGGTATACATATCAGCATCTTTCAATTATTTAAAATTGTCTTTAATACCTACCTGTAGCAAAAATTCTCCACACTGCCACCAAAGTAACTCTTGTAACACATAAAACAGATGTCAACAGGCCTCAGCTTAAACCTGTACCAAGGCTTTCCACTGCAATGGAGCAGATTCCCATCCCGAGCATTTCACACAAAGTCATCTGCAACAGGGTCCTTCCTACCTATCCAGACCCTTCTCTGAAGTTCAGCTTGACCCAGACAGAGGTCTCTGAAGCACTGACACTTCCCTGGCTTTATCTAATCAGATATGTATTTCTTCCTTTTTTTGCAGTGAACAAAGAAAGTGTGTGTGTGTGTGTGTGTGTGTGTGTGTGTGTGTGTGTGTGTGAATGTATTCCAGTCACCTTGGCTTTCTGTTGGCTTCAAGGACTAGCTTAGTGCTCATGAATTATCTCCAGGCACTTCAAGTGGCTTGTTCATTTCCATCCTTTAGGTGTCAACTTTAGTAGACCTTCCCAAACTAACTGGACTAAACTGGGTTGTTCTTGTTTATTCTCTATCAGAGCACCCCATTTACTGCCTTTATTGCGGTCTGTAATCATTTTACTTTCTCTCTCTATGGGATTATTGTCCATCTTAGCTACTTGAAAGTAACTGCCATAAAGGCAGAGACCTTGTGTACCTTCTTCAGTGATGTAGCTTTAGCACATCATACCCTTCATGGAACATGGGAAGTTTTTTTAAAATATCACCAGAATGAATGAATGGTTATGACCCTTGAGCCATTACGAATTATTTGGAAAGTCCCCAAAACATCTGTCTTTTGTGTCAAGCCCTGGTACTAGCTCTGCCTTCTGCTTAATGGACACCTGCATGTGTGTTTATTATTACTGTCGTGTTGTCTTTCATGACTCACTGACTCTGCCTGAGGCAGACCTGACTGTCTGATCCTGTGTTCTCACTATGGCCACCATGCATTTCAACCAGCTAACCTAACTATTAACCGTTTATTTCTATTTCAAAATGTTATGTCAGTTATTCAGATTTTTCTCTCTACCCTTCTAAACTCTTCTCTGTGATGATGGGGCTGGGACTAAGCCAACTACATTTCCCAGATTCCCTTGTCACCGTCTCCTCTTTAGAATCTGCCAATCAGAGGACTAGACGGAGACAGGAAAGCAGGAGGAAGGAGACACCACTTGCTCCTCTCTATTTTGTAGCTGTTCTTTCCCAGAGCAGCAGCTGGTCCAAGCTTCTCTGGGTGATCACAGAACCAGTGTGAGGGCTCTTCATAGCCCTCACAGGTATGAACAGCAGTTCTGTAGGGCCCTTTTTGTGCTTCTGGGGCTTGGTAACCCTAACCACTTCTCTCTTGTGTTCCTCCTTAGAGATGAGACCTGTTTCCTGCAGTTCCTTTCTCTCCAGGATACATCAGTTTCTCCCTCTGTGCTTTTTCAGCCCTCCCAATACCTCTGCAACCAGTTCCCAATATTAAATTCCCCATCGAAATACCCACTGTAGTATCTGATTTCCTGAGTGGAACTTGACTGATGCATATATCTATTTCTTCTTAATAAAGGTCAGAGTGTTTCTTGAAGACAAAGTACATTTCTGATTGAGGTTTGTGTCTTCAGGTCCTGGGGACAGACCCTAACTCAAAGTAAACCCTCTGTAAGTGTGGGATAAGTGGGTTAATGATTGATCCAAGTAGTAGAGCGTGAGGAGCTCAACTGAAGCAATGACAATGGAAATCAGAGGGAAATTGTGACTATAAAGATTTTCTTTTTTTTTTTGGCTGCATTGGGTCTTTGTTGCTGCGCGCGGGCTTTCTCTAGTTGCAGCAAGCGGGGGTTACTCTTCATTGCTGTGCGCGGGCTTCTCATTGTGGTGGCTTCTCTCGTTGCAGACACGGGCTCTAGGTGCGGGCTTCCTTCGTTGTGGCTCGTGGACTCTAGAGCACAGGCTCAGTAGTTGTGGCCCACAGGCTTAGTTGCTCCGTGGCATGTGGGATCTTCCCAGACCAGGGCTCGAACCTGTGTCTCCTGCATTGGCAGGTGGATTCTTAACCACTGTGCCACCAGGGAAGTCCCTGTAACTCTAAAGTCAATTTTCACTTCAGATTCAAAGAACAGAGGGGAAGACTGAGGAAACTCTGGTGTTAGTCCAAAGGAACTCTGCTTTTCTTATACTATTTCCAAATAACACCATAGTGAAAATCTCTGTGTAACAAATTGCTCGTTCCCCAAACATCAACAATGACCAACTAAATCATGTAATGCCGCCAAATTTCAGTAAAAATTGGACGAGTGTCCTGAAATTCGTTAGGATAAATATTTTTAGGGTAAAATTTGAACTATAATAGTGGGAAGAAAAGGAAACAACTTCTAGGGAAGTAACCAATAGAAAACTAGTAAATTTTGCTTTGACTCTTACCCTGGTAGAGGGAGGGACATAAGAAAAATACAAACTATTAAAGCATTCCAAAAATCATTTTCACAATTCATTAATGTACTGATCCAGGGCCAATTATCAGAAGTTAATTGGGAAGGCTTGGTATCCATCCCTCATCTTTTAATTCCTCTAACCAAAGGGCTTTCTCACGAGCTTTCATCAGCAGGACACATGGTTTAGTGCTCTCACTGTTTCTTGGGCCCCAGGTTGAATCTGTTTACTTAGGCATGAGCTGGTAGCGACCCTGCATATTCCACACCCCGTCCCCATCCACCCTTTTCCTGTACCTGCCCATTCTCTGTATGGAACTGATCTGGCAGGTAAAACATAAATCCATCTCCTCCAGAAAGCATCACAAGGTCTAAGAAAACCACAGAGAACGAAAGACAGCATAATAACTATACACATTTACAAGTTTGTAAAATAGTTAATATATTTCCTGTCACATAGCAGATAATCAATAAATGGAAATTGATGTGATTGTTCCTTCTGCTTGACTTCTGCTCTCACAACCTAGGTCATTTGCAAGTAACATTATTGCAATGGAAGACTACGAAGGAAAGAAAACTTGAGGTCCCTGCCCTCAGTGAGCTCAAAGGATGATATCATAACCGTGTCAAACAGGGAGATGCAATTCCAGCAAATAGCAAGGCCAGGCAAATATAACTCTTGGCCACTTCAAACATTGTACATACTTGTGCAATAATACAGTGCACGTTATACATAGCACGAGCCAAATGCATGGCAAATTCAAACTGCAAATGTCAACCAGAGGTAAGGAAAGGATTGAAAAAAACACCTCTCTCATTTAAACAGAATTCAACCCCCCAGAAAGATTCACCTTGAAAGGAGGTGGTCACCTCCTACCCTGGTTGACTTTCCTCCAGCTTCATTGGTCTACTGTCCTGAGTGGGGAATACAGCCATTGTGTTGGGGATTCGCAAGTATGTGTGAGTGTATGTCTCATGTGTGTCCTGTAGCTCCACGGTCAGGTACATCAAAGCTTTGGCTCCGTCTTTTCTTGTTCCAAATCTCTCTCCAGGTGAAGGGTGCCATCTTTAGACTCGCCACATAGAAACTACCACTTACATACCCTGAGATCTTCTGCCAAAGCTTAAGAGTGATTCTCAAGAACCCGCAAGCCCAGAGGAATTTCCCATTTTAAGAGACACACCTCCTTCCTCCATGATGGACAAATGACAATAACCAAGCAAGTGAAACTCCACCTCCTCAGGCCTAACAACCTAATAATGCATTAATCATTTGACTGAGTTGTATAAGAATTACACTCAAATAGAAACAATAGGGTATTTCTACCACAGAAATCTAACAAAAATAAAACAATTGCCCATGTGGCCAAAATCTTTAGCCATCTTCTCATCTGTCAAAAGTGTCATTTTTATGTAAATCAACTATACTTCAATTTAAAAACAATTCGTGTCATCTTCAGATGTTTGCCAACCAATAATTTAAATTGAGATGCATGTGTGGCACTGTGGTAAACATTTTGGCAGAAAAGATGAAATACATTTTTTTTTTTTTTCTGGCAAGGTCTTTTTCCTGCAAATGGCCATTTGATCATTAATAAATATTGAGCTTTTACTTTGTACTAGACACTGTTCTAGGCCCTTGGGATACACCACTGAACAGAGTAGACAAACATCCCTGTGCTCATAGGGCTTCAGTGCTAGTGCAGAGAGACCAACAAAAAAATAATAATACAACAACAATAAAAAATAGTAAATTATATAGTAGGTCAGAATGTAATAAAAACTATAGGACATAATAGAGCAGGATAGGTAGGGAGCGGAGAGGGGGCTTGAAGCCAGGATGGTTTAACTTCAAATAGGGCAGTCGGGGTAGATCTAATGGAGACATTAACAGTTGAACAAAGATCTGAATGAGGTGAAGGAGTTATTCATGAGTATATCTGGAGGGAAAGTGTACCAGAGAGAGCAAACATTGCAAAGACCTAAGAGGGAGCACACACTGTGTGTGGTAGGAACCACGAGGAGGCTGGTTGTTGGAGCAGAGTGAGGGGACGAGGGAAAGAGTCATAGAGAAGGCAGAGAAGTCATGGGCACCAGATCATTCTGGGCCTGTGGACGGCTGTAGAGATTTTAGATTTTATACTGAGAGAAGGGGGAATGCTGGTGGGGGTGAGGGGGTGTTGAAAAGAAGAGGACATGATTTGACTCCATGTAATAGACCATCACAGTGACTGGGGAGAGAGGATAGGGGTTTGAAGGAGGTAAGAGCAATGAAGGTGATAAGAGCTCAGATTCTGGGTGTATTTTGAAGGTAAACAGGATACCTGATAAGATGTGGAGAGTGAAAGAGGGAAGATTCACGGATGACCCCCAAGGCTCTTAGCCTAAGCAACTGAAAAGGTGGACTTACTATCAAGTGGAATAAGGATGCCTGCACATGTTTGGCGGGGAGCCCAGGGCATTCGGAAAACAACTCCAAAGAGAAAAAAAATTGAAAAAAGGAGGAATCCTCATGAGGAAAGAAAGAAAACTTCCCCTTCCCCTTCTCCTTCTTTTGACTCAAAATCAGGTGGAGAGCTAAGAATTTATTCTGTATTTGTGTATTTGTTTTGACATAAACCCTCTCTCTCTGACTCTCTCTCTGACTCTCTCTTTCCCCACCTTGAAAAGAGAGTGTTTTAAAAGAAAGATATGCATGGAGGAGCTTTCTGTATCTGCAATTTTTAAAACTGTCTTAAGAATCACATTGCTGAATGAGATCAGGGCAAGGTTTAGTCTTTGTGATATTTTTATTTCAGACTGCATAAAGGAATGAATACTTTGTAAAACCCCTCTTGAAGGTAATTTGTCATTCTTGATGGTACTTTGTCTGATATTAATACAGCCTCTTCAGCATTTGTCTAATTAGTGTGGTGCATCTTTTCCCATCCTTTTACTTGTAACCTATTTGTGTCATTATATTTAAAGCATATTTCTTGTAGACAGTATATATTTGAGGCTTGGTTTTTTATCCAATCTGAGTATCTCTACCTTTTAAGTGGGGTATTGAGACCATTTATAGTTAATGGGATTAGTAACATAATTTGGTTTAGTCTCTCACATTCTATTTGCTTGATATTTGTCCCACCTGTTTTTTTCTTTTTGTTCCTCTTTTCCTCTTTTTTTAAATTTCCTTTGAATTAATTGAGTATTTTTCATGATTTTGTCTTCTCTTTTGTTGGTTTATTAGATAAGGCTCTTTGCTGTGTTATTTTAGTGGTTGCTTTAGGATTCATTGTATAACATCATAGTCTACCTTCAAATGACATTATACCTCTTCGCGTACAATTTAAGAATTTTACAATAATGCTTTCATTTCTCTTTCCTGAACTTTGTTCCATATTTCTCATACATTTTATATCTACTTATATCATAAACCCCAAAATACATTATTATTTTTGCTTTAAACAGTCAATTATCTTTTAAAGAGATTTAAATACCTTATATTTATCCACATAGTTACTAATCCAGTGTTTTCATTTCTTTCTGTAGATCCAGATTTCCATCAGGTACCATTTTCATTCTGCCTGAAGGACTTCCATGAACATTTCTTACAGTACAATTCTGCTAATGATGAATTCTTCTAGCATGTGTCTGAAAAAGCCCTTATTTCACCATTGATTTCAAAAAATATTTTCACTGGTTACAGAATTCAGATAAACTGCCAACATCCACTCGGGTTCTCCCCGCCCCGTGCCGTGGCCTCAAAACTCTCTCCTGGAAGTAGGCTGGGACAATCAGGGGGCTCGCCTCTTTAGTTTCCCATCTCTCAGGAATCACTGTCTTTCACTGCGTGATCCCAATGTCTTGCAAACTGTTATTTCATATATATATTTTTTTGGTTTTGTAGTTGCTTAAGGTGAGAGTGTAAACCTGGTCCTTCTAAACCAGGTTTTTTAAGATACAGAAAAAAATAGGCAAACTCCATCCAAAATAACCAGAGTTATTTTCAATTGATGACTAGTTAAGAAACAGCCTAGGGAAAAGGAGAGAAATATAAATTAGGAATAATGTTGATTCGCCAACTAAGGAAAGCCACTGCTCATCTCCTGTTTGGATAATTAGCTATTGAGGTCTTCAGTGGGTGCTTGTCATTTCTATCGAAAATCAAGTTGAACCAAAAGCCAAAGAGGAGGAGGAGGAGCAGGGGTAGGAGGGGTGGGAAGAGAGGAAGAAGAAGAAACTTGAAGGGTGGGGAAATATTTTCAGAATATATAGAATACTAAGGCCAACACTAAATTCATGTCATATACTTCTTGCTATGTATTTCCCAGCAAAACCATAACATTCTATATTTTCAGTACTCTGGGAAATTTTGCTTCCTTCAAATCTAAGACCTAATTGGATCATCCAATTTCTAAACTTTGAAGAACATGATACATAATCTTTTCATATCATTTAGGGTGATAGAATTTAGGGGAAATGCAAAATTGACAGCGGTTTTCAGATACTGACCAGTTAGATTTAAGGAACCTAGTTAACTATACTGGCACCTGTGTGACATAATGGTTTCAAGTTTGATTGGTGTTAATATTATTTTTTCCCATGAAATAAACATTTTTCTTTAACTAGGGAGTTACGATGTTTCCCACATCTTTTTTTTTTTTTTTTTTAAAGGATTTTCTTATTTATTTATTTATTTATTTATTTATTTATTTTTGGCTGTGTTGGGTCTTCGGTTCGTGCGAGGGCTTTCTCCAGTTGCGGCAAGCGGGGGCCACTCTTCATCGCGGTGCGGGGACCGCCCTTCATCGCGGTGCGCGGGCCTTTCTCTATCGCGGCCCCTCCCGTCGCGGGGCACAGGCTCCAGACGCGCAGGCTCAGCAATTGTGGCTCACGGGCCCAGCTGCTCCGTGGCATGTGGGATCTTCCCAGACCAGGGCTCGAACCCGTGTCCCCTGCATTAGCAGGCAGATTCTCAACCACTGCGCCACCAGGGAAGCCCTCCCACATCTTTTTCCCAGTAAAAAAGATTTCCCAAAATCTTTTCAATTTATTCCCAGTAAAACAAAAAGTAGCATACACTTTGTAGAAGATGAAAACTAGGGATGAAAACTCCAGATTAACACTAGGAATTAAAGATGGTACTCATCTTTTAACACGAGAAGATATCACAAAATATTTTTAATGAATAATAAAACAATACTTTATACACTTATGTAGAGGGGATAAAACAGCTATTAAATGTCTTTTAAATATGATTCTGTTTTCCTAAGAAATGTGAAGCTTTTAATATGTGGTACAAAGCATAAGATTCTGAATTAGAAAGGCAAAATTAAATTTATTAAATAAACTTAGCAGTAAATAATAATCTTTCTCCAGCAGAGATTCATTCTACATCTCTATTGTACAGAAAGGACATCAACTTCATCTCATTTAGTCTATCAGCTTTGAAATGCAAATTTCAAGAGATAACATAGAGATCACATCGCCTGTGAAAACTACCTGATCAATGCAGTGAAATTTTCAATAAAGGTAGGAGTTTTCGATCTATAATGATTCTTAAAGAATATCTCTTTAATTAATATATATACACATATATATTAAATTCAACAATAGCAGAATTGCTAGGGATAGAGAACACAATCCAATAGTATTAATAGCCATTGTATTTCAAAATTCTTCTTAGACAATTTCAGGCTCTTTCCTTAAGATACTTTCTACCCAGCAAATGTGGAAGGGGGCATGAAGGATGCTCATTGATATAAAATTAAGCTAAAAGATACTTTGGCCTCAATTATCTAGATATTTTGAGCAAATGCCAGATGGTTTCCTCATTTTTCACTTCCTTTGCAAGGAACAAACAGCCTATGTCTTCTTTACGGGAAAAACTTTGCTCCCATTATATCACTGACAAATTTCAAAAGTATAAGATGACTTAGAGATGAATCATCATCTCTAAGAGACCAGAGATTTGAATAGTTTCCCCTTTTAAGACAGGACTTCTTATGATTTCATAAAGATCCTGGCACTTTAAGCCCAGGATAGCCGTGTGTGATTCCTCCCAAGTAGAACGTTAGTGTCTGTACTAGTTTAACCCTGTGACACTTCTCTGGGCTCCCGGGCACTCTGTCTCCCTTCTTGTCACCCAGCACAGCCCTGAGACTTCACTCCTTCCCTCTACCTTCTTTGATCGGTCCGGGCTCCCCTGGGCAGGCTGGCTCTCAGTTACTCTGGCTGTATTTCCTCCGCCCCTTCTCCTAGCAGAGTTTCTGCACTGATGGCAGGAAAAGGAAGGGAAAAGGGCATTGGAGACACATGCTCTGGTTGGATTTACTTGTCACTAACTCCACAAGCTGAAATTTCAACCATTTAGTCAGTGTGTATTTATTTGGTTTATACAAAACAAAACACTTAATTTGACTGACTATATCTTAATTGTGGTGTTTGCTTACTTGACTGAACGAAACACCAAATGGTTATTTTCTTCAGTTCTAAATGATCCTAGTAGCCACTTACTTTCAGGAATAATTAAACTCAAAAAATTTGTTAAATGAAAATTACAGTTCTGGGCTGATATCCTCCAGCCTTTAAGAGATCAATAACAAATAATTCCATACATGAGTCCAATTCATTCTATCGTGTAAGGGGTGTGTTCTGTAACCCTGGGAGGCCGGTCAGGATTCCGAGATGCTGAGTGCAGACTGTAAAACCTAACATTTTGATATGGCTGTGGATATCTGGTAACACCCTCTCTGAAAAACACTAAAGCTAAAGTCATCTCTGCCATACTCCTTGGGTGGGCTTAATGAAACACTGTTTCAAATGCCTTTCCAAGGAAAACCCTGGCTTTGCCCACAGGTCTGGCGATGACCCTCCAAGTGAAAGTGCAGAGACCTCACATGAGGGCAAGGACACAAAGCAGCCTCCTTAACTTTCATAAATGTGTGGATAACACCATTTGGTTCCCATAGAGGTGAGTTCGATCCTTAATCCACAGTGGGGCAGAGCTGATGTTCGCCAAGCTTGATAGAATCACCTTGCTGTGTCTGACAGTGAGATCCAATCAAAAACCCAATAGACAGAAAGTGAATTTAAGAATGCTCCTCCGCCTGCACCTCTGGAGTCTAAGTTCTAGAGTTACATCTTATTAAATATCAAAAGTTAAATACTTAGGCAACTTCCCTTCGTAACGTAGGACGTGGCCCTTTCTCAAAGGACAGCACAAGAATGATCCACATTGATCACACTTCTGTATGGGTGAAGCAATAGTTGCTAAGGATGTTTGCCCCTTCTGTTACTCATGTCGCATATACAATAGTTCCAGGGGTCAGTTATAGGAACATCACCTGCACGGAGGGACAGTTGTATCTCCTCCTCTCCATAATGAGCTAAGTAATTTATATCATCTCCCTATTGCCTTTGCTGCCAGAAAACTTACAGTACGGCTATGCTCACAATCACAGCCACTGTACTTTAGTGTTATTTTTCCCTTCGTAAACCTCCTTTCCTCTTTTAAGAATTCATATTTTCTTATATTTGTCCTTTTGTAAGCTGACTTGATTTGCTTCTAGTAAAACTGAAAAGACATCCCTGTTTTCACTCCAAGCCATGGGCCCCCTCCCTCATCAGCACATTCGCATACACAGGGGTGCAGCATCTGCTTCTGTTTATGGGACGCATCCCTCCTTCTAGATTATCAACCCTCCAACTTTTCTGTCATTCTCTCTGCATACAAACATGCTGTAATAGTCTCTATGTGAAATAGAACCTGTGCTAGAACCCACATGCCCTGTGACTAATGTCCATTTCTCTGTCCCTCTTTCAGAGCAAAACTCCTTAAAAGAATAGCCTGGGTTCACTATCTTCAATTCTTCTCCTCCCATTCCCCCTCAAATCCTCCCCAGTTATACATTTCCTCACAGCACCACTGAGGCAGCTTTCATCAGAATCACCACTGACTCTGGATTCCTGAACCCAATACATCCTCTGTCTCTATCTTACCCTGAGAAGAGTGAGGAATTCATTACAGGTGCAAATTTTAAGGAGGTGCCTGAAACAATGAAAATAATATTTCAGTGTAAATGCAAAAAAAATCCTGATGAACCAAATATCAAAATTTTAGATAAAGATAGGATCTGGCCAGGCCAGGACCAAGGTGAGAGGCATAAGTTAAGTGGTGTGAGTATAGGGTCAGATCTTCTCTTTATTTAAATTGTGATAGTTTGTTTATCATGGAATTTCTTAATAGAATTTTATATTTTTAAAATATTTCATTGAGATATTAATTATTTTGATTTCTGAGTTTCTTGGTACCTCCTTTAAATTTTGCACCCGAGGCAAGTGCCTGGCTCTCCCCACCCTATCTCAGCCCTGCTCCCGCTTCCTTTTTCTTCAATCACTTTCTGAATTTGGCTTCAAGGGCACCATCTTTTCTTTCTCCTCCAGTCTCACTGGTTACCCTTTCTCAGTCTCCTTTTCTGGCTTCTCCTCATTTCCAGCCTCTAAATATTCAGGGCTCAGCTCTAAGACTTCTTCTCCGTCTGTACTCATCCCCTAAATGATTTCATCCGGGCCCATTGCTTGAAATAGCACATATGCCCTGACAACTCCCAAGTTTTACCCCCAAACCACACTCCTCATTTTAACCCTTAAACCACCCACCCCTACAGTTTTGTTTTGTTTTCTTTTTTTTGCATCTCCATGAAGAGCTATTCCATCCTTCCAATTGCTCAGTCCAAAACCTTTAGAGTCATTCTTATCTATTCTCTAACTCTCTCACATCACATATATTCCATCAGCAATTTTTGTTGGCTCTGTCTTCAAACTATATGCAGAATCCAACCACTTCTCACCACCTCTACCACAATTCCAGTCCAAGCCATCACTTCTTGCTCAGACAATGACAGTGTCTCCGACTGATTTCTTTGCTTCTTTCCTTTGCCTAACTATAGTTTGTTTTTTACAAAGCAGCCAGAGTGATCATTTGTAAATGGAAATCTGGTTATGTCCTGTGCTTAAAGCCCTTCAATGGCTCCCCATTTCTCTCAGAATAAAATCCAAAGGCCTTACCACAGCTTCCAACCCTGGGTCTCGAACTTGAGCTGCAACAGAATCAGGAACACCTGGAGTCTTGTTAAAACACAGATCGCTGGGTCCCACCCCAGAGCTTCTTGATTCAGAAAGCTGAGGGGCAGGTCTGTAATTTGTGTCTCTAACAAGTCCTGGGAGGTGCTGATACTGCTGGTCTAGGGACCACACTTTGAGAACCACTGGCCGACAATGCCCTGTATGATCTGTGACTGCTTTCAGCTCATCCCTCGTTACTCCCCACCTTCTTTTCTGTGCTTCATCCACACTGGCCTTCTTGGCCTTCAAGTCAACTCCTACTTCAGGATCCTTGTATCTTCCATTTCCTCTGTCTGGAACATTCCTTCCCTAGATATCCTCATGGCCACTCCCTCCTTGTAGTCTCTGATCAAATACTCTTTTAATACGGTCTTTACTGAACATACCATATAAAAATACCAAACTTGCCTCAGCCTACCTTACATTGCTTTATTTTTCTCCATAGAACTTATCATGATCTATTCATTATATATTTATTTGATTACTTGTTTATTTCTCCCTCTAGAATGTAAGATTCATGTGGACACAGACTTTCTATCCAGAGTTTAATATTAACTCCAGAGCCTAAAATGGCACCTGGCACATATGTGCTCAATAAGTACTTGTGAAAAAATGAATGAACAAATGATGGCGGAGAATTAAGCATTCACGAGAGACCATTCCCGTGTCTGTTACCAGATTGGAGGGAATGATCAAATGTATCATGTAAACCTGAACAAGTCACTTAAACACTGCACCCTCATCTTGATTTATTGTAAAATCATCTTAATTGGCTTAATCATCCAAAAACCAAAATGGACATCAATTCAGTGACCAGTACAGGCAGTTTCCAAATTCCCTTTCTGTTTTACCCACATTCCTGACCTGGTATGCATAGAGGCCCACTTAGGGTGGCTAAAAATAGAGTCCTACTCCGTTGCCACCTGCTTCCTATAGCTGTAAGTCCATCTGTTCCTATAAAGAATCATCTCTGAGTCTTATTTCCTTGAACTGTTTTTTTTTTTTCCCTCTCACTCTCCTCCACCACTTTCTTTATAATCCCTAGAGAGTCACCCATTTTTTTGCCCAACTAACAGTCATTCACTTTCTCCCTTACCAGGGGTGGCCCCAAATCAATTCAAGTGGCCATCCTCCCCATATGACTCAGGATAAATCTTGATTAGGAATCCAATTAGGATAATCCTGTTTCCTTTGCTAGTACCTGGTTCAGGAATGTGCACATCACTGAGTGCCAGTCTATGGATGTAGTCTGCTGGGGACTTCAGGAAAATTTCATTTCTTCTCAATAAAGAGACATATGGGATGAAACATCCTTCCTCTACTATTGGACATTGTGATATCTTATGTTATGCCCAGAACCACGTCAACCATTTTGTAACCCTGAGGGAAGCAAGCTGGGGACAAAACTAGAGGTAGCTGAGAAAAAAGATGGCAAGAACATGGGTTCTTAATGAATCAATGAACCAATGAATTAACAGCACTTGAGCTAACTGGGCTCAGGATTTCTTGGTACGTAGGCTAACAGAAGTTTCTTATTGTTAAGACAGTTGGGGTTGAGAGTCACTACGTACATCCTTGCTGATACAGAGGGCTGCGCTCTGTAGGAACACTGCTATACAACAACCCAGTTATACACATAATTTGCAGATAAGGCAAGCTCTGTATCCCACCTTATATCCTAGAAGAGCTCTTTCCATACTCTGTAAAATACTTCCTCAGAATCGAATGCCCATCGTGGAGCATCTCATGCTGAGTTACCCACGTTAAATTTCATTCGGGCCCCAGTCTCTTTGAGATAACAACAACAACAAAACCGGACGTCTGCTTCCTGGGTATGGCTCCAAAAGAAGCTGGTTTATATATATAAACCAATAGATGGAAATAACTAAAGTTTTATTACATATAATTACCAAAAGCAGTAACCGTTGCTTATCATTATTATGAGATCTAGGGAAGAAAATTTATCGTGAACTTTGTAGGACCTTTTCATACAATCAGCTCCATAAAACTTCAACAGAGTCTCGCAGATAAAAACGGAATAGCTATATGACATTTAAAAGAAACCCTACAGACATGCATAATTTGAATCATTGTGATATTTTTAAGTTTCAGACATTCTGAAATCTCCAAATCAAAGGCATTCTAATATAACTATTAAATATCTCAAAGATGCTCAAATGTTTATTCTCATAAAATATCTGCATCACTGGGTTTTTTTCTTTTTAAACTCACTTTTAGAAATTGAATCTCTACCTAGATTGGGTTGCTGCTGCAATCTGGATAGAAAATTCTGCTTTCTTTCTTTCTTTCTTTCTTTTTTTGTCAGCTCCACCTCCAGCCTCGTTTTGGCAAGGGCTAGGGGTTCCTTCTAGAGTTTAGCTAATAATCCTTACTCAGGAAACCTCCAGATGATCATCGCAGAGATGCTGCTTCAGTTTTTTTCTTTTCAGTTTAGACATACCATGCACAACCTCACTGATGTATAAAACATCAGTACAAAATGTAGAAAAGTTCTTTTGCTTTTTGCCTGCATATACCCTTTTTATGATGAGCTGAGATGTTTTTCCACAGGCAAAAGTTTTCCTAAAGAAAAACTATTTAAAAAAAAAAAGCCTAAAATAGAATAAACAGAAACTTTGCATTCAGATTTTTACAGTTTCCTGCATAAAAATAAGAAGATGCTGTGAAGTCTCTGGGAAAACAAGAAAGCCTACCTAGAACGGTACTTTTAAGAAGGCCTGGGGGATGTCCAAAGTACATGGTGTTGTATAGTTCAAGATTTAATCATTATGGGTCAGATTATCAGAGAGGCCTCCACCCTAAAGTCCAGAATTGTATTCACTATTACCATATTTTCATGAGAATGTTAAGTAAATAAACATTGCCCAACTGTGTGAGGTGGATATTCTGAGAGAGGTAGGAATCATGATGCAAAAATGTTGCCTTTGCATGGTTTCCTCACATTACAGGTATCTAATTTGGTAAATATTTTGAGAACTTGGAATCATGAAAGTACTTTTATCATTGTTATAGTTTTCACCTGCAAACCTTTAGAAATTCATGTGAGCACTTTATCCATGTTAGAACACTGTAAACTCCCTTGTAAAATAATGAAAATAAATCCTGGTTTTTATCTTTTCCTTCTATCGGGAGGTAGAGTTTCCTTTTACTGGGAGTTAGAGTAGTGATCTGATCTGACTGATCTAGGTTTCTGTCCTGACTCTTATCACCTACCTGCTCAATCCATGATGTTGGTTAAAACCACTAACATGTGAAACCCTCAGATTCTTCATTTGTAAAATAGGAAGAAGGACCATAGCTCCCCACACTCACGTCTATCATAAGGCTTTTCACACTGTATTGTAATTGGTTACTTGTCTCTTTCTTGAGATTGCGAGTTTCCTGAAGAAAGGAAGAATATCTTTCTCTTTTAGAGCAGTGGTTCTCAGCCTTGAGGGCAATTAGAATCTCCTGGGGCATTGTTCCCAGTCCCAGCGCCCAAGCTGCATTTAAACAACTTAAACCGGGCTTCCCTTGTGGCGCAGTAGTTGAGAATCTGCCTGCCAATGCAGGGGACACGGGTTTGAGCCCTGGTCTGGGAAGATCCCACATGCCGCGGAGCAACTAGGCCCATGAGCCACAACTACTGAGCCTGCGCGTCTGGAGCCTGTGCTCCGCAACAAGAGAGGCCGCGATAATGAGAGGCCCGCACACCGCGATGAAGAGTGGACCCCGCTCTCTGCAACTAGAGAAAGCCCTCGCACAGAAACGAAGACCCAACACAGCCAAAAATAAAATATAAGAAAAATAAAAAATAAAAAAGTAATAAATTAAACAACTTAAACCATTATTTCTGAGGATGAACCAAGACATTTTTCTTAAGTTTCCCAAGGGATTCTCCTAATGCGAACCAAGGTTGAGAATCACTGCTTTAGAGGCTTAGCACTGGTGTGTGGGCATGTTACATAGAATGAGTAGGTAAATTTAGTCAGTAAATGAGTGAAGATGTCACAGACCACACTGTAATATTTCCCTATCCATCCTCCCCCAGCAGTCTGTGAGCTCATCGAGAGAACCACAGAGTTGTATTTGTTTTCTATCCCCATCTCCTAACACAGTGTCTCATTCACCTTTACATCCCTTGGCATATATAAGAGCTCAATGTTTGTTTGAAATAATTTAACATGAAATAGAAGAAAAGAGTTTTCTTGGTCAATTAATTTTTTTTTTAATTTTTAAGTAGAAGAAGATAGTTAAGAGAAGATTAGATTTTGCTCATGTGTTTCCAGTGAAAGAAGAGAACAAAGAGTTCCACTTCCATACGTATTGTGTGCTAACTCCATAAACATAGAGCTACGTACTTAATAGTCAGTGTACGACAGACAATCTGGCCTTGACTGATTACTCTGAGAAAATCATGAAGCAAGTGGGGAAATATATCCTTTCTGGCTTTTAACTAGACCTCCTTGGGCTCTCCTGGAAGAGCCGAGCACATCATCCAAGGAGGCCAGGCTCACAGCTCATGAACACTAATGTAAACAATGCATCCTTTACTGGATGGCCGTTTATTATACACTGTCCTGAGTAGCCAGTGATGCCTGCTTCCAATTTCAGTGAATGCTTGCTCTTATGTTCCCCCCATCCACAGTGTGAATTAGATGAGATTTACTTGCTCTCCTGGGCTAAATACGGCTAGAATGTTCCTGAATTCTGTGAGACAAAGCCAGAGAGACTCTCATTTTTGAGGATGAAATATTTACTGAATCTATCCTGCAAAATTCTTTCTTCAGCACATAAAATAGCGTAAAAGCACATGTGTATATTTATTTATTTTCTCATTATTTTATTTATACATCTTGGTAAATTCATCTCCTTTAAATATTTTGATAGAATTATCATGACATTTAAAAGGAAATTCTCACAGGAAGTTGTGTATGTAAGTATAAATTGTTATGAAAGCAAAGTTTAAATTAAATACATATATAAAATAAAAACCAAAACATAAAATCTGCCAAGTGTTTGAATAATGATGATTTCATGGTAACTACATCTATACAATAAATTGATTTATTTTCCTTAGAGAGCCACTAGTTCCACCTACTGGAATTTTGACATCCTATTATGCAATTATGTTATTGTACAAATGCCTAGCATAGTAAGACTGATGGCCCAGCTGAACTTAACTTAGCAAGGTTATTGAAGAGCAGATCTTACTGGGTCAGCTATTAGAAAAGATCTGAAGTTCTTCTCATAATTATAAACTGAGAACTGATATATGCCCTGTGTAGAGTCTGCTCTTGTGTACCACAAAATACACACACACACACACACACACACACACACACACACACACAGGGGCAGTCCTCACTTTGCATAGTAGTGCAGGAATGTAAAAATAACCATTCAAGCTGATACCATGCAAAGTGATCTTAATAATCAATGAAAAAGTTCACTGATGAATTCTATGAAACATTTGAAGAATTACCATCAAGCCTTCTCAAACTCTTCCAAAAAATAGAATAGGAGGCAATACTTCCTAACTCATTCTATGAAGCCAGTATTACCCTGATACTGAAGATAGACAAAGGCATCACAAGCAAACTACAGACCCATATCCTTTATGAATATAGATGTAAAAATCCTCAACAAATACTAGCTAACTCAATCCAGGAGCATATTAAATGAGTGTACACCATGACTAAGTGGGATTTATTCCAGGAGTGCAAGGTTGGTTCAACATATGAAAATCAATCAATGCACCATATTAATAGATTAAAGGTAGGAAAAAACCCATGATTGTCTCAATAGACATAGAAAAGTTATTTGACAAAATCCATCACCCTTTCATGATAAAACCACTGAACAAACAAGGACCTTTCTCAATTTGACAAAGGGCATCTGTAAAAAACCCACACCTAACATCATACTTAATGCTGAAAGACCGAAAGCTTTCCCTCAAGATCAGAAACAAGACAAGGATGTATGCTCTCACCACTTCTACTTACATTGTATTAGAAGTTTTACCCAAGGGAATTAGGCAAGAAAAATAAATTTTAAAAAGTCATCCATATTGAAAAGGAGGAAGTAAAATTTCTCTGTTCATAAGTGATATGATCTTATATGTAGAACAGAATTACTGGAACCAATAAATGAGTTCAAAAAGTTGCAGGATACAAGATTGTACAAGATCAAAATATAAAAATCAATTGCATTCCTGTACACCAGCAATGATAATGTAAAAATGAAATTAAGAAAAATATTTCACTTACAATAGCACTAAAAAGAATAAAATACTTAGAAATACATTTAACCAAAGTACAAGATGTGTTCACTAAAACTACAAAACATTGTTAAAAGAACTTACAGAAGATCTAAATAAATGAAAAGATACACCATATTTATGATTTCGGAGACTTAATATTGTTAAAATGGCGACATTCTCCAAACTGATCTGTAAATCAATGCAATCCCTGTTAAAATTTCAACTGCCTTTTTTTCAGAAATGGTGAAATTGATTCTAAAATGCACTTGGAATTGCAAGGAACACAGAATACCCAAAACAATCTCGCAAAAGAAGAACAAAATTGCAGCAATCACACGTCTCAATTTCAAAACTTACTACAAAACTACAGTAATCAAAACAGTGTGTTACTGACATAGTGGTAGACATAAATGCCAATAGAATAGAATTGAGAATCCATTTGAGGCCATTAGTGGCTGAGAACTAAAGTATGTCTACTAATAACACCCCCAGCAGCTGGGGTAAAATTTCTCTCCTTGAAGAGGGAGTTGAATGGTATATCTCTGTAGCCACCTTGCTGATGCATATGATTACATTAAAATTAAAGATTTTTGTTTGGTGAAGAACACTTTGGATCAAGTTTATAAGCAGGAAGCAGAAAGGGTGAAGATGTCAACAATGTCTATAACTAATAATTACTAATATCTAGAATGTACAAGGAATTCCTGTAGCAATCCCAACCAAAGAAAGATGGACAATGGATATAAATGGGTAATTTAGAGAAAAGAAAACCCAAGCATGAAAAATATGCTTAAACATAATCAGAGAAAAACAAAATAAAATAAAAGGGAGATACACCTTCATACATATAGATTGGCAGAAATAGGAAAGCTGGATAACATCGAGTTGGCCTGGATGTTGGGATAGAGCAATTTGTCTGAAACAGTCCTAGTTTACACTTATTGTCCATCATAATTATTAATATCTGCTTTCATTGTCAAAAGTGTCTCCATTTGGACAATATATCACATGATCTCCCTGGGATAGAGGAATCATCATAGACTGCTGGTGTAATGTAGACTGGCGTAGCCATCTGGGAAAACAATCTGACACAGTATTCAGTCACATTAAGTATTTAAATAACTTGTGATGCAGAAATTTCCCCCTGGATGTCTGGATTATGAGAAAAGTATGTATGTGTGTGTGTGTGTGTGTGTGTGGATAGATAGATAGATAGATAGATATAGATATATAGAGAGAGATATAGATAGATGATAGATAGATAGATAGATAGATAGATAGATAGATAGATAGATATAGGAAACTCTCACAAAAGTCCATTAGAAACATGTATCAATAATAAGCTGGTCAGTGTAGCGTTATTTGTAGTGGCAAAGAGTTAGAAGCTATCTGAGTATCCATAACTGGGAGAGTAGAAAAGTAAAACCTGAGGACACATGAGGAGCCATACAGCAATTAGAAGCAACACAAAAGATGTAAACATAAGAGCACAGATGGATACTTAAGACAATGCTGAGTGAAAACTTTTTTTTAATAGCATGATAGTATGTAGGATGACTCCCACTGACCCACACTATTGTACAATTCTCTCCCCTTGTCTATGGGTGGGATCAGCGAATATGGTGGGATGGCAGTTCCACGATTACATTATTTTGTGTGGCAAAGGGAAAGGGGTTTTGCTGATGTAATTAGGGCTCCTAATCAGTTATTTTGATTTAATCAGAAAGGTTAAATCAATCTTTCTGATTAAATGAGTGGGCACCACCCAGTGGTCAGAAGCAGACACCTTTCACATTATAGCCCCAATCAGGACTGTCCCTGAAAGATCATGGTGAAGGGAAATCCACCTAATGGGCAGAAATTAGAGCAGCATATTTGCCGCCTTTGTCAGGACTGGATATGGCCAGAGATATGCATCTGACTTACACACAGTGACTAATAGTTTGGTTTGACAGTTAAGGACAAGGTAGGACTAATCGATGCCAAGAACGACTAGGGAAGAGGTTTGTGGCTAGACCTACAGAATGAGCACAGAGTGTGAAGACATCTGCTCACCAAATGGCCTCCATTGCAGGTAGGACTGCAGAAGGTTTGCTTTCCATACTCACAACTTTGTGCTCTGCTGGTTTAGAGGTCTTAGTTCCCACAGGAAGAATGTTTATACCAATAGACGTAACAATTATTCCACTGAACTGAAAGTTGACACTGTCAACTTGTCCATTTCTTGGTTCCTTATGCCATTGAGCCAATAGGCGAAGAAGGGGATTGCTCTAATGACTAGGTTGACTGATCCTGACTGATCCTGCTGCCACAAAATGCAGGTAGTGAAAACAGGAGACTCATTGGGATGCCTCTTAGAACTTACATTTCCAAGAATGAAAGTTAATGGAAAACCAAAGTAATAATAATTTAAAAAAAAGACAGAACCACTGAGGATTAAAATCTTTCATAAATGAAAGTATGGGTCCTTTGGCCAGGTACAGAACTAGCTGAAGTACCAGCTGAAAGCCAAAGAAACATGGAATGGGTACCAGAAAAAGAAAGTTAGAAATATCAACTATAGCCTTGTGACCAGTTGTAGAAACATGGACAGTAGTAGCAGCTATATATTTTTATCTTCCTTGCTTATATATATATTTCTATTTCTATTTTCCTATTACTTTCTATAAGGAATGTTGGTGTTAGTTAAATTTGCAATTTAGTGTTTTTGTAACTGAAATACAAGAGTAATTAGTGGCCCATACACGGAAACAATACCTGTTGGAAAATTAGGTCTCCTTTGTCGGGGGGCAGGTTGGGGGGCGGTGATGAGAGGGTTAGAGCATCTTGTGAAGAATAGTTGCGACTTACTAGGCAGAAGCATAAAGTTCTTGTATAAAAGTTCTGATATGTGTAGGAACACAGTATTACACCATTGTTCTTTAACTCCAATTTTCCCCCTTGTAGATCTTACTTTGTAAAACTAGGGCTGAGATTCTTTAGATTACTTTGTCAGTTGGATCCTTATTAAATTCTGTCAAAAGAGAGCCTAGAGAGAGACCAGAAGACAGGGAGAGCCCAGAGAGGTTTGGTCCTTTTTATTTGCTTGTTCTTCCTGTCGGTATCATGCAAGCAAAGGTACTTCACCCTGGCCACAGCAGTTTGTCTCAACCTCCAACTTTTTTTGGCACTTCTGGAGCAGCCTCATTAGCCCTGGTTCCCTTGGAAGCACCAGCTGCCAATGCCTCCTGAGCTTTGAGTCTCAACTCTTCAAGACTATTCCTCTTACCTCAAGGTATTAAGACTAGCTGAGCAGCACTTTCTCTACAGAGGTCTGAATCCCCTCTCCCTGGGGCCCCTCGTCCAAACTCTAAAGTTTTAGTAGCCTCAATATTTCATATTTACTCCCCCAGCCCTACTTTTTGCTGCAATTATTACCTCTATTATTCATTAGTTTTCACTTTTTGCATTTTCAGCTCTCCAACACCTGTGTAATCAAACCCATAAGTTAAATTATTTGTTGAAATACCTAGTGTGGTTTCTTCTTTACCTACCGGAGCTTGACAGATACACACACGAGAGAGAACTATGAAGCAATTATAAACAATAGATTAGATGTACACATAGCAACATAAATAAATATTAAATATACAGTACTGAGTGAAAATGCAAGAAACAGAACAAGATGTTCAACACAATGTCATTTACATGAATTGAAAATAATTCCTTCAGAAAAACAACACGTATTTTCAAGAATACGTGGAATTCTTGGTGGGAATGTAAACTGATGAAGCCACTATGGAAAACAGCATGAAGTTTCTTTAAAAAGCTAAAAATAAAACTACCATAAGATCCAGCAATCCCATTCCTGAGCATATATCCAGAGAAAACTATAATTTGAAAAGATACACGCACCCCACTGTTCATTGCAGTACTATTTATAATAGCCAAGATATGGAAGCAACCTAAATGTCCAATGGACATATATACAATGGAATATTAGCCAGCCATAAAAAAGAAAGTTAGAAATAATGCCATTTGCAGCAACATGGATGGACCTAGAGATTATCATACTAAGTGAAGTAAGTCAGAAAGAGAAAGACAAGTATCAAATGATATCACTTATATGTGGACTCCAAAATATGATACAAATGAACTTATTTACAAATCAGAAACAGACTCACAGACATAGAAAATAAACTTATGGTAACAAATTGAGAGAGAAAGTGTGGGGAAGGGATAAATTAGGAGTTTGAGATTTAAAAAGAAAAAGAAAAAAGAAAAATACATGCAAACATATTAGAATGGTGACCTATGAGAAAGACAGGAATCTGAGTGAGGTATGGGGATAAAGGAGAAGGGAAGAAGGAGGGAAGGAAGGAAAGAAGGAAGGAAGGAAGGAAGGAAGGAAGGAAGGAAAGAAGGAAGGAAGGAAGGAAGGAAAGAAGGAAGGAAGGAAGGAAGGAAGGAAAGAAGGAAGGAAGGAAGGAAGGAAGGAAGGAAAGAAGGAAGGAAGGAAGGAAGGAAGGAAGGAAGGAAGGAAGGAAAGAAGGAAGGAAGGAAAGAAGGAAGGAAGGAAAGAAAGGAGGGAGGGAGGGAGGGCGGAAGATAGATATGAGAAGGGCTTTGCATGACCCAACGATAATGCTGTACCATGAACTGAGATGTATGATTAACTTAACCCTCTGCCCTTAAGAGCATGAGAATCATGAAAGAGTCATGGCTGTTTCAATTTCAAGCGACAGAAACTCAAACTAACTTCAGCGGAAAAAAAGAGTGATTTCTTGGCTTATGTAACAAAAGAATCCAAGGGTAGACTTTAGGCACAGCTGAATCCAAGGGCTTGATTATATCATCTTATGTTACTCTGTCGTTTGCTTTTCTCTGTATTGGTTTCGTTCAAGTATCTCCTCTTCACAACAGAGCTCCTAGAGGATGAATACTTATACCTTAGCATATAGGGTAACCAGAGATTTAACTTTTTTCTTCTTCTTCCTCACCATTTTAGCCAAAATTATGAGGCTGATGTTCATTGGCCCTAATTGGCCTGCTCCGGTCATGTGCCTTTCCTGAACCAATCACTATAGGGTGCAAATACTTTCATTGGTCAAACATAGGTCATTCTCCCCAGATCATGGGGTTGGTCCCGTGGAACCTGTTACTAAAAGCAAATTCTTCACTACAACACCAATCCCATTAAAACAGTTCCAACACTGCCCAATTACTAATAAAGAATTCTACAATGGCACTGGTTTCCAGTAGAAATTTCATATCTGGGTAGATCACAGAGGTAGAGCTGGTCTTTAAAGAGAGGACAAAGAAGGTGACTCATGGCCATGTGGCTATATTTTAGGAATGCTGCAAATTCCTCTTGCCTAAAATATCTTCCCCATCTGCCAACCACAGTCTTAAATTCCAATTCCACTACCGAGATTCATTGTTTGGGGCCTATAACATGGACCCTCCAAGCTGCTTTGGAAAAACATGTAAATACCTCTTAGCATGTATCAGCTTTTCACACCTTGACATTGATTACCTTGTCAGATGGATGATGACAGGGAAGGCAACAAGTGAGGAGTCCCTTCGAGGAAAGAGTCTAAACAGGCTAAAATATCACAAAGGGCAGACCTGGAACTGTGTGATCAGGGTGATGGGGCAAAGTGAAAAGAGTGGCAGGTAACAGGACATTCGAGACACAGCCTATCTGTGTCACAATTTCTCTTGGTAACAACGTTACCCACAACACACTTAATTGTGTGTTAGAAAGGGTATCAGCTGAGAGGATGTTTGGGGATCTAGTCCCTTCCCCTAACAAGACAAGTTCCATGTTGGAGACATGGCCGTAGAACAGCATCTGTCCTGGGTCTGCAGGGAGAGGGGAGATTGTTTAAATAGAAAATGCTCACCAGAAAGAACCTCAGACTCTAAGAACCTTCTTGAAATATTCCTAGCTTCTAATAGTTAAACAAAGATGTTCCCAGAACGTTTGTTGATCTTTTCTATTGACATGAAAGTGCTAGTTCCTAAATGACGTTTTGTTTTGTTTTGTTTTTTTCCAGCTAATGCAGCAACAGTGAGAGAGCAATACCCCAAAGCTAGCTTCCCACGTCATTTGGGACAAGATATTTTCCTTCTTTAGAGGGCCCCAAACTTGAACTCTTCATTACTAAGTTTCTTATCTCACCAGGCCCCATCTTCCTAAAGGGAATTATAACAATGTATAACAATAAAAATCTTCCCAAAAGTTTAGTAAGTAGGTGGAAAAAGAGAGAGAGAGAGAAAGGCAGGAACTCAAACTATCAGCAGTGGTTACCTAAGGGAAGAGAAACGTGATGAAGGTGAAGGTAGTGGAAAAGAAAATGTACATTTTATTCTATATATTTTATTATTGCTTGACTTTTGTTTAGCATGATGGTGTATTCATGAATCCTTTTAATAATTTAGAATTTAGTTAAATTTGCACTTAATTGATTCTACCCACTAGAACTTGTTCTCACGTTTGGGATTAAACTTGACGGAGGCCCGGCCAGCTCTGTGGCCTAGATAAATGCTGACCACATGGAGAAAAAGTATATCCTATAAATGGTCCCCACTGTCTGAATTAAGCTTAAGAATGATGCTCAAATTATATAAAGCCAAGCTGAATAAAAATGCAAAATACTCCAATTCTTTGTTACATCTACTTTTTTCCTTTTTTCAAGAAGAATGAACTACTGCTGTTCTTGAGAGTGTCATAAAGATACAGGTCGGTTATACTGCTCCCCTGGATGGGTTTCAGTTGGTAATAACTGGTTTTCTGAGAGGTTTGAGTTAAAGCTCTTATGTAAATAGAAAGAGGCTTACATAATGCTCTTTAAACTAGAACTTTGAAGACAATCTGCAGTAGGCATATGAAATCTGTCTGTGCCGCAAATGGCATCTGAAAACTATCAGGAAGCCATCCAAGATTTGGTTCAAGAAAACTGGAAGAATAAACACCCACCGTGCAAGCTTCTGGTGAATCGTTTAACCAAACCGCAACCACAACCAAACAGAGAGTATGTGAGCGATGTGTCTTGGGTTTATAGCAGTGCTAGTAAACCAAAGTGTGTTTCAGCAGCGCTCTTGAGCACAGTTCATTGTAAATTTCTGCGTAAAATTCTCCAGGGGCTGGAGTCATGCCTTCGGCCGTTTCCCTCCCTATAAGGTTAGACAGTGCATCATCTCACGGAAGAGGCTAAACTGGTATCGATTTTCCAATTTCTAAAAGGAGTAACCATTTGCAGCAAAAGCACGCTGGGGGCGGGAGGTGGCGGGGAGGGGTGCTCTGTGTGAAGGGGAAACACACTTCAAACTGAAAGCTCTGAGGAGTGGGGAAGAGGGAGCTGCGGTGAGCGAGCCGCGGCTCCTCTCTGCCCAAGTATCGAGGCTGCGAAGTTCTGGCCACAACAGCTGCGACGCTCTAATTCTGTGGACCTGCCGGGAGAGCTGTTTCTTTGCCAAAAGAGAGAGATTTCTGTATTTCTCAGGGAGGCGGGACGAACCGTCCTCCATCCGTTTTCACTGCCGCCTCACGTTGATCATCCCGATCCTTACGCCCTCCTCTCCGAACCCCATCCTTGCACAGCAGAGAGGGAGAGACCGGGGACGGGGAGCGCGCGCGCACTGGATTTCAAACTCGACCAAACTTTCCAGGAGCCCCCGGCCTTCGCGGGACTCCGTGCAGGCGCCCCTCCCGGCTTCCCCGCCCTGCAGTCCCCGGGGCCCAGAGGAACGGTGGCCTAACTTTCAGGTCCATTACAACCTTGAGATTGAATTGCACCGGGGGCTCGTAGTTCGTGAAGTAACTGCAGAGTCTGAGCGAGCTTGGGGCCGCGCGCTGGGGGCCGGCCGGCCGGACGGCGGGAGGGAGGGAGCGGCCCCGCCTGCAGCCTCGGGAAGCGTCCCGCCCCGCCCGGCCCGGGAACGAGCCCCTCTCCGCGGGCCCCCTCCCCACCCCCTCCGTGGCCACCCTCCCCACCCCGGTCCCGACGGCCCCGCGGGAAGGGGACCCCGCAGGCAGAGCCCCCCGCCGCCCGCATCTGCTAACTGCCCCGACACCTCCTTCCCCTGCCACGTAACACACCATTGATGACCATGTAGACTCGCACTCCCGCACGCCTGCCCTTTCCCCAGAAGCCTGAAAGTGGCTGAATGGAAACACTGACACGTGAAAACTCTATTCTGAGTGACTTAGCATCCGCCGCCTTGAGGTTTTAATCTTGCTCGGCTCGTCCCGCCTGGCGCTCGGGGCAGCTGTCCGCAAGGTCCCGGCGTTCTTTACTGCCCCCGGGGAAGGTGAGGGGAGAAGGATGGGGGGAGGAGGAAACGTGAGAGGTCTGGGGCCACTCGGAATATCCAAGAGGACACTCCAAATCCTAATCCCAGGAACTTAAGTCCCGTGCATTGTTTCTAAGCCAAATGCACATGGCAGCTTTCTTCGGAGCCCTGCGATCCCCAGATCACGTCTTAGGAACCGGGAGAACGGACGCGCGCGCCACCCCTGACCATCTGTCCTGGGGTTGAGGGGCGGTGCGGGTACTGCTTGCCCTAACCCTGCCACCCTTCATCAGCAGCAGGTTTCCAAGTACGGAGACCCACACACACACACACACACACCTGGTCCTCCTCCCCGCCCTGTGGCAGTCGCCCCGCCCTGTGTTGCCCCAGACAGGGTCAGACTGGGGCTAGACTGGCCTTGAAGGCGTGGACGCCTGTGGCCAACAAGGTCTGAGATTTCAAAACGTCGGGGCACTGCTGGGGAGAGGGCAGACAAACCTCTTATCAGACCTCTTCACGAAGGAAATGAGTGCCCATGTCTTGGCCTTTGGTTGTTCCCCACCTAAGAAAACCTTTTTTCTTTTGCAAACACAACATCGAGGATCACTTGCATCCCTGCAAAATTCTAGCTTAGACGTTTTTTCTCAAAGGCGTTCGTGGTACGTTTTGACAGGACTTTCCTTCCTTCTGCGTGCCTGCAGGGATCTTCCCGCCTAGTTTTCCCTGCCTGAGACACTGACTGGTGGCCCAGCCTTCTCCCGGACAGTTGCAACGGGTCCCTCTGGTGCTCCAGGTCTACTAGGGGACCACCCACCAAGCTCCCTGCTCTCCATCCACCACTGTCTGTACCAGGTGGAGAACGACTTTATTCTCTACGGTATGACCTCCAACCCGATGGCTCTTCCTGATGAAGCCAACGGAAGAAGGAAAGGAAAGCAGTGTAGATGGTGGCTGGACACTCCAAAGGTTGACCTCAGAGAAGGAAAACCTTCCACTACTGCCTCTCCCCACCTTGCATTGTATCCCTGGAACCTGGAAATGAAAATGGAAATTGTTTGATGTATGAGGAGACTTTATCTAATTAGGGCATAAGAAATTTAATCTTTCCAGCGTGGAGGTCATATAATTAATGTTAATTTAACACTCAAATTCTCAGTCATTAATTTTTATTCTCTTAAATGCAGTTTGGCAGGTGCCCCTGATCCATGGCAATGGATTTTACTGGATGTGAGAGCACACTTGGTCTTAGGAGTGACTCACCACAGACCTTCCCATCCTAATAACAAGATCACATCATGTATGCATTATTAAGCCACGTAATTGAACGGTCCATAGTTTGCATATCAGACTATTAAAATAATGTGTTTTGCTTTTCTCTGAACACGAATTGTTCAAGCCTCTGCGAATCTGTGGCGATTCTGATAATTATCACCAAATTACTACAAATGTTCTCTTCATTAACGTGATTTCTTTCAAGCATTTTTAAAAATGTGAATATTATTATGAATTAAGGAACTTCTTACAAAGTTGTGTCAACTTTTTTTTTTTTAAAGACTTGTCACTTGGAAGGAAAGGATATAGTTTAAATGGAGGAGGGAGAGAAACTCTCTTGCCATGCTTTTCAAATGGCTTCCTCCAGCCAACTAAAAGTTTTCTCTCTAGTTTTTCAGGCAGCTTCTAGGCAAGAGACAGACACAGAGAGAAGAGAGACACAGAAAGAGAGAGAAAGGGGGAGAAAGTGAGGGGGGGATTTAAAAGTCACAAGAGAGTAAGAGAATTAATTTTTTTAAGTTTTTACTATCTGATTCCCTTCTGGTGTAGATAACTTGTCCCCACAAATAAAATCTTACTTTTTACCTGTCCTAGAGTAAACGAATATTCCCCCTTTTAAAAAATACCAACTCCAAATTTTCTAAAGCTAACAGCTCACAATTAACTAAATAGTGCTGTTTTCCCCTAGCTCTTCTGAGCTATGTGGTTGGAGAAATTATAAGCCGTAAAGAGCCTTTATTGTAACCCCTTCACACACTGTTTTCAAAGTTGAATAGTAAGATTTAGAAAGAAAGAAAGAAAGAAAGGAAGGAAGGAAGAAAGAACACTACTGCAAAATAAGAGTCTTTTAAATGTGAGAAATTTGCATCTATACTCCTTTCTAGTCAAATTTCCCTTTGAATGATTTTTAAACTTATAACAACAGGTCATTCTGCCTCTGGTATCATCACTCCCTCCCGGTACAGGGTACAGCGTCGGCGCCGCGCGCAGGTCTCTCTCCTCCGACGGCGCTTCCAGCGCGGAGATGCTGCCATCAGTCCCGGCAAAGAGGGGGTTCTACCCATCGGAATATCTCCCGAGTTTGAGAAGGTTGTGAGATTTTTCCTAGGTAAAATGTGGCAGGGAAAGAGGAGAGAGGGCGAGAGAGAGGGAGAGAGGGGGGAAGAGAGAGGGAGAGAGAGAGAGAAGAGATGGGAGAGAGGGAGAGACTGGTGCATTCCGCCCGCTCCAGTAGTAACCTGCGCGGCTGTTCCCTGCTGGGCTGGATACCCCCTCCCCTCTTTCGGTGCCTGGATCCTCTGGGCCCCTCTTCGGGAGCCCGCAGTCAGCTCTCCGGGGAAGGGGTGCCAGGCCCCGGGCGGCACTTTTATTTTGGCTAAGAGGAGGGAACGCTGCTCCCAGGCCCGAGGGAGGCGAACTGAGCCCTTCTGTTTGGATTTCCCTTCTCGCTATAGCAACCGGCAGCATCCGGACAAAAATGCGCCCTCCCTGGACAATGGCCCGGCCTCCCGCTTCTCGCCCTCTCCTTCCTCCCCCGGATCGCAGCCAGAACCTGCCTAGGAGCTCAGTGGCTCGGTGGCAGGGAACGCCCCCTCCCAGCCCGCGGCGTTCCCCAGCAGTCCCCCCGGAGGTCAGGCCGGGGCGCCCGGACGCCGCCGCCCGTTCTCCCCACCCGGGCTGATGCCCCACGCAGGCCCTGGCCGGGAAACGCAGCCTCCCGGCGGAGCATGCGGGCTCCCACCGCGGACTTCTGCGAGGGATTGTGTGGGTGGTTGGCGGGCCCGGAGTAGCACAAACTTCAGCTTTTTTCAGGGTTATAAAAAAAAAAAAAAAAAGGTTAGTATAATGCACGAAGGAGACTACTCCCCCCATCCCCTGCACATTCACATAAATATAAGTAAGCATCCTAAACCACGGTCCTAGGCTTGATCTCTTTCTTTCACTCTCACAAGGCTCATTACGTTCCCTTCCGCGCCTATTCATTATTCTCTCCCTCTAACCTAGGGCGTAATATGATCAGGCCTGTGACTCTACCGTGTCCTGTTTTCCTATTTTTGCATTTAATGCTGGGACCCGGCTGCCCTAGATTACCACCGAAACCTCGCAGGAAAGACTAGAGGGGTGAGCTGGTCTCATTACTCCAACCTGACTAAGGCTCCCTTTTTCTGAGTCTTCTTCCAGACAATACCAGCCTCTACGTTCCCAGGACCCACATTCTGGAAACCTGCCTTTTAAAAAATAGTCCTCTCTAACTTCATTAAGTCCAAAAGTGCCCAGAATGACAGCTTTGAATCTCAGAGACCTAGAAGAAGGTCCCGGCCCACAGCTATTACCGCTGTGGTCAACTGTACACAAGAAAAACTTCGCTCCGTGCACCTGGACACTAACAAGAGACTATTAAGGGCACTCTTAACACTTTAGCAGGGATTTGCATTCGTGCTCTGTTGAACCAGAATAAGAAAAATGAAGTCCGACCTCAACTAAATGCATCTTTGTTTCCCCCAGCGATGGAAACCCAGCCCTAGACCTTGGACAGAGTCCTCGTGAAATACGCCCTCCCCCCAGCGCCTGTGCGAAAGTGTGTGGGAGTGCTCTTGCCCCTTGCTTTCCGCTTCTCAGATTGTCCCAGAGGATAAGAAAGGGAAGGGATGGTGGCAAGGACTTCATCTCAGTACATCTCCAAAAGCTCCAGAGCTGAGGTGGTTTCTGTTGAAATCACTTTTATGTATCAAAGAGTTGTCATTTCCTCCTGGTGGCCATCCACCTGCTTTAGGGCAAGGGATGGGGGTGGGAAACACCTTCAGGCTCCACTGTTAGGAAGTCATTTAACTGATAGTCCTTTGAAAACGAAATTTCAGAAAGGGAACTAGGAGCCACCAATCCCCTCGTGTTCTGTTCCTGATATTTCAATATAAACAAGCTGTATTATCTCCAAATAGAATTTGTCTCGCACACTGATGGAATGTGTCCTTTATGCTTTCTCCCCCGTAAGGCCTCAAATTCACCACTCAAAATTTAGCAGGCTTCCTTTGGTAAATTACCCAAAGTAACCCCTGAAACAGCGAGACTGCCTGGGCGATGTGGTTTTAGAAGTCTTTAAGCCATGCCTGTCTATAAAATATTCACTTGTGGACTACAGAGGGGGTATCATTTTTAATGATGAGATTCAGAACTGGAAGAAAAGGAGAAAGAGGTTAATATCCATGAATTCAAGTAATTTCATTTCAAAACACTGAACTTAGAACATTACATCTCACTGGTTTACACAGTAGTGAAGATAAAATAGAATCATCCGTATGTGAGGCATGGACAAACACAGAGTTGCCAAGAATATGAAGAATGGGAGTTTCAACTTTCAGAAAACTTTTCCTTCTTCAAGACCGTTTATGACATGGAGACAGATGCACATTTAGAAACTTGTAAAATGTATGTATAGATAGTAACATATAAATCTATGTGAGATTTTTTTAATTGAGGAGACATTGTGCTCCTACATAATTAAAGATATTAATTTCTGTCCTTTTTTTAAGGTAAATGTTTATTGTTTCTCTCACAAGAACTGGCAACTTGGAAATGCATGTTCCTTGCTCCTTATAAATGCATCCCCAAGCCTGCAATTCTTCGAGCTTTAAGGAGGTTTTCATTAAAGGAGCTAGCTGCCTCTTTGTGTGGATTGGCTGTTTAAAGCTGCAGCTCTGAAGTGGGAACCTCAGTTTTGACATTCTGTAGGCCCTTAGCAAAGAAGTTCCATTAAACGTGTGAAGCTCAAACAGCTTCTGGGAACTAGCAGGAGAGCAGAAAGCACAGGAATGAATGACTGAGACAAGGGAGGAAGAGGAGGAGGAGAGGAAAAGGAAGAGAAAGAGAAGGGATTCACAGAATCCTCCTCCAAGGTGGATACATTAAAAAGGAAGTCCCAGTAGGCAATTTTACCCAAGTTTAAACCAGCTGCCACCTCCTAAGAAAATTTCCTTCATTTTCTGATTTGTTATCATAAAACTACATCAATAAGAAATAAATGAAGATCAAACGAATACCGTCTCACCTCTATTTTAATAACTGTGTCCTTTCAGCTCCATGTATGGGAGTGATTATGGCGGTTTTTCTGCCAAGTCCTGGTATAGAGAAATACAATAAATGATATTTTACATGCGGTGTGAGTGTGTTTACTAGATGAACCAAGTTAATAAATTAGAGTTCAGGTTACAATGCATAGGTTGATACCATTACTGTTACTCAGGTGAAGACTTTGGGGGCCTCAGGTCAAGGTGCTGGGCACTACCAAGACCCAGGCCCGGCTTGCTCTTTCGAGAAGTGTGACAATGTGGGGATAAATATCGGTCTTTGGGGTTTAGCTCGGATTCGCTGAGTCGTTTCTCTCCAGGCAGTGCAGGAGGGAGTCCGCACCAATTCCTTAGACTTGTCCAGGTCAGGATACCGACTCAGTAGAGCCCTTGCTGGGACCTAGGGGAAGGGGATGGGCTGACGCGGTTGCCAGGATCTCCTCTCAGGGCGCCTGGAGCTTGTTCTCGAGGAGGGGGCCCAGGGGACCCCTCAGTCAGCCCCGGAGGCTGCGAGGCCCGCGTGAACCGCCTGCTCAGCCTTTGTCCTAGCCAATGATCTCGGGGAGCTGTACTGGAGTGAGGGAGATATCAAGACACCTTGTCAGTTCAAAGCATTTTAGGGTTGTTTGAAATCCTCTCCTCGTCAACGTAAGCAGCCTCTGTATTTGAACAGTTGCTTTGAACAGTGAAAGGGAATGAGCTGAATCGAAACCTGGAGGTGTCCCTCCGAGACACCTTCAACATGCTTTTATGAGGGTGGAGAAAGGCAGGCAGACGTGCGGACTCTGCTCCAGCGGGGTCAGCCGCAAAGAAAGGAGCCCACGATGGGGGGAGAAAGGTAAGGGAGGACCGAGAAGCCCCCATCTGGGGCTGAAACCTCAGAGAGCCCAGGTTCCCGGAGCCCCGGGGAGGGGCAGCGCCGGAAGGCAGACTGGAAGCCGAGGCTACTCAGGACCCGGCGTTCGCGCCAACCGGGCCTCCGGCGACAGCCGGGGAGGCGGGAGTGGCGCGGGGGGTGGGGGGGGTGGTACCCAGAGCCACTGTGCGCGCCCAGCCCAGCCCAGCCGGCCCGGCGATTGGCCCGGCTCCGGGGGTGGGGGTGGGATGCAGAGGCTGAGGCCCAGGAGTAGGGCATTGCTTTGTGTACTCCCCGGGATTTACTGGGTGTATTAATCCGGTAGAACCACCCGGCTTACCCTGTTGGGAACGTTTCGGCTCCGTCGCCTGCCAGCGAAATGAGGCGGGGGTGGGGGTGGAGTGGAGACCCGGGACGTCAGCGTGGCATGGATCTCCGAGCAGTAATCGCCAGTGAAGTCCCATTGCAGACAGGAAGTTGGGATGTACACGTGCAGCCTATTCTTGCTCCCCTACCCAACACCCCAGCGCCCAAAGCCCGAGACTGGGGAAAGGGAGGCAGAAGGAGAGGAGGGAAGGGGACTTTTAAAGTGTCTCTGAGTCAGGCCGCCTCGGTTCCCTCGGAGATTGGAAACCTTTCTCTTCCCTCGAGTGTTTCACCCCACCGGCTGCAAAGGGCCTTGTCCCTTGAGAAATGAGAAATCAAATCCAGAGAAAAGCAGACACCTGCCCCGGAAGGCGGAGGGTGGTGAGCTTGTTCAGCGCCCGGACGCGGCCCTTCCCGGAGGCTGGATCCTTCCATCTGTGGGAGCTCTGAGTTCTCCCAGCCGAAAGGCGGGGAAGGAGGGCAGCCGGGGGGCAGGGGGTGAGAAGAGGCGCGGCGGGCCGGGCGGGACGCGGCTGGCGAGCGGCCTTGCGCTCCCAAAGCCCCGGGAGAGCCAAGAGCCCAGCGCTGGGGACTCGGAACTGCTGCGGAGGGAGGCGGTCCTGCCCTCCGCCCATCCCCTTTACTCTCAGTGGAAAAGCCGCGGGCGCCAGCCGCAGAGTCTGCGCGCTCCGGGGCTTGGACTTTTTCATTTTTTCGTAGCCCGGCAAAGTTACGGGATTCCTAGCAGCCCCCAGGCGAGCGGCCGGAGTGGCTCCGCGCTTGCGCGGGAACCCAGCGCCACAAGGTGTGTGTCCTCGCCTCGCCGCGCGGGTGCGCGCGTGGGGGGATGCAGGTCCATTCCGTTGGCGGCCTGTGGGCTCGCCCCTCCCCTAACGATTTCTCTCTCTTCCACACACACGCTCGTAAACAGAGGGCACGTGGAAATTCTCAGCCAAAGCGCCTTGCCCGGGCGGGTGCTCAACGTGGTGATTTATAAACAGCTCAGCCACTCCCCAAAGGCCTCCGCTCCTCGTTAGTCATGATGAATTCTCTGGCCCGTTCCACTTTGCTGTCTAGATTAAGATGCTCGGAGGCCCCAAAGTGCTCCCCTTGAGCGTTGATTTGGCTTCCCTCACAAACCCACGACCACCGGCAGCGCCAGCGCTAGCGCTACAACGCGCGAGGCCGAGGGTGAGAGGTGGGGACGCAATTCACTTTCCCTGTGGTTTTTTGTTTGTTTGTTTGTTTCCCTTCCCGGCAGCAACTTCTGATTCGTTTTGCAGTATCCGTCCGGTACACTCGGGCCTGCGCGGTGGTTCCGCTGCTCCAGCACGGGTCCGCGCCCGGGACTCTGCTACCCGGCTAGCAGGCTCCGAAACCCGCGGCAGGCACCTGCTCCCGGCGGCTACGGCACTGACGGCGCGACGCGCTCGCGCTGGAAGAGCTGTGCTGCCAGGGCAGGGTCCCGCAGTCTCGCTCTGGAGTTCACGGCTAAAGGCTAAGCACGGAGCTTCGCCAGTGAGCGCCTGGGAGCCGAGTTAGACCAACCCACCAGCTGGCGTCCGCCGAAGTTTAGGATCAGGAAGGTTCCCCTAGTACTGCCCATTTTTCTTCACACGCTCTTCCTCCCTTTCGAAGCAGCTAACGGAAAAGTTGCATCCAAAAGCTCCAGGAGCACGAGGAAGTGCTCACGCAGTCCCCGCGGTTCCGCTTCCTGGAGCCGCCCTTGGTGCCTCCCCCGCACCCGGACGCCGAACACCCCTTGCCAGGCGCTCCTGTAGCCTGGCACAGGGCGAAGGTCTACCGGCTCAGGGTCCTAGTTTCCTAAACCAAAAACTGTGCGCGCGCCCCAGTGTTTGAATGTGTCAGAGACTTTTAGAGTTTTGTTTTCAGTCCAGACCGCTGCGCTGTCAGAGCAGGCAACTCCGCTCCTGGACAGGAGTCTCTTACAAGCCGAGGCACGGGCTGAGCCTGCCTCTCGTGGGGTCCTCATCCCGAGGGGCTGGAAGACAATTAGGCCTGGAACCTAAAAGGAAGACATCCTACGCTAGCGGCGGGGTGGAGGGGAAGAAGAGGACCTTTATTGGGGCAGAAGTGTCCGCACACCCTGGAGCAAGAAGCTCATGGGCACTGAAATTCTAACTGTGGGGGAAAGGAGACTTCAACAGGGGTGTCTAGTCTGACTTCTGGCTCTAGATATGAGACGTTGGCGTGTGTGTGTGTGTGTGTGTGTGTCCCAAGGTGAATAAAAATCGGACTCCCCCTGGCTTGTTGGGACTCAGCCTTTCTCTTCTTCCTTCTTCAGCCCCCTCTCCCGCCCTATTGGGAGGAGTAGGTGGACTGACATCCCCCTCCCCTCCGCCACCCAAGTCTTGCAAGTGTCTGTGGTCGATAGATGGCTGGGGCGCCCCCCTCCTCCACCGGGACCGCCCGGCGCGTCTGCTTGGGAGACAGATGGGGGGCGGGCCCATCCTAGGGGCGGAGGAGGCCGGGGGTGGGGGAGAAGGGGAGGTGAGAACTCTGAGATTCTGAATTGGGTGGAGAGGGGGGACCGGAGGAGGGCTAAGAGGACTCCGCGCCCGGGAGGGGAGGAGGAGGGGACAGCTCTGCGCCAATCAGTGGCGCCGGCCTGGGAGGTTGCTAGCGGTATCCACGTAAATCAAAGGGCGCGGAGCCAATGGGAGGGGGCGGAGGGGGCGGGGCCCAGGCGCGTGCCGCTGCGAGCTGGCGCTGCCAAGAGAGCGGGAGAGAGCTGGAGAGAGCAGGGAGAGGGGGGGAGCGCGGAGCTAGTCAGAGAGTGAGAGAGAGCAAGGAGGGAGAGGAGGAGAAAGAGAGCGAGGGCGGGCGGGAGGCGGCGGCGGCGGCGGCGGCGGCAGCAGTAATAGCAGGAGCAGCAACAGAAGGCGTCGGAGCGGGCGTCGGAGCTGCCCGTTTGGGAGAGAGGAGAGAGACAGAGAGCGAGCGAGGAGAGGAGCCCGAGGCGAAAAAGTAACTGTCAAATGCGCGGCTCCTTTAACCAGAGCGCTCAGTCCGGCTCCGAGAGTCATGGCGACCGCAGCGTCTAACCACTACAGCCTGCTCACCTCCAGCGCCTCCATCGTGCACGCCGAGCCGCCGGGCGGCATGCAGCAGGGCGCGGGGGGCTACCGCGAGGCGCAGAGCCTGGTGCAGGGCGACTACGGCGCGCTGCAGAGCAACGGGCACCCGCTCAGCCACGCTCACCAGTGGATCACCGCTCTGTCCCACGGCGGCGGCGGTGGGGGCGGTGGCGGCGGCGGCGGGGGCGGGGGTGGCGGCGGGGGCGGCGGCGACGGCTCCCCGTGGTCCACCAGCCCCTTGGGCCAGCCGGACATCAAGCCCTCGGTGGTGGTACAGCAGGGCGGCCGCGGCGACGAGCTGCACGGGCCGGGCGCCCTGCAGCAGCAGCAACAGCAGCAGCAGCAGCAGCAGCAGCAGCAGCAGCAGCAACAGCAGCAGCAGCAGCAGCGGCCGCCGCATCTGGTGCACCACGCTGCCAACCACCACCCGGGGCCCGGGGCATGGCGGAGCGCGGCGGCTGCGGCGCACCTCCCGCCCTCCATGGGAGCGTCCAACGGCGGCTTGCTCTACTCGCAGCCCAGCTTCACGGTGAACGGTATGCTGGGCGCCGGCGGCCAGCCGGCCGGGCTGCACCACCACGGCCTGCGGGACGCGCACGACGAGCCGCACCACGCTGATCACCACCCGCACCCGCACTCGCACCCGCACCAGCAGCCGCCACCCCCGCCGCCCCCGCAGGGCCCGCCCGGCCACCCCGGCGCGCACCACGACCCGCACTCGGATGAGGACACGCCGACCTCGGATGACCTGGAGCAGTTTGCCAAGCAGTTCAAGCAGCGGCGGATCAAACTGGGATTTACCCAAGCGGACGTGGGGCTGGCGCTGGGCACCCTGTACGGCAACGTGTTCTCGCAGACCACCATCTGCAGGTTTGAGGCCCTGCAGCTGAGCTTCAAGAACATGTGCAAGCTGAAGCCTTTGTTGAACAAGTGGTTGGAGGAGGCGGACTCGTCCTCGGGCAGCCCCACGAGCATAGACAAGATCGCAGCGCAGGGGCGCAAGAGGAAAAAGCGGACCTCCATCGAGGTGAGCGTCAAGGGGGCTCTGGAGAGCCATTTCCTCAAATGCCCCAAGCCCTCGGCCCAGGAGATCACCTCCCTCGCGGACAGCTTACAGCTGGAGAAGGAGGTGGTGAGAGTTTGGTTTTGTAACAGGAGACAGAAAGAGAAAAGGATGACCCCTCCCGGAGGGACTCTGCCGGGCGCCGAGGATGTGTACGGGGGGAGTAGGGACACGCCACCACACCACGGGGTACAGACACCCGTCCAGTGAACTCGAGCGAGGGGGAGGGGCAGAGCGCGGGGCTCCCCCTCCCCTTCGGTCCGCGACCCTTTCCCGGCCCCCTTGTTCCCTCTCTAACTTCTGATTGTTCTTTTCTTTTTAATTATTATTTCCCCGTCCCTTAAAAAGAAACAAAAAAAAATAAGGAAAACAACTAAGGCACTGGACTATCTTTTAAACGGTAGCAGGTGTAATGATATGTTTTGACCTTTACAGGCTAGCACCCAGGCAATGGAGTGGAGTGTCTCATAGAGAGAGTGAGAAGAGAATGTGTGTGTGTGTGTGTGTGTGTGTGTGAGAGAGAGAGAGAGAGAGAGAGAGAGAGAGAGAGATGGCAAGCACTGAGTTAAATACCTGGCAAAACTAAATAAATTACCAAAAAGACAAAAAAATCTACCAAACCGTGAGAAACACAAAACACAGCTCCTGATGCTTGGAGTTGGCACATGCTGCTGTGTTTATTTAATGTGGATCCCCATCAGGAAAGAGGGAAAAATACACACGTTCTTTGATGTAGGCAAAACTTAACCACATAAATTTGCACTGCAAGAAAATTGAAGTTTACATGAACAAATTCACAAACATGTTTTTCTTTCTCCCAGCGTTAATTTTGAAGTTGCCGGGTTTGGTTTGGTTTGGTTTGGTTTGGTTTGGTTTGGTTTTTATTCCTTGGAGAGAGTTGAAGCCAGCTTTTGGCCACTCTCCATCTCTAATGTTCTTGTGTTGCCCCTCTAGTTATTCTTACTGTTTGTGAACTTTGATTACCTTCAGATTCCCCCCTCCTTACATTGGTATAACGTTTATTTGCTCCTTTTACCAAAGCAAACCGATTGACTTCATACAAAATAAATAATTCTCTGCTTTCAGGAAATGTGCATGGTCTACCCGCTTTATCCAAGGCAAGAATTCTGTTTGGAATACAAAAATGAAAGTGAAGCATTGGTTTTTGTTACCAGCCACAAAGTAAACTTCATTTTCAGGCAGTGTTTCTGGGGGAGGTTGAGGAGGGAAGAAAAAGAAAAATCGATAGTGAGTGACTGATTGCTTCATTTTATCAGGCGGGCCCATTGTGAAAGAGCTCAGAGGAAATGTGGAGGTTAAATATATTTCCAGAGTTGTCCAACAGAAGGAAAGTGGCACTTCGAAGAGAACTAGGGAAATATGTATCTTCAGACACCCCTGTACAGTTCTCTGCCTTCGGTTTTAATAACTTAATTATGAGGAATTATTTGTGCTGACAGCAGCAGTTAAACTTTGTTCCTCTAATAGCTTTTGTTTTTTAACATAAAGAAAATAATCTGGGAACTTAATGGTGTATGCATAGACTGTGATTCTTAGCACACAAATACCCATATGCATACAGAGAATATCTCCACTCTAGGCTGACTTTGTCTTCACTAGCTCATTTGTTTATCAAATCATATATAAGGTCCCACACCCTCTTCTTCTGTAATTTATTATAGAAAATACCAGTTTGACTTGGACAGTTTTCCCCCCTCTTTTACTAAAGAAGCCAAATGAAGTAGAAAAAAATGTTATTTTCAATCCTTCCTTTTCTCCCTTTGTTAACAGTTTTAAGTGCGTTTTTTGACCTTATCTTGATGGAAAACGGTTAACTCTCATAACAAAAGACTCTACCGGGAAGTGAAGGTGGAAAAAAAAACTTGTAACTTTATTGAAAATAAATACCATTAAACTGTGATCAGTTAAAATATTAAATAATAATCAGCACAAAAGGGCGCTAAAAGGGAAAACACTTTTTATTCATCTTAAAAGTTTGGGGCTTTTTTTCTGGTTAGTTATTAGACAAATTTTTATTTTAAGAAATTAAATTCTCACTACCAGAAAATTATTGTACGGCATCAGATTAGCATTGCAATCAGTAGTTAATGTTTTAGGAACTATGCTTTATATTGTCTTTTCAAACACCTGTGATTGTTTCATTTTCAATGTTTTTGCAAGATAAATGATGGCTTATAATGGGCATATTTATTTGCCTGTATTTCATTTCCCCCAATGACTGTCACAAGGAGATGGGCATGGAGCTGCTTCGGGGTGCATCATGCCGCCTGTTCCTAAGGTGTGGGAACTGGCCTTTAGTGAAGCAATCCAGAGCAGGGCATAGAGCCAATGGTAAAGCGAGGAAATGAATTTTCACATTCTTATTACCAAGTGGATAAGGTCAGAAGCTGGAGTTCAGGGGACGTGTCTATAGCTCCTCTAACTCTCATAGGTTTACTAAGATGAAAGTTACCACTGAACCTTACCACTATGTATATATGTTTAATATCTGTCTTTTGAAATGCAGAAATAGTTTAAATGTTTCTTTGTCTATTTTCTTTTTTTTTAATGCTACCCAGGGAAATATTTTCATATCATTTTTAAGTGGCCTGCCTCAATGTATATTTATTTCTTTTAAAGCAAAAAGGTTCTGGAAACTGTTTTTCTGTAGCTTTAAATGAGTAGGTGAGCAAAATCTATATGGGATGTAATTTTTTTTGTTCAGTCTCTTTAAAAATACTTTGTTTTGGTACATTTGGTTGTGCTTGTGGGGAAAATAAAAACTCAGAGATCCTTATATATTTATGTTAAAGTAATATTTTATTATCTACATAAAACAGAAATGCACAATACCTTCATAGTTTGTTCTAATTATTGAAATATCTTTATTTTATTTTAAAAATAGTGCCAAGTTTTAAGGGGGGAAAACCCTAGACCTTATACTGACTGAGTTGAGTTGTGTGTAAAACACTTCCCTTCCTTTATACTTCATAAAGTTTTGGAATAAATTTTATACATATACTGCCAGGTTTCATGTTTATAACTTTCAGGAGCTTTTTTTTTTTTAAGAGAGAATACTCTTCTGATTCACTTTTCTTTGCAAAAACTATCAGTCCCAAACCTTGCAGTCACTAAGCCTGTAGTATTCCATTGAAATGGTCATTGGGTTTGAACTTCAGTTTGTTTGCCATTTCATGGTCTGACAAAGAGGTGTTTGTCCCCTGAAATATCTGCAGTGCCCCTGCATCATCTTTCCAGGTTAGCTTTACCTTATCTGATTGTGCTTTTTTGGAGAGCATCCATGGAACTAGGTGGACTTTGATCTTTACCCACATGTCCTCCCATAATTTGGGACCTACAGAAGAGCAAGGCTTAGTAAAGAGGATTATTCTTTTTCATAATTAACAAATATCTTTCAACAAAGAATGATTCTGACAATATGCACTATGTGTGTTTACAAAGTGATTAGAGGTAGGTCCTCTATATTGTTCCTGTTAGGCTTACAGAAAAAGATGGAATTTGCAATGGTTTATACAATAGTGTCTATTTCTCATCAGACAAGCAAACAGGATCTGAAACAAGAAATGAAAAAAAGGAAAATAACATAGGGGAAAGACTCAAGACCGGGATGCTAATAACAAATTGTTTCAGATAGTCATAGATGGAACATCACAAGGTTTAAGGTTAGTGAGAAATCCAAGCAGTGTTGCATTAGTTTACAAGTTTGCTGATCTATTTAAAGTCCTCCTTGGAACAGTGGTTTAAGTATATATGCCCATTCTGAAAGGTAGTTTCTGGGCTTATTACATCTGATCATCTTTTCTAACTCCTAGTCAATATTACCCAGGTCCCAAACAGATTCAGCCAAATGATCTTATCAATAGTCTGAACAAGAAGTGACAGAAAGAAGAAGTGTTTTGTGACTGCAGTCATGCTGATGGGTAAAATGTTTAAGCTGGCTATAGATTTGAGTTCTGCGTCAATATCCCCCTCCGTTGTAAGCAGAAAACAAGCAGCATCTGCCCTCTGCAGGGCATTTGAGTGGACCTTGAGAAGGCTTTTTTTGTTCTTAGCCACAGGGGCTACTGTCTGGAAACCATCACGTGTTAAACGGACACGCCACGGTTTTGACCCATGCTTGCCGTTCAGACTCTAGAGCTACTTGGGCAGTTTTGATGCCCGTTTGGGGAGTGTATGGCATGCTAAGGTGAAAAACTCCATGGCTGCCACTGGGAGAAATTTGTGGGGCAGTCATCCCTAAAATGTTGACTAGCCACAACGACAAACCCTTTCGTTTCCCTAAAGACAATAATGCAGAGCACGGCCATCCTGAAAGAGCTCCTGTGTTTCCTCAAGATAGGTCACTTTTAAATTTTATGGGGTAAGATGGGGAAGAAATGATCGTGTGGGAGAGTTATGCGAAGGTCAGATGGAGGGAGTGACCATAAATAATATTATGCTTGGCACTTCTAAACATTCTCAGTTCCCATGAAGTTACCTCCCTTATATTTCAGATTCAACAACAAAAGCACTCTTCTCCTTCCCCTCCCGCTCCTGCCAGTGGGAACCACACACTGGTTGGCAAAATTTTCTGGTGAAATGGCTTTAATAAAGGCATTCATCTTTTTATCTTCTTATGTCTTCAAAAGCAACTAATAAAGAGATGCAACAGCAACAATGGGGAAAAAATGGCATGTGAGCACATTGGTACCTGCCCTTGTGTGTCTATATGCTGCATTCATTTGCCTTTCATTTGCCTTACTGTGGAAGCGGCTTGGATAGTGCTGGGTTGCAGGGTGAGAGAAATGATCTTTTTATCACCGGTCTCTGTGATTTGTCTTTGTTGATTTTTCAATCAGTTTATAGAACTCTGTTCTAGATTCTATTGAATTTCTAGACAAGTTAAAGAATGAGGTAAAGAACGGAGCTTGTACAGAAAAAGGAAGAAGGATGGTGAAGTGAGGGTCAAAGGTAAAAGTGTTTCTTCGGGTCTGCTTGTATATTTCAGTGAGGCAAAAGGGACGGTGTTTATTTAAAATGAAAGAAAAAGATGCATCTTTGAAGTACTATGAATGAATCTTGACAATATGACTAAATGGGATGTACAGCTAAATTTATACAAATGTTTTCCCTGTTCAGGAAAGTTTACTTTTTCAGTGATGCATAGTCTCTTAACAGGGGGCAGATGGTGTTAGGAGAGAACCAGGGCTCCTGGTACATATTGCCCCTACTTGATTCAGGATGGGAAATAATGCAAAAGTGGCAGGGGCTTGCCACTCAGCTAGCAAATCATGGAATAAACTTGCTCACCTTTGTAGAACTTGGGCCAGAGTTATTTCAATGACCCTTATGTAGATGTGGGTACAGAAGGGCCAGAAAACGGCTTTTTAGTTTTCTTTAAGGCTTTGCTTGGTTGTGGAGATAAAGAAAAATCAGAATATTTTCACATTGTTCCTGTGTTTAGTGGGAAGCTAGGAAATTTGTTTCCTCCTTTTTTTTTTAAGAAAAAAAGTTAATTAACTTTATCATGTAGTACTTTCCCTTTACCATACCAACAACTCTGCTTGGCTTAGCTATTAGAGGTTTTAGACACAATATCATATCCCATCAAAACAACCCTGGCCTCTCTTATTGTTCCTAGAATTCTGGTTGTTGATAACATTAAGATGTATTTCTTTTTTTTTTAATGTCTGAAATGTTATTTAATACACCAGTAAAAGTGCATCTATATCTTAAAGTTCATTTCTTCCACGTCTTTCTGAGTTTTTATAGCTCTTTGTCTGGGATTTGGAGGCGGGGGGTCGGGGGGACTTCCATACGAGGATCGCAGATGAAGAGCCTGGGCTCTGGAGTGGTCTGTGGCTGGCGGCAAACAGCTCTCTGCTCTCAGAATGGGGAGCTGTCATCTAGAAAAAAGAAGAAAATAAATGCCCCACAAAGACTCACTTGTCACTGATTTTAGAAAGACAGGGGAGCACTTGGACCCCATCTGAGCAATATGGAGGGGATTTTGATTGTTATAAATTGTATACGATTAACTCTCGGTGTGCAGAACGACGGCGATAGGAAACCTCGCTGTGGAGTAAATTTGAATCTGCATCCATTTTGATTTGGAGCATATATTTTTCCTCCCACCACTGTTTCCTCTGGGTTTGTTGTTTAAAAAGAAGGAAAGAAGAAAGCCACACACAACTAAATATGGCCAAAGTTTGGCAGCAGAGTGGGAAAAAGAAAAAGTTTCTTGCGGGTTTGTAACACAAATTAGCCATTGTAAATCACTGGGCTTTACGGTTCGGGCAAAAAATCCTTGTGGAAAGTGTTGGGAGTTCTTTCCCTCCTCCTGTTAAGAAATCTCATCCCGTCCGAGGATTTTTGTTCCACAACACAGGATTCTGGAGAGAATGATTTGACATTAACAACTTTGGGTCGTTTGTTTGCTGCCCTAACAATATTCCTTCCAAGTTGTGACAGCGCCTGGGCCAGGCAGGCTAGTGTGCTGCGCGCGGGCGTAGGCCCGGCACCCGGCGCACGGGAGACGCCCCAGCCCCGCTGCGCGCCCCCCACCTCGGGGAGCCCGGCCGCCGAGAGGAAGGCTCAGGCTGCTCGGCCAGCGGGCACGGTTGGGGGGGACCGAATGAAGACGAGCCCGGCTTTTCCCTGACTCCAGCCCCGGCCTTCGCTCCGGGACGCTGAACTGCCCCTGAGTGTTGGCCAGAGATGGAGATTCTCTGCGGCTCCCGCTGCACGGACGCCCCGACCCCTAGGGGGAGGGTGGACAGCCCGGACCTTCTGGGCCGTTCCAGCACTCTCCCTTTCCAGGCAGACCCTGGGAGGCGGAGGGGGGTCGGCGATTGGTGGGTTCGCCCACCCCAGGCTGAGGGTAGAGCTGGTGGTCAGAAGAAGGAGGGCAGATGCCCTGGGTGCGGCCACCGCCCCCGGGGAAGTTGTTCCTAGTCGCGGTGAGTTGGTGGGGCCTCTCTGGGGGCGCGCTTGGCCGGGGCAGAGATGCGATGGGGCACAGAGGCAACTAAGTGTCGAGGGTCCAGGGGCGAGTGACTCTCCTAGCTTTCTGCCTGCGCGGCTTTTCCGCTTGACTCTGCAAAGTTGGGCCCAGGACATGGCTTTGTGCTTGAGAGAGGCAATCGTGGGAGAAGGACCCCCAAGAGAAGAGGGCAGAGGAGGCGACTGCAGGAAAACTGGGGAGGAAAAAAGCTGCCTGTAAAGTAGATAATTTGGCCTTGTCCTGTTTGTCTATTTTGGGGGGAGAGGGGGTGGGGAGATGGGGAGGGTCAAGGAATGGAGCAAGGGAGCCGAGAGCTGGTAAGCGAAGTTCTGAAGCGTGTTCCCTTCAGCCCACACCCATCAAACTTGTGGCTGCTCCCGACCTCAGCTGCCTGCCTCCAGTGGAGCGGAACCGAGTCTCCCAGCGCTGAAACTGGGAGGAAAACGAACCTCTAAACCCTCGGACACCGATCTCTCCCTGCTGGACCTGAAGTCGCTCTTACGTCTACACAGGAGGAAAGTCAGTTCCCCAGCGAAGGGAACCTGGGAGCCCCTCTGGGCACCCCGTCGTCCCAAGTCAGAGCTGAGGGCAGCGAGCGGGGAGGGGCCTCGCCGCACCACCCGAGGCCTGGGGTTCTCCTCTGGGGTGTGGGTACCCGAAGCCCAGGCGGATGGCCCCCTTGGTCCCCCAAGGCACGTGGGAAGGATCGCTTGGTGGGAGGAAATCACTTTCTTAAAACCCTTGTCGACGGGCGCTGGGAGTTCTAGCAAGGCCTTCCGCCTCTGGAGGAGGGGAGGCCCAGCGGGGCACTGGGGCTCTTAGGGCCTGGGGTGCGCGGCGGGGCCACTGAGGTGGGAAGCTGGCCGAGGAGGGGTGGGAAGGAGGCCAGGGCAGAAGCAGGGATTCCGGCGGGGCGCAGGCCTGGGCTGGCGCCCGGCCCGGCCTCCGCCCCGCGCGCCGGGCCTCCTGCTCTCTCCCGCCGCGCCCGCCCGCGGCCACTCACCGGGCCCGGGAGCCAGCCCGGGCGGGGACGCACGCAAACAAGGATGCTTCTATTTACACGCCTCTGCCTGTGGATTTCTAAGACATTCAGCAGGCACAATCATTAAACTAATTTGTATTTGATTGTTTGGGCGGACGGAGGGTAGTTTTATTGCGCTAAGCATTCAAGCAGGCACGCATCGCTGATTACCAGTATACATTAAATAAAGTTGTTTGTACACATTGTCTTACCACATATAGGCAGAGGCTTATTATTCTAATTACTCTAATTAGTGCATTGAAATGTTTTCTACTTGATTTGAGGAGACAGTGATTAGTTCTATTACTTCTTTTAACTCGTATTTTATGGAAAACTGTTGGTGCATGTTCAAATTACTTTATTTGCCCCTGGAATATAACGCTGACCCAAACGCAGTGAACTGCACGGCCCTTGCGGGGCCCCAACTTTGATGTGGGCCTCGGCTTGGAAAAGGCGTCTGTTATTTATTATTGCCCTCCCACCCGCGCGGCCGCGTCTCCCAGAGCTGGGCCCGCCGCCCCCGCCCCATCCTGCGTCCCAGATGCGCGCCCCGCACCGGCCGAGTCCGAGCAGACGCGGGTCCGAAACCTGCTCGGACGCCGCCTCTCTGGCCCGCTGCCCCGCTAGTTCCCCGGTTGCGATTACTTTTAAGAGACGCCCTTAAGCATATTTCCCGTGAATCTGTTTCTTGAGCTTTAATGTTACTATTAATTGATAAGATCAGCTCATCAAACATACTATTTCGGTAGGGAATTGTAATTAAAACCTTAATCCTGTTTGAGACTTTTTTCCCTTTAAATTCCTTTTTTCTTATGGAAGGGGTGCAAAGTTCACTATAAAAAGTATTATAACAGGGAGATTAATTCGTTATCTAAATAACAATCTTTGCTATTGATCCAACGTACTTTCGCCACCTTTTGTTGGTCGGGGAGGCCGTTTAAAAAGGAGAATATGACAAAGCAGAAGATTTGGAGCGAGCCGCACACACTGCGATCCACTTGGCAAAGCCAGGGGGTCTGCGGCCCTCCCCGCTTAACCACAATCCGAGGAAGCTCCCGAGGTGGGTCTTTGGGCGGCTTCGGCGATGCCACGGGGAAGCGCCGGGTCAGAGCCGCAGGCCTGGGAGCGGGGCCTCCTCGGTGATCCTCTCCCCTGGCAGAAGGAGATCTGCTCAGTTTCTAGGTAAATATTCCACCGGTTCTGCTTTTACTGTTAATATTTAAACTCGGATTATCCCATCTCTAAATGCGCGTTCCTAACCTTTGCCGGTGGCGGGGATGTAATAAACCCTGGCGGGGCCGGGGCGTTCAGTCTAGCCCGGTGTCTGCCGCCGCCTCCCGCCTCCCGTCCCCCGCCCCCCGCCCCGCCGGCCCCCCACCGCCCCCCCGGCCCCCGCCCTCCGCCCCCCGCCGCCCTCAGCGAAAGCCGCGCGGGAATGAAATCAGCGCCTCCCGGCAGCTGACGGCTGAGCATCCTGGGCGCTCGCAGGCTGGGGGAGGCCGCCCTTTATCCCGGCCGAGGAGTCCTCCCGGGCTGCAGATGGACTGGGGCAACCCCGCGGCGTCCCGGAGGAGAAAGCGCTCGGCTTCCCGGATGCGGCAGCCCCCAAATGGCGGGTGGGAGGCGGGGAGGTTGGGCGGGGTAGCTGGTGTGATGGTGGGGATCGGAGCCTCTCCAAATCTCTCTCCCCTCCTCGCTCGCCCTCTTTAAAAGAGGTCGTGGCCCCAGTTTGAGAAGAAACCCAAGAATTTCTGAAGCGAAGAGGAGCGTCTGTGCTCCTTGGTCAGCTCAGTGGTCCGAGAGTTTCTTCTTTTCTAAGAGCTTCCCCCCACTCACACCCTCCTTCTTTCCTTCTAACAAAGTCCTCTTCCCGCACTCACAGACTTGTTATGTAACAGTCTCCCAGGCGGGTTTAACTGGAGAATAAAGGACACCCCAGCCCCACCCCCTCTTTCCTTTTCCTTCCCTCCTTCCTCCCCCCCTCTCTTCCCCCGGTGCATCTGTTCTCCAGGACTTCTGTCCTCGCACCCAAGACGGCCGCAGGCCTTAGCCGAGTAGAACTTTGGCGCCCCACAGTGGCATCGGCTCAGAATTACTCTGGGTTTTACAGCCTCCTAATCTGTTCGAATGTTTTGTTGAAGATCCAATTCTCCTTCCCTATCCTCCTCCTCTGCCTCCTCACTCTGCGTTCTTTCCCTCAACTCCTAACCAAACGCTTGTGAAGGTGACTCTATGCATCTGACTCATACAAAGGTTTCTAAACATCCAGTTCTAGAAACTAAGTAGTTTCTAAACCATTCGGTTCCTAAGTAGGAGTTTGAAAAACTGCATCTGCAAAGACCATACATGCAACACCGGAAAAGTTCCCAAACAAAGTTAAGAGGAAAGCGCGCTCCCCCAGTCCTTGGTTCCTGCATGTTTGGACTGTGGTGGGCAAGTCTTCAGTCTCTCAGAGAAGCCCCAGCTTTTCAGGGCCATCAAGACCAGAATACCAGGCTAGAAGCAATGGTTAATATCAGGAAAAAGGGTGTCCAGTAAATGCTATTTTAACTCAACCTAGGTTTCACCTGTGACTTTTTCCTATCTAAGTAGGTTTGTTCAGTTTTAGGGTTCAAAAGAGAGTTTCCATCTGTAACTTGAATAGAGACCCATCCATGAAAAAACTTTCCAAAATAGGGAAAACATCTCCCCCGCTCCCTCAACACCTACCAGGGGTGTCAGTTCAGCATGCAGAGCTGAGCTTTGCTTTCTTCAGAGCCCAGTGAATTAGTCCCTCTTTCACTCTATAGGCCATTTTCACCATGGATGGCGATTTTCCCCTCTGCCTTCTCCCTAGTAACATGACAAGGAGGGAGAAGAGGAGAACAAGGGTCTGGAGGTAGATGGACTTGGAACTGGGCCTGCAGTCAGAACACCTGCATTTGTGCACCAGCTCTGCACTTCTCTGTGAGCAACCTGAGGGAGTCAGTTGATCTCCGAATCTCAGTTTCTTGCTGTGCAGAATGTGGTTAATACCACTTCTTTCTTTCCAACAGGATTTAAGTAAGGCTCAAATGAAATAATGTCCAGGAATGCATATAAAGTGTGAGTCTAATGGAAAGGGCTCTTGTTGCCAATGTCAGTGGAGGCCTCTGCTGTGACTGTCCAGCAAGAAAGGTTTTTAACTTAAAAATAATGATGCAGTCGTATGTCTACCAGAGTGGGGACAGAGAAATGCAGGGATGGCCATCTCAATTGCATTATCCAGGAAAGGCATCACCAATTCTGAGTAGCTTTAAAACCGGGCTGCCGCTGCATGAGATTTTTTGTATTTAGGATGTTCAGGCCCTGGCTTGTAGTTAAAACCGTCGTGAGGGCCTCCAGCTCCACATCCCAGGACTCCTGCAAACCACTCCACGTCTTTGACATCTTACAACCTCTTGACGTTTATTGCATCCTTCTCCGGGAGTCATTTATAGCAGCCCGCCTTAGTCAGGAAGGGAATACTGGGATCATACACTTAAAAACCAATCACACACACACGTAAAGTAGCTGCAGCCCCAAGAGCACTAACCACCAGCAGTTCATCGTGAATAGATACAGGCCTCCCACCTGTGGAAAGCTCCAGCGCTCCAGGGCCACATCCAGTCACTGGGCTTGCAAATAAAGACGGTTTGGATCCAACAGGCGCTCTACGACACTCTGGAGTCGCCCGGAGAGGCGCTGTGGCGGAAGTCGGTCCCCCACTCCGGGGTACCCTCCGCCGCTCAGGGGCCCCATCCCACTCAGAGAGTCCTTCCACCGCCCTAAGGAGTGGCCCGGCCAGTGCCTCCTTCCGCTGGCCCCGGGAGGCCCCCCCTTGGGGCGCGCAGCCGGGAGGGGCCGCGCCGGAGCTGGGGTCCCACGTGCGGGTCGGGTGCGGGCGAGGCGGAGTCTGCGCTCGAGTCCCGCGGGAGCCCCGAAGGCGCGGGCAGGCCCGGGGCGCCCGATGTGCAGGCGGAGCGAGGCTCGCCCCGGGCCGCTCAGAGCTGCACTCCCTCTTCCTGTTGGTAACGTGGGGCGGCCGGGGCTGGGCCAGGGCCAAGTTTTACAAACACTTTGTCTCCCCAGGAGTTCAAGTGGGGAGGCGAGAGGCGATCGGTCGGGGCCCGGAGCCGCCACGCCGAGCGGAGCATCGGGGGCCCCAGCATCCCGCATGCCCGGGACCCGGAGAAGCCGCCCCGCGCAGACGAAGAGGTGGCCCGGCCGGGAAATGACCTGAGGTCCCGCGATCCGCTCCCCGGCGGCCCCAGCCGCGATCCAACAGCTCTCGCCTAGATGGTTTCCTTCTGAACGCCTGGAGGCCCCCTGAGGCTTCCCTGGTCCCGCCGCGCCACGATGGGGGCAGAGGGGCTGCGGAGGCTGCCGAAGACCCCGAGGGCAGCGCGCCTCGTGGGCGGGGAAGGGAAGCGAGAGGGCAGCCGGACGGCCTCTGGGCGGGAGCCAAGGACTGCACACTAGATGCACTGTCACCTGTTTGCAGGAAAAGCCAAAACACTAGCCCCCGGACCGCAGAACTTCTACCAAGTGCGTGGAGTCCTGAACCGAGGTGTGTGGGCACTGCTTCCCGCAACAAGGCGTTGCTAATGCCTGGACGTGAACCCACACGCGTTTCCCAAAGGACACACCCAAGTTCCATCGATTAGGATCCTTAGTTGGAATAATCAAATTTGGAAGGGAAAGGTAATTTAGCACTCTTTTTGTTAAAAAGAGAGAGAGTGTTTTGGCAGAAAAAAGAAAGTGGAGTGGGCCCTCTAGGTAGGAGGCGACTGGCCCCAGGTGAGGCGGGGAAGCGGGAAAAGGCAAAGGGTGAGCTGGTTTGGTCCCTGGGCCAGAGCACTGGAGCCGCCACCCGGCTTGAGAAGGCTGCTAAGGAGCTTCCTATGGAGTTAATTAGTAGAGGGTCTTGAAGAAGTTTTAATTAGATTCGAAAGGCAATTAAGAGCCATTGTAGAGGAGTGATCCGATGAATATCAGGCTTCAGGAAGGAAGAGAGTCGGCGCAGTGCATTGGGTAGGTCTGGGAGGACAGAAAGCAAGAAGGTTAGCTGGGGACCTGCGGGAGGGCCCTGACTCCACAGTGGTCGGAGAAGTCTGAAAGAGACAGCAGCTGATGGAAAGGACGGAGAGAATGGTGAGGCCATGATTACACCTGGGTGGAATCAGTTGGCCCAGGACAGAGAAATGGGAAGCAAGGAGAATTGCAGAAACTGTGTTCAGTTTCAGATGTGCTACTTGCACTAGTTTCTCCCTCCTTCTCTCTCTCTCTCATACACACACACACACACACACACACAGAGTCTCATGAAGCCATCAGGATAGCAGCTTTCTCAGCAACATTTGTCTGTCTATTGAACCTACCTCTAAGGCAGACCCTACTAAAATCAACTTAATTTCAATTCAAGAAATTTTTATTAAGCACCTACCTACCATATGCGAGGCTCTTTCCTAAATGGTGTTTCTGTTAACTGAGCTGGAGAGAATAGGAAGGAACAGAAAATGAACATAAATTAGAGGCCACACATTTTTCATACGTAGTAGGCGGGATCCACGGGCTGCGAAACCTTTACAGAAGGCCCACAGCCAGGCTTCCTGTAACTTCCCAGAAGGAGGCCTGCTTGAGCCATATCACTTCTTTTTTTCATATATCTTCTACCATATATTTTCATCCAAATCTTTATTTGCTTCCAAGGGAGTTAAAGAAAGGAGTCTATTTTAAGGAAATTTAGACATCCGTTAAATTTCCTTCCTTAACGTGTTAAGTCATCTAAAACTAGGAGGGGTTAGGTTTGGGGGTATTTGTTTACATTTAATACTACTTCCCAATTAAAGTGCAGAAACCCCTTTCTAAGATTTCCTAGCCTTCAAAAGATAGGAATGGTATACTGGATTACTTTTTGTTAGGAGGAAAGGCAGGCAATTTGAAGAGGCCAGTGGAATACAAGTATGTCAATATTCTCTTGAATATAGTATAAAGGAACTGAGACTGCCTGACTTAAACGACAGAGCACAAACCGCCTTCCACATCATATCTTTTCCTCTTTTGTGTGCCACTGATAGTCAACCTACAGTGGTTCTTGTTTTTTTTTTGGCCTCGACCAGATATTGAACCTGGGGTCATGACCACTGGACCACCAGGGAATTCCCTGGTGGTTCTATTTGCTATTTCCCATTTAAAACCAAGCTAAGCAGAGGACATTGATTTTTTTTTCTTAGAAGCGTCCTAAGTAATATTCAGAAAAGAACTTTCCACCTGAAAAAGTTTGTTAGAAATTAATATTTGGGGGCTCTTGGGAGAAAAATGAGCAACTATTTTCTGCAATATTTGTCAGAATAAGATATAGTCTTAATATGTTAAGAGAAAGTTTTCTGGAGTACTTTCACAAGCACTTTTTTTAGATGTAGACCTACTACTCCAAGCCCACCCCACCCCCTGCAATATTTTACAAATATGCCGTATAAAAAAAACCTCTCAGGTGCAAATAAGTGGACGGGACAGGCTTTTGGCTCCGAGTTGGAAGATGTATGTGTACAGTGGAGCCTCTCTGCTTGTCATTACCATAATTAATTTGGAAGGAAGAGAAAAGGGTATTGTGAAATGATAGTGCATGGGGGCTGCATTATCAGAATAATCTGTATAGTGAGGCAACATTTTAGAAACCAATTTAAAAAATATTTCTGAGAGAGTTTCAGGTAGCATAGATTTGAATGCTATCTTAATCAGCTGATAACTCTAATGGATACCATTCTCTTTATAATTTTGCAGTATTTCATACAGAAAGATCAAAAGAAAAATATAACAAATACCTGCACACCTACCACACCATTTAAGAAATAAAACATTGCCAATATGTTATTCACCCCTCAGTTATGGCTCCTTGATGGCCTTCTCCTCTCTTCCCCACCAGAGGTGAATGCTATCCTGAATACAGTTTTGCCATCCATGAATTTTAAAATATTTTTCTACATATTTTTTACACATGCATTTCTATTTTTTTATGTGTTAAAACTTTATATAAATGATATAAAACTTTGGAATAAACCACACTTCATAGAAACACTATTAAATATCTCAAATGCAAAAGGCATCTTGGGTACACTGCTATACTTTTCAGACTTACATAATGCAACCTATTGGTTCAAAGGCCTGTATGGCTCTTCCAAACCAGTTATGTTTTCAAAAATTGAAGCTCTGCAGAACAGAGTAAAAGGCAGAATTAGTAATTACAATGTGTTTTTGCCTTTTTCAATAAGAGCAAAATCTCTATATTTTACAAATTATCAGCTTGGTTGTATATATAAGCCAAAGAAAATAGACTGGAATGTATGTGTACTTATAAATAACTGTATGTCCTAATACTTGGCCCTTCAGAAATACGTACTTTCAAATAGAAAGCATTATTTTTCATTTGGAGTACTTTTATAAGTATTACATGGTTCAGGAAGGATTCTACTAATATGCATCACGACAATTTGGAAATTAAGAGTGTACTAGTTTCTTTCTCCATTATAAATAAAAACAAGAGGGAGGTAGATTGTTTCCAAAGCTCGTCACACTGTAACCCCTATCCGACACCCTTTCTGCAATGAGATTTTGCCACTCCTTCCATCAGGTGGTAGAGTTATTCCCCCACCACCATTCCTGCCTAAGCTGGGTTGGTCCTTGCTGTTACCAAGAAAACGCGGCCATAGACATGACTCTACATGGCTTACAAGGTAAGTTTCAAAAGACCTTGTCACTTCTATTTTCGCACGCTTGGAACCTCTGAGGGGAGAGGAGAGATGAGATGCCTCAGCCAACGACCTGACTGAGCCCAAGCCCAGCCAGTCAGCTAGCCGAATGCAGCCACAAGGGCGCTCACACAAGATCAGAACTGCCCAGACCATCCACAGAATCAAGAGGAACAATAAATCATCATTGTTGTAAGCCAGACATTGTGAGGTGGTTACAACGCAGGAATAAATAACTGAAACAAGGTAATATGAGAATGGGCTTGTGCTATAGCTCAGGCACATTTGCGCGGTAAGGTGAAGTCGTAGGAAAATGTCCACAGAGGGAAGTCTTACCAGTTCTGCATCATAGTAAAAACAAATATTTTTTAAGTTCTTGGGGTGCCATTCCTGCCCAACTCACAATCCTCCGAGGTATGTCTAATATGAACAGAGACTTTACACTAGATGAAATTTTTCACACAACCAGTCCAAGTGACTCCCTAAGCGTGTGGGGAGCCCTGAACTCCTCTGATATCAGTATTATTTATATTTGCCATGAGGAGTTTATAATCCAAGTACACAAACACATACCAATTTCCAGAAAAACAGAAACAGATAGGTATTATGTGTCAGCTGACTCAGTTAGAATCCTTAGTTGGAGGAGAATTCAAAGCTAGGAAGAGTAGGGTAAGAAAATGATTTAGCAGTGTTTAATAAAATGAGATGATGGGATCTGGCAGGAAGAAGTGGGATGGTACTCTACAGAGGGAATGAATGGAAAAGACAGAGAACTTGCCGTTTATAGGAAATGGTTGGGAGGAGGAGTTGCTTATTTCTTCAAAATAGTAGGATCTGACTATTAGGATGCTCCCATTTGCAGCTAACTGAAATTCAATCAAACAGGCTTTTAAGCCCTCAAAATCAAAACAAAACCCCAAAGTAAACAAAAATGGGAGTTTATTGGATCAGACAACATAACCCTTCTGAAATGACTCAATCCCGGGAGACAAAAAGCGTCAGCAAGACTGAGTCTGGCTCACTTCCTCTCCTGGCAGCTGAATGCATTCTGGTGCCTGGAGCTGCTGGCTTGAAGTTGTAAGTTTGTACTCTGTACCATGAGGAGCCCTAGCTCGAAGAGTTCCACCTGAGGCCCAGAACTAGTCTTATTGCCCATCTTTTTAAACAGTAAGTGTGTGTGTGTGTGTGTGTGTGTGTGTGTACAGGTGTGTGTAAGGAGGGTTGCAATGCTCTGGTCAGTCCTGAGTTCACATGTCAACTTCTAAAACCAAGGAATCAGCTGCATCCAAACCTTATGTCCTGAGAGTCTGAGAGTTGAGTGTTCCTAAAGAAAATCAGGGTGGTGGTTCAGGAAGGGGTAATATGTGGCTTGAACAGACAAAATAAATGGAATAAAATAAAGCGTCTACTATAGTCAATGTATTTTTAATACAGTAATACTTGTATTTTAATCATCTGTTGGCTATGACTTAAAGTAAGGATACTTGGAGAGCTCTTTTTCTCTTCTATCTTGACTTAGCAACTTAAAGAAATAGGTTATATCAATATTTGAGTTACAAAAGAGAAGGTTATTTGTCTCTTACCCTACTGTTTCCTTATTTCTTACTGTAGAGGTAATAGACCTTTCTAGGAAACTACCCTTAGAAGATTAAAAGATTTCATCTAAAAAATGTACTTATTTGAAATTCTACAACATTCTTAACGAAAAAATATTATCTGCATAATTACATTAAATGGCTTCTGGAATACATTACCACTAATGATGCTAATAGAGTTAGTCCAGATGCAAACTATAAAAACATCCATTATCTTTTGTCCTTGAAGGAACTTCAAAAATTGCTTTTTTCCTGGTAGGAAGCCTACAAATGTTATACTCTAATTTCTTGTATGTTGTTTTGTAAACTGTTCTACAGAGCCTGATAACTCACAGAAGTTTCTGAAATGATTCTGAAAATATATCCCATAATTTTGTACTTTTTTCTGTGGCTCAATTTCATATGTAATTGATTTTATGTCTGTAGTCACCAACATATTTAAATATGATTTTTATTTTCCTTCCTAGCTTGTATTCAGCCTACAGATATTAGCACTATATACAACAGAAACATTTTCTACTATTTTGTAAGAAATAAATTGTTACCATTATTGGTAATACGCAAAGTTGAAAATGGGTTTCATTGTGCATCAGTGTTATGTTAACTTATAGAATTTACAAAAAAATGTCTGTAGTGATAAAGTAACTTGAATATTCTGGGTCTCAAGTTCATAAAAAAGCAAATGTCCTACAAAAATGACGTTTATTAAAAAATAAAGTAGATGTTTGTAAGGTAGGCAAGAGCATGGCGATAGAAAAGTATATGTAATGCAAACTTCTGCTAGCCTTGAGTGATTGTATGACGTCATTATTACATACACAATACTTTGAATCTAGTTAATAAAATGTTTTTATTTTCTTGTATATAATATGTAGGTCATAAGCTTTCTTGGATTAGGCAGTGTTCTCCAGAGAAAGGATATATATGTATGTATGTATATACATACATAAAGGAATTGGCTCATGGGATTATGGAGGCTGGGAAGTCCAAAATCTGTAGGGGTAGACTGACAGGCTGGAGACCCAGGAGGACCAGTTTTCCAGTTGAAGCCCAAAGGTAGTCTGCAGTAGGAAGAGGAAGAGCCAGTGTTGCAAATGAAGTCTGAAGGCAGTATGCTGGACAAATTCTCTCTCGCTTGGGAGAGGCCAAGCTTTTTGTTCGATTCAGACATTCAACTGATTGGGTAAGGCCCACCTACCTTAGGGAGGGCATTATGCTTTACTCGAAGTCCATCAATTTAAATGTTAATCTCACCCAAACACAAAGGATACACCTGGAATAATGTTTGACCCAAAATCTGGGCACTCCATAGTGCCAAGTTGACATGTACAATTAACCATTCCAAATGTACTCCTTGTCAACTTGGCATCCATACATATCTCCTGAGACCATACTTATCTCCAAATAAAGACAATAAGAAGGTCACAATTCCACCTAACATGATACAATTATTCTGCATACAACCAAAAATGCACTAACCCTTTCCTGAGGAGAGGATGCAAAGTCCTTAGACGATGTTTACTCTTCTTGATATCCTTAACTTAAATACTACAATGGAAAGTTAACAATACTTAAATATTATGGTATAAAGACAGTACATGTTATATTACCTGATAAGGAGATAAAAGAAGGAAGAAACAAAGATATTTGCTATACAAACACACACACAAACATATTCATAGCAAAATAAGGAAGAAATATGACAATTTCGGTCCTTATTTCTGTAACTGGTCACATGGCCCTGGCTGGTGTTCATGACTACTTCCTTCCACTACCTATTCCGTATTCCCTTTGCCTTTAGCGAGCACCTCTGCTGGTCCTGGTTCTTTACCTGGTGAGGTGACCCGAACCTTCATACCTGACGGTGTACTGTCATATAGGGAATACTGAGGCACCAGGCCAGGCAGTAAGTGACAAGCAGGGAAGTCTAGTCTCGGGTGAGGAAAATGTCCAAATAAGTGGACTGTTTTAATGTGTTTTAATCTTATTTTACTAAAAATGTTGTAAACTTTTCAACAGCTATTTGTTTCCTTCAGTTTTCATAGTGCTTTGGACCTATTGTCTGAATAACCTCAGTTCTGTTCCAGTCGGCTTATTTTTATGGCAGAAAAACCTCTACCAGTGTATGTGTTGGTTTTAGCGGGCATGTATCAGAGGATGCTGAGGAATAAATTATCCTCTTAGTTTGTTTTTTAATCAAGAAGCTTTCTAGTTTTCAGAGGAAATCCTGAATGCTATTACCCATTCATATACTATCCTGTGTATGCTTCACGTGAAGATAAGTGCTCAGTTTTATGGGAATGTAAATCTCGTGCCTTTCACCAACATTGAATTCATAGTTGGAGTTTCATATTCAATTAAGTAATTAAAACTTGTTGGAATGAAATATCCACTTTAAATTGCCACCATTTAAAATAAAGTATCACACATAATTAAAAAATAGACAAGAAAAAGATGGAAAGAAGAGAGTTTGCAAAAGCGATGATAAATCTGAAAGTAATACATTAAAATGACTTTCAAAATAGATGGGAAATTAAGAAAAAATAAAACTGCCTTTTAAAATGTTGCCTATTTTATAAAACTTGGATCTTAATAGTCTTCCCTTATACTAGAGACAGGCCAAGCTGTGGATAATCTCCAAAATTTTTTTCAACAAATATTTATTGAGTACCTACTATGTATCAGGTACTATTCTAAGCCCTGGAGACATAACAATGAACAAAGCAGTCTTTGTGCTTATAGAGCTAAAAATGAAAGAGGGGTGGATATAAATCAATCCATAGTTTGTCAAATAGTCATAAGTGCCATAGTCATAATAGTCCTTTTATGAACAAAAATATAGCAATGTATGGAGGCCAGTGATTGATGGGTGGAAGAGACTATGCTACTTTATTTTGGATGGTCAATAAGGACCTCTCTGTGTAGACAATATCTGAGCAGAGATCTAAGGAAAGTGAGAGCTGGCATGGTGAAGATACATGGGGAAGAGCATTTCATTAAGGAGCAAGATGCTGAGGGTGAGGGGGACCGTTGAGGAACTAAGATCTGATAGGATAAGGGCTCTGGGTTTTATTCTGGAGGATTTTAAGCAGAGAAATGACATGATGTGAGTACATGTTAAAAGAAGTATATGGATATGGAAATTAGATTGAAAGGAAACAAGGGAAGAAGCAGGGGACTGGATGTAATAATCCAACAGTAGTTCTAAGTTTGTAGTATTTCAGTTTCATTTCATTCTGAGATGGATCTGCCCTGTATGCATTTGGAGAAGGCTAACACTAATCAAAGCACTTTTACTTCAAAGGAATATTAAGATATTTTAGTTTCCACATTTCTAAAATTTATATATGAAATAATTCCATCACTTACAGAGGTCCCATGCACTAAATGTGGTGATAAAAAAACTAAATTCACAAAGACAAAATACAAACACCAAATAACGAATGTATAACTGAGAAGCATGGTATTAAAAACTAATTTTAAATTATTATGCTAAGTGTATAGTATCCCAGTGTGTGGGTTTTAAAAAAATTATTATTATCAAAATAATTTATAGTATTTGTACTGCTTAGACTAGTTTGGACACCTGGGGTGCTTGTTAAAAATGTAGTTTTCTGGGTTCTATCTAGTCTTAAAATTTACATTTTAAACAAGCTTCCAGATGATTCTTATATATAATGATGTTTAAACCAGTAAATCTCAGAGTAATGGAAGAATAGTAGTTTAAATATTAAGATAAAAACAAGTAGGATTGCATTCTATTACGTTGTCTCAAATCTATTTTTTAATCGGGCACAATATGAATAAAAGTAAAATTCTATCGCTCTGCCATAATTTAAAAAAAAACAGTGAGTTAAACTATAATAAAAATTGCAGAAGGATATGCTTTGTTAATTAGATGACGATAAGAAAGCATTAGAATGAGAGCTTTATAGTAAGAATGACCTTAGGAAACTTGTGGAACAACTCTCTTATTTCACAGATGAGAAAATTGAGACTCAGAAAAGTTGAATTAACAGCCAAAAAGAAGCACAGTCCAGACTGTGGTCTCATGATTCCCGTTTCCCCTCTGTTATTTCCATTACTACACCATCACTTATGTAGGAATATTTCTGTGAGTTTATCATATTTTTAATTTCCTACAGAATTAGGTGATAGAGATATTTGGGAAATTTTTATTTTATTTTCCAAAACATGAAATACAAAGAGTGAGGATCCTTCTAAAAATCCTGAACCTAAGCCAATGTAATCAGTAATAGATTTTTTTTAAAACATTAAGATGTTATTTCCTTTCATATTATTTTGACGTCCTCTGGCTACTCATAGTGAGTGCAAATATGTGTGGTACATTGTGGTATCAATGTTCAGAATTATCTGCTCCCAACACTGTGGGCTATGACTTAACCATAGCTCCAACAGGATGAGTAGCCTTGTTGTCTAGCGACTGGGCTTGGTCACATGACTTGCTCTGTCCAACAGAATGTGAACAGACTTGATGAGCAGTATATCCACTGAGACGCTTTTATTTTTTATTTTTATTTTTAACTTTTTATTTTATGTTGGAGTATAGCCGATTAACAATGTTGTGATAGTTTCAGGTGCACAGCAAAGGCACTCAGGCATACATATACGTGTATCCTTTCTCCCCCAGACTCCTGTCCCATCCAGGCTGCCACATCACACTGAGCAGAGTTCCCCGTAACCAACAAGGACCTACTGTAGAGAACTTAAGACACTTTTAGATGCATTTCCCGTTGCTGCCAGGTCTCCCGCATCCGTGCCCTCTGCCACCACAGGGCGTACCCCAGGTAAGCCCTTCTCTGTCAGCCTGGGTCCTGGTGGGGCACACCTGAACCTGAACCACATTTTGAAGGACAGCCACAGCCAACAGCCCCCAGAGGCCAATTTGCCACGTGACTGAGAAATAAACGTTATTGAAAGCTACTGACATTTTTGAGGTTGTTATTCATTGCAACCTGATAAAGCTAGCACACAAATGCTTCCATATCCAGGACAAAAATCTGGTACCTGAGGCAGAAAAATATCAAAAGTAAAAATTTTGAGGGTCCCAAGCCAAGAGTCTTTGTTATAACAAAACCATGTAAATATCTTATCAATGTGCCTGCGTATACATTAGTGATGTTTTTCATGTAGTTTAGAGGTTGATATATGATAGGTGCATATTTGAGTTATGGTCATTTGTGTCTGGAAAATAGGTGTAATGAATCTACATGACAATTTCATAATGTAAAATTGCACCAACATGCGGAAAGGAAATGTCACAATTTATCTGGGGATATAATTTTCAGTCCATGGAAATATAGGGAAATGGTTTTTAAAATTATAATCCCACAAACACACAATGCTCTCTATCAACGTACATGACCAGTGTCAGTTTTACATTAGCAAAAACAACTTGCTTCTTGTGAGTTTTTTCAAAGTTTTTCTTCTTAATATTTTTAATTCTCCTACTGATTACTGAATATTAGTTTAGAAAAAAATGCTTTTGAATTTTATTCTTTCAACGTATTCAATGGCAAGGAAGAATTTCATAGATTTTGAAGGACCACTTGATTACACCTCTGGAGGAAAACTAGCAATAGCTTATTATGCCTATTTCTCAGAAATTATGAGATCAACGTTTTATAACGTCATCTGGCAGTGGTGAACTAGAGCCAGTTCATAACAACTCAAAAGAGCAAAGTGTGCATCTCATCCCAACTCGCCTTGAGGGACTTCACATTGATAGCTTGAAATCAGTCACAGTGGGAGAATTTATAAGACAAAAATTGGAAAGCACTACAAATCAGGGGTTTTCCCCCTCTGCCAGAGAGCTGGTTTTTAAACATTTATCAGTGTACCACTGGGCTTAAAAATTCACCTTCTTTAACATTTGGTATTTTAACATTCAAAATATTAAAAAATAGATGGCCTAATTTGATTTATGAGGGAGGATGTAAGGCTACAGTTACAACAGAAGCTAGTGGCTTGTTACAGAGGTTCAGAGGGACAGAAGGCACTGAGGCATGAGACTCGATTATGCGCCTGTGCCACTCAGACTCGAGACTGGTAAAACTGATGCACCCAGCTTAAGAAATGAGACCCTTGATTTTGGCAAGGAGTGCCCATAGATGGGAAATCAGAAGATATTTTAAAAGACAGAAGCTGAACAGTCATCTAATAGTCTAACAGTGTTTCTGTTTTCTGGGTAGATACACATGGTCAGACACTGCTGACAAACAGTAAGGATAAAGTATGCTAAAAACACACATTTAAAGGTCTTTCAACTATACAAATCCTTCTGATTATAAAAATGTATAAATATTTATTTTAGGTTTTACTGGGTGCAATTATTTTTAAGACTTTTAAACAAGTTAGCAGGGCTTCAACACTATCAGTTCTTTATTTGGGGTGTCTGTCAGCAAAAACACCTCAAGTAAGAAGAATGGTATGCCAGAACGTGTGTTAGTATTAATAGTTCTCTAGCTTGTGTTGTTGTAATCTTAGCAGCAATTCATAAATATTCTATAGAACATATTGCTGAAATATAACTTCCCACTTAAAAAAAAGTTTAACAAAATAAACACATTTTTTTTGTGAGACAAATAAATACATGTATATATATGTAACTAACATCTAATAGAGTTCATATAAAAGTATCTATTAGGGAAGAAACGATTCTCATAATAAATTACATTCCTTTATTAAAAGACTTTAGCAACAGATGATAGTAGTGAATTGTTGTTACTATACCTTTAAAAAAATATATTACATATTAAATATTTTTAAAATAGTCACTGATCAGAAGTTAATCTAAAATTTCTACTTTTTTCTATTACTCCACAATTGATGATTAGAATTGTTTATGGGCTGGCACAAATATTAAATAAAGCAACTTGACAGTGAAATTCTACCGCCATTCAGTGTTATTAATACTGAATTAAATACTAAAAATATTAAAAATAATCAGATGGTACAGCAGTTCCTTTAGGCATTTCCAATGACTAGACCATGATTCATATTTCACAGGATTTTAGGAAACCAATAGTAAACACATATTCTAAAAATCTAATATATGAATAAAAATTGAGTTAGAAATTATGGGCCAAAATATAAAGTAATCATGCTCAGAAATATTTTTTTTTAATTCATACCATCAAAGTATTTAGTCAACTTCCTAATGTTCTTAAATAAAGATTAAAAATATTTTTATTAGAAACAAATTATAATGTATAATCTTTAGCAAATATATTAAAAATTATTGTAGTGAATACCTTTGATAATACACCATATAATGCTGCTTAGTAGCATTTTCCAAACTGTGCTCTGAGAAACTAAAGTTTCCAAGAAATGTTTACAGGTATTCTGCAGAAAATTGGCAAACACTACAAATCTTCACTCTATCCCACCTTCACAGTGTCCATTAGATATTAAAGGTTCTGAAGTTCAGTAGTAAAGAAACCTAACTTTGTTGAATCCATTGTATCCTATGCTTATTCACCATAAAATTTTCTTTGCATATAACCATTTTTGAAAATTGCTCTGTGGTTGTTTATATACATTCTGTAACCCCCCGCCGTATCTTTGCCTAGCACACAGATGTCAGTACATTTTTGTTGTCAGTATATACTGCTGACTAAATGAATAGATGAATGTGTTTCATCTTGTGTCATTTATTCCATTCTAGCTCACTAAAAGTAGTTTGGGTGTGACGAAGAACTGTGGAACAACTTAGGAGCTTATTGGTAATGAAGGAATTGGCTTCTACAAAAAGCAAATAAGGTACATGACACCTTATAAATAAAAGTAGGAAAACACTGTATCAAACTTCGTTTTATTTTATTTTATTATTATTACTATTTTGGCCGTACTGCATGGCTGGTGGGACCTTAGTTCCCTGACCCGGGCCCTCAGCGGTGAAAGTGTGGAGTCCTAACCACTGGACCTCCAGGGAATTCCCTGGTTTGTTTTAAATAACAAACTAAACAAACTTTAAGTAAATAAATCTTATTTGGGGTAACTACTGAGAAAGTATAAAGGAAAAGTAAATAACAGTGTGAATGCAGTTTACAGTTTAATTGCAGATGCATGTAATTTTAGAGTTTACAACGCACCCGAGCTGATGTCATTTCATAGCATGAGGACGGATTGTTAGTGTTCAGCACATAGATGATAGCTTATCTTCCAGGCTTATTTTCGTCTAATTTCGTAGAGGCTGTGACACAAACCTATTTACCCAAACCTTCCATTATATTCAGCAGTGTCCTGAAATGATCCGTTTTGAAAGTGAACTAATGAGATACTCAAGCTTATCTTATTATTCTAAAGTACAGGATAATATGAACAATGAAAATCATTAGACACTGAACAGCATTTTTATACAAATAAAATTTAAAACATCTCAGTCAGTTGTCTGCACAGATTCTCATTTGTAACGGAGCTGTTTTATCTTTGGCATAATTTACTCAATTTATCTGATCATATGACTGCTTTGCTTTAAAATTTTTCCTTAAAAATTTTATAGCTAAGACTGCACTAATTTACTTTACCAAATACATTGATAAAAAATCTTCCTTCCTCTGAAAACTGTCGATTCTGACATAATAGCCTTTTTCCTTTCAAAATCGAATAAACAATTAATGGTATTCATATGCACAAAAATTTAAGCCAAAAATTCAGACTCATAGGCAAAAACATTAAATACACTCTGCTCTGCCAAAGGAAATATCTTGGCCTCTATCCACATTTATAAAGCAATATATAAAATATATATAATAAATCATCTCTGATTAATTTATCTCTTCCCTTTTGACTTGTAGCTATAGCTGTCAATCATCACCTCATTTGCTTATTGACATTAATGTACTGCTAAAGAACTAGGCTGCAAGTGTAAAACCATAGCTGCAAGAAGTAGTGTTTTGGCAATAGCTAACATTTTGTTAAGGGTCATTGACAAAATTTTTGGAGTGGCTAAAAAAAGTTCTGAAGTAGCAATATTAAATGTGCAAAATGGGGGGAAACTAACATGCAACATCAATAAAGGTGTGATAAATGGCTTTGAAAATGAAAATTACTCTGTTAGTAATAGGCATCCTTTTATACCTTAAAGTAAAAAATGAAAAGTCCAACATTCATTAATAATGTATCTGGTAACCAAATGTAATTTTTATTGACTCTCCTTGGTTAGTATTATTACACTTGCAAATATGAGTTTTCAGTCTCTAATTCCTAGGAAACACCAAAAAATAGAAATATTTCTGAAAAGAAATGTTTTTCTTTGCTACATGTTGGTTCAAAATTAATCACTCCGAAGGAGAGGAACAACATTAACTGTCTAAACGTTTTGCTACATGTTGTCTATTTTTAGGGTCTTATTTCAGAGCCATTTAAATTGAGAGGATCCTTTAATTATGCTCCCAGAGTCAGGAACATACCTTTTATCTATTACAAGCCACTGGGAAGATAATTTGTCTTACCAAAATTCTAAGATAATTATAAAAAAATTTAAAAGTCAGTTGACAATGCTAGTAACAATGGGTCATCTGTCTTCAAATTTTAATGGGTAGTCTATATATTCTCTCTTATTAAGGGAACCCTTATACACTGTTGGTAGAAGTATAAATTGGTATGGCCTTTATGAAAAACAGTATGGAAGTTCCTCAAAAAATTAAGAATAGAACTACCATACGATGCAGCAGTCCCATTTCTGGGTATACATCCAAAGGAAATGATACCAGGGTCTCACAGAGTGCACCCCTACATTCATTTCAGCATTATTCACAGATTCACAATAGCCAACCAAGATGGAAACAACCTGGATGTCTGTCAATAGATGAATGGATGAAGGAAATATGGTGTTTGTGCATTGGTTGGGGGGGGGATGTATAAAATGGAATATTGTTTATCCTTAAAAAAAAAGGAAATCCTGCAATTTGCAAACAACATGGATGAACCTGGAGGACATTGTGCTAAGTGAAATAAACCAGACAGAAAGAAAAATACTACATGATGCCTGTCCAAACACCTAGGGCTTGTCTCTCATTGGTTCCCCCCACCCCCCTTCCCCTTCATCCTCCGGACAAATTGCAAACTGTTCGAAACAGGATGTTGAAGGTGCGGATTCCCCAAGTGGGGAGATTGTTAGGAAAGAGGCCGGTGGGGAGAACCCGAGCACCAGGAGATGAGGAGATGAGGGGCCTTTTCCAAACTCTTTCCAATCAGACGATGTACCATCCTCTTTGTGTCCCATGCATGTTTCAGCTGTAGGAAGGTTCCCCTGCACCTGGAGTTTTGGGACCCATGCAATCGGGGGCCAGGAAGTATTACTCTAAAGGGGCTGCATTTGCTGACCCATCCTCACCAATTCTCTCAGCCCCACGAGCGTCCAGCCTTAGGTCTCATGCAGCTGTGGGTCTTGTGCGGTCAGTCCACGTTGCATTTCAGCCCCTGAACGTATTTTGTAAGTATTTCTCACTCTCTCACTGTCTTTGTATTTCTTTTTTTTTTTTTTTTTTTAATTTATTATTTATTTATTTATGTCTGTGTTGGTCTTCATTTCTGTGCGAGGGCTTTCTCTAGTTGTGGCAAGCGGGGGCCACTCTTCATCGCGGTGCGCGGGCCTCTCATTATCGCGGCCTCTCTTGTTGCGGAGCACAGGCTCCAGATGCGCAGGCTCAGCAATTGTGGCTCACGGGCCCAGTTGCTCTGCGGTATGTGGGATCTTCCCAGACCAGGGCTCGAACCCGTGTCCCCTGCATTGGCAGGCAGATTCTCAACCACTGCGCCACCAGGGAAGCCCTGTATTTCTTTTTTATAATTTACCTTATAATGGTGTATAGCTGATTTTCAATGCTGTGTTTCTTGCTGCCGTACATCCACTTGATTCACTTCCAGAGAGACATCAATAAATTTTTTTTCAGGTTAAAAAAAAAAGAAAAATACTACATGATTTCACTTATATGTGGAATCTAAAATAGTCAAATTCATAGAAGCAGAGAGTATAATGGTGGTTACCAGGGACTTGGGAGGGAGAAATCGGGAGAGGCTGGTCAAAAGGTACCAAGTTTCAGTTATGCATGATGAATAAGTTCTGGTGATCTATTGTACAACAATGTGACTAGAGTTAACAATACTTTTTACTTGAAATGTGCTAAGAGGGTAGATCTTAATGTCACCACCCCAAAAAAGTGTTAACTATCTGAATAGACAGATAGGTTAATTAGTTTGGATGTGATTTTTTTTCCACAATGTATATGTATATCGAATTATCAGTTGAATAATTGTATACCTTAGATATATACAATTCTAAATTGTCAAATATACCCCAATAAAAAAGAAAAAAATCCAAAATTCTTGTTATGGTAAAAAAGTTTTGTTTTCTCTGAGTCAGTAAAATACTGTCCTTAATTTTAAAATCTAAATGGTAAAATGAGAAAGATTATAAGCTGAGGACAGGTTTGAATGTGGTTTATAAAATTAGGAATGGGCAAACCTGGGTTAACTAACTGATCTGAGAATCTCCTCAGAGGTCGCACATTCGGACCACAAGCCGAATCCAGACTGCAACTTAAAAATGGTTTTTACATTTTCTAACGGCTAATAATAAATAAATCAAAAGAATATTTTGTGACACATGAAAATTACATGAAATTCAACTTTCAGTGTCCAGAAATAGAGTTTTATGGGAACGTGCCTACACGTATTCACTCATTTGTCTATGGTGCCTTCCACGTTACAATGGCAGAGTTGAGCTGTAGCAGCAGAGACCTAGGCAGTGCTCTCATCGTTTTGCACTACTGCTCAGCACGTTACAAATTGTAGTGATAGTTATTACTACCAACATTTTGAATGCCACACATACTGTCATTCCACAATATTTCAAAATTTTTTATTACCCGTGCATACCGATAACGTCGGAACAACAAAAAAGGAGACTTCAAGCGTCATGTGTTTAAGGCACGGAGGAGTATGGATTGTTAACGAATTAGATGGCAAAGCATTGTGTCTAAAATGCAAAGACCCTGTAGCTGCTCTGAAAGAATATTATACACGGTGGAATTACCACACTAAGCGCTCACCACAATATTTTCAATTCATAGGAATGCAGTGGCCAGAAAAGTTAGAAAATTTAAAACAAGTTATCTCATCACAGCAGAATTTCTTTACAAAAATTAAAAAATGAAAATAAAGCTGCAGCCAAAGTAAGTTTCTGAGTGGCTCATTTGTTAGCCAAGCAAGGAAAGCCATTTACCAATGGTGAGTTAATTAAATTGTTTTTGATTCGTCAGCTAAAGAAATGTGTCCAAAGTAAACTTGCTTAAGACTATTAAATTAGCCTTTTGGCAAGAACAGTTGCTCAAAGAATCGAGAACATTGAGAACAACATCATTAGTCAATAAAAAACCAAGGCAAATGATTCTGAGTTGTTCTCCTTGGCTCTTGATGTGTCAAAAGATGTTACCGATACTGCCTGGTTATTGTGATTTATTTGATGAGTCAATGCCAAGGTTGAAGTGACTGAAGAGTTGGTTTCTATGAGTCGTCTGCATAGGACAATTACGGACAAGAATATTTTCTAAGAAGTTAAGAAAACATGAGTTCAGTATAACCTGAAGTAGAATCTGCTAAGATGTGTTACAACTTGTGGTGGTAAAAATATGTGTGGGGTAAACAAGGGGTTAGTTGGTCAAATTTACGAAGTTTGTGAAAATGCAATGTTTAAAACCTATGGTTATTTACTGTATTATTCATCTGCAGGTACTCTGTGGAATATGTATGATTCAATCTTATGTTACTGAACTAGCAGTGTCAATGGTGAACTGCATCTTACCGTCGTCATCAGCTGTTATTTTTTCATCAGATATAGAAGCTGAATATCCTGATTTGTCCTCCCACACAACAGTCTGTTGGCTAAGCAGTGGTAGTTTTATTGTGAGTTTCTGAGATCAGAGCTGATATTGAGATTTTTCTGAAACAGAAGAAATGCACTCAACCAGTATTACAGAATACTGAATGGCTTTGTAATTTAGCTTCTGTTGCAGCCTTGATAATGTTTTGTAATGAATGCAACCAAAAACTGAAACAGTGCACAACGGTGAGAATAGCTACTCCCACTGTAGGTGTAGGTGGGAGTCACTGGGATTCAGGGAAAAGCTTCCGACTCAAGGAGAGCTGTAGGGCGGTGCTTCTCAAAGGGTGGCCCTCAGACCAGCAGCATGAGCGTCACCTGACTACCATGAGAAATGCAAATTCTACTGAATCAGAAGCTCTGGAGGTGAAGCCAGCAAAACAGTGCTTAGATGTGAAACAGACTACAGGAAAGTAATTTTGATGACAACTAACACTGTTTGAATCATGAAGTCATGTCAAGCTGCTTTATATACTTCCTGTGCTATCAAAGGTAAGATAAGCAGCAGGAGCTCTATTCTCACATGAATTGGCAGCAGATATACTTTCTGAGCTCAAAGGATATGCCCAGCAGCGTTTTCTGGACCTCAGTGCAAGTGTAAAGGAAATACCCATTTGTCAAAATCCATTCAATTATGCAATTGAGGAGCTTCCACCTAACCTTCAATCAGGAAGTGAGTCAGGAAGTGAGTAATCTGCAATGTAATAACATTCTAAAAGAAAAATATCAAGAGAAGAAAGAACCTAATGGAATTCTTTCAATGCCTTCCAAGTGATAAATATGCTCCATGAAAATCATTTTCTCGTGGATTAATGTAAGTATTTGGCAATACTTATCTGTATGAAAGATATTTTCAAAAACAAAATTTCTAAAATCTTACTATAGATCAACATTAACAGATGAATACATACAATCAATTTTGATGACAGGAAATATTAACATTAAATCCCAATTAAGTGAAATGTTATCCTCCCCCAAAGTATTTCTTTCTTCTTCTTAGTAGAACTGTAATACGAAAAACTGTTCTCAATTATTCTTATGTTTTGAATTCTGTCAATAAAAATTTTGTGGAAATTCATTTTCTCTTTAGTTACATAAGTACTTACATAATAATCTCCATTTTGCCTCTTAGCCCACAAAGCCTAAAATATTTACTATCTGGCCCTCTACAGAAAATTTTTGCTGACCTCTGCTCTAGAACCAGATACTACCTGGACACTTTTAAAAGCGTGGATTGAATGCACTGTCTCTAAAGCTGGATGGCTTGAGTCTGCATGCTGCTGGCTCTGCCACTAGCAGCCATGGGATCATGAGTAAGTTCTTCAATCTTCCTCTGCCTCATCTGTAAATGGGAGTAAGCAACGGTATCTATTTTACAGGGTTGTTAAGAGGACTAAGTGAGTTAGTAAATGCAAAACACAGGAAAGGGTGCCCGGCACAAAGTAAGCATTAACTCAGTGGCAGCTGTTAGCTTAAGATAAAAGCACTGCTTCACCCAGTTGGTAGTCCAATTATAAATCTCATCCTCCTAAAAGGTCCATTGAATAAAGCATTTAAGATGTTTACATACATTCCTGGGTGAAAAGGAAATCCAAATGCATGAAGCTAATAACAGAGGATAACCAAGCCCTTTTCCAACTGCCCTGTGCTTCTGCCATCAAATAGAAGACATTGTGGGGCATACCAACAAGACAGCAGCTCTCATACAATGGTTTCTTACGTGGAGGAGATTGGATTACTATTTTAATATTTTAAATGTCACGTATTACATTCTTTATATTCTATAAAAGAATAAACACAGTGCTACTAGTAATTTATAACATTTATAATTTTAAAATTTGACATATGGCTTAATTCAATAATATATTCTTATTCATTCAGTAACTATTTACTGAATGCCTACTATTTTCCGTATGTATAAATCCACTAGCTTTACTTTGGGGGTAAAATGCTTTCATATATGTACTATTGAGAGTATCCTCAAAAATTTCCTAGAGATATATATTAACTGTGCTAATTTTTAAACTAAATATGCTTTTTCTTAAATGACTACATCTTATAGCAAGAAATTCTAGAGTAGTGCTGTCCAATATGATAACCACTAGCTTCAGGTAACTACCGAATACTTGAAATGTAGCTAGTACAACTGAGGGATGGAATTTTTAATTAAATTTAAGTTAACTAAAATTAAATAAAATAGCCACATGTGGCTAGTGGCTGCTGTATTGGACAGCAGAGTTCTATGGGATCACTCTAGGATGTGTGGATATTGGAAATTAACATTTTGCCCCGTGCGGGAAAATAAATTTTGTTACACTATATATTTAGTATTAGTTTGCTATTCGAAACAGCCCTGCTTTTTCATTCCACAAAATATTTTCTGTCTACTTTCTTAGCAGCAGAACTCAATCAATTTACTATTTAACAAAACAATGTTTGTTTGTTTTCTCCACTGTTGCTGATTTCTAATTATTTAAGGTGCTGGGGCACAGAAAATAAAATAAAATAAAATCCACATATAATTCAGAAGTCTTAAACCTTTCCCTCTGGCAAATTTTTAAGGCATCTGCTGAACAGTTGGAAAACTATTTCGTTTGATAGTTTACCTCTTGTTCTTGATTATGCCCATATTTTACTACTGATATTATCCAGTAGTAAAATAGATAAATATATCAGAAGAAAACTGGAAAAACTGAAAACTTTCAAGTTGAAGAATTAGTATATCAACGTAAAAAATAATCTTAACAGATAAAAAGTAAGATTCTTTCTCCAACCAACTCTGACAATTTTGTACATACCAAACGAAATACTGGCCAGGTCATAAGGCTTATTATTAATAAGGCATCTTTACATGGAGGTGTGAAAAATTCACTTTATTTTTGCATAAATATCATGATACTTTATTGTTCAAAGTGCTTCTTTCAAAATAAGTTAAAATGTTTCCATATTACTCTTTTATTAAACATGTAGTTATTGACTAAAGCATAATATCACTGATTAACATAAGACAAAAATAATATGAGCCACTCATATATTCTTGAAAGAAAGTGCTTACAATATTTTATGAAAACATTTGTTTACATCACTGATTTAATGATTTAATGGACAGTTCCATATTTTTCTTTAAAATCCACAAATGTCTTAAGATATTCCCACCATTATAAAAACTAAACAAAACCAACCCCAAAACAAAACCCTACAAAAGCACATTAATTTTATTATAAGACATATATGAAGTCACTGAGTAAAGCTCTTTTTTATAAACACTTTTGGAAAGCTCACATTGAGTTCTAGCACAGCTCTATTATCAATCTGTGAACAGAAGGACACATCAAGTAAGGAAAGATCTTTACAAGATTCCAGGAGTTTTCTTAAGGATGCTGGACTTACCATTCTTGTTCCTGTTTAAAATAAACCAAACAAAATATTATGTAACATTTATATAATATCCTGATAAAAAGTCCCTTTTTATTATTTAAAATACACTTAAAATAGACTTTTACAAATTACAAACATTTCTTAAAACAAGACTTCATATTGAAATAGTCCTGTTAAAAAAAAATAAAATTTCCCAGCCAAATTGGTATCTAGGACCTGAATTTTGTCAATCTCTACCCATTCTATCTTCATTCCTACCTCTTACCCTTTCCAATCAGCTCCTCCAGACTTTCCTATTTCTGTTCACCCCAGTTCAAAACTGTTTGCACATCTCATTTTCCTGAACCCATGGGTCAAATCAGGCAGCAATACTTAATGATTCAACCTCTAATTCCATGCAGTGTAATTACTGAGCGACTACCCTGTAGAAACTTCTGTTTCAGGCACTGGAGATACAAAGATGAGTAAGACACGTGTCTGCCTTAAAGAACTCATCGACTAGAGTTGAAAGCAAATAACTACAACACAATTCGATAAGTTTTACAGTAAGTGGTAGGTATAAAATGGCATAACTGGAAGACAAATGATGGATGATGAGTACTATTTAGCCCACGTTAAATCTGAAGTGATTATGGGCTATTCAGATGGGTTATAAATCATATAAATTATGTAAAGCACCTGATGCACGGCAGGCACTCAATAAGTACCAAATATCACTAGGCTCTAAGATGTCATCTGTTGTAACTACAGCTTTTCTAGGGAGAAAAAAAATCATCACAATCATATTACATATACATACCTGGGATGGGGATTAAAGGTTCTGAAACACTAGTCTATGCCTTTTTCTCTGAGAAATCCTTTCTCCGCGCCTCCCCCCCATCAGAAGGGAGAAGTAACTATACTTCTACCAGAAGCTGTAACTATACTGCCACCCTGGCTGCGAATGGCCCCATGATAAACCAATGCAGATTCTCCTGGGAATTTAGAATTGGGATTCAGTAAAGCCTCCAGTGCCCATTTGATCTCTTGAACTAAAGGCATGGAAAACTGGGTCAGGGCTGCTATATTTAGCCATGTGTACCCAGAGGAACAGAGATGGCCACCATGACAAGAAAAGAACAAAGCGAAACCAAAGGGAGAAGCAGACACAAACGTCTCTGTAAGTGTACAGCGGCAGAGGGTGTGGGTTAGGGACAGGGGCCTGAGTATGCAGGATAGGAGAAGGAACGAAAATGAGAAAAAGCTTCCTCGCCTTTTGATGGTTTTCCAGTCTCTCCTGAGGTCTGACCATACCCAGCTTCTACCCATGGGATCTGAGATGGACACCTGTATCTTCATAATAATCGTCTTTTTCGTATGCTTAAGTTATCTTGAGGGGGTTTCTGTTATATAAGATCAGAGAACCTCACCTAAGCCATTTGGCTCTGTGGAGCTTTTCACCTAGGGCTGTGACTTTTTTCTATTTGCCAGTCTTGGTCATTAGAATCTGAGTTTCCTGATAAATTAGGAGTTCCTAAAGCCTAAGAGAATGCCAGGGAAGGAAGTCAGAGATTGAACATTTAACTGGGCTAGGGTCACCTGTCCTATGTTTCCAGGGTACTGTGTCCTGTTGTTTTGTTATCCACTTAGGACACAATTCTGTTTTCAGTCAGCTTGCTCCTTCAGGGTACTGAATATCTCCAGTGTTTAAAATAATGCCAAACACAGTATATGCTCAATAAGTGTGTAATGAATGAAAAAATGAAGGAATGGTGGTTAACTGCCCAACGCCATCACCCTGGTGTAGACCCTCGTGAGATGGATTATTGAAGCTAATCTCTTTGATTTTGATTTCTTCCTTCTCCAATTCACCTACTACTCATTTCCAGATAAGTATTCCTAAAACACAGCTCTAAATACATCACTCATATCCTTAATTAAAACCCAGTAAAAGCTCTTGTTTAATTTTGTGCATACGCCTCATCCTGGTGTTCAAAACTCTCCATGATACCCTCCATTATACCAACATTCTAGATCAAATTAGACTGCCTATTCTCTAAAGATATTCTGTACTTTTAACTCCTTTGCTTTTGCTTCATGCTATTCATTCTGCCTAAAATGCCCTTCTCCCCCAATTTCCTGCTCACTTTTTAAGGATACCTTTCAAATATCTATTAGCCTTTTAAATTAGGCTTTTCCTTATTTCTCTGATCATATATATACTCTCTTTTCTTTGAGCCCCATCAAAGTGGACTTGCTTCTGGCTTGCACTACAGTTATATATATGCTTGTTTTATTCTTTCTTGCTAGGTTTTCAACTCCTGAAGACAGGGACTGTGTCTTATTCAGCTTTGTACTGATCGATAAGTACGTTAAGTATGACGAAGATATGCCACTTAACATTCATATGTGCTAATCACAAAATGACAAAATAATGAATATAAGCATGGTTTAACTAAGAATCCTTTTTTTCAAAAAAAAATAAGGATTCTAACACTAAACGATGAAAGGAAACCAAAAAACAACAATAAAAGTAAAGAAAATACACCACAGTGGTTAGAAGCATAGACTCTGGTTCAAGTCCAGATTCCTTACGAGTTATAAGCCCTGGGCAAATCACTTAACCTATTTCCACCCGTTTCCTCCTCTGTGGCTAATAATAATATCTACCTCATAAGGTTGTTGTGATGATTAAATCAGTTAATATATGCTCAGAACAGTATAAAGCACATAGTCATGTTGTTGTTAACAATATTAATTATTGACTACTAGTGATATTACTTTTTACTGTGCTCTTTATATTTGAAATAAGATGTTCCAATGTATTCGCATGACGGTCATCTTCCATCGGTAATTAGATCTGACATAATAAATAATGATACTGCCTTGCTCTTATGCTCATGAAAGTCACAAATGTCTTCAAAAAGAAGTCATTATACTTCGTACCTGCTTTTCTTTTATGTCTCTGTCAAGTAATTCATACATTTACAGACCAAACTTAGGCCACCTGACAATGGAACCCACTGTTCATCACAACGGTGCTTTTGTTTTGGGATCAGTGTTACCGACTTCTTTGGTAGCATCTCTTTCAGCTACTGGCTACCCTCCATCTCTAGTGTATGTTTTTTGGGTTTATTTGAGGGTTTTTTGGAGGGAGAATTGTAAACTAGATTTTAAACAACAAAGGCACCATCCTCTGAAGTGAAGCCTGACGCAATTAGTGATCATTTTAAAAGGCCCTTGACTGCCTTTCCTCATGAAGTCATGACTTTTTCTTGAACGTTTCAAAATAATTACCTTATTTTAAAAAGTCTAGGCTAATTCAAGGGGGAAGGTAGATAGGCAGGCAAAGAAACAAGCAAGGTAAGTGGTGTGGTGTTTTGAAAAGACAGTACTGACTGTGGAGACAAAACCCTTGTACGTGAACCCTTGCTCTGCCACATATTAACTGCTGGCTCCAGTATCCTCATCTATGAAAAGACAATGATACCCAGCTTCCTGAGCAATGAAGATTAAGGAGAATATAACACAGATGAAGTATCTAGCCTAAAGTGTGCATATAATAGGCAAGGATTTCTCCCTAAGGTTTTTTTTTTAGCCAACTGTTTTTATTGATTTTTTAAATTTTTATTTATTTTTATTGAAGTACCGTTGATTTACAATATTGTGTTAGTTTCAGGTGTATGGCACAGTGATTCAGTAATTTTTGCAGATTATATTCCATTATAGGTTATTATAAGATACCTGATATCATTCCAGTGTATATATCCTTGTTGCTTATCAATTTTATATAGAGTAGTTTGTATCTGTTAATCCCATATGCTTAATTTTCCCTTCCTAAATTTTTAAGCAAGAATTTCTGCCTACAAGGAACTTGAATAAGTAACATGCAACTATATAAGCAACATCTACAAATGTACCATAAGCCTGGGCTGTGGAGAGATTTTAACTGAAACTACAAACATAAGTGTTGAAAATCTTCAGGTTTCCCTTTGGTTGAATGTTGAATAAACAGGAAAGGATATAATTAGCACTTCAAGGACTAATCTATTAGTATTAATAGATTACTAGAAACACAGTGCAAGTGCTATTTGGGTTCACCACTGTGTGGGCAATTATAACCGTGGCATTGCTAGCACTTCCGGCCAATGTCAGAAGTAACAAAATATCACAGGGTTTCTGGCTGTAAATTGCAAAAAAGACACAAGGAATCCCAGCACTGGGAAGGATTTTCAATAGCTCTGCCTCAGGGTAGAACTATTCCTAAAAACTAGAATCATCAGGGATGGAAATTTCACAATATTCCTTAATCAAGAATTTAACATCAAGAAGCCATATGTGTGTGTGTGTGTGCCTTGAATTCATTATACAAACGGATTAATTTCTTATCTGTCAATAACAATGGAGAACACAGCTCACACAAACTCTCACTCTTCTTACTAGACCAAGAATTATGGTTATTTAGAGCTTTCTGATAGGTTCAACTATAAAATTCTGTTACTACCCTCACTCTTTTACTTAAATACAGTTATAATTATCAGGACAACATTTTTATTGTATCCAAGAATTTTTTTTCTCCCTATAAAAAGTCTGAGGTTAGTTTTTATGTCAAGGCTTTAAAAGAAATTTACAGATTGTATCCTTACCTAATATGTCCAGTTGGCGTAATCTGGTACAATTACATGCTAGTTCTTCAATGTCTGTGTCACACACAGACCTGTTAGCTGTTAGAAAGAGTTTCTGCAAGTTTGGAAGCTGGCGTGCCAGTTTGGCAAAGCAGCCGGTGCTGCTCTGCAGAGTAGGGCACCAGCCGAGGTCAAGTTCCTCCAGAAGCGGACACCCAGAAGCCAGCTCTGCTATCCCGTTCTCAGTAATGTTCTTACATCTCCACAGATCCAGAGTCCGGAGTTGTTTACACTTGGCTCCTATCATGCTAGCTATCACGTCATAGTCTTCAATCTGGAAACCAAATAATTTCAATCTTTCTCACATTATGCTCAGAAATACAAAACTGTTTTGAGCATGTTAAAGCATTCTTAATCATCTCCTCTTGTTTGCTTCTGTGCAAACATACCCACGTCGTCGTTAACACAGATCTGCCCACTCATCTCACAGATCTGCCACGGTTTCGTTAAACAGCGAGAGTAATCACTTACTTAAAAATCCGTTTAACAGAATTCCAGACAGAGGACGTTCATGAATTAAATCCCAAAGCAGCCTGAAATCCTCAGTCCCTCTTAAAGAATCTGAGGATTATGTATTGTCCTTGTAAGCCTCCCATTTTGACCGTGCTGTTGCTACTTTGATATATGTAAGATCTCCCTGATAAAGGGATGCACTTTGCTAGGCTCTAAAATAGTAAGTGAATATGCTGATGGTACTAATAAGGATACTAGTTTTGGGTTAAATGAGGCATTTGGGGACTGGAAATGCAACCTGAAAAATAATTTAGATTGTGATAAGTTAGCTGCTGTCAGTTATTGGAGGTGTCCAGTGATTTACCTCATGATCGTGGCATAAGCTTCCACTAGTCAAGAATTAAACATTTCGGTTCACGGGCTTTGAGTGTTTTAATAATGTTTCTTTAAACAGATTCTTTTAGGAGTTTCATTGGACTTTGTTATAATCAGGTATCAGCATTATCACCAGAAGTCAAAAGGAAACAAAACAGCAAACATTTCCAATGATTACTTCCTTTTGTTCATTTGTTTATTCATATTTTCATCTACAACGTGCCAGCATCACTCCAGACACTAGGAGCAACAGTGGATCAAAAAAAAAAGACTGTGTTCACATTTCTTGGAAAGACATACAGACAAATAAATGAGCAAAATAAATTCAGAGAGTGATAAGTAAAACAATAAAACAGGGTGACATGAGAGTGATCAGAGTGGCAGAGGTTGAGGGAGGGAGGGGTGGCTGCCGGGATCTCCGGGAATGAGCGTGGCTCATTCAAGGAACAGAAATATGATGGGTACACGGCCCAAGCGGAGTGAGAGAGAGGGCGGGCTGTGAAGCCAGAGAGCTACGCACGGGCCAGGCCATCAGGCTGTGAAGGACCTTGAATTTTTATTTTAACTATAAGGAGATCAATGGAGGGTTTGAAACAAATATGATTCACATTAAAACAAAAACCCCTCCGGACTCTGGAGGATGGTCTAAGGTGGGTATGAATGGAGGAGGAAGCCCAGTGAAGAGGCCTGCATTAGCACAGAGGAGAGATGCCGGGGCTTGGATTAAGGTGAAGCAGTGGCATTGGAGAAGTGGACAGGTTGGGGGCTATATTTTGAGTCAGAACCAAAGAGCTGATAGATTAGATACAGTGGTGATGATTTCTAAGCTTCTTCAGGAACAATCATGCAGAAGACCACGAGAAATCTATTTGGGTAAATACAACTATCTTCTTAAGTGAGTGGACCCGAACAACACAAAACTGTAACTTTGATCATTAGTGCAGCCAATTAGCTTCTTTAGAAAGAAGCAATTTAAAAACTTTCCAAAACCCATGATTCTGATTGCTATTATTTTGATAGTCAAAAATAAAATATCAAATGAATCATCCTGCCTTTTGGTCAGCTGACAGGAAAGAAACTGAAATAAACATTGTATTAAAGTATCAACCAAGAGCTGTGTGTGTTACTGTCCTGGTGAACCCAGACCTGCTGTGAAGAACAGTACTTCTGTGACAAGTATGAAATGTTTCAATCACCACGTTAGTAGCAGTATCAGCAGTATTAGCAGTATTTCTGAACTTCGAATGTCAAGTCCTTAAAACTTCATTTCCTGGCGAATAAATATCAATTGTAACAATACTGGTAACTACATACTTTAATTTAAAAATAGCCTATTTATCTAAAATAGCATTTCCCGTACCATATTACATAATAATAGATGTAACATGAAAAAATGGGTTCATTAGCCAGGTAAAGTTGGCAAACACTGGTTTAAGCAAAGGCAAACTGTTTCTTTATTGTAGGACATACCATTGAAAACTCCAGGGCGAGGATATAGGAGCATTGTTTCCTAATTTAGACCCAGAATTCCTATTCCCCCTTCTTTCCCTCTACAATACACAACTTTTTAACTTGAATATCTTTTAGGACTAATGTTCCATAGGTCAGCTTTGGAAAATGCTGACTTCAACTACACCTAATTCCAACTATAAACATACATAATTCCAACTCTAAAGTGTCTGTGATTAGCGGCCTGCTTTTCTAGAGAATGCTGCTCTAGGTTATGGGGAGGTAATTAACAGGCAGAATAAGATACCTCTGGCCAAAGTCAAAGCAGGGTCCTTACCAATCTAAAGAAGGCAGGCTAACAATAAGCAAAGTCCAAGTGACAGTAACTGGCTGGTGTGTTGTCACAGAAAGTGCCATGGAGTGTCACTGAGCCCATCCAGAAGAGCCACTAGAAGGACCCAACAGAAGCCCATGAAATGGCTTACTAACGTAAAAGGTTGACCAGAAGGGAAACCTAATGCTGAGTTAGTGGGCTCTCAGATTGTTTCCAGAGACTGGGATGGGCCTGAGCCCATACATGGGGTTTAATAAGGCCTAAAAACTTCTCTGATCTTGCAACCATCCTGCTTATTCAGGTCTTCCTAATAAGTGGATGCAAAACTGGAATGGTTTAGGATCTCCTGAATCTGCTTTGGGTATGGGCGGGGCAGGTAAGAAAATAAAGAGGAATGGATCCCTCCACAGTCAGTTATATTGGGAGATGCATTTCCTGTGAGTGTGCATGCATGCACACACGCACATAGGCTCACACGAGTGCACACACGCGCACAGAGTTCTACTGTCCCTTGAGTGTCAGTCTTATTTATTAACCATGTAATTTAGTTGAAAAACATTTAATTCATCCCATGAACTCTTCCAATGACATATAACTTATAATTTTGTATCTGAAAGGACTTTCAAGATTATTTATTCCAACAGTCCCTAGGCTTTTGGATTTCACAGACCAGTAACGTTTCAAAAAAATTAGTTCCAACATAGGTTGGTGTCCATCTTTTCATCTTACTCAGTAAGGACAGTAAAACAAACAAAATAAACCTATCTACTATCATCAGCATTTCCAGAAAATAATCTCTGAACTCAAAAACTAAAATTAGCTTTGTGAAAAACTTACCAGACTACTGGCATTTGGGTATGATTGATATATTATTTTGTAAAGAAGCCCAGAGAGTTAAATAGCTTGTCTGAGAGAACATCTGGCTTGAGGCAGAACCACACTCTTTGCACCACACTATACTTCTTTCCTTGTTCTCACACATAAATAATGTCAGTGCTTCAAAGACAAATTCTCCCACTTAAGGAAAATGTTTTAAAGCGGGGTGCACATAGTTATGCATAAATCTGAAAAGCTGTGGGTGGGTGTGGGGAGGGTCGGGTCAGGATAAAAGTCACCCATGGGAAGAAAAAGAGAAGCAGCAACTGAGAATAAAGAATTTTCAAATACTCACCATGACACAACTACCCAAACTGAGGTGCTGAAGCTCTGAACAGAAGTTCAAAACGCTGAGCAGGGCTGTTTGCTGCCATCAGGAACCACAACAGAGGCAAATAAGGAAAGGCCAAGAAAGTGAAACAAAGAGAAGAGGTCAATTAGACATTAAAGGCTGTCACTGCTTTTCCTGAAACAGAGCTCAAAACCTCGGTTACAAACACCACAAATGCCATTTAATGAGTCCCCAGGTGTTCACACCATTGATTGGCTTGGAGTCAAGGTAATCATTACTCGTCTCCACGTAGGAAGTCGTCACTCTGTACATGATTTTGCATGCCCTAAAGACACCTATATTCCCTATGACCTCTCAGTGCATTTTCCAAATGTAAGCAATTTGAAAGCCTGGTGAAGACCGAACAAGACAAGCTAAACCATCCCTCCCTCCCTCCAAAAAAAAAAAAAAGAGCACCGAGGGTTGGTGACAACTGTAGAACAGTGGCAGCTCTGACATTCACTGATCAGCTGCAGGCTGATGGAACTGCCAATAGCCACCCCAACTCAGGATTGAGCCGGTGACTTTAATGTCAAAGAATTCTCTTTGTTGACAAGGATCCCAACAACCATCGAGCACCTGTCACTAGCGACATGCTGACTGAAACGTGCACTTTCTAGTCATGTTTCTGCCATTTCAGCCCATCTGTCCTGTGCAGTGGAAACGGTCTCACCACTAAAGAAACCCAAAGGTGTCCGAGACTGCTACATAATCATGGTTCCTGAAATATCTCTAAACAGTCAAAATTTCACTTGATGACATGCCTGCCATGAAAAATTTAAAAACGAGCAATGCAGAGCATTCAGATTTCTAGTTTTTCCTTTTATAAATTAAAAAAAATACTACTCAAACATGTGGCAAACTTTCTAAAGCTCTGAACTAAATAAATCATATCTAACAAAATTAAGATGATATTATACAGCCTCTGTTTAATCTATTCCAAGTGTTCAGAAACGAAAAAATTATCAGTTGGGGAGGGATTGAGGAATGTGCCAATGACAACACAAAACATTTATCAGATTCTTATTGAGAAAATAAAGTAACGAAGTACTTCATTTAAAATGAACTTAGGGCAAAAATAAAATAACAGTAGTTATAATAGGCCCTAGATTGGTACTAGACTTAAGACTAATTGTTTCACTGTTGTGCATTTTTTTAAAATTTAAGCAAAAAAAAAAAAAAAGTTTATATTGATTTTATGCTTAAGTTTCAACACAACTTATAACATTTATAAGACAATGCCATGTAGCTCTCAGAATGTTGACATCAGAAGAGGTATATGAAGATAAGTTAAGTTTCAGATTCTCCATAATACTTAGCTATTTTAACTTACTGATGGGAAAATGACATTAGGTTTGTTTTTATTAAAGTACCAGATCTTATCACAAGGTTGGTTTATAAGATTTTCCCAGAGCAAGATCCAGAACACGGTAGAGAATTTTTAGAGAGGATCCCATATATTCTTGTGGATAAGAAATTTTAAATTAAAAAAAATACATATACACACACCTCATTCATGATTCATGGAAATTGTTGGGTCATTTATTTTTAAATTACTTACAATTAAGAACCTCAAGTATGCAGACAAGTATAGAGTCCAAGACAATAAACACCCATGTAGTCAAAACTCAGATTTATCAAATCTTAACATTTTGCCCTCTTTGCTTATCTACTCTATTTGTGTATCCCTCCATCCATTCACATACTTTCTCAGAAGTGACCTTTATCATGACTCAGGGTTTAAAAACATGCTTGGGGCTTCCCTGGTGGCACAGTGGTTGAGAATCTGCCTGCCAATGCAGGGGACACGGGTTCGAGCCCTGGTCTGGGAGGATCCCACATGCCGCGGAGCAACTAGGCCCGTGAGCCACAACTACTGAGCCTGCGCGTCTGGAGCCTGTGCTCCGCAACAAGAGAGGCCGCGATAGTGAGAGGCCCGCGCACCGCGATGAAGAGTGGACCCCGCTTGCCGCAACTGGAGAAAGCCCTCGCACAGAAACGAAGACCCAACACAGCCATAAATCAATCAATCAATCAATCAATCAAACAAACTAATGTGATTTAAGAGAGTGTCATTTAAAAAAAAAAAAACATGCTTGAAAATTACATAACTTTACTATACATTATGGATCACTTTTGAATTAATATTCTCATAATTATGTATCTAGAAAACACCTATGTAAGGGTAGTTGCATTCTGAAGGAATTTCAAGTCGTAGAAGAGGAATCCATGGCCTATTATACTTATTCAGGCAAATATTTTACAATAACTTACACAGTCTGCATATTAAATTGAGAATTAAAAATTCATTTAGTAGTAGAGAGAATTATCATTTTTCATTCCTACCTTAAAAAAAGAACTAACATAGAACATAAGAGATTCATATTGAATATCACACATCTTTGCTAAATAAGAGACGTGAGATCAAACGCTGAGACCAAGCTATAAGGGGATAAGGATGACCTTGGAAGGGATGCTGTGAGGAACGTAACAAGGAGTCAAATAGAGATAAATAAAAGGGTTGACTGGTAGCACTGAGGTGAGCAAGCACAAGTTAACAGTTTCCTGACTTTCTCCAGCAGAGCTCATGATAAGCCAGAGACTGTGGGAGTACCCAGGTATAGAGCACACATCTATAGATCAGCTTGCAATCTCTCCAAATCCAGTTAACCAATTTCCTCCTAGAATATCTTTAGTATCTTCTTTCTCTATGCTATTAGTAATCAGAATTAAAGTACTACTATTGATGCTAAAGCAAAAAGGAGAAACTACCTCTTCACTTCCAGACATAAAATGACCTGATTTTAGAGAGACCACAGTCTCAGTGATTTACAGCAGTTGAGAAAATACTGCTCATGGGCCAAATTCAGCCCATTGGTTGTTTTTGTAAATAAAGTTTTATTGGAACATGGCACACCCATTCATTTATGTATTGTTTATAGCTGTTTTCACACTACAACAGCAGGGCTGAGTAGTTATGACAGAGACCATATGGCCTGCAAGCCCCAAAATATTTACTATCTAGCCCTTCACAGAAAGAATTCGCCCACCCCCAACTTAAAACAATTCTACCTTAATGAGTACTTGCATCACTTTTACCCTTGTAGAACACACAAATAGATGGATTAAACCTATATTAAGTGCACTACAAAAAAAGGTATTCAGAAATAAAAACTGAACAATTTTATGAACCTCTTACTTAAGACTTAAGATATCTTTTAGGTTCCCAAATTGACAAATTCTGCTGGTTAGACCTGTAAAATTCAATATAAGCACAAGAGTAGCTCTATAAAATTAAAACACAATTTAAATAGTTAGCAGCTTTAATAATGCAATGCAGCAGATTCATTTTCAAATGAGTTTGCAATTTTTAAACAAAGGCCAACCTTATTTAAATCACTGTGGAACCAGAGTCACTAAGAGGTGACTGGCTCCGTGTTAATTTCTTCTACAGAATTTTCAAAACATACTCTAGGTGAAGCTGCCACCTGGTAGTAGGATTTATGTTCATAAAGAAAGAATCCTTTTGGGACCTCCCTGGTGGTCCAGTGATTAAAAATCCACCTTGCAATGCAGGGGATGCCGGTGTGATCCCTGGCTGGGGAACTAAGATCCCACATGCTGCCAGGCAACTGAGCCCATGCACCAAAACTAGAGAGCCCGCATGTCACAACTACTGAGCCCGCACGCCACAACTAGAGAGAAGCCTGCGTATCAAAATGAAGAGCCCGCGTGCTGTAACTAAGACCCGATGCAGCCAAAATATAAATAAGTAAGTATTTTTTTAAAAAAGAAATAAAGAATCCTTTTATATTCAACCTAAAATCTACCTACTAACCCTGTTCAGCAGCCTCAAAAACCAATGGATAACTATTAACTTACAGAGAATTATTATTGCCTCTACTTGTTACAAGGAAATTTATTAAGAGGTAAAAGAAGGCAGGAATTCAAATTTTCATTGACAGCTTTTTAAGAGATGCTACCCATAAAGTTCAAAATCTCCTATCCTCCACACTACTAAAGTGCTAAGCAAAAATACTTAATAAAATGATAACTGATACTTATTATACTCACATAAATGGTTCAGATATTCCAGATTTATAGCTTAGTAGAGTTATAATTATGCATACCATGTACATTTTATAATATAATGAAACCTTACATAAACCACATATGCAATACTGTGTTCACTATTTTATATTAATACAGGTTTACAATTATTATAACTAACTAATAATTTTTGCAATTAAAATTTTTGTAGTTAAAAATTAATTGTTGCTTATGTTTAATAAAGAATACAACCCTTACTTGTAACACTCAATATAGGAAGATTGGATCCCAAGTCTATATTTCTCTATTCTAAGTCCTGACTCCTAAGGACTTCCCTGGCAGTCCAGTGGTTAAAACTCCGTGCTCCCGGGACTTCCCTGGTGGCTCAGTGGTTAAGAATCTGCCTGCCAATGCAAGGGACACGGGTTCGAGCCCCGGTCTGGGAAGATCCCACATGCTGCGGAGCAACTAAGCCCATGCGCCACAACTACTGAAGCCCTCACCCCTAGAGCCCGTGCTCCGCAACAAAAGAAGCCACCGCAATAAGCCTGCGCACCGCAACAAAGAGTAGCCCCCGCTTGCCTCAACTAGAGAAAGCCTGCATGCAGCAACGAAGACCCAACACAACCAAAAATAAATACATAAATAAATTTATTAAGAAAAAAAAAAAAAAGACTCCGTGCTCCCAATGCAGGGGGCACAGGTTCCATCCCTGGTCGGGGAACTAGGATCCCGTATGTTGCATGGCATGGCAAAAACAAACAAACAAATAAACAAACCATGATTCCTAGAAAGCATCTGAAAGAAATAGGTAAGTATATATATCACAGACATGCACCAGCTAAAACAGAGAGACTAGTGACATCACCTGATCACAAGTATACTTTCACTGATGATATATTTCAAACATATCACAGCAATAACTACAAGTAATGAGATACTATTTTATAAAAGTATGTTCATTAAATGAAAATTTATAAATTTACAAAAGAAATACCACCAAAGAAATCCTAAGAACACAATCACTCAATTATTGTAATTTAAGATCCATCTACATATATGTATGAATTTCTCTTTCTCTAATTTAATTTTTTTTTGCCCCAGTGTTCCAATCTCTAAATTTGGGGAAGGGAAATATAGAATAAAAGTTGAAGTCTTTTAAGACCTATTTAAAGTACTTGAAACTAACTATATTTAGAATATTTCAATTCAATTACTTTATAGATATTTGCTATAAACCAAATTGTTCTTTTATACAGTTTAAATCTACAATACGGTATAGTTTATATACTGATACATAATCACAACTTGAAAATAATATTGTCTTTTATAGGTTAAACCCGAAGATCAGCATTGTGGTGGAAAAGTAAGACTTCTGATTGTTCTCTAAAAAGAGAATGTTCAAGATCATAAATGACATAAATTAATAAAGCTCTTATACATGCCTTTGAGGAAAAAAAAGGAAAGTTCTCTAAACCTAACTGTAGACCTACCCTGGACCACAGTCTCAGAAATTTTAGTATAAGGTTCAAATAATGTGTTAAATTCCAAAAACCCAAATGTGTGAAAGAACAAAACCTAAGACTAAATCACACACATTTGCCTTGCCCTGTAGTCTCCTTTCAGAACCTATTTTTACCACTGTAGTGGATCTCTCCTATAATAATACAGTTGAACACATCTTTGCTCACAGATGACTAAACTGATCAATTTCCATATCAACCAATGATGGATGATGGCAGAGATGTGCAGTCAAAAAGTCATGGCAGTTTGCACACCAGCTGGACTTGACTGTAACCTTATTGCCTATATAAAAGAAAGAATGTTTTGATCAGAGGGGTAAGGGTTGGACCATCAAGGGAGCATAGGAATCTGAAGCACACATTGGTTGACGCTGTTCATCTAAACGATGCTCAGCTGAAGAGGGTACACTGGTCCAAAGACTTTATCTATTTTCTTCCAAAAGCACGTCTTTCCTTCCTGTTAAGAGGAAGGTATCAATCTGTTTTGTGTTGATGCCTTCAAGCATTTAAGTCACATAACTAATGCTCACTGTTCTCATTCTGAACTCACCAGACAGGTCTTATAACTGTAATTTGGTTTCCCCTGTGACATGCCAACAGTGAGAGAATGTGTTAATCAGCTATCTCTAATGAATGTGTCCTTACCAGGTAGATTTCTTATACCCGGTATACTGGTTACTGTCATGAATGTGGATGATAATGAATCTGACCCCCAAGAAGCTTCTCAACTGTGACTGAATCATAGCCCATCATGCAGGTCACACACACTCAACCCCACCAAAAGCCTGGCACTTCCCACTGGCACTTCTGTAAAGCAATCCAGGATAGAAAAGAAGTATAGACATATTCTTGCCTGGAGACATGTATTAAAGACTTTTAAAAGTTTGTTAGTTTTAGAATATAATATATTAAAAGTTATTAAAATCTTAATTCTTGATTCTGTTTAAGAACAAAGTAATTATTAATATCTTTTGTTTTATATGTTGTCTAGCTAAACAAATCTGTCTGAAATGGACTGCCTTTTAGGTGACAGCTAATGACAGCCTGCATTAGTCAATTTAGGTGACCAAAGTAGGTTCTTCCTGCTTCAGTTGTTCGATCTTAGTTAATAATCAGCACTGGCTCTGGTGAGAGGCCACTCCTTTCCTTAAGTCTGTTAAATGCACTTGCTCTACTAAAAGAAAGACCATTCCTGCTTCTACTTACTAATATACAGGAATGTGTTCTCTAAATCAAATAAGAACGCAGTCAGGAGAACACCATTATCTATGTGTCAGAAAGCAAATTCATGGCACTAACTCAAATCATATTGTTTGCAAAAGACAGTTTATGTATCTTTTGTAGGAAAGCTCAGGTGCTTTCATTAACAGACAGGGTGGTATGCATTTCTACTTATATATTCACTCTGCTGAATAAACTGGCACAGAAAAAAGAAACTAGGAGGAGAGTGTTGATATCCAACAGAAGTAAAGATCAGCTATTTTTGTTTTGTCTTCTAGTTCATGAAGATGAAGGCAGTGGGGTCCTTGAAACTGTCATCCCAGCCTAGTAGGCCAAGTAAACAGTTGCTGAACCACATTTATGGATTACTGTCATATACTAGTCCCCTACAATACCTATAATCAGTTTTTGCACTACTTCAGATTCTTTCAATTTATGCTCTATCATTCCTGAAGTGAGGCAATCAAAATTGGATGCAGGTGTTCCATTTATAACTCCAACTTTTAAAAAAACACTCTTGGTTTTCTTGTCTGCTGCTAAGCAACAGAATGACATTCTTACTGAGCTACCTATCATGCCCCATCTCACCCCCAACTTCAGATATTTTTTCCCAAACAAAGAAAAGATAAATAGGCTCAAATTCCTAACACTAATCCAGATTGTTTTAGACAATGCAAAGGACTTCTCTTGAAGTCACTTTTTATGCAATACGTTAAAAAGTTATCCTTATGCTATCCTTTGTAAGTTTTATCAGTTTGCTAGAACTGCCATGACAAAGTACCATAGACTGGGTAGCTTAAACAACAGAAATTAATTTTTACAATTCTGGAGGCTAGAAGTCTGAGATCAAGGTGTCAGCAGGGTTAGTTTCTTCTAAGGCCTCTCCTCTTGGCTTGAAACTGGCCATCTCCTTCCAGTGTTTTCATATGGTCTTCCCTCTGTGTGTGTCTGTGTCCTAATCTCCTCTTCTTATAAGGACACTGCTCTTATTGGATTAGGCCCCATCCTAATGACCTCATTTAACTTAATTACCTCTTTAAAGGCCCTACCTCCAAATACAGTCACATTATGCGGTAATGGGGGTTACGACTTCAACATATGAATTTTGGGGAGACACAATTCAGCCCATGGCACAAGTATTTACCAATAGGTTGCAGGTGTATGTCCCTTCAGGGGTAAAAGAGAATTATATCTTCTACTTATTTTCAAATGGTTCAGGAAAAAAATATGCATATAGTAGGGAAATCCACTTTTCATGCAACTTTTTGTAAGTCTAAAATTATTTTAAAATAAAAGCTTTTTCCTTTTAAGTATTTAAAAGTCTATTTAATGAGTAAAATTTCTATAGCCTTCCTCTCATAAGAATATATCATCATGTATGGCTAAAGAAGTACTTGCAACTAATGTTTATCATGAATAATAAGAATCTTGTGAATAGAGATGAAAAGGACTAAAGGTACTTAAAGTCTTTCCAATCATTATATACCTCACTTTACTATAATTACTTCTTTGTCACGAATGGTAGAAGAAACTAAGTACAACTAAAGTTCTCCTTCCTGTTTGTTCTAAGTTCCCATCTTTTGCCTAAAAGTCTTGCCTACACAATTCTAAAAGATCTACCAAATTCAGTAAAAAGAAAATTACTGCATTTAACCACTCATTTCACTAGTTATGCTGGGATCACACAGTAAACAGGGTCTAAATCTCAGCTTGAGGGTCATTTCTGTCTCTCCATCACCTAGTACTATCTTGTTTTTCACCAGGCATACATTTACTGCTCCGCAACTGCTGAAATTCAACAAATGTATACCTCTAACTCTGAAAAGAGGTTATTTAATGATTTTCTTTTTTTGGTTGATGTTATAAGAAGACATTTGCTATTTCTCTGATGAAGTGATTTTTCATCACAATCCTAAGCATACCTGAAGAAAGAAAAAGATCTCATGAAATAAACTAACAAAACAAATAGAACTATATTTCACTATTTTTTAGAGCTAAAAATTTTGGACAAATACAGTTCAAATATTTTCTTACAAGTTTTCCAAGTTGTAGATCCACCCACCCCTCTGCTTAATTGATGTGGTTATTCTGTAGAAAGACAAACTTATGCTTACTAACTTAGCAAATAAAGAAAAAATGAATTGACAAGCGAGAGTTATCACTCATTCATTCATCACAAGTTTACTGAATATCTACTAGATATATTCACTATAGTGAATACCAGCTACTGTTCTACGTACTGGTTGTAAAAAGTAAACAGTCAAACATCGTCCCTCCCATTAGGGAGTTTATAAGTTAGGAATGAACATTCCTTTTACCAGAAACAGATCACAAGTGTAAAAGCGGTAATTCGGCCTAAATCTCTCTTAGCACATGATGGAAAAGATATTCCTATTTAGGAAGACCTATAAGAATACTTCACAAAGTTGGGAATAATTGTGTAGGACTATGCTGAGTAAACCTATACTATCATTTTCACCTTTACACAAGTCCATCTAATTTATATAGTGTGTTGTTGTCGTTTACATGTACGACCTAATTTGGTCTTCTCAATAGCCTATGTGATAGGGTAAGGTTTTTTTTTAACAGATAAATAAACTTTTAGCTTAGTTTAAGTGACTTACCCAAGCACAAAAATCTTTCAAGTGGGAAAGCCAAGAGAAGGACTGAGTTTTTTCATTCTGTCCCATCTGCCACAGATTGGTCGCTTCACCCTCCTCTGACAGCCTCAAATGCTTCCCTTCTGTCCCAACCGATTTCCCCATCAGTGAGGGGGCTTCCCCGGATGCGGGAATCTCTCCCCTGCTCCAGCTTCCCACCCCCACACCCCCCGGGGTGCAGGTCCTGTCCCGCTTCCTCTCCCCCTCCTTCTCCCTTCTTTCTTTCATCATACCCAGTTATACAGGGATCTTTATAGTCTTTTCCAGTGTCCAAGGTCTTCTGCTAGTGTTTAGCTGGTGTTCTGTGAGAACCGTTGCATCTGTAGATGTATTCCTGATGCATCTGTAGAGAGAGATGAACTCCACGTCCTCCTACTCCTCCACCATCTTGGAACTCTCTAGGACTGAGGTTTTTGACATTGGTCTCTGATACAGACCAAATAACAAATATCTTCCCAGCTTTTAAATTATCAAATAATGTCTGAATCAACACCCAGACCTCACGGCTAAGCAGTTTTAACCATACCTAAAGTCTGAACAAGATCCTACTGCTGCTTCCTCTCACTGTAGGGTACTAGCTATGGTATTAGCCAAAGCAGTGGAGCTGGGGAGAAAAATCTTAATGAGCTAGGCCAGGCCATAAAAGGCTGGGCTCCAAAACTGGTGACAATGACACTTGGGGCTTGTTTTAAGGTTGCTCTCACAGAGTTGACTACCAAAGCAGCAATTAAGCAGTACAATGCACTGGGATATAGCCCCAGTGTCTGACAAGGTTACACATGAGGCTCAGTGGTCAACGCAGCAGGCCTTGTTGGTAAAATGTCAGGTAGAGAGAAGCCCGGTGCCCTGGGCCCACTGCCTGTTTCACCACTGGCTCAGGGAGGTGCCACAGCAGCACACCAGGATCTACCTACGTGCATATAAGGCAATTCTGACCCTACTATAGTTCTGTTCTCCTGCATTCTCATTCTTATTGAGTAACCAGACCTGCAACATGCCTGGCTATACCTAACCACTTAAGGACACACTACCTAGACATCAACAATGCACCACTTTACATGCTAACATATTTGGGGAAATTATATGTACCAATGCTGCTCCCCACTATAGTGTAATATTGAGAGTTGGCCTATCTATATAAACCATTTGCTTGAGGTAGTTCATTATGTATGGATTCCACAAACTATTATTTAAATGATATTAAATGTAATTTGAATAACTATTATTATAAATTCAGAACTAAGACTTCAAACTAAGTTTGTTCATAATAAAAATAAAAGGCAAAAGTCCATTTGTCTATAGTAGGTATTTTAGACTAGAAAATGTTTACAGAATATAACTTAATAGTTTGCATTTTACACTGGATCAAAATGTTGTGTATCTTATTTACAGTGTTATATTTCCTTACCAATTACGGATTAGAAAAGGATTAAGTAGTAAAGAGAAAAGCTCTATTTTAGATAGAGGCAGCCAAGCTATTAGAATAACTACTATTCTATGCTCTTATGTATCTTACAATTTTCACTGTAACTCTGAGGCCACCAAATCTGGGTTCAAATCCTGACTCTAACTTATTGCTCTGTGCCACTGGGAAACATTAATCTTTTGGGACCTTCATTTCATCATCTGTAAGATTTAAGAGTAACACCTACTCTCATTAGACTAGTGTAAAGGATTAAATAATATGCAAAATGTCTAGGACAGCAAACAACGTATTCAGTAAGTTTTCCCAAACTTTGGGACTAAAACCCAGGTCTCCAATATCCCCTAAAGCTATATTCACTATGCACACAGATTTGCTTCAATCTTGTAAAATGGCATAAATATATCACATTTATTAATGTAAATTATATATAGGCACATAAATATAACTCTACTACATCATAAATCTGACCTCTCTGAAGATTATATGCTATAATAGAGTCAACATTTTTAAATACTAATTTTTGCTTATTTTATAATTATGTAGTGTTTAGAAAAACAAGGGTAAAAGTGGCACTGGATAATTTGTATTCCTTTAAAAAAAAAAAAAAAACCTCTCCCAGGAAGTTCAAATTCATATCTTCTTTTTCTCCTCATATATTTCCTTAGAGCCATCAGAGGCATCTGAAGTCAACTGCTATTCCTTCTTTCCAAGACAGTTTATAACATCTGAATGTACTGCCAGTGATTATGCGGAAGGTTTAGAGAGAAGCCAATCCCCTAAATCTTGTCTTCTCACTCTGTTTTCTCTCATCCACCAACATCATTGAGTGCAGGACTGAAGCAGTGAACATATGGAAGGGAAAAGGAGGTGACATAATGCTTTGCCTAAGTGACAAGGGAGGTGCTTACAGATTGATGTGAATACCAGTGCTGTGGCTTCTGTTTGTTTTAAAAGAGACCAGCTGATTGTGTTGTCTTTTCCCTTTATTCCTCTGAGTTACTTGGTGCCCGTGGGGGAGTCTGATGCAGATCCCAAGAATGACAAGATAACAGAAGTGAAAAAAGTATAGGCAGAGAGAGCTGGGAAGCTGTAAAAGTAAACACTGCCTGGGTAGGTTTTTCTCAATTTTGAATTTTGCCATTTATATCACTAAGATGACACTATTTTTTATTTTATTGTAAGTCAACTGTAGATCAATGAAAATCAATTTTATGATTGTTTCTATGTACTAAATGTCAGAAAAATTGTGTAGGGTAAATTTATAAATGATTTTATGGTATTTTAGCAGATAGACTAATAAAAACAAACTTTAATAGGTAGTAACATATGGTACAAACCAAATTTTACTTAATGCAGTCATACAGTAATTTCACATCTATGTTTAAGTAACTGAGGGAAGCTGAGCTGATGCTATTTAGACTTGGATACATATGTATAGGTCTCCACTCTTGAGAGATGAAATCTTCTCAATTCCTATAAATCACACTTTTTAAAAAATATGTAGTCATATTCTATCAGTTTCTTGGGGTAAATGGAAGAAAACTGTGGACTATGTAATGATTCTCTGACACTTAAATCATGTTAATTTATGACATTTCAAAAGCATCACATGGAATATATTTTTACAAACCATCACAGATGTAAGATGCCTAGCAAGTTGATATAATTTCTTGGTTTTTACCCGATTTTTCTTCCCGAAGGTTCACTTATTAATGAACTATGCTACATTTCTTCTTAAAGTTAAATTTAATCAGAATATTTTAAAATGAGGCATCATCTTGCTCAGAGGATATCAGACACACAGAGCAATATAAAACAGTAAATACACCAGTAAAAAGCTGGTGTGGCATAATTTCAGAATAGATAGGTCTACCCAAGAAAAGATAGCTGACAATTTTACACCCACATAAATGACGAGTCATTTCACCACAGACCAGTGAAAACATGGGCTAACACTATCTTTAAACTAGCATTCAGGGACAATAGTCCTCTCATTTTACAAAGAAAGAATCTTGGAATTTGAGAGACTGTGTGAGTTAAGCTTGTCACTGGTAGGGCCAGAACTAGAATCAAAGTCTTCTTTCCAACAAAGCAGGTCACCAGTTAAACTCTAGGTAAAAATTTTGCCCCAAACCAGGAATACTATATTCAGACTTCCATAGATTAGTTTAAAAACTATGTCAAGCTAAGATATCTACTCTGATCTACCAATAAAAAATGCTATACACCCAGATGGTTTTATAGATAAATTCTATCTAACAGATAATTCTCATTTGTTAAAGTTATTCCAGATCAAAGAAAAAGATGTCAGTGTCACAAATCATTTTGCTAAGGTGTCATAATCTTAGCTCCAAACCTGATAAAATGGCATGAAAAGGGAAAACACAGCTCAATTTCATTGAAGAAAGCAGACGTAAAAAGTATTGATAAGTCTTAACTCTTAAAGAATATTTACAATGAACCAGGTACTGCTGTAGACACTTTGTATATATTAAATCAGTTAATCCTCATAACAGCTCTTTGAAAGGCATACTATCATTATCTCCACTCTACTGAAGCACAAGGGGTCAAGAACCTTTCTCAAGGTAACATAATTCATAAGTGATAAAGTTAGAATCCAAAATATTGGATTCTAAGTGATAAAGCTTGACTCCAAAACATTAGGAAAATAACCCAGCTGTGTATTAAGTTAAAACACGTAGGAATTACCACAGGAATGTAAGGATTGTTCAACATGTCATTATATTAATAAATAAAAGAAGATGGGCTTCCCTGGTGGCGCAGTGTTTGAGAATCTGCCTGCCAATGCAGGGGACACGGGTTCAAGCCCTGGTTTGGGAAGATCCCACATGCCGCGGAGCAACTGGGCCCATGAGCCACAACTACTGAGCCTGCGCGTCTGGAGCTGGTGCTCCGCAACAAGAGAGGCCGCAACAGTGAGAGGCCCGCGCACCGCAATGAAGAGTGGCCCCCGCTCGCCGTAACTAGAGAAAGCCCTCGCACAGAAACGAAGACCCAACACAGCCAAAAATAAATAAATAAATAAATTAAAAAAAAAAAAAAAAGAAGAAGAAAAAAGATCAGTGTGGTAATGGAGGCTTTAAAATTTTTAAATACAATATACATTTTTGATAAAAATATTCTTAATCAAATGAGAATGATAAAGACTACTTATCAGAAAGAAACATCAAACAATATATAAAATTAGTAAGCTACATGAGGAATTTCTATTTAGTTCACTAATGAAGTCCCAGTGCCTAGAGCAGTGCCTGGCACATAACAGGCACGCAAACATTTGTTACATAAATATTAAAAAAAGAAAAAAAATTCCCTCTATATTAGAAATACAACTGGTATACCTATTGTGACTCTATTATTCTACCTTATTTATGAAGTTCTACTTAATGTAGCAACACTTTAAATATTGGAACAGAAAGAAAAAGTATATTAATTTCCAGATTATATAATTGTATCATTAGAAAACCCAAAAGACATAAGTTATTAGAACAATTATAAGCACTCAGTAAGGTGAGCAGATATAAGATAAATATACAAAAACCTCATTTTTCTTTATATTAACAATAACCAATTAAAATTAAAGAAAAGAAAATAGTATCTGAGACTAAAAAATACAAGGGTTAAATTTAACCAGAAAGATATGAAACCTAAGTGAAGAAAACTATAACATGTTCTTGGATGTAAAACAAGACCTATATGAACAGATAGGAAGCCTTATTAAAGAGCAAAATGAAATATAATAAAGGCACTGCTAATAAAATCCTTGCTGAAAGAAATACCTGAAAGAATAATACACAAGGATTTTTTTTAAGTTTAAAAAGAACAGATTTTCCTAACACATAGTAAAACATACTACAAAACTGCCATAGTAATATTATACTCTTACTACCGTTATTAGTAGCTAATATTTATTGAGAGTTTACTATGTGTTCAGCACCCTCTAAGTACATTACATCTAATTAATTCTCACAATGACCCTATGAGATCTGTATTTTTATTATCTCCACTTTAGATATGAGGAAACAGAGAGATTGAATACTTGGCCAAGGCAACATTCAAGACAGGCAAGGGATCACTAGAGTGGGGTACACCATTTTGGAAAAGTAATTTGGCTATCTTATGCATTCATTTAAATATTTACTGAATGGCCAATCTTTACCAAGTATGATACTAGATACCAGGAACACGGCAATGAAAAAGACAGACAAGGGTCTTACCCTCATGAAACTTATATCCCAATGTGAGGAGACAGGTGATAGTATGAAAACCAATAAGATAATCTCATAGTGATAAAGTTGCTAAAAAGAAAATACACTGTGGGTGATATGACAGAAGCAAACTAGAAGGGGGGGAGGGTTACCTTTTATCAATGTCTAAGAAGCCATCTCTGAAAAAAAAAAAATTTAAGTTGGACATTGAGTTGAGAAGAGGGCAGCCATGTAATGAGCTGGAAGAATATTCCAGAGAGGCAGAGGAGAAAAAGCTGTGAGCTGGGACTGGATCAGAATGTTCAAGGAATAGAAAGAAGGCCAACATGACTGGAGTAGAGGAAACAAGTATATGGCAGTAAGTGAATGTTTACCACAGGGGCCCAGACACATACTGTGACCAGATATACCACTTACAGAACTCTATCCTATAGCAATAATAACCAGTACATATAAAACTCTGTGCAAAATAATGTTATTGCTAGATGGTTTGTAAAAGAAAAACAGCTGGAAAAACCGATATTTTGACCATTTGGGGAACAGTTGAGTAGATTACAGTAAAATGTAATATGTATACATATAGCTGATTCACTTTGTTCTACAGTAGAAACTAACACAACATTGTAAAGCACTTATACTCCAATAAAAAAAAAAAATGAAAACAGTCAGGTGGTAGTATATGTAATGACCTGGTAAGATGTCCTAGAGCTATGTGAAAAAAAGCAAGCAGATCAATAAATATTATATGACTCCATTTTTCTTTAATGAGACTCCTAAACTATGTATTAGGGATTTTAACTCCTAAGTCTGGTCCTGGATAAATTCCACTTTGCTTCCTCCCACTCCAAGCAAATGTTCTCCTACATACTTTCCTGCCACCTCTTTCTCTAATTCATTCCCTGCCAGCATTTCAGCTCACCTCAGCCCATTGCTTGCTTCTTTACCTAGAAACATGAACAGCGTTACAAAAATTGTAAGAGCACAGAGGATAACATTTTCTTAAAATGAAAAAAAAAACACAACACAATAGACTAATTCTGAAATGACTGAATCAGCCAGCTCTAATGACTGTAGCATAGTCAGGTTGCATCATACACTTAACTATTTGAAAATCAGAAATGACATTATTATGAGCAATTACAGGTAACTAAATATTCGGTTGGCTATTAACAATAGCAGAGGTGTAAATCTTACCTCTACTTTTGTTCGATACAGAACAAGTCGTTTAAGGCCACATAATTTGGCAATGTGGTTGAAAGCTTGAGGTGGTAGTTTATCACAGGATGAGAGATTTAAGTCCTGTAGATTTGGACACATCTCAGAAATAATCTCCAAGCAAGTTTCATTAAGGAAGTGGCTGCAAGATAATTCAAGACGCACTAACTCAGATCCACAGACCTTCAGAAACCTGTAAAAACAATGTTCCATGTGAATTTCATAAAACTAAAAGATATTTTTTGCAAGCGCTTTGGAATTATATCGACTCTAAGCAGACACCTTCAGAAGAACAGATTTCTATTAGGGAAAATTAAAAACTTGTTTCACTTAAATTCTCATTTACTGCATGCCAAAACAGGCACGGTTAGGCTAAAATATATCAACCTAAGAAGATAAAATGGATTCACATCACATAAAAAGTCAGCTACTGCTAAGTGGGAAATTAAGAAAGCAGAGGGTGTTTTTCTTCTACTCACCTGTAATTCACATCTGAGCTGGTAGAGCCAATAAACAAAACATAACGAAACTCTAAACTCTTGGAAGATAGTTCTCCCTAAACAGTACCCATTCAGTACTGGATAATTTATTTTGAATGTGGCACACAAAGCGCCATCTCTAAATGACCTCAAACCAAATCAGACTAGCCTCCTCTCAACTAAGGAAATTTCTGGGTTGGTTTAACTATACTGTTGAGATATGTTCCTTGTAACTGATACTATTTAACGCCTAGACGGATGTTGAAATTATTACAAGATATTCAATTGCAGCTTCACACAAAATACACAGAAATAACTTCATGTGGAGGACACAAAACCCTTTATCAGAGTAGGAATAACAATATTTGTCTTCATTACATTACAGATGGGGGGCAAACAGTCCTGTCCATAATCATCGTCTGATGATAAAAGTAAACTGTGAGCCTACGAGTATTCATATCCCTGAAACTTTATCAACAAGTGGTGCGCTTGTTTATCCCTTGAACAAGCGCACCACTCATCCCTGTCCAGGTCTCTTGACATTTTCTTGCCCATCTCAGGGTCACATCAGTCACATACTGTTATTTTATTTATGCCGCATCTTTTTCCTACATGATGTAATGATTCGCTTACGAATACACATGCAAAATAAAACTGACTAAATCAATCACTTATGAAAGTAAAGGAAGTAACACTGGACTTCTAAGTCAAAAGATGGATATTTTGCCCTGTTCCACCACTTCCTAGCATGTGACCTTGGAAAAGGCGTTTACCCAAGTCTCAGCATTTCCTCCGATGTAGAAGGCAGACCAGAAATATGTTAACAGCATTCACCACACTGTTTGTGGTTTTCAACATCCCACAGTAAGTGAAAGCAGTTTGCAAAGACCAAAGTACCCCACGAACATTAAAATAAAAGTGAAATCTTGGCCAACACACATTCAAACAACAATTAAAAAATTTAATTGCTACAAATTTATTTTCAATGTTGCAAATAACTCAGCAGCCCACACATCTTATTTACACCCAAACATCCAAGAACATCCCTTTACTCTTAATCCATTGCAGCGTATGTTCTGCTCTCCCTAAATTCAGCCTTTCCTTTTAAATGCCAAATTAAACGGCCTTTCTTTCCAGTCCTCGTATTACCTGATTTATTGTGGCATTCCACACAACCGCCCTCACCCTCCTTCAAATTCTCAGATAGTCCTCACGCTATTCCCTCTCCTTAAATTCCTACGACCTGTCTCACTGCTGTGTCCTTTGCTATTATAGCAGCTAAATTGCCAGTTTGCATCAAGCACCTTAATTCATTCACTCAACAAATATTTATTGAGCTCCAACTATGACCCAGGCATTACTCCAGGCACTTGGAAGTTGGCAGTGGGCAAAGCAAAGTTCCTGCTCTCATGGGGCTTACTTACATTTTGGTAGGAGAGGTAGACCATAAACAAATAAATTAAATGAGTAAAATTAATAGTATATTAGAGAGTGAAAAGTGCCAAGGAGAAAATAAAAGCAGAGAAGGACAACAGGAAGTGTCAAGGGTAGACAGGGTGGTAAGGGAAGCCTCATTGAGAAGGTGAATCAAGACCCAAAGGAAGTGAGCGGGTGAGCAAAGCAGTTCCCTGGAGAAGCAGCACTCCAGGCAAAGGGAGGGGCAGGCACAACAGCTCTGAGGCGGGATAGCTCAGACAATGCCTAGAGTGCCGAACTGTAAGGAGGCTCAAAGTGAGAGGGAGATGCGGAGCAGATCAGAGAGGTAAGGGGCAGTTCAGAGTGCGTGTCCTATAAAGACTCTGGCTTTTATTTTGAGGGAGATGGGATCCTCAATCATCAGAGGGTGTTGAGCAGAGGTGTGGCACAACCTGCTTGTATTTTAACAGGGTCACTCCGGTTTCTGTGCGGAGAACAGACTGAAGGAGAACAGGGGTAAAAACAGGGGGACCCTCAGGACACCACGACCATATTCAGGGAAGAGAGGACGGTGCACTGGATCCGGTGGTGGCACTGAAGGTGGTGCTCAATATTCAGACTCAGGATCTATTTCAAAGGGAGGCAGTGTGTACTACATTATGACATACCTTCTTCATACTGAACTGAACTCAGGCTCACCTATTTCTCAACAATAATTTATTTTTCTGTTAACCACAGTTTCCTTACATACTGATTTGTTTACATTGAGTTTTATAAGGTGCCTCAAATCCTTCGACAATTGAAATAGATTCTTGGGCGTACCCAGTACTTAGCATGATGTCAGCCATGTAAAAAACACTGGATGACTTTGTTGAATAAATCTTCCAATGGTGAATATTCATTTGAAGAATTTAGATTTCCTCTACTCTGGAACAGACTAAGTTTTATGGACTCAGAGAATTTTTCCATTAAGAGGTTCAAACTACTCCTAAGAAATATGACAAAATTAACGTTTTTACCTTACTCTGAGTATACATCGTAGTTATGGCTAGTTCTTCACTATTTATAAGCTAGCAATCTAGAAATGAATGTAGGGTGTCAGAGATCTGGAGTATCCTATTTTGATTTGATACTTCTAAAATTATTTGCAGATTACAAAAGTTAGATGAGTATATTAACTCTTAAAATTAAAATCTTTAGGCATCTTATCTCTTGAAGGTCTTCATTATTTGGCAAAGCACTTTGTTCTACAATTCTTTTTGGTATTGGACTTGGAATACTTTGACATTTCTTTTCTCTTTGCTCTCATTAATGAACTTTTCCCTTCTAAAGATAGAAAGTAAATCACCAGAAAGCCAACTGTTAATAGACTAGAAAACATCCCAAATTGATTGAATGAATGAAAAAATTTGGAAGCACAATAAAGATAATGATCATGCTTATCTACCTTTATGACTCTCTCTCTTCCTTTTTCTATATTGCATATTTTTACTGAGATTATTTGGTCAATATCCCCATAGTCTCTCTTCCTAAACTTACAAGATCTACACTACCTACTTTTTCATAATATTTCCACTCCAAGAAGGTAGAATTAGGAGCAGAATCAATTAATTAGCTGAACACAACTCTTGTTTCTTGCCTTAATGCTCCTCATAGTTTTATTTTAACGCAAAATTACATACATGTTTTTGTCTTGGTCATCTATTTATTCATCTCAATTGTGATATTGGTCACTTGAAAGGAGAATTATAGCTTGTCTACTTCCTGCAGCCTGTTCATACCATGTTATGAATTCTCATCAAGTATTTCTTGATACTGAGGGTATTAAGAGAAGACCTAAGTTCAGATAAACAATTCCTAAACGAGGTCTCTTGCTATGAGAAATGGAGTCTCTGGAGAGAGAAATAAATTGTTTATCTTTATGAGGTGAATTCATTTGTCCAGATTAATATAAGTACATAAAAAGTAATTTACTAAATGGTAACTTGCACCCTAAAATAATTAACATCACATGAATGAATGATTTAATCTGAGTTTATTCATCACAAAATAAAAGGCACTAATCCTTACAAGCTGCCTGAAGTATCAAGGTAAAGGGGAGAATTAGGTATAAATATCCATGGTTTCTGATTGCTAATCTCATGTTTTGTTAGCTGACTCACTTGAGTTTTATGAGACAGTATATTTAAGATAATTTTAATCCCAAATAGCTGGAGCATTATTTACTATAGCTGATCCAAAATAAAGTCATTAAAAACAAAACTTCTTGCTTAACTGTGTACGGTACTATCTAGCAATGGTAGAAGGAAGTGGAAAAGAAAGTCTTAAATTGTCTTTAATCTCTAGGAATTGACCATCTAAAAGAGACAACAGTGTAAAACACAGGCAGGCAACTGAATAAACAAATATATGAATAAGCAAAAAGCTCTCTAGTCCATAAAACTGTAGCTCTGTGTCAAAACATCAAGTTCTTAAATCTAGAAAGCATCCAATAATGTTTTCTGAAGGGAACAAGTAGAAGGGTGAGGGATAGAAATCTCTACATAACTGAGGTGGAGCTCAAGGTGATTATTTTGAGCAACTATCTGAAGAAAAATGATAGAGGAAAAATAAACAGAACCTAAGACTTTTTGAACATCACAATGATATGATTAAGCCTCAGAGCACAAACAGGCAGGGAGGCAAAGGAATATCAGAGACTTCAGGGAAGTGTATTATAAGAGAAAAGTGGAATTACAGTAGATGTGACTTTAATGAGTAATGATATAAATGAGCAGTACTTGAAGTTACAAATCACAAATCTGTAGATAGAACAGGATTTTAATAACTGATTAAAAGTTTTAAGTTCTTATTATTCCAATTTCCCTGTTATTTTGAATAAAATAAATTCCTAAGTTCTTTAAAATCCAGTGAAACAATTCCAGCTTGTGAAGATAAGGTTTTCAGGTAACAAAAATAAACTATATCAAGCTTTTCCCAAGGACTTACTCAAAAAGCAAGCTCATCATCATTGGTCTCTATTTTAAAAATGTACTTTTTTTCTTTAAAGTATTACAAGTCTTCTTCACAGTAATGAGCATAAATAGACCATACTTACTCATAGATTATTCATTAATAATCAAGCCATGAATATTTACTGTTTATTCTGGGAATACTGCCTATAAGCCATAATGACTATCAATTCAGCAGTCAAGTCAAGGGGGCCAACAGCAATCAGTAGGCAAAACTCCAGTATCTCCCACCCAAAAGAAGATTCTCTCTCCCTGTTATTTAACCTTTTTATTTTCTTAATGAGAACAATGACTTTACTTAAAGGAATGCTATCAAGATTTATGGTTTTACTGGCTGAAATAGTCCTGTGAAATATGGAAAACTTAAATTTATGTATGTACTTTTGTGATTATTTAAACAGCCCCATGGCAACTAAATGGCTGAATTGAAAATGGAAGAGAAATTGCTGGTGAGAAAGTAGATTGGAGCTTTAACCTCATAAAAGAAGATCTTTATCCATCACGTGTCTAAAATTTTAAAAATAGCATTGCGGTCTTCTTCTCACAACTTATGTTTCTGCTCATGTACCAGAAGAAGCTACATAAAGAGTTTTTAAAAACTGATTTAATACTATCTCTACATTTTATTCATTATACCATGGTTATATGCAACATTTTGCCGAAGAAGCTGGACTTCAGCCATTCATTACCAATATTTTCTTTAATGTCTATACTCATTAGTTGCCTCCCTGTTATTTTATTTATAAAAATACAGGAAGGATATGTTTAAATGTTTATTCTTATATCTTTATCTTTTCTGTAGCAGGAACTATATTATCTATCTCTTTACATGGTCCACAACACTCACCATAATGCCTTACACACCAAGAGTGAAAACAAACAGTAAGTTCCTAACGGTGGGAAACATTGAGAAAAGAGCTATGAGGGATTAAAACACCCAAAGGTCCTTATAATGTAAAATAATGCTTACTGATACCAATGGTTCTATCTGCTCTCAGAGTCAGTTAGTCTTGGTTTATGATCTATAGTGCACGCTCTGAATACCCACAGTCATCATTAGCTTCAGTTCTTCTTGGTCCCATTAATAGCGAGGAAAATTAGCCAATGAAGTGGGTGTGTCTGCAGCAAAAGGAAGTAGAAAGGACTAAGCTTGTGTTCCACTGGAGAGCTGTCAAAGATCCAGCAATTTTCAAAATGTGGATTCTATAAAAATTTACCAAAATCACACTGCCAAAAAGAAATGCCTTATTTTTCTACTATATATATATAATATATATATTATATATATATCCCCTTTTAAGCAAATTTACATAATAAAAAAGAATTTTGTATACTTAGCCTGTTATAAAATCTTTAGACTCTGACCCACAATCCCATCATGTTTTATCTAAGAACCCCTTCCCCTGGCTCTATTTCTGGCAGAAAAGAAAGAAACTCAGTGCATCTATGGTTTCAACATGTGCTATAAGCCATTACTGCTTGTATTTATTTTTTACTTTGATGCATAAACTATCAGTATTAGCCTTTTGAACACATTGGTACTATTTCAAACATGACTTCATCTGAATCTAATGGTATCAAATATTTATTTCTGGAACTGCATCTTTATTTTTATACTCTAAGTCAAGGGGAACAAAGCTCAAAATACAGATTTCTAATTCATAAACCACTGTTGAGGAATGTATCCACTGGGGATATGTGTAGGGAGGGCTGTAGTTCATTCTAACTTCTAAAAACAGGATAGGAGATTATTCGTTAATCAAAAATAACGGGTAATTTCCCCAAAGTGTCTACTTCTTCGTTATTTAACTTAATGAAACGGATTATACTGTAACATACAATGAGAATAACCATCAAGGTTAAGAGAAAAACACCTGTTTGTTTCACAAGAAAAATGACTATGGCATTACTAAATGAATATGTACTCGTGCAAGCTTTCAAATGTTTAACAGGTGACATTTAATAGTAGGGAAACTAAATGCTTAAATAGAAAGGAGCAGAAACACCTGGGCAGGTCTGCAAGTGTGGTCGCCTATTTAACATGCAATTGCATTTTCAACATAATTAGTTTAAATGAGCTTCTAAATTTGGGTGATGTATTGCACATGTAATTAAGATTTAATTTAAAATGTTCTATAATAAATTGTTTTCCATTTCTGACAAATCACATTAGGGAGGTAGATTTTGATTTGGAAATAGTTTTTAAAATGTGTTAATCATCTGTGCTGAAAATATGAGAAAGAAAAAAAAGGAGCTCTGTTCAAAGTTACTTGGGATTTAAAAAATATGCGGTAAAGGGCATAATTTCCCTCCATCTTATGAAGTCTAGCTGAAGAGGACGGTGAAACTAACTCATCCACTTCTGTAAGCAGAAGCACTCTGAACATGATCTAAAGTACATGACATATAATTTCAAACTTTTATTATCGAAACTACTACATAGTAAGCATAGCCTGCTGATTTAAATAACCTCAACAAGGCTTGGCACTAACCTGCTAAATCCTGAAACAGAGATGAAGCCCCTATTGCCAGTCCAAGATAAATTAAGCCACTGGACGAGAGTACAGCGAGGCTGCAGAAATTCCAGAGAGGTGTCATTTAGTTTTGCCCAGTATGGTTGCAGATTGAGATGAATGTACTGCAGAGGATCACAGCAATGCTGGTTCAGTAGTTTGCAAGTCTGTGCTAATCTACACAGGTCTGGTAGTGTCAGATGATTCAGAATCAGTTGAATGAGCTACATAAAACAGAGAAACCAAGATCACCCAGACTGAAAAAACAATATCACTTTCTGAAGCATATGATATGATCTAATAAAGAACAACAGTATCACACATTTTATAACAATACTTTCACATACTAAATAAATCAACATTCAACAGAATTATCCAAATCAGTAGTAACCATACGTACATAAGGCTATATATATCACATTTCAAGAGCGTTCAAAGTATATTCAATTCATGTCGACTATTTTTTTTTTTTTTTACAGTGCAAAGATATATTTTGGTAATCTATTGAATAATACAATTTTTCACAGACTTAACATTTACTAAACATCGACTACACGTCAAACACTGGTGAGAAGAGCTCCCGCTTTCAGGGTTTCCAGAGTCCAGTGGGGACTGATAAGTACGATGATATGTTTTAATAGCTTGGATGGACGCATAGACAGCTACTAGAGCCTGACACAAGACACAGGCCTAACCACAGTGAAAGCGGACTTGGACCAGCAAGGCTCAGCTTTAAAGAGTGAGAGGCAAAACTGGGGAGAGGAAAGGTTGGTTAGTGGTAAGGACTGGGTCACAGAGAGCCTCACAGAGGAGCCTGGATTTATTCTGAAAGCAATGAGGAGTCTTGAAGGGATTTATGTAACTGCAGAGTGACAGAGTCAGATATATGGTTTAGAAAGATCATTGCAGGGGGCACTACCGGAGGCAGGAAGGGAAACCCGCCTGGCGGCTACTGCAGATTCCAGAAAAGAGGAATCAGGGGCCTGCTTACGGCAACTGGCAGTGACTGGGGAGTAGCTAACAGATACAAAAAAGTATTAAGGAGCAGGAATCAAAAAGGTTTTTATCTCTAATTAAAATAGTTTCTTTGAACTAGTTCAAGATTTGTTTTTTCTTAATGGTGAACGGTCGGGGGATCCTAAACTAATTTTCAAAGAATCACTGCTAAATAGCCTATTCTGAACCAAGAAACACTAAGAATAAAAAATCAAATATTTGCTAAATGGTAAAAATGAGAGAGAAGGTTGGGTTTCTTACTTAATGCAGTGTATTTATCTAGCTATACATTTTGATTTGCAATTATGCCCTTTAACCTAAATGCTCTTTGTCGATTTATTTAACTATGCAGGCCCAGTATTAAATTTAGGTCAGAATAACACTGTTTGAGGCCAAAATATGACAAAGTAAAGAGTGACAACAACATATTTAAAATAAGCTTGAAGAGTACATATAAAATATGAGGATTGCTGACTAATACATATATTGAGTATAAGAAGGCTTGGGATGTTTTTGCTATTTATTTATTTATTTAATTTATTTATTTTTAAAAATTTATTTATTTTTGGCTGCGTTGGGTCTTCGTTGCTGCACACGGGCTTTCTCTAGTTGCAGCGAGAGGGGGGCTACTCTTCAATGCTGTGCGTGGGCTTCTCATTGCGGTGGCTTCTCTTGTTGCTGAGCATGGGCTCCAGGCGCGTGGGCTTCAGTAGTTGTGGCATGCGGGCTCAGTAGTTGTGGCTAGTGGGCTCTGAAGCGCAGGCTCAGTAGTTGTGGCTCGTGGGATTAGTTGCTCCACGGCATGTGGGATCTTCCCAGACCAGGGGTGGAACCCATGTCCCCTGGATTGGCAGGCGGATTCTTAACCACTGCACCACCAGGGAAATCTCTGCTATTTATTTTTAACATTTGAACTGGGCTTTTGAAAAATAACATTAAGGTGGGTGTGTATGTGTTATAAAAACAGGGAAATATAAGGAAATTAAAAATTAGTCTAAAATCTCATCATTCTGATGACATGCAAATTGTCAACAAGCAAATTATACAAACAACACAAGAAAATTCAGGTAAAATATTAGAAAATCCAAACACTGAAGGCAGGCAGAAAATGAGTTTTTCCCTCTCCAACCTCAAATGTAATAATCCCTCTGCCCCTTGGTAAATACTGCTAACAGTTTTTCTGATCTCTTCCAGATAAATATGTATGAAATTCTATTCTTGGATTTGCACTAAAAGAATGATACTTTATACACTGTTCTGCACCTTACTTTTCTCATTGAATGATGTATCTTGTAGATATTTCTATATCTGCACATACAAATCCACCCCATTCCACCTTACAGATGTGATACACTAATTCAGCTAATTTCTCATTGATATATATTTCCTGCTTTTTTCCCTATTGCAAATAACACTGCAATATCATTTTGTGTATGTATGTGTATCTTGGCAAATTTTGCAAATATATCTTAGGGTAAACTTTATGCATTTAAAAGTTTTGATATAAACAAAAAATTGCCCTTCAGAATGTTTGCATCAATTTACCACAAACAGGGCATAAAAGTACCCATTCACTCATAACCTAGACAGCACTGGTATCAATACTTTAAATGTTGCCATTCTGAAAGCAGGAGAAGGAAAAAACAAAATAAAACGGGGGCTTCCCTGGTGGCGCAGTGGTTGAGAGTCTGCCTGCTAATGCAGGGGACACGGGTTCGAGCCCTGGTCTGGGAAGATCCCACATGCCACGGAGCGACTGGGCCCGTGAGCCACAACTGCTGAGCCTGCACGTCTGGAGCCTGTGCCCCACAACGGGGGGGGCTGCGATAGTGAGAGGCCCGCGCACCGCGATGAAGAGTGGCCCCCGCTTGCCGCAACTAGAGAAAGCCCTCGCACGAAACAAAGACCCAACACAGCTAAAAAAATAAATAAATAAATAAATAAATAAAGTAGCTATTAAAAAAAAAAAAGGATAAATAAAACAGAAACAAAAATTGTATGGCACTGTTGTCTTGGGGTTTTGTTTGTTTGTGTTTGTTTTGTTTTGCGTGGCTTGTGGGATCTTAGTTCCCCGATCAGGGATTGAACCTGGGCCCTCGGCAGTGAAAGCATACAGTCCTAACCACTGGACTGCCAGGGAATGCCCTATTTGCTTTGTTTTTAACTACAGAAATGTAATCCTTTGCCAAGGGAACTGCCAATGTTCCCTTCTTTCCTGTTGGTCTGTTTCTAGACTCTATTCTGTTCCATTTATTTCTCCCATATCAATAGCCCTCTGGGTCAAATAAATAACTTTTGTTCTGACTTTTTAAAAGTTTATGTGTGGGAATGCACTGGATCGGTTTGGTTGCAAATGAGACTCTATCTTCATTGTTGATCCACAAATATCAGTACTATGGCTTCATAATGTGCTTTATTATCTGGTGGGACTAGTGATCCCTCCATCACTCTTCTTTTCCAGAATTTTCCTGAGCATTTTCATAGTTTTTAGGTGAACTTTTCTATTAAAAAACAAACAACAAATTATGTTTGCATTTTACCTGGAAGTTCACTGAACACATAGATTACTTTAAGGAAAACTGACATCTTTAATCTTTACTTCATTGTGTCTTCCTACTCAAGGGTATGGCATGATTTACCATTTAATGATCTTTTTTGATCCTAGAGTTCCTAAAGCTACTGATTATTATCTATTAACTTCGTAACCTGCCGACTTACTTACTGTTCCAAATAGTTTTTGGTCTCTTCTCCTGAGTATTCTAATACAAAATCATATTGCCTGCAAATGATGATAATTTTACAGCCTTCTTTCCAAAAATCATGCCTCTTATTTCTTTCTCCCATCTTTCAGCATTGGATAGTATTTCTAGAACAATGTTAAGTAACACTGACGTCTTGTTCCTGACTTTAATTTGTATGTGAGCCATAAATGTGAGGCACATATGTAATTTAAAAATTTTTAGTAACTACAATTTTTTAGAAGTCCAAAGAGTTTAGTTAATGATACAGTACTGTATACTTGAAAGTTGCTGAGAGTAAATCTTAAGCATTCTCACCACACACAGTCACCCAAAAGAGTTAACAATGTGAGGTGATGTATGTGTCAATTATCTTGATCTTGGTAATCACTACACAATGTATATCAAATCATGTTGTACACTTTAAATATATACAATTATATTTGTCAATTATTCCTCAATGAAGTTAAAAAATAAAATAAATTCTAAAGAAATAGGTGATATTAATTTTAATATATTTTATTTGATGAGATATATTAAAATGATCATCTCAACGTGTGTTCAACATAAAAACTATTACTGATACTAAATCTTTTTTTGTCATATTAAGTCTTTGAAATCCTGTGTGTATTTTATATTTTCAGCTCATCTCAATTCAGATTAGACATAAAGTGCTCAACAGTACATGTGGCTAGTGGCTACCATATTGAACCATGCATTTCTAGTGTTTGATAATTAAATATGATGTTAGCTTTTGGTTACTCATATTTGGTAGCAGAAAATTCGTAGATAGCTTAATAAGGTATTTAGTTTTTAACAGACACTGATAAAAATTTGGATATCTATCCAGCTGCCATTTGTCAAACAATTTTGCACATCTACTGAGACGATTGTAGGATTTTTCTCCTTTGACTATGTTACTATTTTATAGTACTGTACTATTATCATATAGATTCTCTAATACCTAAACACCCTTGAATTCCAGGAATACATCCTGAATGATTTTTTGTATCATATTTTAAAATAATTCTATTCACTATATTTTATTTGCAGAAGTAAAATTGGTCTGTAATTTTATTTTTATGTGCTATAGTATTATATCAGCTTCACTAAGAAGTTAAAAACTTTCCTTTTTCTTTATGCTATGAAAGAGTTTAAATAATACAGGATTTGATCACTTCTTAAATGTCTGAAAGAACCTATGAGTCATCTGGGCTTGGCAACCGTAGGACCTTAAATATTTGTAGAATGAATTAAAAATTTGTTGTTTTAACTACAATATTAAAAGCTATTTCAGTAAAATTTTTAAGCAGTTAGTGAAAAGAGGCATTAAAAGTTAAATATATCCATGTATCAGAGGATAAATAATTTACTTTTTTCCAGATGATTTATAATTTAAATAACTCCCAGCAATTGCTGGCATCATTCCAAAGTCACCAATATTAAAAGATGTATATTGTGTGAAAACATTTTCTGATCCTTAATATTATATTTTAAGCAAATATCAAAGTAGAAAAAGAATAATGAAGTTATGGAGACCATGACATTGGCATGTGAAAAAGCACCTTTGGATTCTGATTAAGCAAAAGATAACAGGTTTTAGGCCCACAAGATAATACCCATTAATTATTACTCATCTAGTATCTAGTGCCTGTCAAAAGATGTTTTTACACGGGGGTATCCTAGCCTAAAGTACCATTTGACACCATGCTGAAAGTAAGATGTTGTATGTAGGATGTTGTATGTCTCAAAACACAGCTGATCTGCCCTCAAAACCCACTCTACTCATAATACAATTATTTTCAACTAAGGAAACATTATGTCACTTGACATATTTAAATGTGGGGGGGGGGTTCCTTTAAATAACTTGGATTACCTATAATTGGGGCAACTTTTAAAAAAAGAGTTTCTCTTTTTACTCACCATGAGATCATTCAGTGTTTTGCAGCATTAACTCTTTATGCATTGTACTGCTTTCATCATGGCTAATTAATGTCCTTCAGGACGACTGATTCTATCTCTCGGTTTCATCTGTGTGATTCTGTTGCATTGATTAAACCCCTTGCATGTACTGGAAGCTTTTACTCTTTTTTGGCTCCTTCCCTACAGCATAAGAGCATACTGAAATCTCTCCCAGCTTGCATCACAAACAGAAACCTTCCCACCCTGCTATATCTTCTGCCACTCGTCTTTTCTCCTTTTAAAAGATAAATTAGAGCAAATAATATCTATAATAATTTCATACTCTTCCTCATCTTGATATGCCTTATTGAGTGTGACATGAAGGGGTGGAGTGTTAGGATGCCAAGTATTATTCACTATTGGTGGACAGTCTTGCCCATGATTGGTGTATATTAACAGAAATATTTTTCTGCTTATGCTCAGAGAGCAAACACTTTTTGTCTCTGCTTCTCCCCCCCCTCCTTGATGCCGTAACCAGATATGGTAAGGTTTTTCTCATCTCTCACCCTATGGTCATAGTTCCATTGAACTGATAATGGTAAAGGATTATCAGAGATCTCCCGATGACCAAAACCAGTGGGCACTTGTCCCTGAGCTCTCTGCAGCGGTACGGCTGACCACACCCATTTTATGTTCTTTATATACCTGTGTAGCTTCCTATCGTTGCTTTTAAGACAATCTCATCCTTGTCCCAAGTGCCTTTTCTGACTTGTCTTCCTCTACTGTACTCTTAGATGTTAGTAATCCCAGAATTCTATTCTTGGCCCTTTATTCACGCCCTCAGAGCTTTCCTGGTCAGTTTCATCTACCACGGTAGCCCTCTCCTCTTCTGAGAAGACTCACACAAGTGTAAACTCAGAACTTCCTCCTGAGTTTCAAACTCAAATAGCAACTGCCTACTGTCAACTTCTCAATCAGAGAAGTCGGCTTTGATGAATCACAGGCACCTCCAAGTCAATGCACCCTTCCACCTTCACCCACTGGCTTATGATTAATGGCATATCCATCCACCAGGTCATTTCAACCACAAGCCCAAAAGTCCTTGTGATGTTCTGCTTCATGTCCACATTCAATAGTTACTTTGATTTCTACCTTCTGCATCTCTGGAATACTTCTCCAGCTTACCTCCTTTCCAAACTTTCCAGTACCCAGAGCTTCATAACTTCTTGCCTAAATTTCTGCAGTAACTCCCCGACTGGTATCCCTGCTTCCCACCCTGACCTCCTTTTGGTCTATTCTTCATTTACCAACAGAATAAACTAAGAAGGAAATCTCATTTTGTTATTCCTTTTAAAATGAATAAAACTTTCAATGTTTCCCTACTGACTACAGAAAAGGTTCACAATCTTCTTCATACCATGACACACATGAAAAACAAACTTTACATGAGGCCAAACACCTGGGCAATTATTCTAACTGTGGGCCAAAGCATGTGCAAAAATGCCTGCATAGGGGACACGGGTTCGAGCCCTGGTCCGGGAAGATCCCACATGCCGCGGAGCAACTAAGCCCGTGCGCCACAACTACTGAGCCTGCACTCTAGCGCCCGCGAGGCACAACTACTGAGCCCACGTGCCACAGCTACTGAAGTCCATGCTCTTAGAGCCCGTGCTCCACAACAAGAGAAGCCACAGCAATGAGAACCCCATGCACCGCAACGGAGAGTACCCCCGCTCACTGCAACTAGAGAAAGGCTGCGTGCAGCAACAAAGACCCAACGCAACCATAAATAAATAAATAAATAAATAAATAAATAAATAAATAAATAAATAAATAAATAAATTTTTAAAAAATGCCTGCATATTATGGATAATTTCTGGAATGCCAGCTATTATTCCACATCTTTTTCTCCCACTAAAAAAAGCATACGAAGAATTCAGAGAACACAAGAAAGTGAGTGTGAAATTATTATAGGTATAATCTTGGCTTTGTTCTAATTTTTTACCAAAGGTAAATGATTTATAAAATCTAAGGTCTCTATGACTCCCCTCAACTGATTCTGCTGCGTACAGGAGAGACACAGCAGCCTGAGGACCACTGGCTGAAGAGAGAAAATGCAAACCTCTCGGTAAAACCCACAGAGCCCTCTACGACATGGCAGGGTGGGCTGTGCGTTGCCAGGGCTGGGATGTCCCAATCACTGTCATCTGTGTGGACGGTGGCCTATGGAGTGATGCACCGAGGCAGCCCTGAGCCTGTGTCCAAGTTCATCTCTTGCAGCTTCTGCTATCAAATCCTATTCCAGCCACAGTGAAATACTGGAGTTCCCAAACAGGTCACACAGTTTCACTTCTTCTCACCTTTGGACACACTCTTCCCTTTCCCTGAAGTTCCCGTTATTCATTTGAATGTAATATGTTAAGCATTTTACTAGGTCTGGATAAAATTCAACAAACTCTTTAAAATACATTTGCTGAATTTAAATCTCTATACTGTAGTTTTAGGAAATGGGTAAGAATCAAGGAAGTGAGCTTCCTCCAGATGAACTGCTGCCACTGCTGCCAGGACAGACCCTCCTTGAAGCCCCAGGGAACAACGCTGTCAACATCCCACACTCCTCTCTCCTAGCTCAGCTCCTCCTCCCTCCTCCCTCTAAGGGCCAGGGTGTCTTGTCCACCTATGAAACTTCCTTCCATAACACAAGACTGGACCTAGAAGGCCTGGGTTGGATCCTGGTTCCATGGCTTACTGACTGAATTACCTTGGATCTTTAAATTCATCTTTATGTGGCAACTTTAGCTACTTCACAGGATGTACCATAGCATTTGAATTGTGAAATGTTGAACAGGCATTATAGTTCCGGTTAGGCACTCAAGAGGTGACCTTATTGTTCCATGCAAGTTAAGCTACTTGTATTATTACAATGAAACCTGAAATACCCACCAGTGTGGAAGGGGGATAGTTGAACTGGTTAAAGTTTAAGTTTATAAAATTTTCTTTAAAAGATCTGATTATATTATTTTTAACCACACACAGCTCTTCTCAGCAGGGGAAGGAATGCCTGGCCCTACTCCCACCCCAGGGGGTGTGCTAATGGCATTTGATGCCTGGGAGCCAGGAGTGCTAAATATACCCTGGAAACACCCTTGTAGTGACACACTGAAAACAAGACTTTAGGTAAAAGGCACTCTGTACCTGCCTAGACCAAAAATCATAGCTAGTTAGAATACAGAATAGAGTTAGTATAGAAGAGTATATGACACTTGGAGAAACTGCACACTATTAAACAGAATAAGCATTTCTCTCACAGTCTTATTAATACTCTTATTTTTCATAGCAAATCATCTTTTAACATAACCGGTATCAAGTTAAGCACATATTGCCCATATTAATACTGTGTAATTATGAATTAAAGTGGAGTGTAATTTATCATTGCTTTATGTATTTTGGTTATTGTTAATCAGTGATAAAATAACATATATTTACTAGTTTATTCAGAATCACTAAAGTCAATCCAAAACAAAGGTGGTGAAGTTACTGAACACAATTTTGTCTAGTCTTTCCAAAATCAAAATACACAATACATCAGATTATGTATACCTTGCTAATGCTCCGATTTCTCTGACATCTAGCAAAATAAACATTAACATCTAAACATTTTAAAATGATAGTATGTCCAATATTGCTACTGAATATCTTTGGCTTACCTCATAAGGTAGTTTATCAAAATATCCATTACTTGTCCCTTCCCTGAGGGCAATACTGCTAAACTTTTTGTTCAGATTGTCCATTCCACATCCATTCTTTTCTTCATAGTCATCTTCTAGATCATTCATGTCAATAAGTGAAGTCTTGAGAGAAAGCACTGGCTTGTCCTTTGTACCATGTAATACAACTGCATCTAATTCAGTGTAATAATCCAGAAGAGAACTATTTACTTCCAGCCGTATAAGATTTGTGGGAAAATTTATCTGCTTAATACAAGGTTTAAACTGGCGAGCCTGGGAAGCATTCACCTTCGTAGGTTTCTCTGACCAAAGGATCTCCCATCTGCCAAAGAAAGAAACTTCCCTATGATACAGTTTGGAATGAGATTTATTGTTACCTTAATGTTAGGGGCCCAGCCCAATACATTACAGTGTGAAGCAAAAGCATTAAACAAGGTGGGTAGGATCAAACCAAGAATTGTTTCCAGGACATGAAAAAAATTTAAAACCTAAATGCCATAGACCTTATTACTTAAAATATTTTTACTACTTAAATTATTTTTACAACTCCCTTAGAAAGTCCTTTTCGGCAGATTTCACTTTGGTAAGTTAAAAACTGGAATAGGTAGTCAGAGGTACATGAACGACCTTCAGTTTTACAGATAAAGTAAACACAAAGTATTAAAGCACACGGTAGAAAGCACTCCTGGGTGCATGCCCTAAACCAACTGTGGAAACTAAACTTCTCACCTTGCCTCACGAAGGTCCCCTTTTCTGTTTCTGTTACTGGTGTCATACAAGTTCAAAACTTTCATTATATTTTTCTTTGGCCACAGCACACGGCATGTGGAATCTGAGACCCCCCCCCCACCAGGGATCAAACCCGCGTCCCCTGCGTTGGACGCGTGCGGAGTCTTAACCACTGGACCACCAGGAAAGTCCCAAAACTATCATTTTCTTTGATTTTCTTTTATCCAGTCATTAAATTTTATCAGAGTTTTCATGAAATTGTCTCATATATGCCCTTCTCCTAAATTTCCATTATTGTCAGCTTTTAGTCATCCTTGTATCCTCAGTACCTAGCAAGTAGCTAACACATAACAGGTGAATAACATTTTCTCCTATTCCTTCAAAATGAACTTCTACTTTTCAGCCAGGTTAATCATTACTTTCCAGATAATAAACTTATTTCCACACGAAGGTGTTTGCTCACGTTGTCTTCCCCTCCCAATGAAATGCCTAACCTACAATTACCTGCCCATCTTTTCTTCAAGGCCTAACTCATATTCCATGTCTTTCTATAGGTCTTCTTAAAAAATTATTTTCCAAAATTATTTAAAGATTCTTCATAACATAGCATCATTAGATATATAATATTCTCAAATATATGGCATAAATAACCATTTCTCTAATATTGTTTTCTAATATATCAGAGAAAATTAAAAACACAAACAAAAATACTTCAATAAATACTTCTATTTCTATTTATTTACTTTAGCTAGCAGAACTTTTACATAAAGATTTTATGTCAAAGATTAAGAACATTTTTAAGTCTCCTAATACATACTACAAACTGCTTTCAAAGAAGCTTATGCCAACAGTATATAAGAATGACCACTGAAAGCACTCTTTATTTTTAAAAATAAGCTCTAATTTCACAGTGACCCAGGTCTCTGTGACATAATTTATAATTCACTGACTACTAACACTTAAAATGTTTTCATATGCTTATTAATCATATCAATTTTTTTCCCCTCCAATATACTGTCAGTTCATTTCCTTGCCCCAATGGCCTATTTACTTTTTATGAATTTTATTTTTTTTTATACAGCAGGTTCTTATTAGTTATCTACTTTATACATATTAGTGTATATATGTCAATCCCAATCTCCCAGTTCATCCCACCACCACCACCCCACCCCCCGCTTTCCCCCCTTGGTGTCCATATGTTTGTTCTCTACATCTGTGTCTCTATTTCTGCCTTGCAAACCGGTTCATCTGTACCATTTTTCTAGATTCCACATATATGCGTTAATATACACTTGTTTTTCTCTTTCTAACTTCACTCTGTAGGACAGTCTCTAGGTCCATCCATGTCTCTACAAATGACCGAATTTCATTCCTTTTTATGGCTGAGTAATATCCCGCTGTATATATGCACCACATCTTTATCCGTTCATCTGTCGATGGGCATTTAGGTTGCTTCCAGGACCTGGCTATTGTAAACAGTGCTGCAATGAACATTGGGGTGTATGGGTCTTTTTGAATTATGGTTTTCTCTGGGTATATGCCCAGTAATGGGATTGCTGGGTCATATGGTAATTCTGTTTTTAGTTTTTTAAGGAACCGCCATACTGTTCTCCACAGTGGCTGTATCAATTTACATTCCCACCAACAGTGCAAGAGGGTTCCCTTTTCTCCACACCCTCTCCAGCATTTGTTGTTTGGAGATTTTCTGATGATGCCCATACTAACTGGTGTGAGGTGATACCTCATGGTAGTTCTGATTTGCATTTCTCTAATAATTAATGATGTTGAGTAGCTTTTCATATGCTTCTTGGCCATCTGTATGTCTTCTTTGGAGAAATGTCTATTTAGGTCTTCTGCCCATTTTTGGATTGGGTTGTTTGTTTTTTTAATATTGAGCTGCATGAGCTGTTTATATATTTTGGAGATTAATCCTTTGTCTGTTGATTCGTTTGCAAATATTTTCTCCCATTCTGAGGGTTGTCTTTTCGTCTTGTTTGTAGTTTCCTTTGCTTTGCAAAAGCTTTTAAGTTTCATTAGGTCCCATTTGTTTATTTTTGTTTTTATTTCCATTACTCTAGGAGGTGGATCAAAAAAGATCTTGCTGTGATTTATGTCAAAGAGTGTTCTTCCTATGTTTTCCTCTAAGAGTTGTATAGTATCCGGTCTTACATTCAGGTCTTTAATCCATTTTGAGTTTATTTTTGTGTATGGTGTTAGGGAGCATTCTAATTTCATTCTTTTACATGTAGCTGTCCAGTTTTCCCAGCACCACTTACTGAAGAGGCTGTCTTTTATCCATTGTATATCCTTGCCTCCTTTGTCATAGATTAGTTGACCATAGCTGTGTGGGTTTATCTCTGGGCTTTCTATCCTGTTCCATTGATCTATATTTCTGTTTTTGTGCCAGTACCATATTGTCTTGATTACTGTAGCTGAAGTCAGGGAGTCTGATTCCTCCAGCTCTGTTTTTTTCCCTCAAGATTGCTTTGGCTATTCATTGTCTTTTGTGTCTCCATACAAATTTTAAGATTTTTTGTTCTAGTTCTGTAAAAAAATGCCATTGGTAATTTGATAGGGATCGCACTGAATCTGTAGATTGCTTTGGGTAGTATAGTCATTTTCACAATACTGATTCTTCCAATCCAAGAACAAGGTATATCTCTCCATCTGTTTGTGTCATCTTTGATTTCTTTCATCAGTGTCTTATAGTTTTCTGAGTACAGGTCTTTTACCTCCTTAGGTAGGTTTATTCCTAGGTATTTTATTCTTTTCATTGCAATGGTGAATGGGACTGTTTCCTTAATTTCTCTTTCTGATCTTTCATTGTTGGTGTATAGGAATGCAAGAGATTTCTGTGCATTAATTTTGTATCCTGCTACTTTACCAAATTCATTGATTAGCTCTAGTAGTTTTCTGGAGGCATCTTTAGGATTATCTGTGTATAGTATCATGTCACCTGCAAACAGTGACAGTTTTACTTCTTGTTTTCCAATTTGTATTCCTATTCTTTCTTTTTCTTCTCTGACTGCCATGGCTAGGACTTCCCAAACTATGTTGAATCACAGTGGCGAGAGTGGACATCCTTGTCTTGTTCCTGATCTTAGAGGAAATGCTTTCAGTTTTTCACCATTGAGAATGATGTTTGCTGTGGGTTTGTCGTATATGGCCTTTATTATGTTGAGGTAGGTTCCCTCTGTGCCCATTTTCTGGAGAGTTTTTATCATAAATGGGTACTGAATTTTGTCAAAAGCTTTTTCTGCACCTATTGAGATGATCATATGTTTTTTATACTTCAATTTGTTAATATTGTGTATCACGTTGACTGATTTGCGTATATTGAAGAATCCTTGCATCCCTGGGATAAACCCCACTTGATCATGGTGCATGATCCTTTTAATGTGTTGTTGGATTTTGTTTGCTAGTATTTTGTTGAGAATTTTTGCATCTATATTCATCAGTGATATTGGCCTGTAATCTTCTTTTTTTGTAGTATCTTTGTCTGGTTTTGGTATCAGGGTGATGGTGGCCTCGTAGAATGAGTTTGGGAATGTTCCTCCCTCTGTTATATTTTGGAAGAGTTTGAGAAGGATGGGTGTTAGCTCTTCTCTAAATGTTTGATAGAATTCACCTGTGAAGACATTTGGTCCTGATCTTTTGTTTGTTGTAATATTTTTAATCACAGTTTCAATTTCATTACTTGTAATTGGTCTGTTCATATTTTCTATTTCTTCCTAGTTCAGTCTTGGAAGGTTTTACCTAAGAATTTGTCCATTTCTTCCAGGTTGTCCATTTGATTGGCATAGAGTTGCTTGTAGTAGTCTCTTATGATGCTTTGTATTTCTGCAGTGTCCGTTGTAACTTCTTCGTTTTCATTTCTAATTTTATTGATTTGAGTCCTCTCCCTCTTTTTCTTGATAAGCCAATGGCCTATTGAGATCCAGGTAAAAACTGATTACAGCAAGGCATTTAGGGAACTGAAATAGACAAAAGAGTATGAAACTCAGGGGAGAAATCTGAGCTGAGACTATAGCAGTCATCGACATACAAGTACCATAATGGTCTTTAGGCCAAGATGGGGGCAAGAAAGGCATATAGCACCACTCTTGGGAGAAGAGAAGTTTGGTAATTTCTACCTTTAGGAATAAAAGCATAAGGCAGAAACTCAATGGGATTCCAGTAAACATATCACTAACCGTAACAGTAGGACTTTTGCAGTTAACAGAACCCTATAATCACCCCATATTTGTTAGATTTGCTACTTCTCTCCTGAAAACTAGGAATAAAACCCATCAAACATATAAAGAACCTGTGAGTATTTGTATTCAGAGACAACCTGAAAGTAGGAATGGAGAGACTGGTCCCTCTCTATATCCAATCTTGGGAGGCAGGGGAAGAGTTCTAAGGAACAGAGCAGGTTGTGGCAGATTTAAGGAGGAAAGGAAAGCTAGCTGGGCATCTTCTCACTTTCTGTGACAAGGCAGAAAAGCAAATTTGGAATGCCAGCCTAGACCTAAGAAGTGCCCCCAAAGCCTAAATGCAAAAACTTTTAGGGTTTCCAACAATGGAATTGATTTGAACACTCTACTGAAAATCCACACAGTTAAACAGAGCTAGCTATACAGGAATAGAAGTATGAAACATTTAAAACCATGTTCGTGGGAAAACGCATTCCTAATTTTGGACAGTACATTTCCAAGAATCCTGGGGTAAATGGTGGAAGGTATGAGAAAATTCAAATTTTGGTTTTACTCATCCTTTTGTTGCTGCTGGAAAATGACACGAGATGATGTTGGAGGAATGTCTCATGTCCAAGAAACAAGGACCACTCAGGACCCTGTGAAATAACTGCCTGTACTGGTTCACAACACATGTGGACTAAACCAGCCTATTTTATTGTTTAGCTTCAATGAGAAGTTTTTATGAGCCTTAACAGAAACACTGAAAATGTAATATAGAAATCACCTCTGCCAGGTTCTTTGCAATAAATAAAGATACAGACAAAACATGTTCTTTATGTATAGCCTGACTTGCATTATAATGCAAATTACATTATAAAATTATAAATAAAACAAGCTTAAAAACAAGCACTGATTAGAGCACAAATACTCTATTGTAATAATGTATTAATCTATTAAAGTCCTCTCTCTCTCTCTCTCTACCTTGCAGAATGGACAAGGTTAAGATGATGCTTTAAAATGACTTCCTTAACATTTCTAGCATGTTTAAAAGTTTAATGCTATGTTAGCATCATTTTTGCTTCTGACTTTATATAGCATAAACATTATATATTTAGTTATATATATATCATAAGTTTAAATATGACAGCATTCTTAAAGTTGAAAAATATCAAACCTTATCAGTTATTAGAAATAGTTTTAAATGTCTAAACATAAAAAAATTCAAGTATCATTAGTTTATTTATATTTTATTTTGATTTTTCTTGATAACCTAAGAAGTAATAAAGAAAAGTGGTAAGAAGATGGAAAAATTAGTTTATAGGTCGGTAGCCAGTTGAATTAAATTAACATTAACTCTGAGACCAATACAAATTGATTTGGGGGTATCATCTGTATTAAGGTGATTTTGTTTAAAATTCTAATAGAACTAGAATATATTATTTTAGAAAGAGAAAGATATCTACATTACCCAACAAGAGAATATGCCAATATCTTTTTTTTAAATTATAGTATGGTTGATTTACAATATTATAATAGTTTCGGGTGTGCAACATAGTGATTCAATATTTTTACAGATTATATTCCACTTAAATTTATTATAAAATAATGGCTATATTTCCTATGCCAATCTTTTTATTTTAGAAAATTAATGCCAGAATTTAAAAAACTAGTCAGTGAAAATAAGCAAATACAAGCAAATGCACATGTGCATGCATGTGTGTACACACACACACACAATTTTCCATGAGATAGCCCTGACTCTTAATCCTCTAGACCCAGAACAGTGTTGATGAGATTAAACTGCTTTAAGTCATGGCCTTTGTAGTCTGCACATTTATGTGCTGACTATATATGCCCACACACTGTATTCATCTACTGGACAAATCTGACAAACACTAATGTCCTTTGTAAGTATTTTAAATCTACAGTATCATGTGCAAAATTCAAAATGGAATCCCTATCAGGCTGCGCTTTGTTTGCACTTGGAGTCCTTAATTCTGGGTTGGTAACAGCATTCTCTTTACCAGCCCACTTATTTCTCCTTCTGTTGATTGCTCTGAATGCCTACTATATGTCCCGTGCTTGGACACAAAGCACTCTGTCTCTGTAACTGTTGACCTGTTGTTACTCACTGAGAACGTCTCTCTAGGGCTCCCAGGAAGCAGCAGGTAGGCAATAGAGGAAGAGAGACGTTCATCAACGGAAACTGGAGAAAGCAAGTTTTCTAACATATTCAGGTTGGAAGCCAGGCACATGGATGCAGAGAGCTTCCCTATAAACAAAATTCCTCCTGGTTAGTAAGCACATCTAGTAACCAGCAAAAAGAAAGTTCTCTTGCCAACACTGTTCCATTTTACCTGCTGAAAGTGAAGGGATAGAATAGGAAAACAAACTAGAATAAAATTAAAGTACTGTAATAGGTATACCTACTCACTCCCTGCTTCCCAGCCTGTCTCTGATTGTAACTAACAAAGTGGCATCTGCTTTAAAAAGAACTAACCGATAAAAGGTCTGATCATTTCTAACTTAAATGACAAAGTCATGCTTCTTGACTCACAAAGTCAAGGGGACCAGACTATGACCAATTCGTGAAATCATTGCTTAAGCAACTTCCTTTGGCAACTTCTGTGACGGCCACTTTCTTTCTCCCTGCTTTCTTAACTTCAATATTATGTAGTGAAAATGCTTTCAACACTCAAAAAAAAAAAAATCCACACCACTAAATTTTATCCCCAAATAGCTTCATTCCAGTAGGCTTCCTTAATATGACCTCAATTTGTCATTCTCTTCCTCCTCTTTTCCCTGTCTCTCTTCCAATGTGTAACCCTGCACTAGGCTTTTTTCTGACTCTTACACAAGCATCTATTAAGATCTTATACTCAGAACCAGGACACTCTATACTACCTTTTTTCTTTTCTCTTAGTAGAGCACTAGGCCCGAAGTCAGAAGACTTTGAGATCTTACAGAACTACCTGTAACTTTCCTACCTCACTCACTGAACAAAGAAATGCAATCAGACAAAATGGAGAAAGATTGCTTTTAAATTTTAAATGTTCTGGGACAAGTTCATTTCCCATAAATTCCTGAGCTACTCCAACACACTCCCTTATTTGCTAACTCCTAAGGGAGAAATAAAACCGTATGCAATTAATTAAAGTAATAGGCAGTACAGTCCAGTGGTTCCTAAACCACAGTGTGTGATAGAGCTTTCCATGATTAAATGTGAAAAATAAAGAATACACTGGTATATATAAAGATATGCACACATATACACGTAAGTTGCCAACCGCTCTTTATTCGAGATTCTGAGCATGCTAATTTCTCAGTATAAACTGGGGTTTCTTTTATGAAATGATAGTGATGAAAAATGATGTTGGTAGCAAAGTAAATAATCTGACAACCCTAAATCAGTTCTCTAACTTTTATTATCAATACCATTATGTTTACCAGTTTATTGGAGTTGACTTTCTCTACCTGTGCTCTGCTTAGATCTCCTGGTAGGTCTGGTGCCCATGTCCCAGATGTGCGGGCTTGCTCCTAAGGGCTCCCACCTGTAGCCTTCTACAGAGAACTACATAGGCTCCCAGAGCCGCTTCATCCTGAGAGTGGCATGTGCCTGGAAGACTTCCATCCCCCCTTCCCACTGCCCCAGCCCACAGCCCAAGACAGACAGGCAGGAGCATCAGAGCCCAGCTCCCGGGCAACTGTGCCTCCAGGCTGACTGGGATGTCACAGGGCTTTGCATCCTGGCCTGACTTCTTCCCTTCCCTACAGTGCTTTCCCCACTCCCTTATCTTCCCCACTCCTTACCAGTTTCTCCAGGAGCACTTTCTTAACAAATCTTTGGTAAAGGAATAGTCCTCTCAAGGTCTGCTTCTGGGAAACTGTATCCAAGAGCTCTATGAAATCCCAAAGCTTGTGGCCCTTCAACAGCTTGTTCTCTCCACTCTGGGGCTTTCCTCACTTCTTAGAACACCAAGATCTCACCTCATGCGCTTTCACCTTTGCACGTGGTATTCTCTCTCCACCTTTCCTACCCAAACTAAAGCTTCACTCAACCCTCAGGTCCCAGTTAAGTCACTTCCTCTGGGAGGACTTCTCGGAGCCCCACAGGTTAGGCGTTCCCCTCTGCCAGCACATGCACCCTGCAGTCTCACGGCCCTCTTCCAGGCTGGCCTGTAAAACTCAAAGAACAAGACCCACCTCTGTCTGGCTCTGTTTTGTTCCTGGCAGTGAGTGGGCAGAGAAGGTGTTCAATCAGTGTTTCTGATTGTCTAAAGAAATTCACCAAAACGTTAACAGTTACTGAATCTGGGCAGAAGAACTGGGTTTTTTTTTTTTTTTTTTTTATTTTCTTTTTTGGTATTTTCTAACAAGTTTTTTAAACACTGAAACTGATTTCATAATCAGTAAAATTTAAAAGGCCCTTTTTTATTCTGCAATAATATATATTGGTTAGCTTCTTTTTCTCTTAAAAGTTAATGGTATTTTCTGTGGAATAAGGCTAAAAATCAGTTAGGCAAAGTAGAGCTACATCTATAAATAAAGCTGTCACTTTAATCACAATCACGCACTACAGCTCTCAGCTAGGAACCCAGGAGCATGATTCATACCCAAAATCAGTTCTGCAGACATTAAGTTTTAGATCAGAGGAAAGACATTACATGTTGCATGGATCTTATCCCCATACTGGTTCATCTTTTTAGAAAAAAACTAGATAGCTTTGTAGGAAAGAGGCAAACAGTGACAGAGTCCAATGATACAATTCTCCCATAAGAAAGGATCCTACTCAAAGTACTTTTTTTTCCTCTCAGGAAAAAAAGCCTGTATATTAAAGGATGCTGGTTTCCTGTTTTTTAAAAAAAACTGACCCATTAATAATACTGTTCACAATGAATTATCAAAATCGTTCTGATAAGAACAGATAAAGATGATACCAGCAGTCTCCAGCTTGAGTTGAGCTGTACTCTGCATTTGCTTCCTGGTAGACTGGGAGGTGCTCCCTGGGAGTTGAGGGGACAGGGACTTCAAGGAAGCAGTGTGTTAGATGCAACGTGATCTGCACCCTCACTCCTCCACAGGCAGCTGGGCTCCTACAGTTTAACAGGTGTCACAGACTGCCCTTGGGCTAGAATAAGCTCATAAGGGCAGAGATTTTTGTCTATTTTGTTCATTGTTCACTAATGTATGCTCAATACCCAGAACAATGCTTTAGCACATGGTAGACACTCAAATATTTAATGAATGAATCAAGCAATATAAAGGTTAAAAACTGATAAGATCAATAAGTAATCGAAAAATGGACAAATAACATGACAGTTCAAGGAGAAGGAAATAGAAACGGCTCTTAAACATGAGAAGATATTCAACCTCAGAGATGATAAAAGCATTTCAAATGAAAGTTAACATGAGATAACATTTTTCCCCTATCATTTTTCACCTAACAAATTGACAAAAATGCTAAAATTTATTAAAACACTCTGTAGGTGAGGCTTCGGGAAAACATGCATGCACATACATTGCTGGTGGGAATAGAAATAGGAGAGCCTCTTTGGAGGGAAATTTGGCACTACGTATTAAAATTACAAATACATAGACCCTTGGCCCAGCAATCTTTCTGGCAACTTATCCCACAGATATACTTGCACACATGCGAAGTGACTCATGGCAAGGTTATTCACTGCATTAATATTAATAATAGCAAAAGTATCGAAACAACTAAGAACCCATCAATAGGGGAGTTGTTAATAAGTTGGGGTACACATACACTGCATTACTTGCAACTGTAGAAAAGAATAATGAAGCTCTCTTTGCACTTACATGAAAAGATACAATATACACCAGTAAGTGAAACAAATAAGGTACAGAACAATGCAAATAGTGTGCTTATTTTTGTGTATAAAGAAAAGTAAAATAAATACATTTGTATTTGCTTGTATCTGCATAAAGAAACTCTGGAACAATGCAAAGGAAGTGGATAAAAGCGGTTTCTTTGAGGGAGGGGTGGATCCGAGGCACATGGAGAACAGGGTACATGCAAGACTGCATTATGTAATTTTTAGATTATTGAACCATGTGAATATATTACCTAGTCAAATAATTATATTTTAAAAAATCAGGAGGCTGAACTACAGAAACGAGAGAGAGAGAGAGAGAGCGCCTTTAGGGAGAATGCATGAACACTTAAGGCAGCATTTATTTATTTTAATTAATTAATTAATTTATTTTTGGCTGCATTGGGTCTTCATTGCTGCGTGTGGGTTTTCTCTAGTTGCAGCGAGCAGGGGCTACTCTTCCTTGTGGTGCGCGGGCTTCTCATTGCAGTAGCTTCTCTTGTTGCGGAGCACAGGCTCTCGGCACAGAGGCTCAGTAATTGTAGCATGTGGGCTTCAATAGGTGTGGCTCGTGGGCTCCAGAGCGCAGGCTCAGTAGTTGTGGCGCACAGGCTTAGCTGCTCCGTAGCGTGTGAGATCTTCCAGGGTTTGAACCCGTGTCCCCGGCATTGGCAGGCAGATTCTTAACCACTGTGCCACCAGGTAAGTCCCCAGCATTTATTTTTAAATGAATATACTTGTTACGAAAACATCCACCTAAGATTAAAGCTAATCCCCTAAGGACTTCCTCTAAAGTGTCACTCTGTAGGTCGACTTTGAGTTACTCCAAGTATTTAAAAGCAGTAATATGATGCCTGTTTGAAAATATGTTAGAAATCATATTTCCAACTAACTTCTCAGATTGTCCCATGTCCCAATTAGTTCAAATCGTGCTTTTCATTTATAGTAAATTCACACACAAATCTCACAATCCATGATTATTATGGTGTGAGGTTTTATAGGTATAAAGAATGCATTACATTTCATATGTCTGACCTTTCTTCCCCTATCAGAAAACTAAGGAACATTTTAAAAATCGAATTTGTTTAAATGACTTAAGAGAACGCTTCCAGTGAAAAAAGACCTCCAGTATTAAAACCACCACAACCTTTCAGCCATAGAACATGGTCATTAAAAAAAATGAGTCTTACCTGACTTCAGCTGGTGGACTTGGGGAATAGGGATTTGCAGAACAAGCTAGAATTCTAATGACTGCTCCAGGATGATAGGTTTCCAGAACGTGCACGGCTGTAGGATACACCTGTTGTTCAAAAGCAAGTTCCACATAGTCTTGGCTCTGGAAATTAGGCGGCGTCCTCTTAAATGGCACAGGAGCGCTGGGACACTGATCCCACCATGTGCCGTACGTTCGAAACACAGCTGTCTGAGTGAAGTCACCAGAACTCGGGAATACGTTTGGTACACCTGCTAAGTTCCACATGGTATAGGACATGCTATTCTCACTCCCATAATGGGAGCTGAAATCCACTACTTCTTTGGCATACTGGACCAGCTCTGCATTGAGAGGGGAAGTCCGGCTGTTTGCTTCTATAGTTCTATGGCTGTTCATCATTTCTCCTCTTGTAGCTGTCCTGGCTCGGCGCCGAAGGCACATATAATAAAACATAGTCAGAACTGTTAACATGGGAAAGACTGGTGGCATCTAGGTGTGAATTATGAAGCTTCAAAAGGTCAGGTGTCCTCGGTAAGATGCGTGAACTCTCTGAAGGATGTTCTAAAAAAATGAATGGCTTGTTGAAGTAAAATAATTTAAATAAACAGAAAAATGCATGGATAAGGTAATAAACAGGCTTTTTACCCAAAGTAACTTCCCAGAATGAAACTGAAAACAACAACATTCACGTAAATGAGACTCTCTGGTATAATTTATCTAATATACTTTTAAGAAGACTGAATATTGAAAATGTATACAATTTTATGCTATATGGGAAGCAAAACTGATATTATAAGGCAATGGCAGATGTATGACCCAAAAAAACCTATGTTACGCAAAATTATAACTATCCTTCAAGAAATACTAAGTCCTTGAACTTTTAAAATTAAAATTATTTAAAATATACAGGGAACCACTAAAATACTGCTGTAAATCCAAAAGGATCTTAGGCATTTTATAACTTCACATTTTAACAAATGATTCCCTATTGTTAATTATGACTCACTTCCGAACATGCTAAGTACAGATTTCACATTATGGGAATATAGTTTTCTGGAGCTGAGAGTTAATCCAGACCAACTATATTAACTGCCTTACACATCACAGATCACCAGACAGTGTTTAATTTATAACCCCTAGCATTATTCGTGAGGGTAGTCCATGGCTGGCTGGCATCTGGTTTGTTGCCAGCTACTCTTAGAAATCACTCACCCCAGATAGAATGGTCACAGGATATACACCAGAAATGCAGAGGTTGGCACTCATCCATGTGGCCTGACAATTCACTCTGATTTCAGGTACAAATGTTGAAATATGACATTCTTTTACCTGTAAGACAAGAGTTTTAGAAAATATTTTTATTTCTGACTTAGGAAGTCAAATATCCCAACAAGATTATTATCATAGATAAATAGCTACTTATTAGATACAGAACGTTCAAATTGAACACATCACATTTTTCTGAATCGTGTGGACAATTCTGAATAATTAATATATTTTTAAAATTTTATGACAGAATGTAATAAAAATATTATTAATGAACCCTTTTTATATAGAGGTTGCAAACCCATGGCTTATGGGTCAAACCATGCCAGCAGATATATTAGGACCAAATAGTGATTTTTAAAATTTGGAGGAGTTTGCAACCTTTAACAATCAAGAAAACCCTGTGAGAAGAGGTCTGGTGGCCGCTCCTGTTCCCAGCCAGCTCTACTAGTTTACAACACAGGCCTGGCCCCTGTCTGCACTGACTAGTAACCTCTTGTCTACACAAACAGGGAAATCAAGCATCCTCATTTTTCTACCTGTAGAGTCTTGAGTTTAACTTCTCCTAAGTAAAAGAAGGAAAATAAAACAACTTTTCTTTAGTAGAGCAAAACGTTAACACTAAGATTATAAAACATGAAACGTCTCTCCAACCCAAAACCTCTAACAGCTTTTTGTTCTTACATACAAGATATAGTCTAAATCCCTTGGTTTGACATTTCAAGGCTCTCCTCAAGCTAGACCCATTTCTTTTTGTCTAATGCAGTAAACTCTTTCACTTTCTAAACGCCCTTCATATTTTACTTTAACTCTACCTCTACATTCCTTTTCCAACCACTTTATTCCATAAGTCAGCTTATTATCTGATACCACCTTTGTATCAGGTATATACCCTTGTTCCACAAGGGCCTACATTAGGACCAAGTTTCTTGAAGGAAGGAATCTAGCCAAAGATTTCATTTATCAAAGTACTCAGTACATAGTAGGCACAAAATATGTCACATGTAGACAGAAAGATGATGAGCAAACAAAAAAATTATACAAATCTAAAATAATTTAAAATTAGATAACAGCATCCTCTTCCTCTCAATCCCAGCCAGATCCAAACACACTGAAATGCCTGACAAAATATAACCGGCAAAACAGTAAATAAAGAGCTGAGTTAGAAACAAGTGAGGAAAACCCACAGTTGTGAGAAACAAAGAGGAAAGTCAAAGCGCGGAGAGCAGGAGCTGAAGCTAATATGAGTCAGGGAACCAATTATGGGTCTTAGTGGTTGTAATAAGGGGACTTTCTAACACGCATGCAGAGAGGTTATTTCAAGCCACAGGTCACATCTGGAAGAAACTTCATAAAGCCAAATTCAGGAAAAATCACCCTATCTGTAAAACCAGGAACACGAAAACTTAGCTCACCGGCCAGGAAGCCAAAGGACACTTGACATCAACCTAGGCAGTGGCGGAAAGTCACCGGAGGGAAATCAGAACCCTGTTAGGCGTGTACCACGCAGAGTGTGGGCCTAAATTCACACTGTCTTCATGGCCGAGAATCCCTACACCATCCCTAAGCCAAAAGATCTAAAAAGAAAGGGTGGTCCTCAACTGGTAGGGGCAGATGTGAACCTCTTTGCAGGGATGCTTCCACAACACGAGACTGACTAAACCCTTATTAAAGATGCATCACAGTACAAACTTACAGACCGTAAAAGAAAATGAACCACAGGGACGGACAGTCAGTAGGCAGACGCACTAAATGGAAGAACTTGCACCCTAAAAACAAGAAATAATAGAACACTCTGAACAAGACTTTTTCTGAAAAGACTAACAAAGCATGTATTAAAATAAATAAGGAGTTTCTGCAGCACATGCTCTAATGCTGACATATCATGAGTTGACAAATCAGATTCACCTCAGGACATACAACACCAAGGGCTGAAGTATAGGACAGGTTATAAATGTGGGGAAAATAATTATCTAGAATATCACCTCTTTATTCAGACATTTCACCTACCACAAGTATAAATCTGTCAAATAAAAAAATTTACAAATGCACAAATATCAAATCTTTAACACCAAAACCTGAAATGAAGTAGCTCTTTCTTTTACCACATACACTTTATTTCAAAATAGGCCCCCAGGTAAATTAAGAAGTATAATTTTCTGAAGAAGTGACTTGGCCCATCTCTTTCTTAAAAGAGAATTAATGAAGCAAATTTAAACTGCAAAAATGAAATTTATGAAATAAAGAATAATGTATAAGTATCCAACTCAATTGACAGCTCACCTAATTTGGAAGACTGTGGATGTTTTATTCCTGGAAATCTTTAAGGGAAGGACAGAAACCCATCTGCCAAGGTGGATGGATGGGTCTGACTGTATAATCTGTGGACATCACCTCTCCCTCCACAGTCTATAAATTGCTGCAACTGAGCTCCTTTTACTTTCTTTATAAAACTGCATTTATCAGAAAGTAATAGTTTTATAAAACCAAAGAAACATCTGCAAAATAAGATATCATCATTCATGTGAATATTCACAATCATTCTTGGCAAAAAGGTTGAGACAAATTGTGAAAGACAAATTCTATTTGACCTACCGAGCCACGAACTTTACAACTGTTTCCCAGCTAGCTTTTACCATCATAGATTATGGGATAATATCAAAAACAGCAAGACTGTCGTGTGGCAATATCATGTTTAAGCTGTTGTTAAAGTTAAGTAAAATTTTGCACTGAAGTAATATATGTAAAAGTGAATTATAACTTTATAACATATAAAGAAGTTTACATTTACACATGAAGTTTACATTTCCACATTTACATATGAAGAAGTTCAAACTTCTCAGTAGAGAAGAGAAATGTAAATGGATGCTTAATTTTTTCCAACTGTGGATAACAATAATCTTTAGAGTTAATTTTTTGTGAGATAAAGCTAAAATGACAAAAAATTTTAAAAGAAGGAAAACCAGTGTAAAAAAAAAAAAAACACTGGAAAAAAAGTACTGGAAAAGCAAATATATTTATTCTTTTTCCAGCCATACTATTTGGAAAAATGTAATGAAGTTAAAACCTGTTTTTGAAAACAAACACGGCATAGAAATAAAAAAGGGAAATGTGTAAACCCATTATTAACATCCTTCTTGATTCTAAACTCCTTTCCAGTCAACTAAGATGACACATAAAAGTGTTTGGGGGGTGGGGACGAACATATGGAGAAGAAAGGATAGCTCACTCTACTTTTCCCTGGGAAATGAAGCTGAAAAAGGGAATAGAGCCACAGTTTCAGGACTCATGTGGGCAACAACGACCAATGCAGAAGTTTAAATTGTCCATGTACTATCTGGACTTTTGCCAAGGCATTGAGGCAATTTGTGATAACCAGTGAATATCCCATTGGGCAATGAACCAAACGCAAAAGATACAATAACTCCCCTTTAGGAGGAGAATGGAATTCAAAGACAAAATGATTTTTCCCACCTGGTGCAAATAAACAAATATTAGTCTGGTACACTAAATTTGTCCAAGAGGGTGACTATAAGATACACCTTTTGGGAGGTATATACCTTTCTTTTCCAGTTCATTCAAAAAGCTACATTATACAAGGATCATTTTTACAGTGAAATGTCTGTAATATATTAAATGTGCTTTTCAAATAATTTTGGCAATAAAACATATGAGCAAAACAAAAAAAAGCTACATTAATTTTAAAGATTCTCACAATACATAAAAATATTATTTTCCATTTAACAAAAAGTCTGAAATAGAAATAGCGTGATCTTTATTTTACAAGTTATTTTATCTAATCAATTGTCAACAATGATTACGAAGTAAGAAATTCCCCACAACTCACTGAAATTTTATACTAGCACAATCAAGGAATACAAAACAACAGCCATTTTAACCTGCATCAGGAGACTTTCATACACCTTGGGAAACAACTTGCTTTACACGACATGATTTTATTTTAATGCAACTTTATTTTCAACCACATCTTTCATATTATAAAATGCTTATGGAAGTTAAACAAATACAATTACAGAGAAAGCAATAACAGTGGAAAAGAGAAATTAAGAGGTATAGACAAGGGAGAACATATGTTTACTACTGAGATTTGAAGTGAGATGGGGAGTCGATGAGGCGGAGAGAAGCAGGATGGCAGGAACTGCAGAGAAGATGGCAGAGGAAAGAGGAGGAAGGAGAAGGGCTTTTCACGAAATCAACAAAAGGAGGCAGTTGGGATAAACTCGAAAGCCTAGGTTCATGGTGTGATGGAATAACCTGGAAAACAAGTTTAAAACTCCAAAGAGGATTCTCAACTTATATTAAAGTCAAAAGATATGGGAAAGATAAAAAGACCAGGCAAAAAAGGCAGAGTCCTACACTGAAGGCAAGTCATAACACAATACTTACTTGTAAAATAGCCCACAGAGATGTGTCAATGAAGTGATAGAAGAAAACGAGGGTTTCGGCAGCCTTGCAGGATGTTACCAAAATGTCATAGAAGGCGTAATGTGGTAACAGATCAAGGAAAAAGGCTGAACTTTAAGTGCTGTCATTTCTGAATCCTGATGAAACTGATCAAGAGACACTGCTTTAAGGAAAGGACTTTTCTGGTTGAGTCTAGACATCAAGACACGAGGGAACGGAGGAAAATATCAATAAAGAAAAGAATGGAATTACACTTGAACTTGGTGCAGCAGCTGACATAACCAGCCCCCTTCCCTGGCCTGCCCCCTGTAGACTTCTATGCCACTACATGCTCTCCTATCTCCTCCCACCCCTCTGGTAACTTCTCAGTCTCCTCTCTGGGTCTTCTCCCTCCTCATTCTACTAAAATATATAGAGGTCCCATTAAAGGAAGGCTGTCTTTTTGATAACATGATACATGAGAAGCTCCCACCTACCTTGGACCAGTCTTCTCCTTGTCCCTTCCACTTCTACACACCCCACCCTTCCTGTAGACCCACCAGAACCTCTACCACGGCCTCAACTGCACTTGTGCTTTCACACCTCACACCTCAAGTCTCCCACTGAGGCTGCGTGGCTCTGGAATTCCCTTGCTCTTCCTCTGCTTGGCACCCTCTTACTCATCTTTAAGGTTCAGACCTTATCCACCACCCGCTTTTTCCTTGCTCTTACAGTTTGTGTGCCATTTCTTACATGCTGAGATATTTTTTCTACCTTAATAGACTACGAACCCCTCAAGTTCTAAGAATGTGTCTTAATTAGAACTATATCTTTAGGGCTTAGCACATGCCAATATATACTCAATAAACATTTATTCATTTTTTGGAGACTGGCAGAGTAGACGGCAGAAGAGAATTAAAATAAATAAGTTTAAAATAGACACAGAAATAAAACCCTTCAATATAAGGCACATGTAGACCAAAAAATGAAGCAAAAAAAGTTCCATATCTTGATATAGAGAAAAAGAGGGGGGAAATGGATAAGAAAAACGGAAACACAATAGGTAAGAATCAAATGTATGACCTTCCTTGAAGCCCTCCAATAAGGAATAGTATATATATTGAAATTTTACTGTTCAAAGAGAATGTAAAAAAGTGGTAACTTTTTGTACTAATTTCTGTTAGTACAAAAGCAGCCTTGACTACGTAAAAAGACCTGACCTTGGCCACAAAGAAACTCTGATTGAAATTAAAAAAAAGATTCTTGAAAGAGATGATTAGAGAGGTAAAAGAAAGCTATTCTCTCAAATATGAGGATTTTTTTTAACACTCCAAATCTCTGTTAAGTCTTAACATACGGTGATTATGGAGAATTGGAAAAACTGTGGATGAAAAAGAAGTTCTTAAAAAAAAAAAGGGATAACCTCAAGCAAAAGAAAAGAGACAGGCCAAGAGAGGCAATAATATAAGAGTAAGGGTAAAAAGACAGGTTAATATTGTTCAGGTATTAAATATGCTAAGGAGAAGCAAAGTCTTAACAAAAGCATCCCTTAATTACTTACAATGTACTATATTGAAAAAATATGACAGTGTCAGGAAGGAGACTATTGGGGGTTGAATATTATTACTTGACGTTTCTCTCTCTTCCTCTAAGTAAATTCTCCTCCAGTTGAAACATTTTTATTATGACTATAGTTTTTAATCAACAAGGTCCCAATATAGAATAAACAGGTTGAGTTCTTAACTGAACCATGTGGACGAACAGAGAGAAGACAGCTTCCTATCCAGCTTCAAGGCTTTTTGAAAATCCAGGCGTATAAAGCAGAAGGAGAAGGCAAGGGAACCAACCAGGAAGAAAAACCTAAAGGCCAGGGAAAAATCTTGAAAATCAAAGAGGTAAACAGTATCCATTTCTCTTCCAGGAATCAAGGTCAGCTTTGAAAATACAAAAAGTATGGAACACAGTGGGCTCTTCAAAATTTTTGCTGAGTTAATGAACAAATGGTGAGGACTAAGCAGGAAGTGCCTAACCAGTGAAACTAGGAATAAACTTGTCAGAAAACAAAGGTTTAGAATCAATTTAAACTAGGAATTGACAATGGTTAGTGCTACAGAATGTTTTATTTCTCCTCTTTCTTTCCTAGACTTTAACAAGCATATCTAAACTTATGAACTATTTCATAAGCAATCTTACGAAATCTTAAGTAGCAAGAAAAAGGAATTAAGGAGTCAATGTTAAAAACACACACACACACAACTGTAGGATAAATGAATGGTGATTTTCTGATACAATAGATCTGGAAACCCTCTTCCTACCCAAGATACTATCTCACGAGTGACAAAGAGGGACATGTTTCTAATTACACAGGTATGACACTATAAAGTACCTTACTTACAAATGTCACTAATGCTATATTATCTCTATTTTACATGTTTCTTAATTGTTTAATGATGAATAAGAATAAACCATCTGAATGGGAAGAACTATAATAACCCTAAACCTTTAGCAGACACACAATGTATATTTAACTAAAACCTACAGTATTAAAAATTAAGAATATCTGGTGGCAGATAATTTTAATGGACACACTAAAGAGAGAAAACAATCTCTCTCTAGCTATTAAAACCATAAAGTAAATGTGAGTTTATTTTAGCCAAATACTAACTATACATTTGTACATTAAAATAAAGAGCATTTTACCTAATAAAAATATACTGAATTTATTTAGCCTTCTTAACAAAAATCCAAGTACAAGATCATAGGTATGTCACTGCTAGCCATTCAAGCTAAAAGAGCCATTAGTTAAAATGGCGTAATACTGTTAAATTAACTTTGGGGTATAATTTACATTCCAAAACATGTACTCCATTTTAAGTGTACAGTTCAATGAGTTTTGACAAAGACATATACCAATGCAACCACCACCAGGACCAAGATATAGAATATTTCTATTCTCCCAATCACCCATCCACTCACTGTGCCAGGAAAAAACTGATCTGCTTGCTGTCACTATAAATCAGATTGTCCTTTATTCTAGAGTTAACATATAAGTGAAATATGTATGTACTTTCGTGTCTAATTTATTTTGCTCGGCATAACTGAGATTCTTCCCTGTTGTTACATGTAACAGTAGTTTGTTCCTTTCTTGCTAAATCATATCTATTATACAGACATATTCATTCACCTGCTCATAGACATTTGGGTTGTTTCTAGGACCAAAATGTTTCCAAAATGGCTGTAACATTTTACATTCCCAACAGCAATAAGTGAGAGTTCTAGCTGCTCCACATCTTCATCAACAGTTACTATTGTCAGTCTTTAGACATTCCAGTGGTTGGGTGGTGATACCCTACAGTTTTAGTTTGCATTTCTCAATGGAATAGTAATGATGTGGAGCATCTTTTCATGTTCTTATTTGCCATATGTATCTTCTTCAGTGAAATGTCTATTTTGCCCATTTTCATTGGTTTTTTGTTTTCTTAGTATTTATTGAGTTGTAAAAGTTCTTTATACATTCTAGATACAATCTTTATCAGATATATCTTTTGCAAATAGTTTCTCCCAGTCTGTGCTTGCCTTTTCTTTTTTTTTTTTCTATACATTTATTTTATTTATTTATTTTTGACTGCATTGGGTCTTCGTTGCTGTGCGTGGGCTTTCTCTAGTTGCGGCGAGCAGGGGCTCCTCTTCATTGCGGTGCGCAGACTTCTCATTGTGGTGGCTTCTCTTATTGCGGAGCACGGGCTCTAGGCTCACGGGCTTCAGTAGTCGTGGCACACAGGCTCAGTAGTTGTGGCTCATGGGCTTAGTTGCTCCATGGCATGTGGGATCTTGCCAGAGCAGGGCTCGAACCCGTGTCCCCTGCATTGGCAGGTGGATTCTTAACCACTGTGCCACCAGGGAAGCCCTTGCCTTTTCATCTATTTGATAATAGCTTTTAAAGAGAAAAGTTTTCAATTTTTAAGGGCAATTTATCATTTGTCTTTTATGACATATTTTTGTGTGTCCTAGCAAATGTTTTACGTAAGAACAGTTTCAAAAGAATAAACCCTAAGACAGATAGTGTTTAATATCTTAAATCTGGGAACAGTTAAATACAGATCATTCAAATTTTAAGATATCAAACTGGATGCTACAAACACTTCCAGTGGGAATACAAAATGGTACAGCCACTTTGGGAAAGTCTGACACTTTATTATAAAATTTACATACTCTTACCAAACCATCCAGCAATCCCACTCTTAGGTATTTACCCAAGTGCATTAAAACCTATATTTAAACAAAAACCTGTACACAAATGTTTATAGCAGATTTATTCATCATCATTCCAATCTGGAAATATCTAAGATGTCCATCAACAGGCAAATGGATAAACAGTGGTACACCTATCCAATGAAATACTACTCAGTAATAACAAGGAATGAGTCACGGATTCACGCAATAGCAGAGATGACTCTTAAAATGCATTTTTTAACTGAAAGAAGACACACAAAGGCTACCTAACTGTTTAATTTCATGTACATGATACTCTAGAAAAGGCAAAATTATAGGGAAAGAAAGCAGATCGTGGTTACCGGGGAGTTAGGGGAGAAGACAGGGTTGCTTCCAATGACTACAAAGGGGCCACGCAAAAGAATTTTTACAGCAATGAAACTGTTCTGTATGCTTGTTTTCAGTCTTTGCTGTGGACCAAGACAGTCAAGTTGGAGATTTGGTATCCCAAAATCAGCTTGTTTATGGGCATCCTAGCTTATCAGTCTGTTTTTGACCAGCACACCCTGAAAGGTATCTACTAGTTGGCATGTTCTGCCCATTCATTATGCACAGGGCAAAGCCTGATCTCAGAGCCCCAGCCGCTCACCTGGCCCTTGGGGACCACCTGCCCAGAAAAGAGACCTTCATGACTTCAGAGTGATTCCCGACCAGGAACAAATCAGTCACTACAGATCTGAATTCATATATATGAGTAGAATTAGACATGTTAAAGACATAGAAATAACTTGGGTAATTAGAGCAAGTGGTCTCTAACAAAAGTTAATGCAAAAAATCGAAGAGTTTTAAAATAATAACTATTCTCTTTAGTGTGAATTAATAGGGCATAGGATCCATAAAATAAGTACAAGCTAATTTAGAAAAAAATTTTTTTTAAGTTCGTGGAAATTAAAGTCACGGTGCTCAAAATATATTGAAAATCTAAATGAAAAAAATAAGTAACCTGGAACACAGATGCAAGAAACCTAATATCTATATAAAGTGAATTCAAGAAGAGATTGAAGCTGATGAAAATTCAAGAAAATGCTTGAAGATACTGTAATATTTTAGAAATTCTTAAGGAAAAAGAACTGACTCAAACTCTTATTCACATAGAGAAACAAACAACAAACAGAAAACTGTTTCTGGACATGCAAGTATACTTCCCATAACTCTTCTTAAAAACATTACTCAAGAAAGTATTCCAGTCAAAAAACAAATGAACTAAAGCAAATAATTTTTAAAAAGGGAAGACATAATATTCAAGTAACCAGTGACCTTATAGTTAAGTCTAAATCATTATAGATGCAGTAGTGGTAAAGTTGAAAAGGATGGTTAGGGAATAAAACAGAAGACAAGTGATTTAAAAAGGAAATCAAATCAATAGAACCAAGAATGTGGGGAAGGCAAGGAGTCAAGGTCTCACTTTATTAAATGGAGGTGTGAGGGCAACAGAAAGTCAATTCTACATGGTTTTAGAATTTCCAAACTTGCAAAGGAGAAAAAAAGTAAATATGAATAGGTTAAATTTTCCTATTAAGAAGTAAGCCCTTTTGCAAGCGATCCTTGTAATGGAGTGATTCTGTATTTTGACTATGGTGGTGGTGACAAGATCTACATAAAATGTCAGAGAACACACATACACACACAAGTGCCTGTAGTGATAAAACTGATGAAATCTGAGTAAAGTGTGCAGATTGTGTCAATGTCAATTTCCTGCATGTACTATTGCGCTATAGTTATGCAAGATGTTACCACAGGAAGAAACTGGGTGAAGTATATACACAAGATCTTCCTGTATAATTTCTTTTAAGTGCTTGTGAATCTATAATTATCTTTTTAAAAAAGTTTTCTAACAAAGCAAAATAAATAATAAATAAAGACAAACTTTCAAGTTGGGAGGGGGGAAGGTTTTAAGGAAAAATCAAAGTCTAGCTAGATGATGTTTTACATTTATAAGAGAGGCAAGTAAAGCAAAATGATGTAGAATAACTGAAAGAAACATGTGGGCAATAAAGATCTATCCAGTATACACAAAACTGACAGAGATGGCAACAGTAATATCAGAAATCATTAAACAGAACAAAAAAATTTATATTTTATAAGATTAAAATCCACTAACAACAAACATCTTTAAGGATGAATCCAACCAAATTCACAGTCACAGTAAGAGACTAATATATTTTGCTTACTGATTTGTCAGTTTTGAGAAAACAGTAAATAAGGATATAGTACAATGAATGTGTCAAACCAAAAACAGGGAAAGGACAGCTTATCAAAAGTGTTTTGGGAAAATGTCCATACATTTAGAAAAGTAAATTTAGAATACAGTTGATCCTTGAACAACGCAGGGGTTAGGCGCATGGGACCTCTGTGCAGTTGAAAATCCATGTATAACTTATAGTTGGCCCTGCATATACACAGTTTCTCCTTATCCTCAGTTTTGCATCTGCAGATTCAACCAACAGTGGACTGTGTAGTACTGAGCATTTACTATTGAAAAAAATCCACGTCATACTAGCAAATGCAATTCAAATCTATGTTATTCACTGGCCAACTATATTATCAAAGCAACCATTTTTTTAAAATCTAAACATATAATACAAAATATCCAATAAGAGAATATGTACAAAGAGTATTTTAAAAGCCTTGGAATGGAAACTCAGGAGGCCATAAAGGAAGAGAACACAGAACTGACAACATACATATTAAAGATTGCTACATGGCAAAAGCTCCCAGAAACAGCATTTAAAGAATAAACTATGGGGCTTCCCTGGTGGCGCAGTGGTTGAGAGTCTGCCTGCTAATGCGGGGGACACGGGTTCGGGCCATGGTCTGGGAAGATCCCACATGCCACGGAGCAGCTGGGCCCGTGAGCCACAATTGCTGAGCCTGCGCGTCTGGAGCCTGTGCCCCGCAACGGGAGGGGCCGCGATAGAGAAAGGCCCGCGCACCGCGATGAAGAGCGGTCCCCGCACCGTGATGAAGAGTGGCCCCCGCTTGCCGCGGCTGGAGAAAGCCCTCGCACGAACCGAAGACCCAACACAGCCAAAAATAAATAAATAAATAAATAAATAAATAAAAAAGAAAATCCTTTAAAAAAAAAAAAAAAAAAGAATAAACTATGAAAAAATACTAGCAAATGGTGTACCAGGTCATTGATAGCATGGCATGTAAAGAGCTATTACAAATCAGTAAGAAAAAGAGGAACACTTCAACAGAAAAGTAAGCAAAGAATATGAACAGGTAAGTAACAAAACATTTATAGATATTCAACTCCATCAATAAGCAGAAAAATGCAAAATTAAAACAGTAAAAATACTACTTTTCATCCATAAAATTACTAAAATGTAAAAAATGATATCATTTTAGCAGTGATTTGTTTTTCAGGAAAATTCTTCACAGGTCTCTCACATTTCTGCATAGCCTATAAGCAGGGTCACTGATAATCTCTGTTCCAAATTACCCTTTCAAGGGTATTTATACAGCAAACATTGTTGGCAGATAAAGAGAGGTCTCCCTCTGGAGTAGAGGGAAGGTTTTTTTTTTTTTACTATCCAGCATAATAAAGATAATGTCTCTCTCTAGGGCAAAGGTTAGGCAGGTTTACTTGCAGCCTATTATGAACGAGTCAGGTTCCCTAAGCTCAGGGTTCCTCTCTTGTAATGCAATCTACTGCATGTGCTAGAATCATCTGACCCTCATCACATCACCCTGTGGAAATTAGGGTTCAAGGAAATGGCACAAGACAATGATGATCCTCTGGCTACTGTTATTGCTGTGCTTTGTCTCTGACCCAGGATCTCATGTCTTCTACCAGCAACCATGAAACTATGAGCTTGCAAGTAGGGTAAAACTCAGCCTTGACAATTCCTGGCAATGATACAGCAACAGCAGACAGCATTCTCAGAAATTGTATAAATTTACTCTTATGACAACCTTTTGAAGAGAAATATGGAACAATCTATCATAATTTTAAAACGTATATAGCCTTTGACCCAGCAATTCCATGTCTAAGCATTCACACTAAGGAACTAAGTAAATGTGCAAATACGTGCACACAAAAGTAATCCCTGAGGCTTTGTTTCTAACAGAAATAAATTTGGAATAGCCTAAATATCACCAGAGGATTGGTTAAATAAATTTTGGGTTATTCCTACAATGAAATATCAAAATACTTTAAAAAGATAACGTTATATGCACTGACACAGAAAGATGTTCATCAATTATTACTAACTGGCAGTTAATGAAAATTATATGTAGTATACTGCCAGTTATGAAACACACATAGGCTTATACACATGTATTTTTAATGTCTGGAAGGAAAGAGAACAAGTGATTAAACAGTGATGATCTCTGGGAAATGGGGTTACCAGATAGATGGGCATACCACACTTTTACTTTCCCCTTTGGCTATTTCTGTATTACTTGACTTTTTTTTAAAGAACGTATACATTTATTTTATGATCTAATAACATTTCTAAGTATCTATTATAGCAACACTTGAAAATTCATTACGTTTAAGATGTTCAACTGGGATAGTAAAATACAAATGGGCATGGTGCAGTCCCAGGGATCACTTCTATAGGCATTTATCCCTTAGAGCTACTGAAACCAGGTACAGAACATCCCGAGTCACAGCTGATGAGGAGAGACACACTCCACTTACTAGTACACAATGCAAAGTCAAAAGACATGCAGATTTGAATCAAGCTGCTTTTCTAGGTACATCTCTGAGGAGCAACTCTAACATGGCGAGCTGTGAGTTAGCAAGAGAAGGGATTTATTTAACAATGGTTAATGACTCAACTGACCATGAGAAAGGCAAGCTAAAAAATAATTTCAACAAGAGGCAAGAAAGGAGGGGGTGGAGTAGGGAGGAAGGGGTAAAAAAGGAAATCAACTTACCCTCACTAAATGTGTCCATTCCAAAAATATTTAGGTACTGTTTGAATCACTAGACACTAAAACACATTATAAAGCTAAAGTAATAAGACCAGCATGGTATCAGTACAGGAAGCCAGAGACTGCTAAACATTAATTTAGAAAAAGTCCCAAGAATATACAACAATTAGGACCTCAGATAAATACAGTACTTGCCATCAGTAGGGAAAAACAGAATTCAACAAATGATGACGGGGACAATGACTAACAACTACAAGAGAGGAAAAAAAGGGCCTTAATTCCATCCTTATACTAAAATATAATTGAGGTAGGTTAAAGATTTCAATATGAAGAATAAGACCATTGGGCTTCCCTGGTGGCACAGTGGTTGAGAATCTGCCTGCCAATGCAGGGGACACGGGTTCGAGCCCTGGTCTGGGAAGATCCCACATGCCGCGGAGCAACTAGGCCCGTGAGCCACAACTACTGAGCCTGCGCATCTGGAGCCTGTGCTCCGCAAGAAGAGAGGCCGCGATAGTGAGAGGCCCGTGCACCGCGATGAAGAGTGGCCCCCACTTGCCACAACTAGAGAAAGCCCTCGCACAGAAACAAAGACCCAACACAGCCATAAATAAATAAATAAATAAATAAAATTAAAAAAAAACAAAAGAATAAGACCATTAAAAGTACTAGAAGAAAACAGAGGAGGACACTTACATACAATTCACGTGGCAAAAGGTCTTTCTTCAGAGGATATCAGAGTTAGATCCATGAAGTTAAAACCGATTATGTTGATCACAGCAAAATTTAAGAGGATGAGGCAATGAGACTAACCCAGTAAAGAAAGAAAGGGCGGTTTTTGTTAACTGGCCATATTTAGAAGTAAAAGATAAACAGCAACATTTTACGATGTCACTGTACAGAGGACTATAATTGCATTACTGGATTGCGGCGCTAGTAAAAAGGAATTAACCATCTTACATTGAGCTGACCTCTCTGATTTTCAAGTCCATAACAGAAAGGAAGAGTATGAAAATGCAGGACTCAGAAAAGCCAAAATTTGGGACAGTAGTAAAAAGAAAAAAAGAGAGAAAGAGAGAGAAAGAAAAGAAAAGATATGGTACTCAGAAAGGAAGTGTGGAACGAAGGATCCAATTCAATGAACGAGTAGAACACCTACTACGGGATGATGCATACTGTCACTAGAAAAATAAGGACATGTCCCTTTCCCCAAAAAACTTAGTATCTAATAAAGGGCTAGAGAAGCACTGATGTCTCAGGAAAATCTCTCTCTACTCAACCAACAGGTACAATATGTAATATAGGACAACAGAAGCAATGAAGTGAGCTTTAAGGGGGAAAAAATGTACTTATGTTCTGAACTTAAGAATACCAAGAAGCAGTAAAAGCAGCTTGTGTCCTCTAACAGACCAAAGCAGGCAAGATCCCCGCACCTGCCGTGAGTCCTCCGGGGCATAAAGCCAGACACAGCATCCTTGCCAACGCAACTACCTGACCACAGGTTTATAGCATCTTGACTTTCTAGTTATTTGTATATTTTAATTTGTGACTGCAAGCGAGGCTTTGTGGCAACGAGCATTCGGGAAACCATCAAGGAAATCCAAAACCACTCCCACTGCAAACATGCTGACAAGGAGGCCAAGTGGATGTTCATCATCACACTGTATTCTAAGGATATCCCTAAAACATAGGAACAGAGCTGCTGCCGGGTATCTCGTGGCAGTCCTGAATTAAGACATGGGCCTGGTTAGGTAAAAACCATCGGGTGCCAAAAAGAAATCAAGGAAGCACGCGCAGGAGCCAGCAAGTACACAGGCGGGCAGGTGGCCAACTCGGGGCTGCAGGGTCAGCACTACCCGCCAACCCCGCGGTGTAAACAACCCTGCGCCGCGCGCACTGGGCGACGCCTCACGCCCGGCAGACAGTCGAGCAGAGAAGCAGCGCCCGAAGCAAGTAAGCTGTTTGCAGGGTCACCAGCAAGCCCCGCAAGCGCAGGCGGGCGGCGGGGCCAGTAAGGCCGGGGAGGGAACCTCTGCCGGGCGCCCGGGCTCCCCGAAGCGCGGCTCCGCCCGGGCCCGGCCCAGCCCCAGCACCGAAAGAGGAAGACGGAGACCCGCAGGAGGGAGAAGTAAAGGAAGGGCCGTACCCTGCAGGGTCCGGTAGAGGCGCGCGCCGTAGGCTCCACCAGCGACCAGCCGGCGCGGGGAGGCCGGGGCGCGGGGGCGACTGCCAGGCTCCGCGCAGCGGCGCAACGGCACGCCCGGCCGAGCACGACCCGGAAGGAAGAAGCGCAGGCTGCGCCGAGGGGCGGGGCCAGGGACGGGGCGGGGCCACGGCGGCGTCTGGACCGCCCCTCCTAGGCCGAGGGGAGGAGCTTCCTACTGCCTTCCCTGCCGGAGTCGTACCCTACAAATTGCCCGTTACTCCCCAGAAGGCAGCGGTTGCAGATGTACTGTGGAAATAATCTCTTCCTCTTATCGGCCTGCTAGGACTTCTCCAGTCTAGAGTTGTTGGGTCAGGGGATGCACAGGGATTACTGATGTTAAGGTTCTCAGAGGAAAAGTGGAACAAAAGTTATAGGCGCTCTAAAGGCATAATTCATCAAGTTTGCAAACTTCTTCTGTCCCAGATAGAAGTCCTTCCTGCAGGCTCATCTCCCTCCCAACATTCCGAAGGCCGTGATCATTACCTCTGTTGAAGAAGATGCTCTCACGGTCTCCCTTAATCATTTTAATGTATTTTGAGTAGATACAATATTACCCTTTTTTTAGTTTGCATATTTATCTTGCATATTGCAAGGTTTCCATTAAGATGGAAAACATTTAATAATGAAGAAAGGTTGACCTACACATTACTTGCTATCTAATTGCTCCTAAAGAGGCAAAATAATGATATTTATTTATAAATTAATACATGAACTGAGCTAATACATGATGTGCAGTATAAATTGTATATAAAAATGGAAAATTTTTAACAGAATTGAAGCTTAATCCCCATTCCACCCTCAACTCTCCTTGAGTGTGGCCAGCACTTGGTGACTTGCTTGCAAAGAATATGGAAAGGAGGGGAAAGTAGCTTCATTGTGGAGAAAGCTGGGAAACACTTCCTTGGCCAGATGGAAGTTAACACGATTAGTGATAAGCCAAGTTGATAGCATGTGCCTTGATGTGGTGAGATGAAAAGGGTACTTCATCTCTGTGATAGTCTTCCTCAAAACCTGTAAACCCTGTCTAACCTTGAGAAAACAGCAGAAAGCCCAGGTATCCTATAAAAAGCCTGAACTAAATGCCAAGTTAATGAAAACAAAAAAAGAAGAAAAACTGAGAAATTGTCACAGACCAGAGCCCCCTCCCTTAGGAGACAGGACCACTAAATGTAACATGGTATTTCGAATGGCATCCTGGAACATGAAAAGAACATTAGTGGGAAATCTAGTTCTACTAGAATAAAGAGTGGAATTTAGTTAACAGTGATGTACCAGTGCTGGTTTCTTAGTTGTAACAAAGGTACTATTGTAACATAAAATATTAACAATAAAAGGAAAATGGATGAGTGATATAAGGGAACTCTCTGTATCATCTTTGCAACTTTTCTGTAAATCTCGATTTATTCTAAAATAAAGAATGGATTACAAATAATAAATTAATTGTAAGTAAATGAAACTGACTGTTTATGGTTGCCAGCTAGACTTAATTGAGCTGATGTCCATAGAGCACTCACTCAGTCATACTAAAACAGTTTCTCATTTCTCATATAATTTCTAAATAAACTTTTCATTGAAGTAAAAAATGTCTTTAGAAAAAGACACAAAATATAATGCAGAGTTCGATGAAAAGTGAACATACACATGTATTCATCACTCAGATAAAAAAAAAATAATTACTAGCACTCAGAAGCCTCTCCTTGCTCTTCTAAATCTCTACCCTTTACTCCTCCTCAAAGGTAACCATTATCCTGACTTCTAATACCAGAGATTCGTTTTGCTAACTTTTGCCTTTATGTGGATGGATTCATACATTATATGTACACTCTTTTGAATCTGGTTTCTTTCTCTCAAAATTAGGTTTGTGAGAGTTATTCATACTGTTGAGTGTAGTGGTAGTTTCTCGAGTTTCTGTTGTACAAATATACCGTTAAGTTATTTATCTATTCTACTCCTGATGGACATTGAGCTGTTTTTAGTTTTGATTATTACAAGTGATGCTGCTATGAAGATTCTTACTTATATTCGTCAGTGCAAATCTTTTGCATGCCCTTCCATACATTTCCTTTTTCTTTTTGGTGTGTAAGAGATGTAGTAGTTGGTGCTGTTGTTTTTAAAGGCACTTGAAGTGCTGCTTGGAACGTATATAAGGTTATATTTAAGGAAAGGAAAAGACCACGGCAAAGTTCCATTTCTGTGAGTAGATGGAATTTTGATCATCATTGTTCAATCTATCCTCCCTCCATCCTTCTCATCTCAAGGGCCATGCCGTGCTTTGTTTGCCGGGCAGAAGAGCCAAGTGAGGCCAAGGAAAAGGGTGATACTTATCAGTTCATGATGGCACTGATTTAATGGGTGAACTAATGCCTCGTTATTAAATGGAATGTTGTGTAGAGCTGAATAGCATCCCACGCGGTAACAGCGCTATTACAAATAAAGAAAGTCCCAACAAAGCTTAATTGTGCATAAAGTCACCAGCTCAGCAAGTTGCTTATGATCCATTCTATGTTAGCTTCAAAAGTTACAATGTTCTGCTCAGATGGGGAGACGGGCAAAGAAGCAGCAGGTTCAAAACTCTTCTTTGTCTCTAACTCTTGAAACACTCACCGTCATACCCTCCGCTATTTTCAAGTGATTTTGCTTCATCTTTTTATTTATTTATTTATTTTATTTACTTTTTGGCTGCATTGGGTCTTCGTTGCTGAGTGCAGGCTTTCTCTAGTTGGGGCGAGCGGGAGCTACTCTTTGTTCTGGTGCGCAGGCTTCTCATCACAGTGGCTTCTCTTGTTGTGGAGCACAGGATCTAGGCGCGCGGGCTTCAGTAGTTCTGGCACTCGTGCTCAGTAGTTGTGACTCGCGGGCTCTAGAGCGCAGGCTCAGTAGTTGTGGCGCACGGGCTTAGTTGCTCCGAGGCATGTGGGATCTTCCCGGACCAGGGCTCAAACCCGTGTCCCCTGCATTGGCAGGTGGATTCTTAACCACTGCGCCACCAGGGAAGTCCCTTTTCTTCATCTTAAAAAGAAATTTCTACCAGTTATAAACTTTCAGGGCAATGAGTAAGTATGGCAATAAGATACTATACCAGAGAGGCAGAGATGTCATTCAATACGCTGCCAGGAGGACCCCAAATGTCTTCATAGTGAGCTCCCTTAGGTTTTCTGCCGTTGGTTCCCAAATAAGTTCTTCTGTCAAGACCTCTCAGAAAATGCAACTCCATACATACATACCTGTCCATACAGGTAAAGCAAAAGTGATATGTGACTGAGAGTTTCAGTAGTAATGTTCCATATAATTCAAAGTCTTTAATCCCTTACAACTATTTTGTCCTCAGTGGAAGATTTGAGGCGACTGGATTATCCAGATAAACACTCAGTATTCATTCATTTATTTGTGCTCTGGCACAAGTGTGAATATCCTGTCCCCACTGTAATATAATCTATGTATTTATTTAAAAGAAAATTATGAAAATATGATTTTCTAGGTTACGTATATCCATTGGAACATAAAGAAGTGTATCCTCTTTTTGTTATTGAGCCATAAATATTTTCCCCATCAAGTTAATATAAATAATATCACAGGGACTTCCCTGGTGGCACAGTGGTTAAGAATCCGCCTGCCAATGCAGGGGACACAGGTTCAAGCCCTGGTCCGGGAATATCCCACATGCCGCAGAGCAACTAAGCCCGTGCACCACAACTACTGAGCCTGCACTCTAGAGCCTGTGAGCCACAACTACTGAGCCCATGTGCCACAACTACTGAGGCCTGCACACCGGGAGCCCATGCTCCACAACAAGAGAATCCACCACAATGAGAAGCCCACGCACTGCAACAAAGACCCAGTGCAGCCAAAAATAAATAAATAAAATAAATAAATTTATTTTAAAAATAATAATAATATCACCTATATAGTAAATACAAATGAACAAAGAATAATTTATTATGCATAATTTAAAATGAAATCTTTACAATAATTGGTGAACCTTTATTATAAAGCTTCCCCCAAACCCAGTACCCATTGACGACCTATTTCCTTCAGCCAGCATTATCTCTTCTGGGTAGTGTGTGAGCAGACAAACATCATCTGGCAAGAAGCACCCTAAAAGTGTATCTGTAAGTATCATCCTTTGTGATACTATAACCGTTTGGGATTTCTTGGTTAGAATCCTCAGTGCCTTATTGGGAAAAATTCCTCTATGTCGAAGAAACATAGAAAATAAATTTAAAAGTAGCTTTCTTTTTTTCTCTCTCTTTCTTCTGGTTATAAACTGGTAGAAGTTTTCCAAGTTTTGAGGAGAAATTGACTTTCTTCTTTAATGGGTTCCTCAAAATGTTACCAAGGATAAAGTTCCTATTATACACTATCTTTCTGCTAATTTTTTTCTTGCTTATCATTTCAGCCTTTAATGGTGACAGATCTGATTGCTTTAGAGTAGGGGGTCTTTCCTCCAAGTTAAATGACTCGCAAAGCAAGTCACTAAAAGAAGAGGGTGAGAATCCAGGATGGGCTGCTGGCAGCGTTCCCCCTTCCTCCCTCCTCTTGGTCTCCTGCCCCCTGAGAACGCCTGCGGCTGCCAGGACAACACAAACGTCTTGGAGACAGGCCAGACAAGATTTAGCAATGGTCAGCCGGGATCAATCAGTTACGGAACCGAGCACTTTATTTACTAAGTAGATTGCTATTCATATAGTGTTGGACTATTTTATAGGATGAGAGGTCTTGAGCTAATTTCATATTTGTATGTCCTATTCCCCTAGTAATGAATATTTTTCCATAGCCTTTAGTGCAGCTAGGAAGCAAGCTTAATGCAGTCACTGAAAAGTACCTCTTTAGGGAAACAACACAAGTATTTGAAATTCAGAAGAGTGGGTTTTTGAGCTACTTTCTGTGAAGGTCATATTTTGAAGACGGGAGGGGCCATTTTTTGGTAAGGACAATATCACTATTTATTCTCCCACTAATAAGAATTTATGTTCATTTAGACAGAGAGTTGGACCTTACATACAAATTGTGTTTGGTGGTTTATTCTATTCCAATTCTGTCTGTGCTTCTGACTGCAAGTAGGAATCTAAGTAGGCATTCTTTCACAAGGAACGCCTGACCAATACCATTTGTCGTAAAAATAGTAAAAGTCGTATATGCCAGTACTTTAATGTGAATCTGAGTCTCCTGGGAATCACGTTAAAATACAGAGTCTGATTTTGGGTGGAGCTTGAGTTCTGAACTTGTAACAATCCCCAGGCTATATGGATGCTACAAAGCCTTGAACTACACTTTGAATAGAAAGCTTTAGGCCATTTCACTTGCGAATATTGTATCTGACCTATGAAGATTTAGCATGACCAAACACCAATATTACAGAGCAATATCTCAACTTTAACTGAAGTCTTGAATAAGGTAGTAAGTGGATAGAATCTTGTTAAATGTGTGTGTCACTCCTTTAGATGGTTTTAAATTTCCTTGGGAATAGGGTGAGGTAATCTAGATTCTATTTTCATTTTACTGAAAAGGCCGGTGCAAGAGAAAAATCTATGAGGTGATAGCCCAAGTGGGTATCCCTTTAGTCTCAGAAGACTGTAGCTGGCCCATCTTTCAAGGTAATCGAGGAAGCCGACAGCCAGTATTAGCAGAGTTTTGGAGATTGAATTCTGGCATGTGCCAAGACTACATGAGCTGGATGAGTTTAGCTTTCTATGTGTCAAAGTTCTCAGCCAGTAATGCCAATCTCTAGCTGCTACTCTGCTCTGGCCTGCTTTTGTTTTCACCAAGTGCAAGTGCAGCACAGAAATGGGGGCATAAGAAAAATATCAGATTTGTTATTCACAGCAACAGCTCCAAGCCCAGACAGCTCCAAAGTAAATCTGAACAAGGTCTTGCTGTGACTTTGTGATCAAAGACTTAATGTTCTCATACCATCAGTGGGCTCTGGCACTTTATCAAACCTGTGATATTGACTAGCTACCAGTAATTGTTGATTAATGAGCAAAGTTTTCTCTGCCTTGTTTTCTTCAGGATTCTAATATACCTTCATCTTCTGGAAATGTGTTGAATCAGTCAGTTGACATTCTCTGTGAGCTTTTTTTTAGATATTGATGTATCTAAACGGAGGACATCTTGCTCTTTTACCTGTTCCTCTTGAGATGACCTTGTAGTGCTATATCTGCCTTAAGTTATACCTTTAAGAAAACAATCACACTTTCATGCATTCAGAGAGGGCAATTAACAGACTAGAGCACTTGGGAAAAAAAATTTTTGTTCTGTAATTTTCAAAAGCTCTTTACTTAAGTAGGATACGAAAATGATATAACTAGAAGGATTTCTAAAGAGCATCTAGTCCAGGGTGACAAATGAGCTTCACTTCCAGTGCCACAGGACAGAGGAACGAGGACAGATGTACCTTTTATTTTCCAATCTAGATCTAGTATCAACCCTAACTTCTAATCTGAGTTTTTCTTTTCTTTCCTTCTTTTTTTTTTTTTTTTTTTAACTATTTCTCTATCCAGACACAAGTACCAACCAGGCCACAAAATTACATCTGAGGAAGGACTGGGGACAAACCAAGAGCCTAGGACAACTCTGCCAATTTCACCTCCCTTTCAGACTTCCTCTACCCCTTATTCCATGATTGACCAGCATCTGGGGCTCCCCAGCACCACATACATGGCAACCTTCATCCTCTAGCGTTTTTAAAGGGGTCCATATTATGACTGGGTGCTTTGTGCCTGATTCCATGGTCACAAAGGATCACGTTACAGCACCCTTGAACCATGCTATAGAATGTTTATGACCAAGCCACAGCTCAAAATAGTTGGGTACATAGATGTGTCTCTGGTTTCCATTTACATCCTTTTCCAGAATCAAGGCTTCAAAACCGCTGGCAGGTGCCTCCTTTGCTTTCCACACTTCCTCACTCATTGCACATAGCACTGGGAGGGAGGCACAGGTGGGTGACAGTACCATTTGAGACCTTATAATATCTTGGAAGCATCCAAGTATAGAAATATATTTGGTCTTGTTTATTTCTGGATTCAGGAGAGTGTTAATTGCAGCCAAGATGTCTAGAGCTGATTTAGATCTCTCTCTGTCAGTGTGACCTTGGCTAAGTTACTTCACCTTTTTGATATTTTGTCAAGTGCGGATAATGGCACTTGCTCTTAAATGTGGTTAATCAAGATATGCAAAAGAACTTGGCTCTCTCCACAGGAAAGTTTCTCATCTATATAAACACAAGGAATTATTAAGATACTGATATTTTCAGGCTGAGTTAAATGTGATTGAATTTTGCACCATTAAATGTGCATGTTCAGTGATTTCGTTATTGGTGGGCTGATTCTTGGTATGTTAATGAAGACCTATCTATAGTTTTCTTGATTAACTCATGGCTCAGGACTTGTTACTTCAAGCACCAAACAAGATTCAGTTTTTTGAGGCATTGCATCCAATATCTCAATTATTCATCTTAGAAATTAGTGTAAAATTAGCACAGATCCCTGTTCATATGGAAATAGACGGGTATGTTAATTGAAATGCTGTAGCTGGAAAAAGTTTTGCATAAAGAAAGGATTGATATTAATATCTTTGAATGGAAGATGTATATCATATTGTTAATAAGGAACAATTTATTCATGTGTACTTTTTCTAAACAATTATTTTATGTAGTTTATCTCACTTCCAAAGTAGAAGCTATTTAGTCTAGCAAATATTTTGAAATAGAAATATGCTAATAACACTTTTTAACTTAAACTAAAAGCTATGTTAAAACATTAACATTGGGCTTCCTTGGTGGCACAGTGGTTAAGAATCCACCTGCCAATGCAGGGGACATGAGTTCGATCCCTGGTCCCACATGCCGCGGAGCAGCTAAGCCCATGCACCACGACTACTTAGCCTGCGCTCTAGAGCCCGCGAGCCACAACTACTAAAGCCTGCGCACCTAGAGCCCGTGCTCCGCAACAAGAGAAGCCACCGCAATGAGAAGCCCGCGCACCGCAGCGAAGAGTAGCCCCCGCTCGCCGCAACTAGAGAAGGCCCGCGCACAGCAATGAAGACCCAATGCAGCCAAAAATAAATAAATAAATATTTTTAAAAGTTAACATTTTTTTCTTGCTCCCTCTTGTCATATTTTTTATCACTTTCCATGTTCAAATTTTCACATTCAGCTGCTGTAAGAGTTTATTAATTCTTAATCAGAACCAAATAATTAGGGTACACTTCTACCAACTATGCAGATTAAACACTAGGTGTGTGTGATAACTTGCCATCACTAAAATTCCTTGGTTCTCCCAGGTAAGTCCCTTGAAGCCTTTTCTGAAATTAAATACAAAGTTAAGCCCAAATAGGGGGAACAATAATTTATAGAAATGTGAAGGAAATGAGACACTAATTTACGTTGCATGTAAATATATATATATTTTTTTATACTTACGTATATATCTATTCACACACATACACATACACACCAGACTCAAAGACTCCAATCAGTTTTAAATTTCTGAAGCTTACAATCATATATAATAAATACATATCATATAAACCTTATTACACTATTATAACCTTATTATAATATTTCACCATTCCTTGTCATTTAGAAATTTAACTCAGAAATTTAAGTCAACAAACTTGTGCTGTGGATCTCTTATGTGAAAGGTATTCTGCTAAGTGCGGAGGACATAAACACTAACAAAGACCTCACTCCCTAGCCAAGGACATAATCCATATGTACAGATATGTTAATCACAAGAAGAGGATTTAAAAGCATTATAAACAAAATTCTGAAGGAGCATAAAGTTGGATAAGATGCCACCAAGCATGGCTATTTAAAGGAGTTGGTGTGTTGAACTGAGCTAAAAAAGATAGGTAAAATTCCAGGGATTTCCAGGCAAAGGCAAGGACATGAAGAAGAGCCTGCAGGGGAAAAAGAGGCAGGAAGAGTTTTGGGGGACTAGTGATAGGAGAGAGTTGCCAAGAGTAGCAAAATATCGCCAACCCTTTTTTTACCCACAGCATACTGGGATCATTTTGCCCCCTTTTGATCAATGTTGTGAAAATATTGTTATTGAACACAGATTGGTATGTGAAGAAATTCTAAAGCAGAAGTGATTTTCTAGGGAGCACATACACTATAATTTCACTGCTTCTAATGGCCTAAGATAACTGAGGTTGGCATTAACCAACACAGTCGACGTTAAGCAGGAGCTTAAGGAGTTCGCAGAAGGAAGAAAGAATCATCCAGCGATACTGTGCTGGCAGCCATCTGACAAAATCGGAGCACAGGGAAGATGGTGGGGGGAGGCACAGGAGGCCCCTGGGGTGAGGGGCTGTTGGCTGAGACTTCAAGTCCAGGCCCCCAGTTCCACTTCATACTCCGGTGGAAGCCGGTAGTAAAGGGCAGTAGGAGTTCGGGATAAAAACATTGAGCAAGTAGTCCTCAAAGGGAGGGACTTCTCCAACCATTTCTAACTCAGAATTATGGGACGAGGACCCCTATTTATCTACTTATTTGTACAAAGGGCCTGTTTCACTTACTATGACTGCATAACAAATTACTCCAAAAGTTGGTGGAGAAAAACAACAATTTATTATGCTCACAGATTCTGTGGATCAGGTTTTGGACAGAGTAGAGTGGGGTCGGCTTGCCTCTGTTCTATACTTTCTGGGCCCCAGCTGGAAGCCTTCAAAGCTGAGGGCTGGAATCATCTGGAGGCTCATTCACTCACGTGTCGTGCAGTTAATACTGGCTGTCAGCTGGGGCCTGGAGTTCCTCTCCACTTGGGCTTCTGCATATGGTCTCTAGGTCTAAAAAGCTGGTTTGAGTTCATCACAATATGGTGGCAGAGTTCAAAGGGCAAGCATCCTAAGGGAGAGAGCCAAAGGTAGACTATATCCTTTCTATACCCTAGCTTTGGAAGTTATATAGCATTACACTGCAGAAGTGGTTACAAGTTCCTGCCCCAAATCACAGGGAGAAAACAGAGACCCCACGTCTTGGAGGGAAGAATGGCAACGTTCTTAAGAACATGTCTGAAGCAGAAATATTGCCATAGCCATATCAGGAAAATCTGCCACATGGCCTTGGAGAGCTCATACAACCGATCCTGTGTACTCTGTTTCTGCCTTTCTCCTTCCCTTTCCTATACCCCTTGTAGCTGTTGCAGTTTCTAGAATAAAGAGAGGGGCAGAGGACTTAACAAGAAGCCTAGATGCTGCCTAGGGGAATTATTAATAAAGTTGATTGTGGGTTTTCAAAACTCAAACTCAGTACAGATTAATATTCCTGGAGCATGGAGAGGAAAAATGTATTTAGAGAGGTGGCTTTGAGGCAGGAGATAGATGGGTCCTCAAGGCAAAGGTTTGAGTTCGTTCCCTGGAGACCGATATTCCGAGCCAAGAACAATAAGACAATTGAGAGAGAAGGCTGGGCCCTGCCCAGATAGAAGATAAGAGACCACATATTCCTCATTCTCAAAGTCAGGAAACCTGACTACACATGAGCAGAAAGGCTCCTTGGAGGTCAAAAAGGGAGTGATGCCAACTGACGTTCACTACCCATAGGCCTCTTCGGTAGAATCCATCTTGGCAAAGAGATGTGCCCGCGCACGTGGGACGATCCTGAGATACACCAAATACGGACTTTGAATCAGGCAAATCAAAATGATTGGTCAAAGGAAACCTGGAAGAAATGCCCCATAACAGTGATTCAAACTGCCTCAAGGGAGCGACTCTCTCTCTGAGCCCACCTGTGTGTCTATCCACACGTACTGTACTTCTTTTTTTCTCCTAATAAATACTTGTTTCACTACTTTCCGTCTTTGTGGGAATTCTTTTTCCTCAGAGCTGTAGGGCCAGGGCTTTGTCACTGACCACTGGTCTAGTGGCTGGGATTCGGTGCTCTCACCGCCACGACCAGACCTCAATCACTGGCCGCGAACTGAAACCCTGCTTCAAGCCGCTGCAGGCCCAGGCCACCCGAGATCAGTCTGGGATAAATCACGGAAGACTTTATGCTGAGAATTTAGGTTTTCTGTTGGACTCAAGACTTTGTTCTGTGGCAATGGAGAAACGGCTGCATGTTTTCGATCAGGTGAGTGACTTAATCATTTAGGAAAATGACTCACTCTGAAAGTCCTGGGCAGAATGGATCAGAATAGCAAGACACTGGAAATTGAGAGAAAGCAGAAGTTCTCTTAACTGACCCCCTCGTAACTGAAATGCCTCATTAATCTCTGCTCTCAATGCTGTGTCTCAAATCTCTGGATGCGGAGACCAGGAAGATATACCCAAACATGCCCTTGTGTTCTTCCTCTTTCCAGATGAGTTGCTTGCTGATCAAGAGTCATGATATTTGTTCCCAAAGTTGTGTATGAACTTTAGTTGCAATTACATAATTTAAATATTTTAAGACAAAGTTAATTATGAGTGCAAAAGGAAAGAGGGTGGTAGTTTCTGTAAAAACGAAACTACCTGCTTTGGGAAAGACTAAATAAGAGTGTAATAAATGCTGTAAGATTAAGGGTGGGTGAGACAGGTAAAAGATAGGTGGGGAAAATGAACATCTAGAAAGAGCCTATAGTCAAGTTACTTTGTAAGAGTTTTGCACTTTCACAGTGTAGCGCAGCAAGTAAGAGCCTATAGAGCTAAACTTATTAAATCCAATTCCAGTTCTATTATTTGCTGTCTATGAGACTTACCTAGCCTTTATGTGCCTCAGTTTTCTTATCTGTAAAATCAGGTTACTAATAGTACCTACCTCAGAGTCTGCAGTAAGGATTAATAGAGTTTAAATTTTTTGAAGTGCATACAAGAGTATCTGCTACGTTGAAAGTGTTAAAGAAGGGCTGTTATTATTATTATTATTATTATTATTACTATTATTATTCACTATGGATGTAGCTTTTAAGAGGACAATAAAGAATAACCATAAATGGATCAACAGTCAGGAAAATGTTATGGCTACATCGAAAGATGAGTGAGTGAGTGTATATTTATATGTTCATAAGGTATCTGAGTGTCATTATTTTTACAATTCCCTGCTTAAACAGACTTAAAAATAACATTGGAAGCCATTGGCCCCGATGATCTCAGATAAGAGAGCCTTATCTGAGGCTGGGGGGCTCGTGCCAGGTGGGTGACATTAGGGGTCTAGGGAAGGGGCAGGGAGAATGGAGAGTAAGGGTCAGAGAGGAGACACTTGAAGAGAATAGACTCAGAAGGAGAGGAAGGAATATGACCTGAAGGTTTGAGCCTAAGCGCTTGAAAAGATATTCATCAGAAGAGAGGACCGAATTTTGGGAGGGCGTGATTAAAACACTTTATTTAAATGTAATGGTTTGGGGACTTCCCTCATGGTGCAGTGGTTAAGAATGCACCTGCCAATGCAGGGGACACGGGTTCCATCCCTGGTCCGGGAAGATCCCACATGCCACAGAGCAACTAAGCCCGTGCGCCACAACTACTGAGCCCATGTGCCGCAACTACTGAAGCCCATGTGCCTAGAGCTCATACTCTGCAACAAAGAGAAGCCACTGCAATGAGAAGCCCATGCACCACAACAAAGGGTAGCTCCCGCTCGCTGCAACTGGAGAAAGCCTGCGTGCAGCAACGAAGACCCACACAGCCAAAAGTAAATAAATAAGTAAATAAATAAATATTTTAAAATAAATAAATAAATATAATGGTTTTTAAACTGTGGTATTTCCCAGGGTTTGGTCCTGGCCCTCTTCATTCTTCCACAAAACAGTCTCTAGGCAAACTCATCTCGTGCTTTTGGTTAGTGTATTCTAATCGTGCCAGAATTCATGATCCAGCTCAAACCTCTCTGCTGAATTTTAGACTAGTATATACAGCTGGCTCCCACACACAGCTCTTCTTGAATGTTCCATAGAACATTCATTGAACATTCAATATGTGCAAAGCAATTTATCATCTTCCCACTAACACCTGTCCCTTTTCCAAAATTACCTTAACAAATGATACCGTCATTCACCCAATCATTGGCCATGAGTGATCTGGAAACCAATCTAAATGTCTTCCTTTACCCCACCCTTCACATTTAATTGGTCTCTAAGACTTGCCATTTAACCTTTTAAATACTGTTTGAATCTATCTCTTCTGCCTCCTAAGTCATTTCCCTGACTTCTTAACTGGTCTCTCTGCCTTCATGCTTTCTTCCTTCTAATCCATGCCTCACAGTAGCAGAGTTATATTTATAAAATGCAATATGATCACACTACACAAATGGTTAAAACTCTTCAATGACTCTCCATTGTTTATAAGGATCTAGCCCAAAATTTTGTAGATGGTACATAACATACAGGACACATCATGAACTGCTCTCTGCCTCTCTGTCCAGATTCATCTCTACCCCTTGTACCCTATGATCAGTCATATAGAATTATCATGAAAATAGCCCTACCTTCCAGAATTTACCATTCAAAAACCCTGCACAGTGGAATTCTCAAGGCAGAAGATCTTACCTTGATCAATGAAGAGCATCTGTATTTGCTTCAAGGAACCTTTCAAGAAACAAAGAAAAACAATCTCAATCCAAACTTTCTGAATTCATTTAAAGAAATTCCACAGAGAAAAATCCTCAAAATGGGATATTTGCAATATATATTTTATTGTAAATATTTGTTTTATGAATTTATAAATATTTGCTTCTAATTAACTATATTTTATAATTTCCTTGCATTTACTTTATGATTAACATTGGTATTTTTATAGCATGATTAGGACCAGAGCTCCAATTCATAACACTGTATGTATAGGACTTTATCTAAAGAATTTATCTAAAAATGACTTGACTTCTAACAATCATACAAAAAGCAGTTATGCTGCCAGAAGTACCCTATACACAAAGACAGAAATGAAAAAGAGAACAGAAAGGATATTAAAAGAATTCCAAGAAAATACTTTGCACATCTCTATAATAATAAAATCAGAAAGAAATGAACAGTAGTCTAAGAAAATATAAATTACCAAAATTGGCCCTTGACGAGGTAGAAAATCTAAATAAATCAATTTTCATGTAAAAAATAAAGTTGTCACAGAACTACTCCTCAAATATGTGCAGGACGCAGATGGTTTTACAGATGAATTATTTCAAACTTTCCAGGAACAAATTTTTTCTATGTTATATAAACTGGTCCAGAACACAGATATAGAAAGAAACTGTTTCTCTCCCTTACATGAAGTTAGCATCCATTCTAACAAGGAGAATACAAACTTCAAACCAACTGCCCTTAAAAGAACTGACACAAAACTCCTAAGTAAAAGATGAGCCCATTTAGTTTGAATATTTTTAAACGTTAAAGAATGACCTAGGGGCTTCCCTGGTGGCACAGTGGTTAAGCGTCCGCCTGCCAATGCAGAGGACACGGGTTCGAGCCCTGGTCCAGGAAGATCCCACGTGCCGCTGAGCAACTAAGCCTGTGCGCCACAACTACTGAGCCTGCACTGTAGAGCCCGTGAGCCACAACTGCTGAAGCCCGCGTGCCTAGAACCCGTGCTCTGCAACAAGAGAAGACACCGCTCGTCGCAACTGGAGAAAGCCCGCGTGTAGCAACGAAGATCCAACACAGCCAAAAACTAAATAAATAAAAAAGAAAAAATTTTTTTAAAAAAAGAATGACCTAGCAAAGTTAATTTCAAAAATGCAAGGATAGTTCAATAGTAGAAAATGTATTAATAAATCAAAAGAGGAAAACCATATTATCATCCTGTGATGAAAAAAAAAGGTATTTAATTTATTTTGATAAACTTGAACTAGGAAAATGCAGACAGTCCATGTTTGGCATAATCATCACCTACTCTTAAAATGGGTATGAAACGGTTAACCAATAAACCCCTGAGATGCCACAAGGTATCATAAACTCCATACATTCTGTGCAATAGAAGAGCCTGTTTCAGTCCAGTTCTGTCTACTCCCTCCTCCCAGAAATGGAGCATGAGATGCAAAGTGCTTCCCATGGCACTGCCCTGGAGCAGAGTAGGTATAGACAGACCACAGGGAGACAAGGCAGGGAGCAGAGAGCACTGCACAGGTATAAAATCCTCACTCCTAGAAAAGCAGGCAGCCATAGCAGGCATTTCAAAGGCATGTTGTCAGGAAGAAATACAACTGATGAAGCAACTGCTAATGCAAAGGCTGTTCATTCTCTGGAATTGACATCACAGATCTGGTGTAGAGAGGTGATCATTTAATATAGATGACTGAAGACCTGATCAGTGGGGGACAGAGAAAAAAAAAGTCAATGATCCAGCTCAATATAAAAAGAGCATCCAAACTGGGGCAGGATAGAAATTGTTACCTTCATCACACCTGGAACCACACTGGGGATGTGCCCTAGTTTGGGATATTTACTTATAGCTGAGTTCATCATATAACTTGTAGGATGAAGAAAGAGGGAGGTACTACACAAGCCCATGCTACACAAGCCCATGAAGACCTAAGGGTCTGCAGTGTAAGCTGCTCCTTTCTAAGAAGAGTCTCCTGAACTGCTTTGTTTTGCTTTGCTTTTCTCTCCCTTTAAAAGCTGGGGTGAGATATGCCTCCAGCTTCAAGTGAAAACAAACTGCCACAATAGCCACTGCTGACTGGGGAAGAGATTGTACATGAAGCAAAGGCAGCCTTAGAGTGGAGCCCATGAACCAAGCATCCAACTAATAAAAGATGATGAAAATTGTTTACAATGCAATAAATTTAAGTAAAAAGATGATGTTGGAACTAAGTACATGATTACTTTTTAAAAATACACTTTGGTAGTTTGTATGCATAGGCAGCTATGTCAAGAGTTCCAAGACCACTGTCAGGCTGAATGATTTGCTGAAAGGACTCACAGGACTCAAGAAAGCTGTTGTACTCACGGTTATGATTTATTACAGGGAAAAGATACAGAGGAAGATAAGAAAAGGGTAAAGGTACCTAGGGTGAAGTCCAGGAAACACCAGGCACAAGCTTCCAAATGTGTCATCCCAGTGGAATTGCACAGGGACACACTTAATTCTCCCAGCAAAGATATCTGACAACACATACAAAACGTTCCCAAAAAAAGCAACTCAACTGAGTCTTGGTGTCCAGGGTTTATACTAGACGTCAGTCATGCAGGCATGCAGGGCTGTATGAATGCTCTCAACTACTCAGACTCTGCCCATATGCCCAGAGCAAAAACAGACGTTCACTGTAAGTCACGTTTTATTTGGTTTTTTAAAAATATATTTCACTTTTTAGAGCAGTTTTAGGCTCACAGCAATATTGAGCAGGAGGTACAGAGATTCCCCATATACCTCCTGCCCCTACACATGCATAGCCTCCCCATTATCAATATTACCCACCAGAGTAGGTACATTTGCTACAATTGATTAACCTACATTGACAAACCATAGTTTATATTAGGGTTTATTCTTGGTGTTGCACCTTCTATGGGTTGGGATAAACTTGTAATAACATGTATCCACCATTATAGCATCACACAGAGTAGTTTTACTGCCCTAAATATTTTCTGTACTCAGCCTATTCATCCTTCCCTCCCCACTAACTCTTGGAAACCCCTGATCATTATACTGTCTCCATAGTTTTGCCTTTTCCAGACATCATAAGGTTGGAATCATACAGTGTATGGCCTATCAGCTCAGCTTTTTTCACATAGTAATATGCATTTAAGGTTCCTCCATGTCTTTTCATGGCTTGATAGCTCAGTTCTTTTTAGCACTGAATAATAATCCATTGCCTAGATATACCACATATATTTATCCATTCACCTACTCAAAGACATCTGGATTACTTCCAAGTTTTGGAAATTATTAATTTAGCAGTAATAAACATTCGTCAGCAAGTTTTTGTACGGACATTAAGTTTTCAACTCATTTGGGTAATACCATACTAGATCGTATGGTAAGAGTGTGGTTAGTTTTGTAAGAAACCACCAAACTAACTTCTCAATGGGCTGTACCACCAGTGGTGAATGAGAGTTCCTGTTGCTCCACACATAAACCATATTTTTAGGGTAAGTCTATCCGGTCAAACAGGTGTAGCCTGGCCCAAGACCTCAGGCACACAAAACACTCTTAGCTGGCAGAATACTCCAAGGTTCAGAGGCTATCTCCCAGGAGTTAGTCAAGGGCCAGCCCTGAAGCCACACCTTTGTTTCGAAAGGACTGAATTTGAGCAACAAAGGCCTGCTGAGTTAACACTTTCCTGCCCCCCACAGCCCAGGTCGTGAGAGCCCAGCTGCTCCTAAAAAGAACCTGTTCTGCACCCAATTAGCATGAGAAGAGGGGCTTACCCTGTGATTTTCTTCCAGGCAGCCTGAAGTAACAGGAAACCCCCACTGGCTGAAACGCAGATCCTTCTCTCCTCAGAGGTGTTTTTATCATTCCTGGGGTGATACTACTCCAACCCCCAATTCTCTCCTTTACCTCTAGCTAGCACTGTACCCTACCTAGAGAGACAAGATATAAAGCTCTCTACTGTTCTCCGGGCTGGAAATCCCTCCCTACCCATGTGGTCCGAGGGAGGCTGGAAGGAAGCATTGAAGCTTGCCTGGGTTTGTTCTGGCATTGGTGAGTTGCAGTTCTTAAAGAATCCATTTGGTTAGAGGAAAAGAACCTGCTCTCAGTTCCTTTTTTGGAATTCAGCAAAATAGTAACCTTTAACTAGACTACTTTAGAAAAATGACAATTCTTTGCGAGGCTGGGGTGTGACCTTACAGAAGGAAGCATGTGCTCTGGACTGGCAATGTTCCATCTCTCTCTTAGCCAGAATGTTTGGGTCTGGGACACAAAGAGACGGTGAGAATGATGTCCTTCATAATGACACCTAAGGACCCACTCTCAACGTTTCCGGTTAGACAAGGCCAGACCAAGAAAAATAATGCATGCATGTTAAGAAAGCTGGATTTATCCTGGAGGTAATGGGAAGCCACTGAAGGAATTTACATGGGCCATGGCAGACTAAAATTTATATTTTTAAAATATTGCTCTGCACGCAATGTGGATAGAGGGAAACAAGAATGGATGCCAATTTAGGAGATTAGTGCATTAATTAAGGCAAAACTGGGTGGATTAAGATAGTATCCGTGGGAGTGGAGAGGACTTTGGATAAGAGATATTCAGAGAAAACTGACATGTGCTGGAAAGAAGCTGACATGATGCCCATATTCTGGGTTGGATGAGAGAAGGATGGAGAATCCTTTAGCCCAGGGTCTCTAGTAGGAAATACAGAGGAAGGAGTAACACCTAGCATGAGGGACTGCACTTAGGAGGGGTTAACACATCTTTATTAAGTTGAGTGTTAGAAGAGGAATTTTAGGAAGATTATTCTGAAAGCAGTAAGTCACAGGTCCTGGTTAAGTGAGAAACAAAAGCCAGAGAGACCCCAATTAGGGTGTGGCAGTGATAATAGGAAAGGAAAGAAAAATCACTAACTTGAAACCATGAAACTCCTAGAAGAAAACAGCCTGTAAGCTCCTTGGCATCAGTCTTTGCAATGAAAGAGCTATCAAGATTTCTGATATTTTTACCAGAAATAAACAAATGAGACCACATCAAACTAAAAAGCGTCCGCACAGCGAAGGAAACCATCAACAAAATAAAAAAGCAACCTACCCAATGGGAGAAAATATTTGCAAATCATATATCTGATAGGGGTTAATATCCAAAATATATAAAGTACTCATACAACTTAACAGCAAAATAACCAAACAATACAATTAAAAAGTGAGCAGGGGCTTCCCTGGTGGCGCAGTGGTTGAGAATCTGCCTGCCAATGCAGGGGACACGGGTTCGAGCCCTGGTCTGGGAAGATCCCACATGCCGCGGAGCAACTGGGCCCGTGAGCCACAACTACTGAGCATGCGCGTCTGGAGCCTGTGCTCCGCAACAAGAGAGGCCGCGATAGTGAGAGGCCCGCACACCGCGATGAGGAGTGGCCCCCTCTTGCCGCAACAAGAGAAAGCCCTCGCACAGAAACGAAGACCCAACACAGCCAAAAATATATAAATAAAATAAAGAATTATTAAAAAAAAAAAAAATAGAAGTTTAAAAAAAAAAAAAAAGTGGGCAGAAGATGTGAATAGACATTTTTCCAAAGGTGACATACAGGTGGCCAACAGGTATATGAAAAGGGGCCCAACATCACTAATCATCAGGAAATGCAAATCAAAAGGACAATGAGATATTACCTCACACCTGTTTGAATATTATCAAAAAGTCTACAAAGAACAAGTGTTGGAGAGAAGATAAAGAGAACACTTGTGCTCTGTAGGTGGGAATGTAAATTGGTACAGCCGCTATGGAAAACAGTATGGAGATTCCTCAAAAATTAAAAATAGAACTACCATATCATCCAGCAACTCCACTTCTGGGTATCTATCTGAAGAAAAAAACACTAACTTGAAAAAATATGTGCACCCCCATGTTTATTGCAACATTATTTACATTAGCCAAGACATGGAAGCAACCTAAGTGTCCATGATTTATGGATGAATGGATAGAGCAAATATTATATATACATATATATATAATATATATGTGATTATATATATGTATTATATAATCGTTATTATATGTAAAGATTATAATATATACATATATGTGTGTATATATATATAATTCAGCCATAAAGAAAAATGAAATCTTGCCATTTGCAACAACATGAATGGAACTTGAGGGCATTATGCTAAGTGAAATTAGTCAGAAAGAGAAAGACAAATACTTTATGATCTCCCTGGTGGTGTAGTGGTTGGGAATCCGCCTGCCAACGCAGGACACAGGTTTGATCCCTGGTCCGGGAAGATCCCACATGCCGCGGAGCAGCTAAGCCTGTGCACCACAACTACTGAGCCTGCACTCTAGAGCCTGCGAGCCACAACTACTGAAGCCCATGCGCCTAGAGCCCATGCTCCGCAACAAGAGAAGCCACTGCAATGAGAAGCCTGCTCACCACAACAAAGAGTAGCCCCGGCTCAATGCAATCAGAGAGAGCCCATGCACAGCAACGAAGACCCAAAGCAGCCAAAAATAAATAAATAAAAATTTTTTAAAATAAAATAACAAACAAAAGAAAAATTTATAAACTCTGATGATTGGTTAATAGAATACAATGTATGATGGGGAAAAAAATAAAGATGGTTCCTGTCTTCCAATTTTAATTCCTGGCTAAAGTACCAATGTCATATGACAGGAATGCCATGGATAAATAATATTATTAATTCTAATAAGAAACTTCAATTTGAATTTCTATTGTATGGCTAAATGATTTTTTCCATTTGGCACAAAAGTCTCTTTATGCTTACAACCATTATCATTGGGAAAATAAGTTTTCTTATCCAGAACTGAGCTGATTTCCAAATTACCACTTGTGCTGATAATGTTTAAGTGCAATAGCTTTTGTTTCTTCGGTACCCTTGCTCCCTGATGAATGGTGATTTAGTTAGTGTAACTGTTCAACCAAGTTTTAAAGCCTGATTGTAACTTGCAGTTCAAGATATTTGACATTTTATCCACATTTAAATATCTGAAAAACATTTGGAAACTTCAGCTGGGAGATCAAAGAATTCTGTCACAAAGGTTCCTGACCTTTCTACATTTCTGAGGAAAGGAATTAAGACTTCAGGCTTTCTTAATACACATTTGAAACAAAGTTCATTGATCGAAAGTTTTCTGTTCTGCATTTGTCTCTTTGGCTTCAGCTAATGTCAGTATGAAGTCTGTGGCTCTCCATCCATTACTTTCTCTTTTTCCCTCTAACCCCTATAAATTCAAGTGACTTTCAGGAGAGTAAATACAGGTCCAGATTCTGTTTAGGTTTGAGTATGTATTACCAAAGTGGTCAGAATACTAAACTAAAACATCAATAATCCTAACACCGGCTGGCAGAGGATTTACTTAAATTTGAATCCTCAGCCTTGTTTTCATTTTAGTAAAATTGGATATTTTCCACTTCCTCATTTATTCAGTAAATGACTCCTTATTGGGGGTGTACTGTGTGCCAGACATTTGGGATACATCTGTAAACCAAACAAAGACCTTTCACTCATAAAGCTTACACTTGAGTAAGGATATAAAACAATAAGCATAATAAATACATAAATCTATGGTATGTGAGGAGGTGATCAGTGCTTTGAGAACAAGAAAATGTAGAGCAGAATGGGGAGGATTTAGGAAAGGGGGGTAGGGTGGAGCAGTTGCTGTATTAAATATGGAGATCAAGGTGGGCCTCAAGGAGGAGGTGAGACAGAAGCATAAACCTGAAGGATGTGAGGGAGATAGCCAAAAAGATATCTGGGGAAAGAGCATTTCAGGTAAAGGAAACAGCAAAAGCAAAGAGCTTAAGGCAGGATAGTGCCTAGAATGTTCAAGAAACAGCAAGGACTGGGGTGTAAGGGGATTAGCAGAGGAAGTAAGCTGTTGCAAGCATAGGCATGGATAGGTACTCACAAACACCTGTTGAAAAACTCAAGGTCTCATTTGATCTGAACATAACTATGCAACCTTTTTTCAGCCCCAAATAGATTTTCTGCTTGTTAATATCCCATTTTCACCATTTCTCCAAGACATTTTGTCTATTTCTACCTCTATGCCTGTATGAATTCCTCTTGCACTACATTTTGTAGTTTTTGCTTAGTAATAAAATCCTCTTCTTTGCACAGCAACATGGATGGACTTGGAGGATATTACGCTAAGTGAAATAAGTCAGACAAAGACAAATACTGTATGATATCACTTGTACGTAGAATCTAAAATATACAACAAACTAGTGAAGATAACAAAAAATACGCAGACTCACACATATAGAGAACAAACTAGTGGTTACCAGTGGGGAGAGGGAAGGAGGGAGGGGCAAGATAAGGGTAGGGGACTAAGAGGTACAAACTATAATATGAGGTATAAAATAAGCTACAAGGACATATTGTACAACATGGGAATATAGCCAATATTTTATAATAACTATAAATGGAGTATAACCTTTAAAAAATTGTCAATCACTGTACTATACACCTGTAACATATAATATTGTATGTCACCTATACTTCAATTGTTTAAAAAATTTGGCCATAATAATTCTCTTCTTTGCTAAGGTCTACCTCATGGCTCATTCATTCTCGATGATGCTTTCCCTAACTTCACTTATCCTTTTTTTTTTTTCACTTACTCAGTGCCACACATTTTATCCCTTAAGTGTTTGCTGTCTGTGTCATTCCTTTATTCCATCATTCATGTTACTCTTTTTTTTTATAGGGTATGTTCTTCCTGAAGTCCCAGATCACATGTCATACATACTTCATCTATATTTGACTAGCCCTGACTAGCAGAGTGTTTATATCATATCAGGCTCTGGTCGTACAGAGATGAGTAACACTCCATCTCTATCCTGGAGGAGTACAATCTGGAGAGAAAATGACTGGCAAATCAATAAAGATGATATTATACAATCAATGGACAGGTATAATTCTGAGAGTGACAGCACTCAGAACAGAGAGGAAAAGAGGAACAAATATGTATCAGATGCCACACGTTATCTCATTTAATTCCTACAATAGTCTAGCAGATGGAGGTTAGAAACCTCGTTTTAGAAGATGAGGAAATTGAGGTCCAGAGAGGTGAAGTTTCTTGACCGTGGTTACTCAGGTAGAGGAGATCAGTCCTGGGACAAGAAGTGGGCCTTTGATTTTCATTTAAGTACACAGTTCTTCCACTTACCTATTATCCTTTATCAGTCCAAAGAACACAGCAACTGAGAAATATGTTTTATACCAGCCAAATAAAATAGCAATTTCTTTCATTTGCCTTATGTTGCCTTTCAAATATCAGAGGATGCCCATGGTAAACATACTTCTCTTTATTTTATAAACTTCAATCTTGTCTCTCCTCAGACTTTGATTTAAAAAAAAATAAAATCTAGTTCTAGCTATATTTTTCTCTTACAATCCCTACTATATGTTTGTTTAAAGATCAGTTGTGAAACGAAAATGTCAAGTTCAAATTCTAACTCGGCCTTTTATTTATTATAGGTTACTCAATTTAGTGGTTTTAGGTCACTCCATTTGTAAAATAGAGATACAAAGATGAGGACCCTGGTAGAATTAATTAATATTTTTTAAATCACGGATACTATGCAACTGAGAAATGTTATTTAAGTGGACAGAATTACAGTTTTCCTGGCATGCATAGGAAAGACTATTAGGATATGTGCATTAGATAATTATTTGACTTCTCAAATAACCGTTGTTGAAAAATCTAAGACCATTCAAATGAGAACAAACAGAGGATAATTATTCAGAGCTTGCTATATAGCAAGGGAGTCAGCTGCCATCATTCACATTTTGGCAGAGACTCAAAGGCAGGCAGAGGAGTGGGAAAGCTTTACAGTAGAAAAAAGGGATCTTCAGGTATGCCTTGACTGAAGGCTGTTAGCACGGGAAGCTGTAGACAGGCTATCTAGAAGTGGGACATCCTGTGTGATTGGTTAAGAGTATATATTTGGCTTTCTCTGGTTGGTCCTCAGTTGGGAGCAGGGACAACAATTAGGGAAGCTGTCTTATTAATCAAGTCCTGGCCGTTTTGTTACAGAGGTTAGTGTTTGGCTTTCTGGGTTGGTTGCTGGAGATAGAGGTCTGACTACAAGTCTGACTTACAGCAGGTTGGCTCTCTGGACTAGTTACTGCAGGTAATGGATTGGTTTCCTGGTCTGGTTGCTGCAGACTGTGGGTCAGAGTTTTATTTTCATTTATGACCTGGCCATTGTCTTCTTGGATATTCAGTCTCTCACTGTATATCTATCAACAGTTGATTTAGCAGGTCTCTATGATTTAAAGAACTCTATATGTGTTTTAATAAATCACTATTTTAAAATTTAGTTCCGGAATCATCTAGAGTACATATACCAATTTTTCTAAGCATTAATCTCACTAAATTCAGTATATTAGTCATTTGAGTGTTTCCTTCTCTTGTCAAAACTTTTAGCTAAATATTTCAAATGTGACCTAAAATTTCTATCATGATTTATTAGGCAATATATGTAGGGTGGAAAAGTCATTGTTGGATTCTATAGAGTTTATTGCCATTGTTAATTACCATGATTATCATTGTTAATTAGCCGTCCAAAAAAAGTTAGGCTGATCACATATGTGTTCATATACTTCAAAGGCTAAGAGGAAATAAAAAACTATAACTGGAACTCAAGGTGCTATACACTAAACAATATGAAATTTCTGGAGAATGAAAGCACTTTCAAAACTCTCCATGACAAAAAAAACTCTTTGTAGCCAGCAAAGCAAAAGTAATTCAGATACATGCTGAGAGAGTCATAAAACTACTGTCAACATTGTGACTCTAGTAACTTTCTTTCGGTCACTTCCCATGAAGGTGGCCAGAAAGACAGAGTGGACATCTGTTGTTTCCCTGCCTGGATGATTTTTGATTAGTGATGCACCCCTTCTCCACACTCAGCTCTAACTGTCAGGGGTTAGAGGAGGCTCCTATGGGGTAGACCCTGGTGTAAGCCAATCAAAATGTCAAATTTCATGACCACTGTGATTGGTTCAAAGATGGGCTTATGATCTAAACTGGTCCAATCAAAATAAATGTCAGGAGTTTAAAGGAGAATACTGGAACAAATACTCTCACACTTTCCAGGTGGGCATGAGCCAGAAATCCTGTAGCCCAAGGACAATTGGCAGCCATCTTGCACCCACAAGAAGGGTCACAAGTTTGAAAATAAAATCAACAGAGACAAAATATAGTCCAGCAGTGAAGAGAGGGAAACCAGAAAGCAACTGAGATCGTTCAAATCTGAGTATTTTCTATTTATAACTTTATAGTCTTTTCCTAATTATAAAACAAACATGGCAAAGCATAAAGACAACATAAACAAGGTTAAAGAAGCAAATAATCCCACTGTCCATAACCTTATCGTCTAGAGATGACCATGCTAACATTTCAGAAGTCAGAATTTCAAAAGGCAGAGTCAAAAAGCTTGTAGCTGGAAAAAGAGGGATGTATTGGGGGAGCAAAGCAGAATGGCAATATCATATAACACATATCATCAAGCAATCAACAGCAATTGCCATGCAAGATGGAACCATTTCTTTGGTGAAAGCCCTGTGGCAAAGATTATGATTATTTCTTGCAAGCAGCAACTATAGCCCCAAATCAAAAGGCAGGATTTGACTAACCCAGGTTTGATTAGACAAATTCACACACGTAATCTCAGTGTCAAAGAACAACTGCAGTCATTAACTGAAGCCAAGCAAAAGTCATAGCTCTGAAAGGGAATATCTGTCTAAATGTCCCTAAGGCTTCCCTGTCCTCAGGAAGCTTTCCATCAAGAAAGCTTCCCTACAAGAAATGAAATCACAGCCATGTACTTAATGTGATTTCAGGACTACAAGTCTTCATTTGATCAGAAAAGTGCCTTCACTTTGGGCCTTTTATATGTACTCCTACCTGAGCCCAAAACTCCTACCCCCAGAGACATTTTGGTGCGTTAGAGGACAAAGCCTAGCGCATTAGTCCTGAAGAGATATTTTTTACCTCTAAAAGAACCAAAAATTGACTGAGCGAGAGTTCTGTAAATGAACCAGAGACAGCCCCTGCGCATTCACCTAAAATGGCCCCAGAGTTACTGACTTCACAGCAGACTCAGACCGTCAGCCCAAAGCCAGCCGGAGCCAAACTCGAATTCTCACACATCCAGTTGCTTTAAATAGAGTCCAAATAAACGTATTTTTAGCCCTTTGGAGCCTACCTACTTTACACACTCCCTGAAACTGCACCCAGTATCTGCTAACCATGGATAAGACAAAGCCCGTGGCTATAAAAGACGTCAAACCACTTCTGCCCTTCAGCGCTCTCGGACCCAGAAACTCCCTACCTCCAGCTTAGCAACATCGCTAGACACAAAGCTCCCCACTCCAATTTCCCCTTCAGCCCTAGTCCCCTTTTCGGTGGTGGTCTCAGCGTGCTGTTGCCTCTGCAAGGTCTCCTGCTGGGAGGGGCGCCCCTGTCCCGCCACCCTGTCCGAGCACCCCTCAATAAAGCTTCCTGTGTGCTCTTGCCTCTCGTGGTCCTGTCCTTTCTTTGTTCGACTCCAACATCTCTCAACTTACCAGAGCCAGCTGAGTCCCAGGCTTTCCCAATGCACTTGTACCATTTCTTACAGAAGAAATGTGTTCCCCAAATCTTATTAATGGAATGACTTTTACTGCATATTAATATTAATATATTTCCCCGGCTCACCCAAGTTCCAAACTGACTTAGAAATAAAGGAGGCAGGGGAAGGTGATCAAACTTCTGATGAAACTACTGAAGTTTATGACATTCATGTGTGAATTCAGCAGTGGGCTTCCTCATGCCGCCGCGTGAATTATTAGGCAGATTTACTCACTCAGTCTCAGGAGGGATTGGAGATCCAACCTGCCCACTCCAGGCGCACATCAGAGCTCGTGGACTCTCCAGGCAGCCAGGAAGACGCACCCCAAAGTGATAGGCAGAGAAAGAGGCTCAGTTTTTTCCCGAGTGCATCAGCCAGAGAGGCCCCTGAGTGATGGGGAAGATGTAGGTCAAGACTTTCCCAATGGATGGCCGTCCACATAGAAGGAAACAGCAGCTTTGGGGAATAAGTGTTCTCCCCTAATAATCATGTTTTCTTCTGTGATTGCAACTTACAAAAGTGGAAATGCTTCTGTAGAGAAAGTTTAGATCCAAGATGACATGAATGACTTTACAATCATATATTTAAAGGAGGAATACTACTATTTCTTTAGATAAAACGCTCATTAGGATGCTCAAATTATATCAATGAAAATGACTAAAGTTTTTATGTTTAAGGTAAGGTATTATTATAATATACAGGCCTAAAAATATGTCAGCTTACCTGACTGAAACACCATGGAATGAAAACAAATAACCAGTAGTTTAGTCTATAATGTTATTTAGCATTGTATTCTGTGCAAGGAAAACATACCACTGCTTGGGGTGTGTTTAGAACCTCTTCTAGTGATTGTAGTTACTTTCTGGCTTTTCTTTCTTTCTTCCTTTCTTTGTTTATTTTATTTACTTATTTTTGGCTGCATTGGGTCTCCATTTCTGTGTGTGGGCTTTCTCTAGTTGCATCGAGCGTGGGCTACTCTTCGTTGCGGTGTGCGGGCTTCTCATTGCGGTGGCTTCTCTTGTTGTGGAGCATGGGCCTTAGGCACACAGGATCAGTAGTTGTGGCGCGTGGGCTCAGTAGTTGTGGCTCGCGGGCTCTAGAGCACAGGCTCAGTAGTTGTGGTGCACGGGCTTAGTTGCTCCACGGCATGTGGGATCTTCCCAGACCAGGGCTCGAACCTGTGTCCCCTGCATTGGCAGGAGGATTTTTAACCACTGGGCTACCAGGGAAGTCCCTAGCTTTTCAAGATGAACAGTTCCGTCTTGGTTCTAAGAAAGAAGAGGCACTAACCACCAGCAGTGGTGACAGCCTAAAACATAGCAACAAAGGAAGGAAAGCACTTGGGGGAACACGTCATCCTAAAAGTCTCCAAAGCAGGTTGTCTTGCGGTGTTTCTCAAGTCACAACCTTGATTACAAATACCATAAACTCACATGTCCGCCTGGCAGGCTTCTGTATTTTGAGGTATACTTATAAATATCCACTGGGCAGAAATGTACACAAGACTTAAGTCCCAGGAAACAAGAAAGGAAAAGTTTTGAGCACATGAGAACGAGAGGTAATATGAGGGTACTGTGGCTTTAACTGTAAGCCCTGAAACCCTGAGTGTGTTGTGACATTGTTGTGACATTTAAGAAGAGTTACACCAGACAATTTAGATTTCACTGTGACATATGCTGTATAAATTCTTTAATGTTTAGCTTATCTTGCACTAAACAGCAGAAGAATACTTAGTAAGTGCAAGTAGGTCAACATCACTTTAATTTGCATTATCAGTTCAGAAGAACATTTTACACTATATGTGTTGTGATAAAACACTGTGTCATTTCTGTCACCCAATGCAGAGTATTTTTAGGTCTTTGCACATTATGTGTAGAGATATTTGGTATTGCCTTTAATGTAACTTGCCATCTGTGTTCTAGTTTCTAAGCTTTGGCAGAAGTGAGCTAAAAGCATTGGCCAAACTTCAAGGGGTTAAGATTTTTGCTAACAAATATGGACTATTTGATATGAAAACCATCATTGTTTGATATGTCAAATAAAACATTTGTCAATCAAAAGTCTTTAAGCACTGGGCTATGTGACATTTACTCTTTTATAAACCAACAAAGTCCCTGGTGGCATGCCTTTTTTCCTCTCATTTAAATAGTGGTAAGAGAACAAATCATACTTCAGGGCAAGTTGATAACTGCCAGTCACGATTCCTGCCTTGTTTACTATAATGAGGAGGGTAATAAATGCATCTGACCATTTCGGCTGGCATTTGCATAGATGAATGATTTGTCCAGTCAGTTGCTCTCCAGTGATTTGGGTCTTTTTGTCAGCACAAAGAGCATTCAGTCTCTCTGGAATTTCCAGCAGCCAAGCTCTCATTAGCAAACATCCTTTACCATGAATGATTCAAATAATTACCACTGAAATAATAAACTGTTTCACAAAAACATTTTATTTGATGGCTCCAAACATCAACTTTTCTGAATTGTTGACATTCAAATAAGCCAGAGAGCTTCATTGTTAAGGAACAATGGTGCTCTTGTTAAAGGGTGGGCATTGTTTTACCTCCAGCAGACCTTTAAACTTGGCCCACTATCAAATGCGTCCCTCAAGCTGCCAGCCAACATTCTGGGTAATCAGAGGGCATGCACCAGATGGAGCTGTTAAAACTTTACATATTCAAACTCCAGGAAATATTCTTTAGATTTTCTTTTGAGGTTGCAAACCTAGAACTCCAGATTAATTAGCAGCTGTTACTTTGTATCTTTTTTTGCACCTATTGGAGCCAAATAATATTAAATGTCCTCACTTACACTGAGCTATTCAAGCACAAGTTCTTTGCTGTAATGGTATTCTATGTGTATAATTAAGTGTTATTTGATATAGTTTTGGAGTTCAAGCAAATGAGCAAGCAACAATTATACCTTATTATGATCTTCTCTAGTGCATAGCCATAGGGCTGCTCTCAGTGCATTACCAAGTTCATAGCACCAAGCAGACAGCAGTTCCTGTTATCAACTTTTTTCACCCTCTGCGCCATGCATAATTTAGAGAGTTTTATTAATTTTGAGCGGGTTTAATGTATGCGCATGTTCTCAAGATTCAGGTAGATTGTATGACTAAGTTTAGCTTTCATAGGGCAATTGTTTATGCATGTAAATGTCTGAAAAATATTTATCCTCAAAGCTTAAAAAGCTACGGTTTCATTTAAATAGATTAACTTGCACATTGCACCTTCTTCCTTACCTGCAAGAAAAAATTCAGGAAGGGAACAAGTGGAATGTATTTCTGTGCTTCGCAAATTTCCGCATTACTTTGCTTTCACTTTCAAATTTAGACATTTTATATATAGCAAGAATGGAAAACCGTCAACAATACTGAAATACCTTGATGTTCATACAAAATTACAACTCGATACAAGAACATCTTGATCACTGGTAAGCGAAATTTTTAAATGTTAGCTTTGTGGAATAGCTTAAGGATATGAATAATACCAGGTGGATTTTATAGACTCTATAGCCACACTCTCATAGAAGTCAAGGACATCAAAATTACCCTTTGAGATGTGCCTGATATAGACGGCCACAGAAAACGGCATACAATTCCTTAAGCTTCCATTTCTATCCCACAAAGATAGGTGCAAATTAGAAGCATAATTTGTCATACTTAAAATAATTTACTTTACTTTATTGGGACTTTGTATCCAAATTCTCAAGTTTCTCCTTTGCGGCTAGCTGGGAATCTTTTGTACCGAATGGTGTGGATTTTTGTTTCCCCTTCCTCGTGCTGCCTTGCTCTGGTGGCAATCATGGTCAGCACTAGGGAGCCCATTTTTCATTTTGTTATTTGGCTTGTCATATCAAAGGTCAAGAGATGATGAAGAAACCCCAAAATAGCCCAGGATTGGCAGATTTTCCCCCAAATTTTCTAACGGAATTTGGTGCTTATGAAAGAGAGGGAATAAAGAACTGGCTCTAGCCATAAATTATGCAGGCAAGAGCTTTCCAAGTTTTGCACGGTTTCACGGCCTAGTGCCTACAGGCCCGGAAAAGAAAAGCAGGTGTCCTCCCATTAATAGTGCTATCTTCATGATCGCAGGGCTGGGGGCACAAGAAGACAGCTTTCTGACATCAGCTCACCGCTTACGATTGGCGATGAGGACAAAGCGTAAATGCAGCCTTACCTGTAGCTGTGATCCCTTTCAGACATGACTTTATAGAGGAGGGATATAGAGCCACAGAACGTCCATGCCAGGAGCGACCTCAGAATCATAGTCAGCAGCAAAACTTGTACTTGAATCCAGGGCTCTTGACAGCACAGGCAGAGGTCGTTCTCTTAGAGTTAAACCAGAGCGTTGCACCCCTAAGGCTCGAACCTCACTCGTGAGGACCTTTCTCAGGACAAATTTACAGCAGGCAGATGCCCTAAACATGCATGAAATTTCTTTCATGTTAATAACAATGATTCCACACAGCGCTACCACCGGGCAACAGGTTTTTTTGTTTTGTTTTTTTTTTTGTTTTTTTTTTTTAATTTTATTTATTTATTTATGGCTGTGTTGGGTCTTCGTTTCTGTGCGAGGGCTTTCTCTAGTTGCAGAGAGCGGGGGCCACTCTTCATCGCGGTGCGCGGGCTTCTCACTATCGCAGCCTCTCTCGTTGCGGAGCACAGGCTCCAGATGCGCAGGCTCAGTAGTTGTGGCTCACGGGCCTAGTTGCCCCGCGGCATGTGGGATCTTCCCAGACCAGGGCTCGAACCCGTGTCCCCTGCATTGGCAGGCAGATTCTCAACCACTGCGCCACCAGGGAAGCCCTGGGCAACAGGTTTTTTAATGATAACGTCACTCCAGGTGCTGGGACAAGAATCAGTCACCATTGTGTTGTCAGTTCTCCCCCAGTGACAGGAAGGAGAATTGTCTGGTATTGTGCTCATAGAATAAAGGGAACATGCTCTTTTTAAAAGGCAGGGATTTTTGTTTAACGAATTATTCCGGAGACTGCTACTATCAAGTTGCTGAGATGTTTTTAAGCCCATATCTTCCTGTGAGCAAAGTACTGTTTTCAGTTCCATTTGGAGGCAAGAAGAAAAAGCCCCACAGGGCCTTTTGAAACAATGTATTTTCTTGAGTTGTCCCAAAATACTGATGTATTTGATATTGTGGTTTGGTTGCAGAATTCAGGCAAGTATTTCCTATTTAATAAATGCTCAAATGGCATTAACTTTTGCTTTAAGCTCTGTTATAGGCTGAATTGTGTCCCCCTCAAAATTCATATGTTGAAGCCATAACTCCCAGTATCTCAGAATGTGATTGTATTTGGAGATAGGGCCTTTAAAAAGGTGATTCTGTTAAAATGAGGCTGTAGGCGTGGTCCTAATCCAATCTGACTGGTGTCCTTACCAGAAGAGAAGGTTTGGACACAAAGAGACACCAGAGATGCTCCCACACGGAGAAAAGACCACTTGAAGAGGCAGCAGGAGGGTCGCCGTCTGCAAGTCAAAGAGAGAGGCCTTAGAGGAAGCCAACATCGCCAGCACCTTGATCTTGAAATTCCAGCCTCCAGAACTGTGAGAAGATAAATTTCTGTTTTAAGCTACTCAGTCTGTCATGTTTTGTTACTGCAGCCCTAGCAAATGAATACAAGTTCCTTGAATGTATAACTTTCTTTAACCTCTAAAATAGCCCTTGCCAAGCCCTCTGCCTGAAATGCATTTCCTCCCCTCTGTCTTTTGCCTGCCTAACTCCTACTCATCCTTCAGTTCTTGGTTTAGACAACACCTCCTCCAGGAAGACTTCCGTCTGTGCAGCCCTGGTCCATACTCCTCTTTTGGGTTCAGTAGAGTGTCATGACACATCACATGACACTAAGGAGGAAACCTGAGTTCAAACTCTTGCAAGTAGCAGCCAAGGGCTAATAGGTTTGGCATTTGACCTTACTTTGCTCAATTTTAATGGAAAAATGTATTATGTTACAAATGGGAAGTCACCAACTTGTGAAATAGAATAGTTGAATAAAAGTAGGATTGTTAAGGTCTCGGACTTAGGCCCTCAGATTTGCAAAATCCCCTGCTGCGCTGACTGCTGGTCTAGTAGAGACACACATGTACAGGTATGCATGCACCTGTACCCACATGCATGTTCACATTTACACGCTTGGGCTCCCCATATGCATGGACATGCACACACACGTGCACGTGCATTTGAAGGAGAGGCAAACTGGACAATCCCAGAAGGGAGCTGTCACTCATTAACACTTTACCTAACAATGTGTGTTTTTCCTGTTTAGCCTTTATTAACTGCGTTGAGACTGCTTTTCATATCCAGTCTGATCTGGAAAGTCTTCTGATTGGGCAGCACTTAACTAAAGTAAGAATTCACCTAATGGAACTAGCTCCCTTCCTTGAAGTTCCCTCAGAGCAGAAATGCTTCCATGGTAGCCTCGGTGCCTATGGGCACAGGACCTGAACTTAGAATAATGCCCAATAAATGTTGTTCTTAAAGTGGAAAGAACTGAGTGAGGGAGAAAGAGTGAAGTCAAGAAAGAGATGAAGTGGGGAGCAAGCTTTCTTATTCATTCATTGCTCAGTGACTTGCCGCAAACCCTACAGCCTCCAGTATTTGCATTCATCCTTTTTATACTTGAACTTCTCTTCAATGACCATGTTTCTATTTCTTTGTCATTTTGAAAGGGATGGATTTGAACCCACATTTTCTGAGCCAGAATGACAAATTCTGCCTTTCCTGGCTTACTAGATAAATATTCAACCACAAACCTCTGATAACTTCCCCAGTTTGACTCTAAATAGTTATCATGAAGTAATTACAGATGCTTTCTCCTGTTGTGTGGAATAATTGCCTCATCTGTCCCCACCCCTGAACTTATTCACTAAGCTTTAATCATCACAAAAAATGTATTTATGCAAGGAAATAGCAAGTTATTCACTCAGCTCATTTTATTCACCATTGTCTTCTGATTTCTTCACACTACTTAATTTAGCACGTCAAGGTGAAACGATTAGTTTATCTCACCTTGACACGGCTAGAGTCCACTGACAGAACACATTTGTGACATTCTTGTTTGTCTTCTTCCTCTCTAGTAATAGCTCTCTCCTGAATTACTTATTGTTGGTTGATATTTCCAAGCCAGAATAAGTATGTGACCAGCAGGTAAATCTGGTTGATAATAAATCAGAACAAATAAGGGCATCAAAGAAAATGCCATCTCTCAGGACCACTAGCCATGATAAGTGATTGTTTCAGATCAACATCTGCTTTTAACTCCTCCCGGCTGATAAGAAAAGCCCAATTAAGACCCGCAGTTTAAAAAGCTGCAACTTTTTATTTATCTAAGACTCTACTGCTAAAAACCTTGCCAGATTTACAATTCTAAAGACAACAGCTTTTTGTAAATGTGTTTTATTTGCAGCTATAATATCTATAGTTAAATCAGTTCATTAAAAACAGAGTTGTAAACTGTCTCCCAAACTGCCATGTTTGAGTGTTTAAAGCAAAAAAATGATTAAATCATATTCTTACACTGCATTTGGGTAGAACTGTGAAGTCGTCTAGTATACAAAATAATGTCCTTATATAGGAAATCCTTTCCTAATTAAGATAGAGGTTAGGACCGTGTAATCTTGTACTGCACATTCAGTCACTCAACCTAGAATTAAATGCGCATTGTCCCTAAGCACTTCACCAGGGGAGCATTCACTACACTTAACTTCTTAAGAGTTGTTACCTATCCAGGTCTCAGAGAAAATGAGCAACAGTATATAATCAGTGGAAAAAGTGAAACCTTCTAAAGCCCAGAAACAATCATGTAACACGCTATAGGTGCAAAGCCGCCGGTCTGGGTGAAAGCAGGCTGTATTTTGCCTTTTGAATTGTATTATTTCTTACTTGGCGTCATTCTTTTCACAAGAAAGCTAGGGTTTTTTTCTTTTTTTTTTTTTTTTAATAAGAGCTGAAAATATCCTAGAGTTTCCACGAGGCTCTGCTGTGGAAAGAGTCCTGTGAGTGAGCGCTCACGGGCAGGAGAAGGAGCTCTGGACCCAGAGCCAGAGGCCTGGCTCCCAAGCGCAGCCCTGCTCCGCGGATTGTGTGATTTGGGTTTGCCTCTTAATCGCTCTCTACCTTTCTGTCTTCATGGTTAAAATCGGAATACTAATAGCTGTCCTGCCTGCATAGTTGTTTTGAGGATCAATTGAATTAATAAACGTGAGAGTGCTTTGGAAAAGTTAAAAGTGCCCTTCTAGCGTTAGTTATTCTTATTTGGCTTTCATATTCTTCGAAAATCCCATTTATAATAAGGCTCTCCTGGAGAAGTAGCTGTTTCTTGAAATCCCATGAAAGCTTTGTCTTTGTATTATCTCTTATGGGTTCCCTGGGAAGTTCAGCAAGTAAGTTTCTGTTCCCTGCTGCACCGTGCATACCTTGCCCAAAGTGATTCCAGGACCTGCCTTTGCGCTGCACATGGTCAGATCGTTGAAGATCGGCGCTATGGCAATGAGATTAAAAATACATATACTATTTATACAGTGTTTTTCTAATTACAAAGGTAATACACTTTCTTAATAGAACATTCTGAAATGACAGGAACTCACAAAGAAAGAAAAAAATGTAAATTACTTCCAATCCTACTACCTAAACGCAAACATTGTTAATATTTTGACGTATGTCCATCAGGCCTCTTTCCATGTATCTATAATACACGATGTGTATTTGTAAATACACATGTTGCTATGAACTGGTTGTTTGCCCGCACTCTCAACACCCCCCCCATTCATATGCTGAAGCCTTAACTCTCAATGTGACCGTGTTTGGAAACAGGGCCTTCAGGAGGTAATTAAGGTTAAATGATGTCATAAGGTTAAATGATGTCAAGGATGGTGCCCTGATCCAATAGGATTAATTCTCTTATAAGAAGAGGCACCAGAGAGTTTCTTCTCTCTTTCTCTCTGTCTCTCTGTCTCTCTCTCTCTCTCCCATGTAAGGACACGGAGAGAAGGCAATTGCCTTCCACAAGCCAGGAAGAAACTTCTCACCAGGAACTAAATTGGCTGGTACCTTGATCTTGGTCTTCTCACCATCCAGAACTGTGGGAAATAAATTCCTGTTGTTTAAGCCAGCCAGTCTATGGTATTCTGTTTTGAGAGCCTGAACAGACTAATAACAGGTGTATCATACCCTGCTATATCATTTGTGTTTTTTTCACTTGGTATATGATGAACATTTCTCCATGCATTAACTATTCTACAATGTGATTTTAATGGCTTTAAAGTATGACAAAACATAGATGCAACCTAAAGTTTTAACAGTCTCCTATTGTTGCATATTTTGATGGTTTTCAATTTTTTATTATTATAAGTAATGCAGTAATGAATATCCTTGGATTTACCTTTTTGTGTAGCTCTCATTCCTCAACACAGAATTGATCAGAAAGAATGAATATTTTTAAAGTTCTTGATATATGTATTAAAATATCTTCCAGAAAGACTGTATCAATTTACCCTCCTATTGATAGTTATTTGAGGATGCTTATTTTCAAGAACTCCCACCAAAAATAGTCACTATCATTGTAAAATGGCATTTGTTGATTTGAAGGCAAACAGTTCTCTCCTTCCTGTTTTAATGTGTATTCTTAGTTACTAAACTAATGAATTTTGTTTATTTTGGGTTTATTCTTTAGGGATAGGAAAGACTATCCCTCTTATCATGTTGATATATTATTACTAGTAAATAGTTTATTATTAAAATATTAATTTTTCAATATGTTAGACACTTTGTTTTATGACATACACTTTACCACAGGTAGAATACACTTAATGTAATCACCAGTCCTGCCGTTTCCAACATCATTTGCACAACTTCACTGCTTAGCTGTTCATAATTCTCAGAAAACTCCAGAAAAGTGGCATTTTATAGATTTTATGGAAGCTGGAATTGAAGTCTGAATTAGTCTTAAAAATCTTCTAGGAATCCTTAAGACAGAGGATTATGAAATGCTTCAAAGTAAATGATATGCTGGTAATATGATATTAGGATCTTCAAAATAAGTAATTTTAATTGTATTACATGGGTGTTTTCTCCTATGAGCCTTAATTATCCACTCTTACCCTTCATTTGGCACATAGTAGATGCAAAATAAATATTTGTTAGATGATTGAATGAATTAATGGGGGAATCATCTACTAGTTTCCTGTTTCAAAGAGAAGCAAATAAAGTCTAATTCTATTCTAAACCACTTTAAATCAATACCTATAATCCTATTCATTACTATCCCCAATGTAATCCTCCTTTACATTCTCCTCTGTTATGATAAATTTTACTTTTTTTCTTCTGAGATCTCCTGAAAGACCACATTTCTAGAACTTTTTGAGTGGTTTAATATTCAAGGAATTGTTTTTCTAATGCTCTAACTCAATGACCAAGTATTTAGCTGAGTTTCAAAATTAGCAAGGGATAAAATTAGGGAAAGTAGGATTCACAATTTCTCCAAGTCAGGTGGAGAATAAATGACATGTAAAGCCTCTATTTATTGTTTTGTTTAATCAGCAATTACCATAGAAAATTTGCCCTAAACTGGCCTTGGAAAACTCATTGTTTTTTTTTTTTCAGGTCATTACCCCAGGAAGCATTTTGATTTGTATTTTCTTTGACTGAGACCAACCTTGATCTACCCTCCACTCTTGTCCACTCCCAATGAAAATATCTTTTTTAAAACTTAGTGTCTATTTTATGTTCGTTTGCAGAGGCAGTTGCTGAGAGATCTGTCATAACATTTTTGATACAGTTAAAAAAGAGTTAAAAGAAATTTTCCTCAAAAAGACCAGTACAAAAGTACTCCTACATGTACTAGGCTTTCGAATGCCTCAAATATTTTCATGAATGAAAGCCCTCTTGGTTATTTTCATTATAGGAGAAATTCTTTTATGGAAAATTCAAACCAACAAAGGAAGCTCAGATAGCAGTTCTAACATTTTTCAGCAGAGTTGACCAAACATGAGTCCTAAATTGACGTATTATGAACACAATAAATAAGGTTTTAAAGGCTGGCTAACACTGCAAAGCTTTTTGAAACAGACTTGTCCTTTATGTATCTATCTTTCTGGGAGTTCATGGATCATGGGAGGACATGGAATTTGAAGGCCTCTGGTTATTCTTACAATAGCCATGGCTAACGGACAGCTGGGCCACGAGGGTCAGTTACTTCCTGTAGAATTATCTGTGATGAATTATCCTTGTTGCCAGCTTGGAAGTGGAGGAGCTCTTCAATTGCTTGACCAGGCAGAGTTATTAAAAGACTGCACCGGCATTGTGAAAGGTTAATTGCTGATGGATAAACAATTCAACTCAAACAATTTCTGTTGAATTTCTACTTTGTACAAGGCACAAAGATGGCAGTGTTTGAAGCTGTGGCACGGGCAGTGATGGAGCTGGAGGTGGAGGTGGGGGGGGTGTGTGTGTGAGGGGGAGAGAGTTACAAAGGGGAATGACCTAGTCCCTGCCCTCGTGTGGAAGTGCTGTAATGGAGGCGCAGATAAGGGCTATGGGAGCAAAGAGGCAGGAGACATCCTTTCTGAAAGATGGGGAAAGGGTATGGCTCATCCAGGAGGAGCCTGATTGTTCTAGTCTCAGGTTATAAGAGATGAAAATTAAACTCCTTACAGTGGGTCAAGAGGCAGAGGGCAGTTTTAGGAAGAAGTGTCTTGTAGGTGACCAAAGGATTATAGCTCAGACTGACTAAGGATTAATCAGTGGGGGAGAGAGAGAGAGAGAGAGAGAAAGAGAGAGAGGGAGAGACAGAGAGAGAGGGAGAGACAGAGAGAGAGGGAAGGAGAAGTCTCATTATAAAAGAACCAGAATCTGGAACCGCCCAAGGCATTCAGCGAGACCTAACTCCTTTCAGGTTCTTATATGTAATAATCTAGCTACATATGGAACGTTTGTTCCATCTCCAGAGTGCAACCTCCATGGAGGCAGCCAATTCATCAGTTTCATTCATTGCCCCCCAAAGGACACTGGGTACCTGTAAGCACATAAAAATATGAGCAGAAAGAATATATAAAAGTATGTGATGAATGACTTACAGAACTAGTGAGGAGGCCTGTGTTCCAGAAGGTGGGGTTTGAGGAAATGTCCCCAACCCCAGTGTCAGCTGGTGGCATATATCTGTAAATAGCAAATGGTGAGAAATGTGTAGGATACCACAAGATATTGATTAGAAAAATTTTTTTTATCCCTCTGGAACTGGCATCCAGGACCCAATACTGACACTGAAGAGGAATCAATTACCCTATATTATAAAGACAGCAGAAAAACAGAAACAAACACCTCTTTAGAGCTTATTAAGAGTTGGCCAAACCAACATTATAAATCAACTATACTTCAATAAATTTTTTTTTTAATTCATACAAAAAAGAAAAAAAGAGTTGGCCAGATAGGTTTCACTATTACAGGGATGGGGGATTCAAAGGGATCAATGGAGTCAAAAGTCATCAACTGAGTGCGGAGCGCCCTAGGGGGGTCTTCTCTCTCTTTCCTCCTCCCTGCCAGCCCTCAACTCCTCTGCCCAGTTAGGAGGAGGGCTTTGAGAGAATTACTTGTAGAGACTGGTTGAACATGTACTATGCAGCCTACTACTCTGGACTCCTTTTTAAGTAGAAAGAAAAGACAGGGATGGCAGAGTGGAGAGAGGACCAGAGACAAGTGGGCTGACTCCCACCTTTTGGGGAGGCAAGGATGGCTGCGTTCCCCTCGGATCAAGCAGATGCAGCAGCAGGTCAGCTGGGCTGAAGTCCAGAGTGAGAGGACACCAGCAACAGGAGGTAGTGGGACCTATTCCTAGAGATGAAGGTGGAGGGGGTGGAAGAGATGGAGCCCAGAGGACCGCCAGGCAGTGTGCTGTGCAGCGGGGCAGTGTGGCATCCCTCCAGGGCCTCCCCAAAGAGCAAGAACCCTCATGTAGGAGACCTGGAACAACTTCATCCCATGAGAGAGAGGTCATGTGGATACCTGCCACCCAGAGAACCTCACGGTCAGTCATTCTTGGCCAAGGAAGCAGAGACAGCAGTGAGAAGACCATGGTAAATAAGAGATGCTTGTCCGTTTCCACTGTCCCCCTTTCTGTGCCAATCTATGGGAGGAGAAGGAAACCCAGTGGGAGAAGAAGCCAAGCCCCTCTATCAAAGGCCGGTGCTGGGAGGGAAGAATGGATGAACACTAACTTGGATATGAAACTAAAGATTTCAGTGAGAATGGACTCTATTCAGCTGAAAGCCACTGTTGAAGATGTTGTTATGGAATGATGAAAAAGGAGGATTTGGCAGAATACATTGGGTTGGCCAAAAAGTTCGTTCGGCTTTTTCCATAGCGTCTTATGGAAAAACCAAAACGAAATTTTTGGCCAACCCAAGAGTTAAAGGCTGTGGTTTGGAGAGGGAAAAAGATTATGTTTCTTCTCCATCAACACCAGATGATTCAACAATTGTTTACAGGTATATTCATGGTCTTTCCTCACTGGGGAATCAGGTAGACTCTCATCTAGGAGGGAGTAGATTGGTGTTGCTCTTCTAATGCTGGCCAGAAGCCTTATCTTTCAGTATCCTGATTCTGCTTCATCTGTTTGACATGTCAATGATTCATTCAACAAACACTGAACACAGTTGTAACCCACAAAATGGTCAGCTATTGTTACACCTGGCATTCAGTAAATATTTGCTGAATTGAATTAATAACAAAAGCCAATAGTATTGGGGGCTCACTATGTGCCAAGTAGTCTTGCAACTGCTTTATATTTATTATTTCCTTTCATCCTTCAATCACCCTAGGAAGAGGGTATTACCGTCAACCCTAGTTTACTGATAAGGGAGCGGAAGTACAAAGAGGTTAGGTAACTTGCTCAGAGTCACCCTGTGATCAAAGCGGTGAAAACAAGTTAAGGAGATTCCCAGATCATGACATAAATTCTTGGTTTCTAGCGGGTTTTTAGTAAATGCTGTCTTATCTTTAACACCCTCTTTTCTGGCCAAAACCAGAATTGTTAGCAAACAACACCATCTTATATGAAAACACTTATTTTATACAGTTATGTACTGAAAATAGACAATTTCAAAAAGCACAATCAAGTAATCAAGGGAAACTCTTCTGCGATCACATATATTTTTTCCCCATAATTCTATAAAACATGTCATTTGCATCAAGGTCATTTTGTTATTTGCTTTTATTGGACACATGCAAATTTGGAAGATATCAAACTCTGCCAGCCTTGAATTGCATAATCACCGCAGCATTGATGTAAATATAGATCACTTAAAACATATCAAAGTAGGAATTCTAGGAAAAGTTTGATTGAGAAAAAAATATCATAGACATCTATTTTGGGCTATGTTCACATCTACCTATGTAAATAACTGTCTACTCACACTCATGAATATTTAGTTCAGCAATATTTTAAATTTGGATCCCTACCTTTGAATGGAGCTGACACATTGCTCACTGACTAATTTAACTTAAAAAAAATCTTTAGGCAAGTTGTCCACTGAAAACATTTTACCCAGCAAGCTAATCATTTCTTCCAGTTGTTTAAACAATACACAGTATTGAACAGTATTTCCTTCTAAGCCTCATCTCTATTAAATGCACAGAAAAAGATTCAGTAGGCTGAGCCATTAGAAGCTCAGCCTCTTGAGTTATGCCCACTTGGGATTCAAATCCTGACATGACCTGGTCAAGATATTTAAGCTGCCTAACCCTCAATGTCTCCATCTGTAAAATGGGATAATAATAGTATCTACCTCCTAAGGCTGCCTGTAGTAACCATCAAATAAGACAATAGTTGTGAAGGGCTCAAAAGCTTAATGACTATATTGTTAATCTGTATTAAGAGAAATAAATTCCAGTCATGTTTATTAGTGACTTCCAAAGAACACTTGGTAGATATTTACATTATCATTGTTGAATTGAATCAAAATTCAGAAGGGAAACTGTTTAGAGTCAAACAACATAGCTGTAGTATGAGTTACTATTTAGTTATTCCCCAGCACATGCAAAGACAGGTTGCATAGGATTCACACTAACAGCTTTTGAAAATGTAGGATTCTGGTACTTTGAAGGTTCTGAGTCACTCAGAAGGTCTGGTACTAGGCCAGGAATGCATATTTTTAAGAGGTCCCCACAGGGATTCTGATGGACAGCCAGGTTTGGGGACATTGCCCAAATGCACTTTCAATTCAATAAAAACAAATTTCCCCAGTACTTCTGTTTGGCCAGGTGAGCCACCAGGGGAAGGAAACCCGATCCCAAGAGGTCCCATATCATAGCATCTGCAAAAATGACCTTCTCAACTCTCTCAAACTTTGGCCAGTGTGAGCAGGTCCCAGAATTGCACCAGGGAAACCGTCGGGAAGGGGACCTGACCCTGAGCATCTTCCAAGGTACCAGTGCCCCCAACGCAGGGATCCGTAACTCCTCTCAACCAGAGCTGGAACAAGTGGCATGGAGTTACAAGAAAACAAAATTCTCTCATGTCCTCATTGGATTTCTGTTCCTTTGTATCTCTCTGTGCCATGTAGTACAAAGGCAGTCCATAAACACTCACTGACTAATTATTGTAAGCTTAGAAAGAGTCAGCCTCCCATTATATCAGTCCTTAAGGCACATAGCCTATGGGATGTGAATTTAGCCAGTGAGGTTGAGTTAATTAATATGCCTCCTCATTGAATCCTATGAAAAACTGCATACATTTTATTTCCTCCCCCCTGCATGTCTCCTCTTTTTCTAGTCATGTGTTTCAATCCCCTCTCACTTGTTTTACTCGTCTTTCCTGCTGTAACACCTTCAGGCATGCCATAAAGTCACATGCTACGGGATATAAATAACTGAAAAACATTAATCTCTGCGGTGGCAGGGAAGCTGCTGCCACTTTTTTTTTTTTTTTTCCTGGAAACCTGCCTTTAATGTGACAGTATACTACAGCAGTTTGAAACATTTTCACAAAACATTTCTGAGTGAAGCCGGAAGGGGAGATGGGGAAGTTAAGATACTGCTGTGGCCTTCACACATCAGTTTATAACTTGCCTAAATATTTATTTGTCATCATGTCAACAGGGCTCAAACATGAGCCAATAATTCATTTCAATCCAGATCTGTATTCTCTGAAGTGTTCTTGGGGAAAAAAGTTGCTCTGTACTTCTAAACTTTTATTCCACTATCACTGGAGAAATACTGATTATTTACTTATTTAGGGTTTTCTTTTGGAAACTCTAACAGAGATGTAAATCGCAACAGCAGGTAACATCTCTGTTTTTGCCCAGTGTTACATCTCCTATACTTAGCACAATGAATGGTCATGCTAGGTGCTTAAAAATATTTTTTTTTTAGTAAATGAAGACATTCTTTAGAAAAGAGAGTTGGAAGACTCAAGATGACAGAGAAGCCTTTGGAAGACTATTTTGGCGCAAAGAGAACTCCAATTTTCCAGATGGGAAATTCTTTTCTACCAGCACACACTCACAAACTCACAGAAGCATAATGAGATGAAGAGGACAATATGGTATTTGTCAAGGAAAGGAATTAAATGTCCTTCTCTTTCTTTACCCATGATAACAAGGTGAGTATAGAAAACATACATGTGCTTCAAATAGAAGTTCCTGGAATGGCTCCCCTTTTTTCCAAGGATGAAATCTTAACTTAGCAAGGTTTATAAGGCCCTGAATGACTTTGACCCTGCCCACCTGTCTAGCTTCAATGTCACCGCCACCACCACCACTCCCTCACAAGTGTCCTGTATTCCAGACATACTGAATTTTCCTTCACATTCTTTTGCATATGGGCCTTGACATACGCTGTACCATCTGCAGGGAACTTATTCCACCTCGTCACTAGCCAATTCCCTTTCATCCTTTAGGTGTCTGCTTATGTCATTCCCTCCAGGAAGTCTCCCAGCCCTTTGGGCTGTGTTCCCCTCCTATATTGATTCCTTATGGCATCCCCTATATTGCATTGTAATTGCTTGTTTTGTTGCCTCTACGGAGACTGTAGGCTCTGGGGGGCAGTGACCAAGCCTATGTTGTTCACTGTTGTTTCTTCAGCATTGAGCACAATCCAACACATAGTCAATAAATAGTTCTTGAATGAATGAAGAAGAGGGGAAGGAAAGAAATCTGCAGCCTGAGCAAACAGAGAGGGACCATGCCAGAGGAGAGATGGCAGGTACACTGAGTCAGCGTTGTCTTGGATTTCCTGGCTCCTTGGAAATCTACTCAGTGGAGTTCCAGAAGATGTGGAAAGGTCAACAGGGAAGCAACTGAGCCGAAAATTATGTTAGGGAAAGGAGAGAAAAAAAGAGTAAATGATTGCTGATGAGGTTAATAGGTTTTGAAAAATCAAAGACTATTTGTAGTTAATACACTCATTACTAGCTATATATATGTTCTGAAGTGGTTCTTATTAAATGAAATTTTCACTTAATATCAGATAAAAACTCTTGTCCCAGTTTTTTAGTTTTATCCTGACTTACGAGGAATATACCAGTCAAGATAATTCCATGCAACTATATCCAAGGAAATTAATAAAACAAATAACTTGATTCGGGTGTGCAGAAACCATCAAAAAGAGTTTTTAATGAACTTTAAGCTTCATGTTTTGAACCCAGAACTCATTTAAGCCAAGAACTATCACCTTTGGTCTCTGCTATCTATAAGCCTTTCTTGAACGCTTACATGCTCAGAGTGATATCCCAACAAAAACCATTTGTTATCCTAGTTAAAAAAGAAGGGGAAAATGGAGTCATAGTTATGAAGATGACCCAAATCACCATGCATTTCCTGATTGGCTTAATTCTCTCACTCCAATACAATGCAGTGTTGAGTAGAACTACAAATTAGCTTTCAGTTCTACCGTACGAATGCAGTGGTCTGTGGGCCATAAAAGTGGCAGTGAGAGGTCTGACAAAGATTCTGGATACCCCAAGCATTGGGGGGTCCTGTCTGACCTGAATTCTCCTCTGCTACCTGACCACAGTGATTTATTTATGTTTTACATTTGATGCAATTATTGAGGTATCCATTCTACATTTGTAAAAATGATAAAATTAAAAGTCAGTTTACAAATCAGTAAACAAAGATAGAAAAGTAGAAAAATAAAAAACATGGATTAAAGAACAAGATCTTGGGTATTGAATTTACATTGCTCACAGCAACTCACTTTCCTTTAAAGTGACCTACTGGTCACTCTTTAAAAACTTTTTAGGTCTATCCCTCTCTCTCTCCCCCCCCACCCCCCGCCTTTCTCATTCTCTATGATTGAAACATACTAATTTCAATCCAATAATAAAGTATTTTATTATACACTTAAAAATTTTTTAAAGAAATTTTCATTTCATTTTTTGGGTATTTGTTTAAATCTGTTTTCTTTTTCCTCTTCACAATTATAGAAAAACAAGTTCCCTTTTTAAAAAAAAATAAAAATTAAATTGTATTTAATTCTTAAAAGTGTCTATTAAATTAGCATCATTCAAAATTAAAGTCAAAGCTAAAAGATAAATGATTTCTTCATGCCAAGTTCAACAGCTACATTAAAATATCAGGTATACAGTTATTATATGAGCATTTTTGTTTTAAATTCAATTAAAAACCTATAAAGCCTTTCTTTGGACATTTCCATTAAATTATTGCATTTATCCAACTAGAACAACAAACATGATTGTCATTTTAACTCCTGTTATTAAAATGTTTTTCTTATTTTCTTACTCTGACCAGAGTTATTTATTGGAATTTTGGTTCCCTCATTTTTCTATCTATAATGGGAAATTTTCTCATAATTAGTTTTGTATAATTATATTTAGCTGTCTTACAGTCTACCCATCTTATTTAAAACTCTTATGTAACCTGACTTTTTGATTTTATAACCATTTTGTGTTTTCCTATCATACAATTGGTCAAGGGCTTTAAAATAAAAACTGATTAGAGATTAAAGAAAAAAAGAAACCTGACAAGAAGCATTAATTTAAAAAGGAAATCTATTTTCTACAATTTTCTATTTTATATCATCAACTGCTCATTAGAGGGAAAAAATATGTCCAATAATTCTTTTGAATACCACCAAGACACTTAGCACATGGATATCCAACTAACCCTCACTGATACACTATTCTAAGCATACTAGGCACTAACCAAATATTCTTTATCAGCCTATAATAATTTTCATCTATGGGGTAAGAGGTTGACCAATAAGATTTAATTCATATAGAAATCACAAAGTTAAGCTTCAAAAAAAATATGGAGTTTCAAGAAATTGAAGGATAGAATACAAGCATGCATTTAAAAGATGCTAGCAATGCATTAAATGTCATACCTTTGAAATTACCTTGTTTCTTAATTAGAATTCTTCAAGCATAGCAATTGAATTTGTCCTCACTGAGAACCACACCCTAGGCAAATTCAAAGCATGGAGAGAAATTATTTTCTAGTTAATGGAGCATGTAAGTTTATTTTAATATTCAAGGTTATGATGGGTGAAATGTAAACTGAAAAGTTTTCCTTTCTATCACAGCTCATGGTATAATAGCAGTACTTACTTTATGAACTAAAAGTCCAATTACCATAAAACAAATGGAAGGTCATTATATTTTACTTGCCTTCTGTACGCAGTCTGTGAAATGTATTTCCTCACAAGATAGCACACTGTAATACTTTGTGTTTGTAGTTAATCCTGGGACCCCAGCCTTATCTTTTCCTCATTACAAACTGCATGGGCTCTACTCCAGCAGCAATAACATAGCCTTCTTTTTTTGAGAAGAGGGAAGAATTTTGTTTTTATTTTTATTTATTTATTTTTTAACATCTTTATTGGAGTATAATTGCTTTACAGTGGTGTGTTAGTTTCTGCTGTATAACAAAGTGAATCAGCTATACATATACATATATCCCCATATCTCCTCTCTCTTACGTCTCCCTCCCACCCTCCCTATCCCACCCCTCTAGATGGACACAAAGCACCAAGCTAATCTCGCTGTGCTATGCAGCTGCCTCCCGCTAGCTATCTATTTTACATTTGGTAGTGTATATATGTCCATGCCTCTCTCTCACTTCGTCCCAGCTAACCCTTCCCCCTCCCCATGTCCTCAAGTCCATTCTCTACATCTGCGTCTTTATTCCTGTCCTGCCCCTGGTTCTTCAGAGCCTTTTTTTTTTTAGATTCCATATATATGTGTTAGCATATGGTATTTGTCTTTCTCTTTCTGAACTTACTTCACTCTGTAGGACAGTCTCTAAGTCCATCCACCTCACTACAAATAACTCAATTTTGTTTCTTTTTATGGCGAGTAATATTCCATTGTATATATGTGCCACATCTTCTTTATCCATTCATCTGTTGATGGACACTTAGGTTGCTTCCATGTCCTGGCTATTGTAAATAGAGCTGCAATGAACATTGTGGTGCATGACTCTTTTTGAATTATGGTTTTCTCAGGGTATATGCCCAGTAGTGGGATTGCTGGGTCATATGGTAGTTCTATTTTTAGTTTTTTTAAGGAATCTCCATAATGTTCTCCATAGTGGCTGTATCAATTTACATTCCCACCAACAGTGCAAGAGGGTTCTCTTTTCTCCACACCCTCTCTAGCATTTCTTGTTTGTAGATTTTTTGATGATGGCCATTCTGACTGGTGTGAGGTGATACCTCATTGTAGTTTTTTTTTTTTAATTAATTAATTTATTTATTTATGGCTGTGTTGGGTCTTCGTTTCTGTGCGAGGGCTTTCTCTAGTTGTGGCAAGCGGGGGCCACTCTTCATCGCGGTGCGCGGGCCTCTCACTATCGCGGCCTCTCTTGTTGCGGAGCACAGGCTCCAGACGCGCAGGCTCAGTAATTGTGGCTCACGGGCCCAGTTGCTCCGCAGCATGTGGGATCTTCCCAGACCAGGGCTCGAACCCGTGTCCCCTGCATTAGCAGGCAGATTCTCAACCACTGCGCCACCAGGGAAGCCCCTCATTGTAGTTTTGATTTGCATTTCTCTAATGATTAGTGATATTGAGCATCCTTTCATGTGTTTGTTGCCAATCTGTATATCTTCTTTGAAGAAATGTCTATTTAGGTCTTCTGCCCATTTTTGGATTGGGTTGTTTGGTTTTTTTGATATTGAGCTGCATGAGCTGCTTGTATATTTTGGAGATTAATGCTTTGTCAGTTGCTTCACTTGCAAGTATTTTCTCCCATTCTGAGGGTTGTCTTTTCGTCTTCTTTATGGTTTCCTTTGCTGTGAAAAAGCTTTGAAGTTTCATTAGGTCCCATTTGTTTATTTTTGTTTTTATTTCCATTTCTCTAGGAGGTGGGTCAAAAAGGATCTTGCTGTGATTTACATCATAGAGTGTTCTGCCTCTGTTTTCCTCTAAGGGTTTTATAGTGTCTGACCTTACATTAAGGTCTTGAACCCATTTTGAGTTTATTTTTGTGTATGGGATTAGGGAGTGTTCTAATTTCATTCTTTTACATGTAGCTGCCCAGTTTTCCCAACACCACTTATTGAAGAGACTGTCTTTTACCCATTGCATATTCTTGCCTCCTTTATCAAAAATAAGGTGACGATATGTGCATGCATTTATCTCTGGGCTTTCTATCCTGTTCCCTTGATCTATATTTCTGTTTTTGTGCCAGTACCATACTGTCTTGATTACCGTAGCTTTGTAGTACAGTCTGAAGTCAGGGAGCCTGATTCCTCCAGCTCTGTTTTTCTTTCTCAAGATTGCTTTGGCTATTCAGGGTCTCTCGTGTTTCCATACAAATTGTGAAATTTTTTGTTCTAGTTCTGTGAAAAATGTCATTGGTATTTTGATAGGGATTGCATTGAATCTGTAGATTGCTTTGGGTAGTATAGTCATTTTCACATTCCAAGAACATGGTATAACTCTCCATCTGTTGATATCATCTTTAATTTCTTTCATCAGTGTCTTATAGTTTTCTGCATACAAGTCTTTTGTCTCCTTAGGTAGGTTTATTCCAATGTATTTTATTCTTTTTGTTGCAGTGGTAAATGGGAGTGTTTCCTTAATTTCTTTTTCAGATTTTTCATCATTAGTGTATAGGAATGCAAGAGATTTCCATGCATTAATTTTTTATCCTGCTACTTTGCCAAATTCATTGTTTAGCTCTAGTAGTTTTCTGGTAGCGTTTTCGGGATTCTCTATGTATAGTATCATGTCATCTGCAAACAGTGACAGTTTTACTTCTTTTCCGATTTGGATTCCTTTTATTTTTTTTTTCTTCTCTGATTGCTGTGGCTAAAACTTCCAAAACTATGTTGAATAATAGTGGTGAGAGTGGGCAACCTTGTCTTTTTCCTGATCTTAGTGGAAGTGGTTTCAGTTTTTCACCATTGAGAATGATGTTGCCTGTGGGTTTGTCATACATGGCCTTTATTATGTTGAGGTATGTTCCCTCTATGCCTACTTTCTGGAGGGTTTTTATCATAAATGGGTGTTGAATTTTGTCAAAAGCTTTTTTCTGCATCTATTGAGATGATCATATGGATTTATTCTTCAATCTGTTAACATGGTTTATCACATTGATTGACTTGCATATATTGAAGAATCCTTGCATTCCCGGGATAAACCCCACTTGATCATGATGTATGATCTTTTTAATGTGCTGTTGGATTCTGTTGGCTAGTATTTTGTTGAGGATTTTTGCATCTATGTTCATCAGAGATATTGGCCTGTAGTTTTCTTTTTTTGTGACATCTTTGTCTGGTTTTGGTATCAGGGTGATGGTGGCCTCGTAGAATGAGTTTGGGAGTGTTCCTCCCTCTGCTATATTTTGGAAGAGTTTGAGAAGGATAGGTGTTAGCTCTTCTCTAAATGTTTGATAGAATTCGCCTGTGAAGTCATCTGGTCCTGGGCATTTGTTTGTTGGAAGATTTTTAATCACAGTTTCAATTTCAGTGCTTGTGATTGGTTTGGCACAACCTTCCTGGTGGAGGGGACTGGTGCCTGTGTTCTGGTGGATGAGGCTGGATATTGTCTTTCTGGTGGGCAGGACCACATCTGGTGGTGTGTTTTGTGGTGTCTGTGAACTTAGTATGATTTTAGGCAGCTCTCTGCTAATGGGTGGGTTGTGTTCCTGTCTTGCTAGGTGTTTGGCATGGGGTGTCCAGCACTGTAGCTTGCTCGTCGTTGAGTGGAGCTGGATCTTAGCATTGAGATGGAGATGTCTGAGAGAGCTTTCACCATTTGATATTACGTGGGGCAGGGAGGTCTCTGGTGGACCAGCATCCTGAACTTGGCTCTCCCACCACAGAGGCTCAGGCCTGACACTCGGCCAGAGCACCAAGACCCTGTCAGCCACACAGTTCAGAAGAAAAGGGAGAGAAAGAAGAAAGAAAGAAAGACAGAAAGAAAGAAAGAAAGAAAGAAAGAAAGAAAGAAAGAAGGAAGGAAATAAAGAAAAAGAAAGAAAGAATATAAAATAAAATAATTAAAATAAGAAATTTAAAAAATATTAAAAATAAAAAAGTAATTAAAAAAGAAAGAAAGAAGAGAGCAACCAAACCAAAAAACAAATCCACCAATAATAACAAGAGCTAAAAACTATATTAAAAAAAAAACAACAGACAGACAGAACCCTAAGACAACTGGTAAAAGCAAAGCTATACAGACAATATCACACAAAGAAGCATACACATACACACTCACAAAAGGAGAAAAAGGAAAAAAATATATATATATAAAAAGGAAAAGAGCAACCAAATCGATAAACAAATCTACCAATGATAATAAGCTCTAAATACTAAACTAAGATAAACATAAAACCAGAAACAAATTAGATACAGAAAGCAAACCCGAAGTCTACTGTTGCTCCCAAAGTCCACCGCCGCAATTTTGAAATGATTTGTTGTCTATTCAGGTATTCCACAGATGCAGGTACATCAGGTTGATTGTGGAGATTTAATCCGCTGCTCCTGAGGCTGCTGGGAGAGATTTCCCTTTCTCTTCTTTGTTCCCACAGCTCCTGGGGTTCAGCTTTGCATTTGGCCCCGCCTCTGCATGTAGGTCGCCTGAGGGCGTCTGTTCTTCACCCAGACAGGACTGGGTTAAAGTAGCAGCTGATTAGGGGCCTCTGGCTCACTCAGGCCAAGGGGAGGAAGGGGTACGGAATGTGGGGTGAGCCTGCGGCCGCAGAGGCCAACATGAAGTTGCAACAGCCTGAGGCGTGCTGTGTGTCCTCCTGGGGAAGTTGTCCCTGGATCACGGGACCCTGGCAGTGGCGGGCTGCACAGGCTCCCGGGAGGGGAGGTGTGGATAGTGAGCTGTGCTTGCACACAGGCTTCTTGGTGGCGGCAGCAGCAGTCTTAGCATTTCATGCCCATCTGTGGTTCTGCGCTGATAGCCGTGGCTTGTGCCCATCTCTGGAGCTTGTTTAGGCAGTGCTCTGAATCCCTTCTCCTCATGCACCCCGAAACAATGGTCCCTTGCTTCTTAGGCAGGTCCAGACTTTTTCCCGGACTCCCTTCGGCTAGCTGTGGCGCACTAGCCCCTTCAGACTGTGTTCACGCAGCCAACCCCAGTCCTCTCCCTGGGATCCGACCTCCAAAGCCCGAGCCTCAGCTCCCAGCCCCCACACATCCCAGCGGGTGAGCAGACAAGCCTCTTGGGCTGGTGAGTGCTGGTCGGCACTGATCCTCTGTGCGGAATCTCTCTCCTTTGCCCTCTGCATCCCTGTTGCTGTGCTCTCCTCTGTCTCCGCCAGTAAAGGGGTTTCCTAGTGTGTGGAAATTTTTCCTCCTTCACAGCTCCCTCGCAGAGGTGCAGGTCCCATCCCTATTCTTTTGTCTCTGTTTTTCCTTTTTTCTTTTGCCCTTCCCAGGTACATGGGGAGTTTCTTGCCTTTTGGGAAGTCTGAGGTCTTCTGCCAGCGTTCAGTAGGTGTTCTGTAGGAATTGTTCCACATGTAGATGTATTTCTGGTGTATTTGTGGGGAGGAAGGTGATCTCCACGTCTTACTCCTCCGCCATGTTGAAGCTATCCCGATAACATAGTCTTTTCTCACCTCTGAACCTTTGCAGAAACCATTCTCTCTGCTTAAAATGACTTCTTTGTTTCCTCCACCAATCCATGAAGCTTTTCTCCTTCAAGACACTTCGGAAACTCAACTCTTGTACATCTGCCTTCCCTATCACTTCCTTGAATCATTTATAATTGTACACATGTGAAGGCTGGGTGGCTTATCTTAACTGGCTAGATAACCCAAGCAACAAAGCTTGGCCTAAGAAAGAATAGCTAGTCTCATCTTTCTACTCTATGCTTGTTTATTGGGAGGGGCTGGTGGGGATGGTTGGGAAGGACTGGTTAGGAGTGTTCCAGTGCGTGGCTCAAGGCTAGTTTATCACCCTTGAAACAGAGTTTGCTTCATATGCCAATATTATCCTTTTACTTAGTTGTTCTTGGTAACTGTGTGTTTATTTCATTTGTATTTGCCTGTCTCCACCATCCAATTCTATTTATTTCTTCCATTTATGGAGTCTTTTGAAATCAACAATGTTAAAATTATTATGTGTTTCTATGAAGAAGAGTGAGAATACATTGGTTGATGCTGCCACCGTCACAAACTCAACTGCCTGCAGAGCCCAGGCAAGTTACAGAAATGTGGAAAGATACAGTGTTAGACAGGGAGCAGAGGCTATGGAAACCAGAGCATACCTGCCCAGCCTAGGGGCATTCAAATGCAGAACTTCACCCCTGCCAGTCCAATTTGGCCTTTTAGTCACTAGTTTGTCACCCCAGACACCCTCATTTCTTGCTCTGAGCCTAGGAGGTATGTTGGTGGTGACAGGGTGATTAGCTATATTTTATTGGTGAAGGAGTTGAAACACAGAACAGTAACTTTACAAATGTCACACAGGAAAATCAGCTTCGTGCACATGGCTTATTCAAAGATAGGAGATTGCAAAAAGGTAAAAGAAAAAGTGTGACCTAAAACCTGGAAGTGAATGAGTAAACAATTTCCTTAAAGAAAAATATTTTCTAATATTTGGAAGCAGTTTTTGATATAGTCAATAAGTTTTAAAACCATAATTGGGACTTCCCTAGTGGTGCAATGGTTAAGAATCCGCCTGACAATGCAGGGGACACGGGTTCGAGCCCTGGTCCAGGAAAATCCCACATGCCGCGGAGCAACTAAGCCCATGCACCACAACTACTGAGCCTGCGCTCTAGTGCCCATGAGCCACAACTATTGAGCCCACTTGCCACAACTACTGAAGCCCACGTGCCTAGAGCCCGTGCTCTGCAACAAAGAGAAGCCACTCAATGAGAAATCCACGCACCGCAACAAAGGGTAGCCCCCCTCAGTAGCCCCTGCTCATTGCAACTAGAGAAAGCCTGCATGCAGCAACAAAGACCCAATGCAGCCAAAAATAAATAAATAAAATAAACTTATTTTAAAAAAAAGTGGTTAAGGTGGTAAATTTTTTTAAAAAAAAGCATAACTGAATCAGTCAGTCCTTTTTTCTGTGATTTGAATACAAACCACACACACACACACACATATATATTTTATGATTAAATTATAATTACCTTGGGAAATTTGGCATCTTGCCCTTCCTAAGGGATTTTGACTAATATGTGAATTACCTTGATTTATAGAAAACCTAATTTTAAGAAGAGAATTGTTCCTTTCCTAGATGTCTTACAGGTTTTTATTTTTTTGTTTGTTTTTTAAGATTAAGATTTATTTACTGTTATTACCCTTAGCTTTGAAGGGAGAAAAAGGTTGGGTAACAGGGCCTAGAATCCACTTTTTAACGTGAATGTTTTGAAATTTTTATTCACTTCTACTACAAGCTGAGAAGTAGGCAAAGCATATTCTGCAAATCAAGCCCGTTAAAATTCCACTGCTAAGCGTGGACTTGACTGACTGCAAGTGGAGCTGTCAGCTCCTACAGGCGTCACTGTCAAAGGGCCGTGTCATCTGTCAGTGTCGGTTCCAGCTCACTGTTCCACATAGAGAGAATGCACTGTTGCCTCCCAATTGATAACACGCTGCCAGAAGCATGTTACTTTCTCATCCGTCTTCTTGTAGCTGTCAAAAATGGAATCCATTAATTAGTTCGTTCTTGTGAATTTTAGTTGTTCTAAAGACATGTAAATTTCAAAGTAAGACAAATAAAAATTCCAACCCAAACCAAGATGCCCATAAGGGCTCAAAATCCCAAAGTGGCCCTTGTTGCTGACAGTAGTGGGTACTGACCAGCTAAACTCTGCCTTAAGAGAATGTAATGATGTGGCTAGTTTCCCATCCCTTATAATGAGAGCAAGCTTCCCAAGGCAGCAGAGGGAATGTAGAGACGCATAGAGAAAAATGCGGGAGACGCCCTGAACATGGCTCTAACTAGTCAGGTAGTTTGACAAAACTTAGGGAGTCTGGTTGCTATTGCTACTGCATGATTACCTTTTTGTATTTTATTCCTCTCCAGTGGCTTTCAAAAATATTTGGATGGGCTTTATTTCCCTCATTGTGGGGGGGTCCCACGAAGCCTAGGCAATTCTGTAAACTCCATATACTTTAGACAGGGTGCCTCATGTGCAATTCACTTCCACACTCCAATATACAGTATATCTATGAATTGAAGGAATATTCTATAAGAAACTGGAAACAAATACATTGAATAATCTTTCTGTCTGATAGAGTATATTGCAAAAATGAATATGTTTAGCTTAACCCAATTTCTTCCCTCTCTACCTTTTTAAGTCAGTGATAAAGGATTGCAGTGACACTAAATTATTTTATTCTACTCAATTCAGTAAGCATTTATTAAGTGGCTACTCTGTGTAACTCACCATGCTAGATACTCTGGGAAATACAAAAATGATTCAAATACAGTCTTAGTCCTCTAGAAGCTCATACTTTAGAGAAAGAGGCAAATGCATACACAAAGAGCCCTAATTCAAGATAGACTGGAGGAAATATTAAACAATGAGCCATGAGAGAAGAAAGAGAAATGTGCTCCATCCCATGGGCTCTGAGAGGGAGGGACTGCTGGAGCGAATAATGTCAGAGCAAGGCTTTGAAGAATGGGCGGTCTACACATGGCTGTAAATCCTCGATTTTAAAGGATACACCATATATGGAGGAAAAACACACCAAAGGAGTGTGTTTGCAAATGACCAGGAAAATAGAACTTGTACAAGTGGAGGTGTTTGGGGAAGAGCTTTCCAGCAGGAGGGAGGGCTGTGGCCAGTCCAGGGCAGGGAGGATTCTGGGACAGAGACATCCTTCTAGGCACTGTGCATTTTACCAAAGCCAACAAAGAAGGCACTCCTTTTGTGAAAAATGTACAGGGGAGTAGTTTACTGTGATTACACCCAAGGATGTGTAGTGTAAATAAATGGTAAATATAACCAGAAGTATCTTCCTGAAATTTTTTTTCTTCTTTCCAGGTTTTCTTTCCAGTATAATATACAATAGAAAAGTAGGATCACTAGAATGAACAAAAAATAAGATAAAAAATAATTTAGCAGAATGTCTTTTTTAAGATCCTCAAAACATCTGGGGAATTCATGATTCTTTTCCCACAAACAGCACAATAGTTTGGGATGATTTTAAGGCCCAGGAGGTAAGGGACTTTGTTTTGTTCCTTGTTGAATCCCTACCACTCAGAAGAGTGCGTGGCTCATAATAGGAACTCCATCGGCATCTAAGTGCACTTGTCGCAAAACCTATCAACTGTAGCTCAGCCAAGTCTCAGAAGTGGAACAAACATGGCTCATCTTTCTGCTGCCCTCATACAGCAGGGATAACTTCAGTTTGAGATGAAATGTCACTAGAAGGACAATTGCTTTTTACTAGGGGTTTAAAATATGAACTTTTGTCAAACAATTTGGTGACAGTTATTTCTTATGTTTTGAGTAAAACTGATTTAAAAGGGAAGAAAACTTAAATGACCAGCAGAAAAATGAACTATCAACAAAGGAATTTTGCTAATGCTAAGAATGTTTGAAATGCTTGTGTTTCTATCTGTAAGATGCTAACGATAAGGTTATACCTAGAACGAGGTGAGATTGTCAGCCGTCTGGTTAATTCAGCCCTCCTAACTAGCCAATTTAAATATTCGGTCAGAAAGTGCATTTTATATGCAGAAAAGTTGTTTGACTGCCTTCACGTCTAAGTAAGCCAGATAACAGTAACTCTAAGCTTCTCTTTGGGATATATAGGCCTAGCTGTGGTGTATATAGGATGAAGATGTTAAGCGACTGTTTCATTCCTTGATAGCTGCAGGTAATTTACTTATGGGCTTCTGAGCGAATAGGAGTCAGTGAGGTGTCCCCTCTAAACTGAGATAAAGAGGGGGGCACACAGAACAAACATTAGTGACTGCTGAGAGCCTCGCACAGATGTAGGCAGGAGCAAGATGCCAAGTGCTCGACACAGACCCTAAGAACGGGCACCGGTTGCAGGTCGTGGTTCAGAGTCCTGAGGGTCCCGTTCTGGGCCAGGCCTTTAGTTGCAGGACAGCGAAGGAGAGGCCAGGGCAGCAGGTGTAGGGGGCAGTGGGTGTGAGGCAGGCGTGCTTATGGCCGCAGCCATTTACCACTGGTACAAAAGCAGTGATCTCTTAACAGTCAGTCACACCAGTGCGCCCCAACTGAAAATTATCCTTGAATATTGGTATAAAATCTGGTTTCCACCCACGAGGAGTTTTAATGAGTACTCAGTCCCATTCAGCAGAACATCCCAGCCAGACTCTACATTAGACCAACCGACCAGAGGGGAGAGTCCAGAAAATTGACTGGGCCCTGTATGTCTGTGACTAGATCCAGCGTACGATCTCAGATCCTGCCTGAAACTCTAATCCCTGCCTGGCTTCAGTAGGATCGAGTGGTGCCTGTTGGAGGCTGCTGACACATATCACACAGAGGAATCAAAGGGCTCCCTTTAAATAATCAGCAGTTGGGGTGTCATGCTTCTGGAAGGTTCTTCACACACCTCTGACACAAGGTTACTCTTTGCAGCAAAACCCAGCTCTCGAAATCCAGTTCTAGAACGTAATGCAAGCTCTACACGTAAATGACAGAATTGACACTGCCTCGGTTATTTGGCCATTCTAATCCCTTACAGTCAGTAGCAACATCTTCCTTCCCTCAGACGAGCTTTCCTCCCTCTCTTTCCCTTCAACTCCCCCCGCCCTGCCACACACACCCAACCTTCTCTCCACAATGTTTATTAAAACCAACTATGTGCTAGGGACAGGAAGTAACTTTAAACAGGAGGTCATTTTAACAATTAACTGCACACCAGTATTTCATCTAAGGTCCAGCCCAAGATCCTCCCACCCACAGCAATCTGCTTTCACTCTGTGGGTGCGAGGGTGACACGCACAATGGGAGATGCATGTTGTGGAGGTAGGTTACTGCAGGAAGAGTGAATCCTGGAGGAAAGATTCGTACAACAAGGAAAAGCCATCCGCCACACAGCGGTGAAAAGCTTTGCCACAGTGATACCAAAGCCTTCTCTTCGTGCACATGTTTCGGTGGCCCTGATAAGAACAGGCTACTGTGGTCTTATCCACGCAACTGCCATCTGACAAGTTGATCTCAGGTGCCTCCACAAGTCAGATGGTCTGTCACTAACTTGACTTCAATCCCATCCGACTTGGTATCAGTCAAAAGTAGGCTGGTTTACCTAACAAAAATCCTTTTTTAAAAATGAACATACTTATGGATGTTGGAAGGCCATCTATGCCCTTTCCATTAGAGGGATCCCTTAGAAACACCTGACTGCTCATTTAACTTTCTTTTGTACACTGAACGTACTTATCCTTGACTGTGAACTCCTGCCGTAAAATAAGACAGCAATTTGGTTAGTTGTCTATAAATAATAAAGCAAGATCTATTAACCTACTTTCTCTGTGTAAGTCTTCCCCTTCTAATTGAATGCTTTTCTCTTTCTTTCATTAAAGTCAGCTCCCCGTGACCTTTAAATTCAGTTAGAAAAGTTAATCCTCTGGTTAATCTGGACCAATTGGTTTCTGAAACACCACTCAGCGACAAACCATTATTTCTAGCTCTGTTTTTAATTGGTTAGAATGTTACTGCTGTGAGATTCAGTAGCTGTCAGATTTGCCCGCTAGCCAGTCTGAGCTTTCTGGATGTATTCCAAGTCATTAAAGCAATAAAGCAACATCTCCTGCTCAAGCCCGGGATATTTATCCTGAACCCAAGCCCAGTGCTCTCTCTTGCTCCTATTTAATTAAGGCTTAAGGAACATTGGAAGAACTGAAGATTGGGGACAAGCACACTTTGGGGAAAAAAAAAAATCTGAGGTTCAGCTTTTTTATGTTAAATGCTCTTTTTGAATTAGTAAGTGAAATTGCCATACACGTCACAACTTAGCGCTGATGCTAAATATATGTTTTCTCAGATATTTCATGACTTTTGTCTCAGCTTTGAGTTTTCCCCTTTACCAAAGAGCCCAAAGGAACCCAGTATGTCTCAGAGTTAGAGTATTACTGATTTAACCTCAAACAGATAATTTATGACAATTATTTCACTCTTATAAAGAATAGAAGATCCTGGGCTTTCTTTTTAATTGTCCTATTAGTACCTGAGGAGCCACAACTTATAACAGATGATCATTTCAGTCATCCTCTTAAACGATCACCAGATCAAAAGAGATCATCACACACATTTTTCCAGCTCTGTATGTACCTAGTGAGGGGGCTGCATCAGAATCCTGGATTGAGGTCTGAACTTCCTCCTGAGTGGCTGAGTGATCATGCTTTAGAGACTCAAGTTCTCTGGATTCCAGTGGCCTCATCTATATGCTAGCAGTAAAATACTATTTATCTTAGAGTTTTCTAAGTGGTGAGTAGTCATGAAAAAACATATAGGACAGTCTTAGAAAACACTGACAGTGATGCAGTCAAAATTTTATTAACATAAAATCTCCCATTAAAGGAGTCCTTGGAGCAACAGGTAGAGTCAGATGTATTCCCTTAAATGGGAGAAGCTTATTCATCTTGAGATCTTTCTTCCCTTCACTCTACCCAGGTGCTCCCAGCTGCCTGTCTCCTGGTGTCTCACGCCCAGAGTTCCTGCTCCAGCTTCTTGTCTTCTCCTGGGCCCTTGATTGGCCTGACTTGATTAAGGGGGGAGTGGTCGAGAGCATGTTTCTGCCCCACTACTGATGTTTCCTTCCATGTGGAAATGTCCCTGCCGGTGAAACCGTCCTGGTCCCGTTCCCTCTCTCACTTACTCGGTCCTTTGGAAGGTGGAGTCACTTATCACACTGGTAAATGTGGAAAGGATGAACTGGGTGTGCTTGGCCCAAAGCTTCCCTCATTGTCTCAGTGCCATGTGTCACTGTTACTCCCAAGCACATGACAAGCTCCACGGTAAAGGCCCTGAGCCAGGAGGTATGGTCCCTGGCAGTTGCCCATCACGGGGCTGGTAATTCTGTCTAATTCTGTGCTTAGTGTTACAGGTCTCCTTGTCTGCAGATTTGAGCCAGATTCTCCACTGCGAGTTTTATCAGTTTGGTCTTCTTTCTCTCTTTCTCTTTTGTTTTATTTAATTGATTCAGATCTCAGATGAAGAAGACGGGTCTTATTTATTTTCTATTGGACCCCCTCAAACCCTCCAAACTTACAAACCTATATACTTCCATCCTTTACTCTGTGCTGAGCTTCATATCCATATACCAACTGTCCTTGAAAGAATTCTAGCTGTATGTTCCATTAGTACCTAAAATTCATGCCAGAAAAACCTAAACCAAACAAACTAATGTCTTTATCTTTCACCTGTCTCATTAGATTGCAATCATGTATTTGCATGTCTCAGTATGAGTACCCCGAGGGCAGGGATCTGGCATAACTCCAACACTCACCTAAATGTGTAGAGCGTGGTGGAGGCTCAAGAAGGTTTACCGAGTGAAGGAGCAACAGGGAAACTGCTGGGATGTGAGTGCAGTGGACCAGCCGCCTTTTTTTTTTTTTTTTTTTTTTAATTTTTTTTTTTTATTTATTATTTATTTATTTATTTATTTATTTATTTTTGGCTGTGCTGGGTCTTCGGTTCGTGCGAGGGCTTTCTCTAGTTGCGGCAAGTGGGGGCCACTCTTCATCGCGGTGCGGGGACCACTCTTCATCGCGGTGCGCGGGCCTTTCACTATCGCGGCCCCTCCCGTTGCGGGGCACAGGCTCCAGACGCGCAGGCTCAGCAGCTGTGGCTCACGGGCCCAGCTGCTCCGTGGCATGTGGGATCTTCCCAGACCAGGGCTCGAACCCGTGTCTCCTGCATTAGCAGGCAGATTCTCAACCACTGCGCCACCAGGGAAGCCCTTTTTTATACAGCAGATTCTTATTAGTTATCTATTTTATACATATTAGTGTATACATGTCAATCCCAATCTCCCAATTCATCCCACCACCACCACCACCCCTCACCAACCCCCCCCCCGCACCGCCACTTTCCCCCCTTGGTGTCCATTCTGCTGTCTGTCCTCTGGTCCAGCCGCCTTTTGTGTCCTGGCCCTCTTCAGCTGCCCCAGCTCCGCACTGACCCAAAGGTCCCAGGTCAGGGCTACCAGCAGAGCTACACAAAGACTGCCGAGCGCACAGAAGGTGAGAAGTCAACTCCAAGGGCCCTCAGCTCAGAACTGAGTACCAGCCCAGCACAGCTATTCTGCTAATGCAGATGACCCCGTCATTGTGTCACTAGATAGGAGGGCGCACCATCCTCATCCCCTTGACCTCTGTGCATCCCCTAATTGGGCTCCATTCCTCTGATGGACCCCTAAACCCCTCCACTGCATTCTCTGGATCACACCCAAATCCCCTTTATCCTTAACCTCCTCTCCCAGCATTCCTTTCTCTTTCTTATTCTAAATAAAATCTGACCATACCCTGAAGGCACTGCCTCCCCTGCAGCCTTAAGGAGTGGAAGCTATTTTTCTTGCACTCTTCCCACAGATGGACCTGGAGCTGAGGTAGCTTCCTTCCTCATTTCCTTCCAGATCACTCACCCTCTCTCCTGACTTTAAGCCTTTAGCGCTGTTGAGGCTCTTGCTATCAGCCAAACCAACCAGAATTTCTACCAACCCCCAGTCATCCCATTCATTCCTCAAAGATGCTATACCAGGCTGGCTGTCACCTCTTCACACTACTTCAGTCTTGCTGATTCTTATATCCCAGGGGATGACACTTCTGATATACCAGCTTCTCTCTCCAATGACTTGTCCTCTACTTTATCTCAGTCATTTTTTCTTGTGGTCGTATTCTAGACTTTGTCATTACCAATATCTGTAACCCCTCATAATCTCAATTACAAGTCTCCTTCTATCTTTTCTGCTTATTCTCTCTAGTACCCTGATTTCCATAACATTTCACTTGGGACCCCCAATTCATTGACTTTACCCCCTCTTCACTATTCACTGTTTCCTTCATGTCTTCATCTCTTTCCTAATCCAATGACATTTTGACAAATATATAATGGAAATGTGAAAGTAAAAACTGTAGAATAAAAAAGAAATGAGGGAAAAAATATTTTAAAATCCAAAACAATAATCCTAACATGCATATTGAAAAATCCTAAATATTTCCTCAGAATTTTGGGATTGATTTTCCTTCTACTGTTGGACCAGGAAGTCAACCTTCAGGACTATGTTTAGTCAGGGTTTCAGGGCTATTCTTTCATTAGTCTTTGTATCAGGTAGATAATTTAGGAGCCCTTCACACAGCAACAAAAATTGTCAAGGCCTCAAAATACAAGTTGTTTTGATGGCATAGAACAAACAAAAAATTTTGTCAAGTTAAATTACATTAATTTGACAAAATGTTTTACTCTAAAGTTTCCTGTGATAAAATGATTCTATGAAAAGTTATAGTCAAATTCATATCTGGAACCCACTCTGCTGCTGGGCAGACAAACTCAACGTTAATTTTAGCTTTCTTCTGAAGCATCTGATGAAGTGACTGATAACTTCATTAGAGTAGGTGGATATGGCTGTTATTATGTATTAACAATCAATTCTGAAGGGAGAAAGACGTACGCAACAGTGCTGAGATGAAAGAAGCACTAACTTATGACTGTTCTGTGTGAAAACAAACCATTTGACAGAAATATACATTATAATAATTTGGAAACTCATTTAAAATAATTCATTCACATTCAACTACAGATGGAAAATAACATGGGAAATAAATTGAGTAAAAGCTTACCTTAAAAATTTACCTTAAAAATAATTTCCTATATTGGTTACGTCTACTACAGGGAAAAAAAAAAAAAAAGATGGGAAGAAAAAGATGTCATCAAATACAGAGGGGAAAAAATTAGAGTGGAAATACCAATTAAGTAGCAAGTCTATACAACATTGGGTTAAAATGAGAAAAATTTAGGGATATTTGGAGATTAAGATATGTGTGTGTGTGTGTGTGTGTGTGTATCACTGTGAATTTAGTAAGAAATAACATTGTTATTTTCTTCTGTACCTTTTAAATTTTACCACTATGGAATGAATTGCATTGGAATTGACACAGAAAGGATGGATCCTTATTAAGTCTTTGCCTAGAGAGGGAAAAAAAAAAAATCAATTAAGTACCAAGAGAGCCATAAACTGGCCCAGGTCTGGAACCTGTAAAACTTCCCGGGAAATTGGAACAAAGAAAAGATGCTAATTTCTTACAGTAGAGGGGAAACATCCTTTTAATTGGATCAGATTATTTTTTATCTCCTGGATTTTGAAGACTGACCAGAACAATAAGTACCTCCAATAAATTTTGACAATATCAAAGTGACTCAGAGATTAGAGAATTCTGCCATTCTTTTACCTGACAGGTAGCAAGGATCAGGGAACTAACAGAGGGCTGGTGTCAGCAGTACTGAGTAATGTTCATGAGGCGGTAGCTACTGGGAAACCTCACAAAGATTTCAGAACTTCTCTGGGCCTCCATTTTCCCTGTTTTTTGGAATTCATACTTCGTATATGCAGAATTTATATGATGACTTTAACTGCTCTATAACACACATAAACAAACATATACATACATGTATACATATATGTATACTCTATGTGTATATACATAGCTATACATATACTTTGTTTTTACTTCTTACCATGGGTCATAAATTCATTAGAAAGTTGATAACAAATAATACAAATGGATAAGTTTGTTCTAATGTCTCCATCCATTTTCCCAAGAAGAATTTGTCAGTAAAACTGATTGCCCCGCGTTATAATGTTGATGAAGGGACAATGGCTGAGTTTTAACTTAATATGAAAACTTGGTTAATTTTTTTTCATTTAAAGAAAAATTTTGCTCTTTTCTGATTATGAAAGTAGTATATGCTCATTGTAGAAAACTGGAAAGGAAAAAATAATCATCCATAATCTTACCATGCAGAGGCATCAATTAACATTTTGGCAGATGACTTCCAATATTTTTCTACATTTTTTATTTTACCTATCTGAGATTTTACTGTAAAAGCAATTTTATACACACCTTTTAAAAGTTAATCCCATAAACTTTGCCCCATTCAAAACTTTTATAAACATTAACAGATTATGAGTAAGCTTGGCAAGGGGCCAAGGAAGGTTAAAATAATAAGATTTCTTTTTTTGTGAGATTGTCCTCAGCAGAATGCATTTGTGGGAGTGAAGTTGGAGACATGGTAACAAATAAGGAAGCTGTTGCAATAACCCAAGAGGCTGGTGATGAATGGTGGTATTGAGGGGGAGGAACGGACAGAGTGAAGATATATTAAGGGGATAGAATCTATTGCCTCAATTTTCTGGGCAACTTAAAGCCAGTTGGTGGTGTTACTGCACCCATTTTCTGAGACACACGGTTCTACTTTATCTTTCTCCTTTCTCCTTTCCCTTCTACTTCTCACTTACCTTATTCTCTAGTCTTTTCCCCAGTGTTCCTTCTTCTGTTACTCATACCAGATCTACCCATGACACCTAAGATATGGCTTGACTCTTTGGTCTTCTTCCAGAATTCAGGACCCTGACGGCCCTGTGGGAATAATGCAATCTGACAGAGGAGGGGTCTAATGTAGATGTCAGAGCCACTGATTTAATAAAAATTCGTAAACCACAAAACAATCTCTAACGAGGCCCTGACACTAAAAACCCTAACAGGAGAAATTCCCGTATTTACTCCATGGGAGAAGACCATTCAAGATAAACAGTAACAGGTAAACCTGAGGGAGGGGGGAGAATCAACAATGATTGTAATAATTACAATTCTTATCAATCTGATGGGAATTGATACATTTCACTAAATAAAGTAAATTCTATAGTAAAGGATGACACAGTAGGAAAATTTCCAGGCATCTGAATAAGATTAATAGGTAGTGTGAAGAGCACCTGAGGCTAGGAATATCAGATTTTAAAACCCTCAGATCCGTGTGTCTATCATCTGTGGATGTTCACTATTTGCCTGAGGAATGGGTGGTGGTACTGTTCACTACAGTGGAAAAGTGTCTTTTACTGGAAGGCAGTAGAAAGTAGTGACTAGAACAGACTGTCGTCAACTCAGCACCATCCCCAGTTCCTTCTGAACTGTCCCTTGCATCACAGGGGAGAAGCCTGGGAACTCTATTTTCCAGAATTTTTTGTCTGCAGGGATACAGATTAGATTCCATCAGTGAGAGGCACTCCCATGAAATTTAGAAAGTGAAAGAGAAGAGAAAACATTAGTCTCTGGCAATGGCTAGTGTACTGACATTAGCAGGCAAAACACATGGAATTTTGCTGGCAGCTTCCATGCACCCACCTAAGAATGAACCAATTTGTGCTGCAGAAAGTTGAAATCACCCATGGCGGCTTTTCCTGCAATTCCGACCTATCTAGATATTCTGAAAACCTTATCCCAGTGACTGAGGAAAACAAGCTCCCAAAAAAATGTTAGCTGTTCCCTTTATATAGAATGAGGTAGAATAATACTAGCAATAATGTGCTCAACAAATCCCTGTTTCTCCCCTGTCCTTGTGGCTGGTTCGTGCTCTCCTTAGAATGAAGTAGAGCAGAAGCCACAACTCAGAATGTGCCATTGGGCAGGGATAATAAAAGTGCGATTTCTGCAACCCAAACTTTAAAAGAATGAACTAGAACTCTGGACAAGGCCAGTGATCTGTGGCATGACCGGGGCTGGATTTGATTACCACAAAAATTCTCTGGACGGATGATGAAATAGAGGCTTGAGTGTCTGCTGGTGAGAGTAGAAATTGGGAAATCTCATCCTTCCAACTATTGCTTTGTGCTCCTAGAATCTGATTCTCAGGGAACTTCCTTCCTCTCTAGTTCTCTGTGGGTGGGCAGTAAATATTCCAAAGAAGGAAGGAAGCTGGGAGACCAACTGCATTTGAAGATGATTAATTCAAAGAGAAGCAGGACCAGATGAATCCGACTTTATCCTTAAGGAAGAAAAGACCTAAAGTGTGAATTCATTAGAAGCTTCTCTGTGACATTAGTTTAAAGGAGTTATGAAATGGAAGAGGAGCTGACCCCAGACGGGCTTTATGATGGAAACGTTACATATTTCAGAGCATGGTGTATAACAGAGAAGCTTGGCAGAGTGGTCTGTTAGAATGTATGCAGAGGGACTTACAATCCCACTGGGGGCTCACAGGTGAGGTAGTGAAGATTGCTGTAGTCATGCTTCCGCCCAGGAAGAGGCTGTTGGTATCACGAAGGCTCACTGGCTTCTGCTTAACCAGAATTTGAGCAAAGTCATACTTGGTAGTTTTTCACTAAAAGCCACGTCTCCGAGTCACTAGCTCCATAAGGAAGGGCAGTGATGTGAATTACTCCCCAGAGTAGATCTTACTATGGTTCAGGAAGAGGTGACAGGGTGGCCCTCTGGGAATGAGCTGGGATGCTGGGCTGTCCTCTGATTCTCATGGGGGTTGCATCACAGAGTACAAATGCTTTCCTTGTACCCATATCATTCAAGATTCCTAAAAGTCCACCTCTTTCTTCTTTCTTTTCATGGAAACTTCAACTTATTTTCATTTCCCTATTCTGTTGTTTCCAGTGGAGTTAAAAAACAATTTCAATTAGCCAATTTAGAGACAGTAAGTAACTATCTGTTATTTCTTCTTTTACTGACTTTATTTAATTTTAGAATGTAAGTAAGAATCTCCCACTTTTCAAAATTCAGGCTCTGCCACATAGCACAGGGAGATCAGCTCCATGCTTTGTGACCACCTAGAGGGGTGGGATAGGGAGGGTGGGAGGGAGATGCAAGAGGGAGGGATATGGGGATATATGTATATGTATAGCTGATTCACTTTGTTATGAAGCAGAAACTAACACACCATTGTAAAGCAATTATATTCCAATAAAGATGTTAAAAAAAAAAGTAGTTTTCTTATTTATCATTTTTTCTTTTCTATTGAAAGAGAGATTTTAAAATTTAGCCTCAGGGTCAGTTTTTTATGCTAAATATTCCAATACAAGAAGGAATAATAATTATGGTTTTTAAATATGTGGTATTCATACCTGTTGCTGTATGTAGGGAAAGAAACTTACCTGAATGAATTTATAGGGACATTGACCGTTTACTTGCTACATGCCAGGTGCTAACGTAAGCATATTTTATGAATTACTTCAGTTAATCCTCACAATAAACCTCAGGACTACTGTTATCGCCATTTTACAGATGAGAAAACTAACCCTGAGACGTATTTAATAACTTGCACAAGGTTACACCACTAAAACTTAAGAGGACTAGGATTCGAATCTAAGCAATCTGGTTCCAGAGCCTACACTCTTAACCATGAAGCACACTGCCTCCAAGAATAAAGAATGTTTTCTGTGGCATCAGCTTCCAGCCCTCTCTAAAAGTGGCGCCAAGCCTTCTCATTGTGAGACGGCAATTCATCTTCCCCAACCAAATTAGCCTTTGCTGTTGGCCAGACGGCCCTCAACCTCCCACCACCCAGCATATGTTTGGTCTCCAGGGCACAGATCCTGCACCTTCCTCACCACCCAGCCGTGACCAGAGTAGACCCCCAGATCCCACCAACGGCTCCTGCGGTAACACAGGTGAGGCCATATCCTAGCACCTCTCAGGGAGGGAGTTACAAACCTCACGGGAAAGCACATCGCCCCAAATGTCTTTGAACTACATGGATTACTTTGTAAATTATCATATTATGCGACTCAGAAGTTATAATAGTGAACGATTTACAGTAATTTATTTAATCTCCAGCCTGAGTTGAGGAGGACCATATCACCTTTCTACCTCCACCAGGGCAATGTGCTTGCAGTCTACACTTGGCCATAATACTATCGTTTGTTTGTGAGGAGCTTTCAAGTTTACAAAGTGCTTTCACATCAATTTCTAGCTGAATTTTCACAATAACCAACCAGTTTAACCCCACTGTCCCCATTTACAGCTGAGCACATTGCAGTTCAGAAAGATGAAGTGCCTTGGCTCAAGGTCACACAGAAAGAGCAGACTTTACACCTAAAACCCATGTTTCCTGTCTCAGAATCTAGAGTGCATTGCTATTACGATGTTACTCAAGGTAGAATTTCACTTTCATTTGTTTTCATTTCCCGAGGTAATATGTATCCTACACACTTTCCTGTGCCCTCTATCTGGCTTTTAAGTAGGTAATGACCACCTAATCAACCTTGATGACTCGAGTCTTAGATAATCCCTTCTGTCTGCAAGAGTCACTGTCACCTTCTAAATAACTTTGAGATTATTCTTGACGCTTATAGCCAGGATTCAGCAAATCTGTAAGAATAGACAACTTTTAAGAAATTGAATAAGAGCCATTTTCGTGTTATTGTAGTCAGATTACTGGATTAAGTAGGGTGGAAAATGAACCCCCAAGAGTGTACATTTGGGCAAGTCAGTGCCCTTCCCCGAGCTCAGTTTTCACATTTGAAATCCAAGGGCATCGGATTAGCATTAGATCATCCCTAAACTCTCACAGTTTCTGAGCCTGATCTTTCAAGCTGAGATCTAAAGGAAAGCTGTGAACGTGGAGACAACAGGAAGCCAGCAGGAAGAAAGGGAATAAAGCAGGCTCCTGTCACCTCTGAACCACTACCCTGTGTTCCAGGTCACACAGGATAAGCGCTGGGGAGAATGTGGAAAGCTCATGGGGCCACTGTCAGAGGTGTTCCTGCACGGTCTCACCGCAGCCCCACAGCCTTGCCCCCGAGTCTCTGTAGACGCCCAGAGAAGGGGCTTCAGCATCCTTTTCAGAAACGGCCATCTACTGCCAGTAAGGTCTTCCTTGTGTATCTCCTTGACCACCCACATCATCTATGCCTTGCTCCTTTTCTTCCAGTTCCTGTGGTTGAAAGATATTTGATGACAGCCAGTGGTATAACAGCCAAAACCAAGAAGCTGTTTGGCCAAGATTGGGACTCAAACTTTAGGGACTGTGCAGGGAAACTTTCTTAAGGTTCAGTCACAGTGGAGGATGTCGTGGTTGAGTCTCAGCATCCGCCTTACCCTTCCCAGATGTTCAGCCACCCTGTGGTTTGGGGGCTTAGCTCCAAGCTCAAGTTCTGAGACACACAAGCCAAGGATAGGATTGTGCTGTTTTTCTCATCTCTGTTGCCAGTAACTGGTTTAGAAACCCAGGCTTGGGCCAATCAGCAAAAGGCATTAGTCCGATGGCAGGGATTGATTCTCCCACATAATCTCTGGGACCTCTTGTCTACTACATGACCCTTGCCCCTTCAAGTCCACCACACCAGCCTCCTTGTTGTTTCTTGAACATGAACATGCCCTGAGGCTCTTCAATGCACTGTTCCCTCCACCTGGAGTGATTCTCTACACACAGTCTAATGTTAACTCTCCTTCGAGTCTTTGCTCAAGTACCACCTTCTCAATGAGACCCACTCTGACCATCCTATCTGAAGTTACAACCAACTCCTTCATCACTCTAGGTTTCTTTGTTTTCCTCCTCCCCCCCCCACCATAATACTTTTAAAGCATTCTATATAATGTAATTATTCATTACATTTATTGTTACATGTTTCCTCTCCCTCAGGTGTAAGGCCCCTGACAGGGAGCTTTGTCTTGTTCACTGCTTCACCCCAAGTGCTTACCTGCCTGCCATGGTCAACACTCAATGCCTTCCCTATTGCACACTTGTGCAATCAGTCACAATCTGGATCCATTTTACCTGGGTAGACTTTACCTGCCTAAAATTTTATGAAGCTCAAAGAAGAAGAGGTCACTGCAGGGGCGACTGGACTAAAATGAGGATAAAGCCTGAGAATAGAAGTGGCAAATCAGTGGAGCCCAACGTGGGACTTTACACTTTGAAATGTGGGGTGCTGTGTAACCCACCACCAGAGGAAAATGCAAAGGGCCAGGAAGACAAGGAGCTTGTCCAATTTGATAACTAGAACTCTTGTCCAGAGGCTGTTAACTGACCTCTAGAGTTCTTTACGCTTTAAACCACTTCTTAAAAAACAAACAAGCAAAAAACATCTCTCTTAAATCCGTGCATGGTCGCCCTGTGTGGTATGCAGGGAATAATTTTGCTCTAAAGAGTTACTTTTGGTACTTTCTTTCTCCCCATGGAAAACATGGTTTTCTCCTGGAGACAGCACCATAAGACAAATCTTCCCACGTCTGAGACATTGTGTCTTTCCTGGCGTTGTGGTCTTCGCATCTCCCTTTCTCCTGCCCCCTTTGAGGCTACATATGATGAAGAGATGCGGCTTTGGTCGTCATAACGGGTTTGGGCCTGCCATACCTGGGCAAGAGCTACGAGGAAGCTTTTCCCTGAGGGGGCGAAATGAATCCCCGGTCTCCCATAGCATTTGGATTCTCAAGCTTTCAAAAATTCTTCATGAACATGGGCCAGAAACAACACAGGCTATCTCAATTTCATCTAAACATAAAATAAATTTAAAGAAATCCATTGTGCTAAAATTATAATATGGAACCCATGGGCATTCTAAAGGGCTACCTGGAGGTTTGCTGTGGAAATTTTATGAGATGTTGTTCTGTGAGCTGTAGCATTATCAGAAAAACAGTTGGGCCTTGCAAGTGGCTGCTTTTCTCTCTCTGAAAGGGCTGTGGGAGGACATAAGTAGAATTTAGGTGTACAGTTTGGGGGAAAAAAAAGAATTTTAGAGAAGTAGATGGATTTGGAGGTGTATACAAATTCCACAAAGATCTATTTACCAGCACTCTGTGTAACTTCAGAGCCAATTGGGAAAAACAGAACCTCAATATGAAAAAAAAAAAAAAGGCTCACTGGGCCCAGTGGTAGGAGGCTGACACCCGTCCTGAGGGCACAGATCTTTTGTGTGGTGATCGCAGGCCTTCCCGGGGCTAACTGAGTGAGGGACACAGCATGGCATGCGCCAGGACCCCAGGACTTGACACTGTAGCGCGGTCAGAATATATCCTCACCTTTCCTGGCAAAATCCCACATACCTTTCCCCTTAGGCAAGTCTAGACCAATATTAGTAAGAAAAAAAGTGTATTCACAATGATAACACGTTCCACCCTCACACACACACTACCCTGAAGATCTGAAGTGATGCTATTTAAAGCAGTACGCTAAGAGAAATAATTAGAAAATATTTTACAAAGAGGAAGAAACAATCATTTTAAAATTTGAACATATAAATTAAGAGGCACAATCTCTCATTTCTCTAATTTCCCTCTTAGTCGGCAGACTCCTTTTTTCTGTGTTCTTCACAGAGCAATTTTGTCCTTGAACAATTTCCCTTCTTTCTCAAGAAATGAAAAAAACCTCTCTAAGAAGCTCAACCCAGCAGTTGGAACTGCCCTCTTTCCTCATGGAGCACATAGGCAGAGGAATACACAAAAGGACTCTGCTGTTGTTTTTATTTGTCTCTTCCATTCTGTAACCTCAGACATACTGCTCAATCACCCTAGGGCTCATTTTGCAATATGCCCTGTGAAGAATTTTAGTCTCTTTCACAAAGTTCCCGTGGTATTATGAACACAACCTAAGCAAAACAACCAACGCTTTGACAGTCTTCTCTACTTTGAAGTATAATTAGTTCCTTAACTGAGACACAAACATTGAACCCATTCTTGAATTCAAGCATCAGCCATCCACCCCTTGAAGAAGATACAATCGCTTTTCTTATTCCTAGTCTGTGTCCACGGTTCAATCGTCCTACCTTACCCACCTTACCCTCTTCCAGGTTCTGATAACAGTTGTCTGTTATTTGTGGACAGACCTCTCTTTAGTCTCCTTTCATTTCTAGAGTCAAAAGTCACAGCTCTGAGGTGTCACCTTTGGGCAAGATGCCTATTCTCATTAGAAGGCTACCCTAGTCCCCGGAAGCCAATAGAATCAAAGTGGTGGATTTTAAGGACCAGAGCCTTCTTGATACCTGAGGTGAGGAAATCGCTATATCAAGGGCTCTTAACCTGGAGTCCCATGGGTGGGCTTAGGAGGACCTGGGACTCCCATCGTTATACACAAAATTGTATCTATGGTTGTATGTTAGCCTTTTTTCTAGTGGAAAGAGCACTTAAACGTCATGAAACTTTCAAAGTTGTCTACGACACTCCCAAGATTAAGGACCCTTGAAATAAAGAGTTTCTACAACTGACTCCTCTTATTTTTATATGTGAGTGTGGCTCAAAATCACCCGCACCATTGGTCCAACCCAGTGAGGACAGGTTTGCTGAAGGGATAACAATTCTTTACCTAGTTTTTGAAAACAAGAAAAGAGAAAGTTTTTCCTGTTGCAAAAAAACAACAACATGGTATAGTCTAAATGAGCTACAAGTCCCCGGGTGACTACCTTGTACAGGGTCCCGAGACAGGTGTTAAGACTGACAACCCTCTAACTCTCATTCTGTTTGCAGTGCAGCCTGGAACCGTCTCTTTCCTTCCATCCTCCTTCTTTTTCAAGAAAAAACTTTCATTTTGCTGGTGCAGAACAAATAAATCCAAGTCTACACAAGCAGAATACCTCCTCTGCAGCTCTCTCTCCCAAACTGTAGACCATTTCTCTCCATGGGTGTAGGTGTCATAGCCCCCCCGTCTACTTAAAGACAACTAGTCTGACTTTGCTTACTAGTCATGTCAATGGCAATCCCATCAGCAGCACCAACATCACAAACCAAAGGCAGTGTTATTGAGTGCATGTTTCTATGCGAAGTGCTGTATGTGCATTATCTCATTTAATCATGAAATAGTCTCATAAGTAGGTGTTACTATCAACTCCATTCTACAGATGGGAAAACATGTTAAGGAAGGTTAATTTATGTGTCCAGGGTCACACAGCCGGTAGGGCCGAGCTGGGATTCCAGCCCAGTTCTGCTTGGCCCCAAAGCCTGCCCGTGTTCTAAACCACCATCCTGTAATGCGACTCTCGGATAACTAAACCAGAATGGAGTCTCCTCACGTTGCAAAGCAATTTCTTCAAAGTAGAAATTTCACAGGTGTGCTGCAGAAGACGGTACCATGATCAATGCTTGAAAATGCAAATGCAATCATTATATTATGCTCACCTCAGAACACAAAAGCTTGATTGCATAAAAATGCTGCTTTTATTAGTAAACAGGAGAAGGTTGAAACAGTCTTGCAGTTTCTGTATTGCTTTATCACTCCTGGTTTAGAGTATGAAAATTTGATCAAAGCACCTTCTTAAGAATTCAGTTTCATTTATATTTTCAGTCCCCAAACATAAATATGGTGATGGTACATATCAGGGACATTAAGGACACTTGTATAAAAATGGAATTGAATGTTGCATTGTAATCCTCTCTTTTATCCAGCAGAACATGGGGGGAAAATATACTTAAGTGACTCTGGAAGCCGTAGCTCAGCAAAATGCCAGACAACAAAATCTCTCTCTCTGATATCAAGTATTTGAGAATTACATTTTCAATAAAAGCATCTCTCTTGGGTTTACAGCATCAAAACAAGAAGAGGTGCAAGATTATAATTTTATGATGCGTGCCACTTAGAGAAAAAAGTAACTTTTTTCTTCACTTGCTTTGATGTTGTCAAAACAAATCATCACCCTGCTTGCTGCACTTCTCTCCCTCGTGAGGTAAGAGATTCGATAGGGAAAGATGTGTCTGCACCCAACAAGAGTCCTCCAAATTTTACTGGCAATTAGAAGAAAAGACATGAGCTGTAAATCTCCTCTCTGGGTAGAATGTTCCCCAAACTTCTCTTTTAAAGAACCTAATGATGAGTCCAGGAATGGTTCAAAAACTCGACTCCTGAGCTATGCTGGGCCTGAGAGTAGCCGACCAAGGCAAGCCTCTGATGTCCTCAGAGCTCATTCTCAAGCCACCACCACTGGAGTCAAGCAGATAATTTGCAATTTAGCACTGGCAGCATTTGGAAGGATTTTTCTTTTTTGAGAGCTGCTGTAATCAAGGACCATGGAAATCAGGTGCAGTCATATCAGTCAGGAGAACAGCTTTGAAAACTCTTGTGTATTTGGCGGTTGCTAATTTAGAAGCAAACTTCACCTATCGACTGCTTGTGTGTTCGCCTGCTCTGTGGCAGTGCTCACTTGAACCTGGCCCAGTGGGAAATTACTATCACCTTGGCTAGAAATCAGTCAAAACCATGGAAATCACCATATGGTGTGATTCTGGGTTTGTCAGGAGGTGTGGAGAGAGCACCCTTCCCAAGCGGTACCCACTGATGAAGCAGGTTCATCCTGATTCATAGCGGCGGGGAGAAGCATGCTGATTATGACAGGACATGGGCTGCATCTTTGAAAAGGTCTCCTGTGTCTCTTAATTTTTTTAAGATGTCTAAATTCCCTCAAAAACCAAAGAACAAAGTTATATTCAGATACACATCCATTTGTGCTCCCTAGGGGAAAAAAAAAAATTTACCTTATATTTTAAGAGAAGTTGCCTAAAATTCACAGGTGAAGAAAGGATTCCGTTAACTCACAGTGTCAACCAAAGAATGTCACCTTTCATGAATTATCAATTTTTTACAGCACTTTTTTATCTTAGCCGCCCACCTAAAGTGGCAGGGAATTAAAAAGAACTTTCTCTTTAGGGTAGTCTTTTTTCTTTTTTTCTTTTTTTTTGCATGATGGAATGCTTTACCATATTTCATCAGTTCTTAGATTTCCTTTTTCTGAACCATTTAACATCTCTGAAATTGGTGTCAAAATTTATAAGCTATCTTAGTTTAATGAGCAGCCTTTCTTCTTTCTCCATTTCAAGGAAATATGGTATTTCCATGATCCTTTACCTATTCTAAACCCCCATGGATCCCCAAACTTCCTTTCTTATAAATATGCCCAGGGCTATTTTGAAATCTAGTAAAGACATGAAGCATAAACCTGCCTCACAGCTGTGTATGAAGCTGGCATGCCTCTGCTTTCCCAAGCATACAGGATCTTCTCTGCCCAATCTATGCCTTTGCTCTTCACCCGGGGTCTTGGGCAGTGACAGACCCTGCCCTGGCCCAACTCTGTCTCCTCCAGCCTGAAGATGAGCAGTTCTCACTATGTCACTTCCACTGATAACCACTCCCAAGCCCTGACCTACCTTCTTTTCCATATTTTGTATGAGTCTTTGCAGATCCATTTGATAGCTGCTAATAAAGCAAATACTGTAAGGACTAAAAAGAACTGATAATCTGTGTATAGGAAGAGCTGGTGAAGAAGTCCTGGGACCTCCCTGGTGGTGCAGTGGTTAAGAATCCGCCGGACAATGCAGGGGACATGGGTTCAAGCCTTGTTCCGGGAATATCCCAAATGCCACGGAGCAACTAAGCCCATGCGCCACAACTACTGAGCCTGCCCTCTAGAAAGTCCATGAGCCACAACTACTGAGTCTGCATGCCACAACTACTGAAGCCCACACGCCTAGAGCCCGTGCTCAGCAACAAGAGAAGCCACTGCAATGAGAAGCCCGCGCACCACAACTAGAGAAAGCCCCTACGCAGCAACGGAGACCCAACACATCCAAAAATTAACAAATAAATAAATAACTTTTATATATATAAAAGAAAGAAGTCCTCAAATAGGGACTAGGTCTTTAAATATCCAGGCTCTGGGATCTTGCATATCAATCATAACTTCTGGGATCTTCCCCGGCATTGGGAGACTTTGTAGAGGATGGTGTTATGCCCAAAGACTAGATTAGAGTTGACCTACTACCTCCAAACTAAAATAATTAAAACAAAGCAAAATGAAAAAATAAAATTAAAGTAAAATAAAATAAAATCAATTCCTGTTGTAATTCTCTCACTTGGAGGAGGCAAACTGACAGCCAGGCTTCATATAGCTGCCTTTATGTTTATTTGGCTATTTTATCTACTCACACGAAATTCTGAAAGACAAAGGAGGGGCACTTGCCTCTCCCTCTCTGCTGGTGAGGGTGGTTCGGTGTTCCTTCCCTCCTCACAGTGTCAGTTGGAACCAGGTTGGCACTGCAGTGTCTGCACGAGGAAAAGGGAAGCATAACAGTTTCAGAAAAATTGCTGTCTTTGGAGAGAGCAGAGAATGAGATGGGAAAAGTCTTCAACTGTAATGAAGATACAGAGACAGCAGCTTTCTTAGTGGATGGAGCCAGCCCCTCGGCCAACCATGGGGCACAGACTTGCAGGAAGAACACCACAAGTGCTCTTGGAGTTTCCCAAGGTTTACATCTCACTATGACTCATCAGCCATGGGCCACGTGCGAGTCACCCAGCATGTCTGAGTCCCAGTTTCCTCAACCACAGAACAGAGGGGAAATCGAGCCTTGTGGCTGACAGGGTCTTGATGCTCCGGCTGGGTGTTAAGCCTGAGCCTCTGAGGTGGGAGAGCCGAGTTCAGGACATTGGTCCACCAGAGACCTCCCTGCCCCACATAATATCAAATGGCAAAAGCTCTCTCAGAGATCTCCATCTCAACACAAACACCCAGCTCCACTCAACGAACAACAAGCTGCAGTGCTGGACACCCCATGCCAAACAACTAGCAAGACAGGAATACAACCCCACCCATTAGCAGAGAGGCTACCTAAAATCATACTGAGTTCACAGACATCCCAAAATACACCACCAGATGCGGTCCTGCCCACCAGAAAGACAAGATCCAGCCTCATCCACCAGAACACAGGCACCAGTCCCCTCCACCAGAAGCCTACACAACCCACTGAACCAACCTTACCCACTGAGGGCAGACAGCAAAAACAATGGGAACCACGAACCTGCAGCCTGTGAAAAGGAGACCCCAAACACAGTAAGTTAAGTAAAATGAGAAGACAGAGAAAAACACAGCAGATGAAGGAGCGAGGTAAAAACCCACCAGACCAAACAAATGAAGAGGAAATAGGCAGTCTACCTGAAAAAAATTTCAGAGTAATCAGAGTAAAGATGATCCAAAATATTGGAAATAGAATAGAGAAAATACAAGAAATGTCTAACAAGGACCTAGAAGAATTAAAGGGCAAACAAACAATGAAGAACAACACAATAAATGAAATTAAAAATTCTCCAGAAGGAATCAATAGCAGAATAACGGATAAGTGACCCGGAAAATAAAAGAGTGGAAATAACTACTGCAGAGCAGAATAAAGAAAAAAGAATGAAAAGAATTGAGGACAGTCTCAGAGACCTCTGGGGCAACATTAAATGCACCAACATTCAAATTATAGACGTCCTAGAAGAAGAAGAGAAAAATAAAGGGACTGACAAAATATTTGAAGAGATTATAGTTGAAAACTTGCCTAATATGGGAAAGGAAATAGTCAATCAAGTCCAGGAAGCACAGAGACTCCCATACAGGAGAAATCCAAGGAGAAACATGCCAAGACACGTATTAATCAAGTTATCAAAAATTAAATACAAAGAAAAAATATTAAAAACAGCAAGGGAAAAGCAACAAATAACATACAAGGGAATCCCCATAAGGTTAACAGCTGATCTTTCAGTAGAAACTCTGCAAGCCAGAAGGGAGTGGCAGGACATATTTAAAGTGGTGAAAGGGATAAACCGACAACCATGATTACTCTACCCAGCAAAGAACTCATTCAGATTCGACGGAGAAATTAAAACCTTTACATACAAGCAAAAACTAAGAGAATTCAGCACCACCAAAACAGCTTTACAACAAATGCTAAAGGAACTTCTCTAGGCAGGAAACACAAGAGAAGGAAAGACCTACAAGAACAAACCCAAAACAATTAAGAAAATGGTAATTGGAACATACATATTGATAACTACCTTAAATGTAAATGGGTTAAATGCTCCAACCAAAAGACATAGACTGGCTGAATGGATACAAAAGCAAGACCCGCATATATGTTGTCTACAAGAGACCCACTTCAGACCTAGGGACACATACAGACTGAAAGTGAGGGGATGGAAAAAAGTATTGCATGCAAATGGAAATCAGAAGAAAGCTGGAGTAGCAATTCTCATATCAGACAAAATAGGCTTCAAAATAAAGGCTATTACAAGAGACAAAGAAGGACACTACATAATGATCAAGGGGTCAATCCAAGAAGAAGATATAACAATTGTAAATATTTATGCACCCAACATAGGAGCACCTCAATACATAACGCAAAGGCTAACAGCCATAAAAGGGGAAATCGACAGGAACACAGTCATAGTAGGGGACATTAACACCTCACTTTCACCAATGGACAGATCATCCAAAATGAAAATAAATAAGGAAACACAAGTTTTAAATGACACATTAGACAACATGGACTTAATTGATATTTATAGAACATTCCATCCAAAAACAACAGAATACACTTTCTTCTCAAGTGCTCATGGAACATTCTCCAGGATAGATCATACCTTGGGTCACAAATCAAGCCTTGGTAAATTTAAGAAAATTGAAATCGTATCAAGTATCTTTTCCGACCACAACACTGTAAGACTAGATATCAGTTAAAGGAAAACAACTGTAAAAAAATACAAACATATGGAGGCTAAACAACATGCTACTAAATAACCAAGAGATCACTGAGGAAATCAAAAAATACCTAGAAACAAATGACAATGAAAACACGATGACCCAAGACCTATGGGATGCAGCAAAAACAGTTCTAAGAGGGAAGTTTATAGCAATACAATCCTACCTCAGGAAACAAGAAACATCTCAAACAAACAACCTAACCTTACACCTAAAGCAATTAGAGAAAGGAAAACAAAATATCTCCAAAGTTAGCAGAAGGAAAGAAATCATAAAGATCAGATCAGAAATAAATGAAAAAGAAATGAAGGAAACAATACCTAAGATCAATAAAACTAAAAGCTGGTTCTTTGAGAAGATAAACAAAATTGGTAAACTGCTAGCCAGACTCATCAAGAAAAAAAGGGAGAAGACTGAAATCAATAGAATTAGAAATGAAAAAAGGAGAAGTAACAACTGACACTGCAGAAATACAAAGGATCATGAGAGATTACTACAAGCAACTACATGTCAATAAAATGGACAACCTGGAACAAATGGACAAATTCTTAGAAATGCACAACCTTCCGAGACTGAACCAGGAAGAAATAGAAAATATAAACAGACCAATCACAAGCACTGAAATTGAAACTGTGATTTAAAATCTTCCAACAAACAAAAGCCCAGGACCAGATGGCTTCACAGGCAAATTCTATCAAACATTTAGAGAAGACCTAACATCTATCCTTCTCAAACTCTTCCAAAATATAACAGAGGGAGGAACACTCCCAAACTCATTCTATGAGGCCACCATCACCCTGATACCAAAACCAGACAAAGACACTACAAAAAAAGAAAATTACAGACCAATATCACTGATGAATATAGATGCAAAAATCCTCAACAAAATATTAGCAAACAGAATCCAATAGCACATTAAAAGGATCATATACCATAATCAAGTGGGGTTTATCCGAGGAATGCAAGGATTCTTCAATATACACAAATCAATCAATGTGATAAACCATGTTAACAGATTGAAGAATAAAAACCATATGATCATCTCAATAGATGCAGAAAAAAGCTTTTGACAAAATTCAACACCCATTTATGATAAAAACCCTCCAGAAAGTAGGCATAGAGGGAACTTACCTCAACATAATAAAGGCCATGTATGACAAACCCACAGGCAACATCGTTCTCAATGTTGAAAAAGTGAAACCATTTCTACTAAGATCAAGAACAAGACAAGGTTGCCCACTCTCACCACTATTATTCAACATAGTTTTGGAAGTTTTAGCCACAGCAATCAGAGAAGAAAAAGAAATAAAAGGAATCCAAATCGGAAAAGAAGTAAAACTGTCACTGTTTGCAGATGACATGGTACTATACATAGAGAATCCCAAAGATGCTACCAGAAAACTACTAGAGCTAAACAATGAATTTGGTAAGGTAGCAGGATACAAAATTAATGCACAGAAATCTCTTGCATTCCTATACACTAATGATGAAAAATCTGAAAGAGAAATGAAGGAAACACTCCCATTTACCACTGCAACAAAAAGAACAAAATACCTAGGAATAAACCTACCTAAGGAGACAAAAGACCTGTATGTAGAAAACTATAAGACACTGACGAAAGAAATTAAAGATGATATCAACAGATGGAGAGATATACCATGTTCTTGGATTGGAAGAATCACATTGTGAAAATGACTATACTACCCAAAGCAATCTACGGATTCAATGGAACGCCTATCAAACTACCAATGGCATTTTTCACAGAACTAGAACAAAAAATTTCACAGTTTGTATGGAAACACAAAAGACCCTGAATAGCCAAAGCAATCTTGAGAAAGAAAACCGGAGCTGGAGGAATCAGGCTCCCAGACTTCAGTCTATACTACAAAGCTACAGTAATCAAGGGAGTATGGTACTGGCACAAAAACAGAAATATAGATCAGTGGAACAGGATAGAAAGCCCAGAGATAAACCCACACATATACAGTCACCTTATCTTTGATAAAGGAGGCAAGAATATACAATGGAGAAAAGACAGACTCTTCAATAAATGGTGCTGGGAAAACTGGACAGCTACATGTAAAAGAATGAAATTAGAGCATTCCCTAACACCGTACACAAAAATAAACTCAAAATGGATTAAAGACCTAAATGTAAGGCTAGACACGATAAAATTCTCAGAGGAAAACAGAGGCAGAACACTCTATGACATAAATCACAGCAAGATCCTTTTTGACCTACCTCTTAGAGAAATGGAAATAAAAATAAAAATAAACAAATGGGAACTAATGAAACTTAAAAGCTTTTGCACAGCAAAGGAAACTATAAACAAGATGAAAAGACAACCCTCAGAATGGGAGAAAATATTTGCAAATGAAGCAAGTGACAAAGGATAAATCTCCAAAATTTACAAGAAGCTCATGCAGTTCAATAACAAAAAAACAAACAACCCAATCCAAAAATGGGCAGAAGTTCTAAATAGACATTTCTGCAAAGAGGATATACAGATTGCCAACAAACACATGAAAGGATGCTCAACATCACTAATCATTAGAGAAATGCAAATCAAAACTACAATGAGGTATCACCTCACACCAGTCAGAATGGCCATCATCAAAAAATCTACAAACAATAAATGCTGAAGAGGATATGGGGAAAAGGGAACCCTCTTGCACTGTTGGTGGGAATATAAATTGATACAGCCACTATGGAGAACAATATGGAGGTTCCTTAAAAAACTAAAAATAGGACTTCCCTGGTGGCACAGTGGTTAAGAATCTGCTTGCCAATGCAGGGGACACAGGTTCGAGCCCTGGTCCAGGAAGATCCTACATGCCATGGAGCAATGAAACCTGAGTACCACAACTACTGAGCCCGCATGCCACAACTACTGAAGCCCACGTGCCTAGAGCCCACGCACTGCAACGAAGAGTAGCCCCTGCTCACCGCAACTAGAGAAAGCCCCCACACAACAACGAAGACCCAACGCAGCCATAAATAAATAAATAAATTTATTGAAAATTAACTAAAAATAGAACTACCATACAACCCAGCAATCCCACTACTGGGCATATAGCCTGAGAATACCATAATTCAAAAAGAGGCATGTACCACAATGTTCATTGCAGCTCTATTTACAATAGCCAGGACGTGGAAGCAACCTTAGTGTCCATTGACAGATGAATGGGTAAAGAAGATGTGGCACATGTTTACACTAGAATATTACTCAGCCATAAAAAGAAACAAAATTGAGTTATTTGTAGTGAGGTGGATGGACCTAAAGTCTGTCATACAGAGTAAAGTAAGTCAGAAAGAGAAAAACAAATACCATATGCAAATACATATATATGGAATCAATAAAAAAAAAAGGAAAAAAAATGGTTATGAAGAACCTAGGGGTAGGATAGGAATAAAGACGCAGATGTAGAGAATGGACTTGAGGACACGGGGAGGGGGAAGGGGAAGCTGGGACGAAGTGAGAGAGTAGCATGGACATATATACACTACCAAATGTAAAACAGATAGCTAGTGGGAAGCAGCCACATAGCACAGGGAGATCAGCTTGGTGCTTTGTGACCACCTAGAGGGGTGGGATAGGGAGGGCAGGAGGGAGACGCAAGAGGGAGGGGATATATGTATATGTATAGCTGATTCACTTTGTTATAAAGCAGAAACTAACACACCATTGTAAAGCAATTATACTCCAATAAAGATGTTAAAAAAAAAAAAAGACAAAGGAGGCAGTTTTGACTCTGATTGTACACAAGCTGCTTTAAGCAGTACTACTGAGAACAGCATGGAGGTTAGATACGGAGATGACTGGGGAGAAAAACGCTGATTAAAATGCTGTTATGTTGATAAACTGCCAGGGCATTTAACATGGCAGGTAGGAAGTTAAACTGCCTGAGAAACCAGTCACAGGACAGGGTTGTCTGTACAGGTGATGGTGTGGCAGACTTCACACTGGAGGGAGTGCAGGAGTCAGGAGGCTGGAGACCCAGACCAGAGAGACATTCCCGAGTGTGTTAGTGGAGGCACTGGAGACTGAGACAGCAGAGGCAGGATGTGGGGAGAGGAAAGTATAGATCCTCTGGGCGGACGGCCACATTCCCGAGATCTGAAGCAGAAAGGAAATTAGTGAGAGAGACTGAGGTGTAACCGAAGGACAAAAATAGGAGGGTATCACATCATGAAACCTGAGGCCAGAGACACCCAAAAAAAGGAGTTTAAACATTACCAAATGCTGTTGAGATGTAAAGGATAACAGCAGGGAAAAAAAGAGGTGTGGAATCTGACAGCTGCCAGGTAAGTCAAGAGAACGCTGTGCATAGAACAGGGGGCCAGAAGCCGGATATTAAGGAGGTAGGAAGCGAGTGGGTACTGAAGAGGACAGAGCACAAAGACTACGCTTCCAGAAAGTCAGAATGTTCTAGAAAACCGGCAAAGAACACAAACCATGTTTGTAACATAGTCACTAACCAGGAATCCCAACTGTTGCTTACTGAATAAAATAACAGGCACACATTTTGTTTCAAGACATCTTGGGAACCTCCTAGCTGTATATTTGACAATCACACTTTCTCCCACCAAACTAATCAATTCAGTGTTTGTACAGCAATTATTCTTTGCAGTCAGGATCAGCCTTGGAAATCAACCCTTTTCTAAGGTCAACAGCGGCACTGTGGTTCTGGCTCCCTCCTTGCCACTCAGCAGCTGCCCTTCTAGACTGTACTGAAAACAATTCCCCTGCCAGGAAAATTTGCCAGTGCTATTTACTGATTTCAGAAAGCTGTGACAAACAACCATGATACCCTGTAGAGTCAATTGTCAGAATATAGTGTATCACATAAAGCTCTCAGTCGACTTCAGTCAACACAGTGAAATCACCAAAAACCAGTGGTTTTAGGGCTCACCAAATCTGCCTTTTAGTTGATTCTTTGGAGGTTCATCAAACTTCAAGCTTAATCTCATGTTAATTGTATTCTATAGAAATAACCAACTTTGTGCATGTGCTCTGCCACATTACAATAAGCTTGGGGACCATTCACTTGATATGATGTCCCCTTGGAAGCCAGAAATTTACTCCACGGAAAGGGCTGTAACATATCAGACTAGCAACCTTATCCTCTGCTATCTATGTTATGTTTTATCTACTATGTGTTTTGCCCTTTTAGAAGTCATAATCTACAGTTAAATCGCAGGAGAGATGATATAAAGTTGTCAGCAGGAGAGGCAAGACAGCCATTCTAGGCCAAACAGTCATTTCCTTCCACGATTCCCTCCATCCTGGGTTCTGTGCCTCAGGACTTTATTTCAGTCTGTGCACCCAGCGTCGATCGGTCTTGGGAGCTGAGCTCACCTTGACTGTGCTGGAGATGCTGATAAAGGAAATGCCAGTTTATTAATTTGCCATGAGAAGCCCAGCTTCACAGTGGATCAGGAATTCAGCACATTCTCCTGTAGGGAAATCCACCTGGTGGAGAAGAGCAGGCGACCTAGCCTCAGGTGGAGCTGGAATTCACATCTCACCTGCCGCTCAGTGGCTGCGTGATCCTGGTCAACTAAACTCTGCTTTCGTGTCCAAGAAGGTGCGGTTGGTGCAATAACAGTGTTTTTCATGAGGCTGTTTTAAGAATTAAATGAAAAAATTCATGTAAAATGTTCATCATGATGGTAAGTCCATGCTGAAGGCGTATTTACTACTATTGCTATGTGGAGAAATAAATCATGATCAGATTATTTGGTGACCAGGGAATCAGAGAAACGCTGGTCTGATGGAGAATCTTACTACCTGTCATGTGTAGGAAAAAAACCCTCCTCTACTCAGAGCTGTCAAATTATTCTCCTATACTTTAATCTAGTATTTTATGGTTTTATTTTTCACATGTAAATCTTTGCTTCCTCTAAAATACATTTTGCTTAAGGAGTCAGCTTTATTTTTTTCCTTAAATGGTTATTCAGCCATCCCATCTCATTATATTTTTATTTTTTCTATTTTCTCTCTTGAAGGATAAATTTCTGGGAGTGGGGAGCATACTTTTGCACCATGTTTGCTCTTTGCAGGTATGAAATTCTTTTCTAGGAATTCTATCTTTGTAAGTTTTAAGTGATGCACATATAGCTACAGTTTTGGGTCACTTTGCCTATCGACAGAATGAAATTTCCTGAGAAAGGCAGAGAGCGTTAGAGAGCATTAATTAGGTCAGCACAAACCCTTACCCATTGCCCTCATCACCTGATGAGGGGCTTATTTCAACAGGTGGCCGCTTGGTCCCTTGAAAAGAGCAAAGGGCCAGGAGCCAAACATCTGCAGTCTGACTCTGGAAAAATTAATCTTTGAGCCTTGAAGTTCTCGTCTGTAGAATGAGTAAAATAATATCTGTCATTTTTCTCTCAGGATTGTATAAAAATAAAATCATATCATAGAAATGCCTGTGCTTTGAGAAAGCAGTAGTGCTCTCCAACTTAAGGGGAACTGTACATGATATGAGGTTTAAGAGATCCTTGACCTGCTAAAGGGAGGTACCTCTTGATCACCTTGAATGGACCATAGGAGTTGTGGGAAAGGGAATCTACTTGGGAAATCAAAGATTGCATTTGGAAAATTGGAACGATATTGGTATAATTAGGGATTTTATGGGAAGTATGGATGACCATGTAATATCTCCTGATTAGAAAGGACTATGGCTATTAGACCTTCTGCAGTGTTGGTGCAGATAACTTCAATCACTTGCAAACTAATGGAACCAGGGCAGCTCCAAACTGTGTCTTCACATCTCTTTCCTACAATCAACTCTCCAACTCTCCAATTCACGCTCGCACACACACACCCCTGGTTCACAATCACTGTGGTCTCTGCGAGTGTGCTGCTATATCCCCCTACAAGAGAACCTGCTCTGAGGAGTGCACACAGACTCCAGCTGCGATCTTGGATCCACTTTGGACACCTTTGGATCCAATTTGGTGTTCACACCAAGATTATGTTCTTCCCGGGCTGCTCCCAGCTGATAATAGAGCACAGCGGTGGAAATAAGTCCAGGGGTTTGTAAGTTAGGGACTCTCCTAACAAGAAACCTTTGCTCTGGGGCCCCCGTCAGCCTGTAGTCTGGGGCTTTTCTTTCCCAGTCCACTTTCCTCCCCGTTCTCATTAGGTCAGACCTTCATCTCAATCTGAAGGTCATCCCACCAACTCCTGCTCCCTCCCAACTTTATCCTTCACAGGTGTTTCCCCCAATAAATATCCTGCACATTTCAGTCTCTCTTGGTATCTGCTTTTCCAAAGACCCAAACTAACACCTTCACTCCCTGCCCCACTCCTAATTTATAGGTATTTCTTCTCACAAATTTTAGGAGGGAGGCCATTGTGGCACACAACAGAAGGGGGCACCATTCACATCATTGTCTGTATGAATGTATTAACCCTTGTTTGTGACCTAACATGCGATCTATCCTGGGGAATGATCCATGTACACTTGAAAAGAATGTGTATTCTGCTATTTTGGGGGTGAAATGTCTTATTATATCTAATATATACAATGTGCCTTTTAAGGCTAATACTTCCTTACTATCTGGATGATCTATCTATTGATATAAGTGGGGTGTTAAAGTCCCCTAATATTATTGTATCAATACTATTATTGTATTACTGTTAACGTCTCCCTTTATGTCTGTTCATTTTTGACTCACATATTTCGGTGCTCCTATGTTGGGTGCATGTATATTTACAAGTGTTATATCTTCTTGTTGAATTGATTCCTTTATCACTGTAATGTCCTTCTTTGTCTCTTGTTACAGTCTTTGTTTTAAAGCCTATTTTGTCTGATATAAGTATTGCTACCCCAGCTTTCTTTTCATTTCCATTTGTATGTAACCTCTTTTTCCTTCACCTCATTTTCAGCCTGTGTGTTTGTCTTTAGATCTGAAGTGAATCTCTTATAGACAGCATATATATGGGTCTTGGGCTTTTTTTTATCCATTCAGCCACCCTATGTCATCCATTTACAAAGTAATTATTGATAGGTATGTACTTATTGCCTTTTTTAAATTGTTTTCTGGTTATTTTTGTTGTTCTCTATTCCTCTCTTCCTCTCTTCCCTTGTGATCTGATGACTTTCTTTAGTGTTACATTTGTATTCCTTTCTCATTATTTTTTTGTGTATCTATTATCAGTTTTTGGTTTGTGGTTACCATGAGGTTCTGATGTAACAATCTATGTTATGGTAGTCTATTTTAAGTTGATGGTTGCTTAAGGCTGAGCAGGTTCTAAAAGCACTATGTTTTTACTCCCCCCGTGATATTTTTGACATCATATTTTACATATTTTTATTTTGTATATCACTTAACTAATTGTTATAGATACATGTGATTTTCTAGTTTTGTCTTTTAACCTTCATACTAATTATATAGATGGTTAATCTGCTACCTTTACTCTATGTTTGCCTTTACTGGTGAGATTTTTCTTTCTTTCAGAGTTTTCACATTTCTAGTTATGGGCTTTTTTTTTTTTTCTATTTAAAAAAATCCCTTTAACATTTCTGTAAGGTTGGTTTAGTGGTGATGAACTCCTTTAGCTTCTACTTGTCTAGAAAACTTTTTATCTCTCCTTCAAGTCTGAATTATAACCTTGCCAGATAGAGTATTTTTGGTCATAAGCTTTTCTCTTTCAATACTTTAAATAAATTGTCTACTCCTTTCTGGACAGTAAAGTTTCTGCTAAAAAGTCAGCTGATAGTCTCATGGGCTCTCTCCTAATATAACTAGTTGCTTTCACTTGTTGCTTTTAAGATTCTCTCTTTAACTTTTGACATTTTAATTATGATAAGTCTTGGTGTGGGTCTCTTTGCGTTCATCTTGTTTGGGACTCTGCTTTCTGGACTCAGCTGTCTGTTTCCTTACCAGGTTAGGGAAGTTTTCAGCCATTATGTCTTCAAATAGGTTTTCTGTCCTTTTCTCCCTCTCTTCTCATTCTGGAACCCCTATAATGCCAATGTTAGTAAGCCTGATGTTGTCCCTGAGGTCCCTTAAACTATCCTCATTTTTTTTGTGTTTGTATATTTCTTTTTCCTTTTGCTGTTCCAACTGGGTAATAGCCTATCTTCCAGATCACCGATTTGTTCTTCTGCATCATCTAATCTGCTGTTGTTTCCCTCCAGTGTGTTTTTCTTTTAAGTTATTGTATTCTTCAGGTCTGATTGGTTCTTTTTTTATGTCTTCTATCTCTTTGTTGAAGCTCTCACTGTGTTCCTCCATTCAACATCAAATGACCATTACTTTGAACTCTTTATCAGGTGGATTGCTTATCTCCATTGCATTTAGTCTTTTTTCTGACTTTTTTTTTCTTTATTCTTTCTTTTGGAACATATTCCTTTGTCTCTTCATCTTGCCTAACTCTCTGTGTTTGTTTGTACGTATTAGGTAGATCAGCTACATCTCCAGTCTTGAAAAACGTGGCTTTGTGTAGAAGGCGTCCCATTGAGCCCATAAGAATGGTCCTCCCTGGTCACAGGTGCTGCAGAAGTGTCCCCTATGTGGGCTGCAGGTACCCTCCTGTTGTAACTGGGCCAAATTGCTATGGGCGTTAGCTGGGCTGGTCCCCCGTACTGATGGCTGTGAGGCCCAGCTGAAACTGTTGCATCTGCTCTGGTGTACGGGGCCAGCCCCTGGTGCGGAAGCCACTTTGGAGTGATGCCAATGCTGGCTAAGGTCATCTGCCACATCTGGTGGGGCAGGGGGCCACTTTGAAGGAGCGCTGGTTGGGTCAGGCCCACAGGTGAACCCGGAGCGGGGAGATCTGTGCTAGTAAGTTAGATGGGGAGAGTTGGAAATGGCATCTGCCAGCGCTGGGCCAGCTAGGTAGAGGGTGAGCCAAAAACGAAAACAAAAACAAAAAACTGTCACCCACCAGCTCCTCCATACCAGAAGAAACTTCAAACAGTTCCCCGGTCCATGGGCACACACCCTAAAATTATTCAATGATCTCCTTCATGAATGACCCAGGCTCTTTTCAAACTGCTGCCTCTGTGCTAGGACTTAGAGTAAGTGAGTTTTTGTGCACGCCATATAAGACGGAAGGCGCAGTTTCCTACAGCCCCCTGGCTCTCCTGGATGTAAGCCCTGCTGTTTATCAAAGCCAGAGGTATGGGGACTCATCTTCCCCGTGCAGCTACCCCAGGCTGGGGAGCCCTCTGTGGGGTTTGGAGCTCCCACTCCTCCGGGGCTGTGATATCCCACCCACCTGTGGGTTTCAGTGCTGGGGCGTGTGTCCCAGCCAGATCATGTGTCCACCCCTCCTACCTGTCTCAGTGTGGCTTTTTCTTTTTATCTTCAGTTGTGGAAAATCTTTTCTGCTTGTCTTCGGGTCATTCTCAGAGATAGTGTCTCTATGTGTAGTTGTAATTTTCGTGTGTCCGTGGGAGGAGACAAGCCCGGGATCTTCCTACTCCACCATCTTGTCCCACGGCTCAAGCCTGCAGAGTTTTTATTCACAGAATGGGATGCTGCTTGAGAGTTTCTGGAGCACTCCAATGGCACTTTACCTACAATACCAAAGCAAGCTAGACAGTTTTCAAAATGGTCAGTCTAATTGGCTGCAGTTGTTTAAAGCCTTTCCAGTGATAGAAAACAGTGTTTTCGGGCACAGATCTGCAAGATTTTTCAGTAAAAGGCCATATAGTAAATACTTTTGGCTTCAAAGGCCACATAGATCTCTGTTACAACTACTCAGCTCTCCCATTATAGTGTGAAAGCAGTCAGAGATCATATGTAACATGAATGGACATGGTTGTGTTCCAATAATAGTATTTATGGTCACTACAATTTGAATATTTATAATGTTTACATTTCATCAAAAAGAATCTTCTGATTTTTTTTTTCAACCATTTAGAAATGTAAAAACCACTCTTAGCTTGAGGTTGGCCAAATACAAAAACAGGTGGGGAACCAGATTTGGCCCACAGGATATATTTTGCTGACCCCTGCTTCAGGCTTCTCACTAAGAAGGGAGATCAGGGAGGGGCACGGCCGGTTCTGGATCATAACACACTGGCCTAGTTTGGCCCCTGTGAGGACACTGGATCAACCTTGATCTGAAACGGACCAGCTTGGGAGGAAAGGGGAGGCACTTATTGCAATACTCTCTGTATTCCTTTGAGAGTCAGGATTACCACTGGATTCCTCTGCCTTGCCCTTGTGAGTGTCACTGACATCAAAAAGCAAGAAAATGTTGCCTGCTGGTTTCTTGCAATGCTCTGAGAGTTTTAAGGCCGTCTCACTTGAATTATTATATTCAGAATGAAAGTCATAGTTTAAACCCTGAGATGGTGCCTTCTTTCTGGGCAGGTATCTGTATACATAACATGTTGCAGATGAGAGAACATTCTTCCATTGCAAACATCAGACCGTGGGATTTTTTGTTTGTTTGTTTTTGTTTGCTTAGCTTGGGGGGCAGTTTTCATTGTATATCTTTAGGAGATACTAAAGATAAAAGAAAAAGCCCCTTAAGTTTCTACCACATGCTACTGAATCAAGGGCTGGTATGAAAATGCAATATTCTGTACAGTTTGTTTAATCACACTGTTCTCTGATGCCATATCTAATTTTTCCAGCCTGACCTTTCCTAAGATTCTGCTTCCTCTTTCATCGGGATTTAAGTGAAAGGGCAAAGCATTTTGCATGAATATAGAAACAGGGTAGGAATTGTATAAATCCACTGAAGCAAAAGAAACTCAGGGCAATTAACAGCATTTGTTGAATCCACTTGCTCTCAGGGAACTTACTATCCTACATCACACATTAAACCCCTGGGGAATGCACTGTTCATCGTTTAAGGAGGAAAAGAGGGCTGTAAAGAATCAAAGGAAACAAGAATGTTCACATACTGAAGTCAACTATTAATCAGACTACTGTTTTTGACTTTTTGATTTCAAGAGTAAAGACTTGGATTGTTAGTAATTCTGTGTGTGCATGTGATCCAACCCCTTCTCCAAAAAATATTCTTCCCCATCAAAAACAACCCCCTCAAAAAAAAAAAAAAAAAAACCCTTCCCCACACACATACAAACGAGAGTCCTACTTTTTAACCTGTAAAATAATATGAAACACTGCATAGGAATTTTCATAGTTACTGAAAGTCTATTTTATTTTATTTTTGGCCGTGCCACTCGGCATGTGGGATCTTAGTTCCCCAACCAGGGATCGAACCCGTGCCCCCTGCAGTAGAAGCACAGAGACTTAACCACTGAACCGCCAGGGAGGTCCCATTGATAGTCTAGATTAGAGTCGGCTCCAAAGAACAGCAGGACCAATTGTCAAACCCAGACTCATGTTCCACAGCCTCACTTTTCTTTTGAAGTTCCCAGTTGTCTTCTTTCTTTCCTTCTATTTTTTGTTTCCTTTTATTTTTAAAAGTTAGTTTATTTTGAGACAATTTTAAATTATAGAAAAGTTAAAAATATATAACATCACATTCTACCATCCAAAAATAACACGTATCACATTTCCTTCTGTTACAAAAAATTGAATATTGCAACTATAACCAAAGTCCCTCTTCCACCTCCCCAGAAGCAGCCGCCGTCACGACTTTGTTGTATATGTTTCCACTCCATTTTTTGTTCTTTCTATACATATATGAATCCACAAATATTCTACCATGCTATTTTATAGATTTATATTTGAACAAATGGAACCATTCGGTATGTATCATTTTTTAAAATAAATTTATTTATTTTATTTATTTATTTTTGGCTGTATTGGGTCTTTGCTTCATGTGGGCTTTCTCTAGTTGTGGCGAGCGGGGGCTACTCTTCGTTGCGGTGTGCGGGCTTCTCATCGCGGTGGCTTCTCTTGTTGCCGAGCATGGGCTCTAGGCACGTGGGCTCAGTAGTTGTGGCTTGTGGGCTCTCTAGAGCACAGGCTCAGTAATTGTGTCGCATGGGCTTAGTTGTTCCACGGCATGTGGGATCTTCCCGGACCAGGGCTCGAACCTGTGTCCCTTGCATTGGCAGGAGGATTCTTAACCACTGCACCACCAGGGAAGCCCTGTGTGTATCATTTTGCATCTTGCTTTCTTTTCAATCAATACTATATTTTTTAATCTTTTCCTATATATTCTCTTTCTTCTTTAAAGCTGCTCATCACTCACACCATCCTTTGGGATTATTCTTTCTGCCTCCCAGAGGAGGCAATACTAGTTTCCTGATGCCTCCAAATAACAATAAACATTTAATTTTAAGGATTTTACTACCAAAAACCATGGGAAAACAGGAAATGCCAAACACAGGAAACATGGAAAATTGTAGAATTTCATAAATCTTAGAAAGTTCAGAAAATATAGCCTCGTGCTCTAGTTCCTAATATCTTGGCCAAACAAAGATGGCAGCTGGAAACCCTATTGATAACCTGTTCTGCTTTTGTTTTTGAAAGTGGAATTCAACAGACATCATCCTTCCTTCTGACCCAAAGAGAAAGGTCCCGCTGACCCCACTCCCTGTAATGAGGTTCAGCTTAGACTCCTCTACTGGCATGAAGGACACAAAATAAATGCTCCTTTAGTTCAAGTGGATGAGTTGCTCTTTGAGGGCCTCCAGACCAGACAGAACCCATTTCACAGAAAGATTTAGCTGTTAAGAAGACAGTGTTGAAAAGCCTGTGGTCTGGGATCCAACTTCCGGGTTTAAATGCCAGGTCCGCCCCTGACTAGTTCTTCAGACTTGAACAAGTTTCTTTAGCTCCATGAGTAATATTTTCTCATTTCTAAAATAATAGTTGTTTGAGCATTAAGAGTTAATCTATAATGAGTCCTTGATAAGGGTTAGTAACTGTTGTTATTGTTATTGTTATTCGGGGTCCTACACACTCACGGTCCCCACATTGATTCACAGTCAATGAAGAGAAATGAGCCTTATACTTCTTGAAAACTTGTCATTTAGATGCAGTCAATACTCTGAGTTATCTAGTGATATTCAACTTTAAGGGCAAGCTGAGCTAAAAATCCATACATGAATATAGGTTCAAAAGTTGATACCTCACTTACGTGCAGCCCCATGAATTTTCAGGATTAAAAAACCAGCATCATTACCTTCAAGAAGCCTTGTGGATTCACATCAGCATGCCAATTAGGGAATCAATATTTGAGCAATATTGAAGCCTGAAAAAGTGGCCCCTAAAGACTGCCCTGAGGTCTAGGTGAGGCAGTTATCTGTACCAGTTATTTATTGGCTATGAAGACAATGGTCAACAAAGAAGATGTTTATTAGAGGCTGTGATTATTTTTACCAGACCAAGCCCACTTGTGTGGAACCATGGAGATACCCACAGAAGTAGGATGATTAAAATAATTATTGGAGCATTTTATATACTCTAGAAAGTATTCGCTATGCTTTTTCTTTATAGGAAGAAAGTTCCTATGATAAAATTATGATGAAGAGCGTCTGTGAACTTTTAGAAGTTTGGACTTCTTGTGGAGTGTTGAGGTGGAGAAGCCCCCTCTGTCAATAATGAACAACCTTGCCAATAACCATTTTGTGCAACTCTGAAGCTCCAAGAAATCCCATAAAGTCAAAGCCAATGTGTAGGACAAAATTAAGGACAGGAGTTCTAAAACAAAAAAAAAGAAGATAAAAATCTAGTTGCAATTTGAAAGATTTTAAGCAAACAAAAACCACCAGAAAACAGAAGAAACCCTTGCTGAAGCAACATGTGGGTTAGGATTCAGGAGACCACTTCAGGAAAATTCTATCTGTCCTGAGCACAAACACACTCTGAGAGTCAAAAGTTTGCCTCCGTTGTGTTCAATACGCATTCTAGAGCTTGAACTTGATTGCTACTGAAAACACAGAGATGGTAAATATTGTGCAGGGGTCTGCAGAGGCACAATCAATATTCACCTTCTGTTAATATACATCTCAGGAAACCACTTAATTGACTTGTTTTAAGAAAAAAAAAACTCTGAAGACCAAAGCCAGAGCCAATGTTTTGATCAGTTTCTAGCCACAGAAAACTGGATCCAAAAACCATGTTTTCTGAAGCATTCCAAATTTCACTTGGGCCATATTTGATTTTAAGTACACAAGTAATTATTTTTCATTTCCTAATAAGAAAAAACATGGCGGGCATTTTCTGACTGATTAGCTCCGGCTGGACTCCTGTTCTAGCCAAGCTCTTTGGGTGGGGCTCTAACTCTACCTGAGGAGGTCGTGGGACACAGATGTGCTCCCACCTGCTGGTTAAGATGCTTCTGGGAGGTAAAGTTGGCACCATCACCTGGATTGTAAACAGGCCTCATCTGGGTTATTCATGAACCGTTTACAAAGAGGATACGTTCCTCCGATTAAAGGGAAATTTTGATCTTGGAATGGCTTCCTGAATTCATGACTACATGGTTTTTGTCCGATTAGTAGTGTCTCTGTTAACAGACAGAACCTATTTACTGTAGTTGATCCCTCACCACCACTAAAACTATCCTTCACAGCACAGGTGTCAATGTCCAGTTGGATTTAAAGACCTCTTTAAAACTGTGGTTTGATGAGACACATAGTCTACCAATTATAGAAAAGTTTGATGCTGCTCAAAATAGGGTCTAGCTTCTTTTAAGCCTTTTTAAAGATGTTATCATGATTTGGGATAATTATTTCAGTATTGGCCAGTCTCATGTATTTTAGGACATCAGAGTCATAAATAGGAGATCAAGTTTCTTCCAGCCAATGACTCAACTCCTTCCCTTAGCTACTAAAACATTCCATTTTGACGTGACTTAACTTTGAAAGAAAGTTTGCAGCCCAAAATAAAGTATTTTACTACAATGTGGAGTAAAATATTTACTAATTATAAAAGTCATAACAAAAATAAATTCTGCATATGAAGGACTTTGGTGAATTTGAGCCATAAGACAAAAAAAAAAAAAAAGGCTAATCACACATTTGTTAAATATTAATTCTCTACTGAGCCATGAAATGGAGCAAAGTTCTAAAGATAAATATTAATGGGGAGTTTCTGCCAATACTATCCAACAGAATACATTATAATAGTAAACATATCAAGTGAGAATTTCTTTTCCCTGGAATTAAAATAAGCTAAAACTTCCTTTAAGAAGAAATCCTTTGCTAGTTTGAATTAATATAACCTCTGTACAATTGTTTTCCTTTAAACATTGATTATTTGGGACCTATAAAGTCTTCCTAACCTTTTGGTCTTTTGAGAAAGCTCTATGCACTGTCCCTGTCAAATGCCTGCATGTTGACCTAGTTTTGATGAACATCTTGGTGGCTTTAATAGAAAAATCTTGTATCCCAGATTTTTCTCTGCCACTCCATGACATCATTTTAGATAAATCCTTAAAAAGAACAATGAAAAGGATGTTTAATATTCTACCATTTTAACAGATTTGTCATTCTCCTTCTTGATTTATCCACACACAAAAAATTAACTCACACTTCTAGAGGTAATTACTAAATTTATATATTCATAGAAAAACCAGCATACAAGTAGATGATATCACAATTTGATATTTATGAAATGCCAGTTTTCCATAAATATAGAAAATCAGCAATTATAACTGGAGTTGTTTATTAACATTTGGAAGAAAATAAATAACAAATGGGCTCACTATTCATTAAAATTCCTCAATAATACAACTGTTTCCATCTCAAAATAGTCCTATATGATGTCCATGTTTTGACTTCAGAGCAACTTACTCTAGTAAGCTTACATTTAAAATAACTCTTGGTAAAATATTCTCATTAGGCTTTTCCTATATTTTCTTAGATGTTTACCAATTTTAGCTGCTTTGTATATGTGTGTGTGTTGATTCAAAGCACAATCTTATTTGCCATCAAGAATCTGATTTATTACCCAAGATTGTGGGTGAGATACTGAAATGGAATTAGCACAAATCTTTCTCGTTAATTATGTATGTATGTATATATGCGTAAACCCAGCTAGTCATTTTGCTCGCATATCAAGAACAGAAGTAGGTCAGAGAGTATGGGTGAATTGATATGCAGAAACACATCAGCATCCCTGGGGAAAGAACCTCAGGGTGCATAAGGATGGGCGCATTTACTGGTTCACAGTTCTAAGAAGGAAGTAAGTAGTACATTCTTTATCATCCCAAACTACTAACTTTTCTAAAGAGAATATTAAATTTCCCAAAATCACCCTTTTGGTCCATCCTCCAGAAGTTTTTCAGGTTTTTGGTTTGTTTGTTATTGCTGTTTTGCCCCCTCTCAGTGTAACCGGGTTTTAGACAGCCATCTTTCTTGCCAAGGCTCCCTTCAGCTGTGCTATGAGAGCTATTCTAAGATGTCAGTTTCTAGCCAGTATGTTTTTAGGTGTTGGGTTGTAGCTTTTGAAGGAAGAAAGGAAACGATGTGCAAATAAAACAGGTTTAGGTAGATTGTTTTCTTAGAAAACGACAGCTGTCAGTTGTTGAAGAAGTCGCTGTGTTGAAGAATTTAGGGTGAAAATAAAGAATGTGTAAAAGCATGCCACCAAGATCGTGGGCTGTAATGGGCTCAGAGATCAGCCCTTCTGAGTTTACCAGCAATACCCACAGGATGTCTCTTTGATTACCTGTGGGTAAGTGAATTATTCATTCTGGCAATCATCCAATGCACTTGAGTCATAAACATGGATTTTGTGTCATCTAATCTTAGAGTTGGAAGAAACCGTAAAGGACAGCCAGCCTAAACTTCTACACAATCTCTTCTTCCTTGTCCCTGACAAATAATTATTTAGCTTTTTCTTCTTAAATACATTAGATATTACTATCCATATTCACTGCCAAATATCCAAATAACTGTTTTTCATACAATATGTTCTTAAAGAACAAAAAAATGTCCCCACAATCTCACCATCTGGATTAACCTTGGGTGCATAGCTATCTATTTATAGACACATATAAAACCATACTATAAGGTTTGTTCTGTAATTCATTTGTTTAATCTACTACATATCATGAACCTCTTTCTCTTCCAATAAGTATTTATGTAGTCACTTTAAAGCCTGTATAGTGTGTGGATCTACCATAACACCATAATGTATTCAGCCAAATCCTTTATTGTTAAGTAAATATATTATTCCATATTCCTGACATTTCAAACACTGGAATTATGATCACACATCTTTGCAAACCTTTCCAGTTATTTCTTTGAAAAAATTTCTGGTTGCCCAGCTTCATTTTGAACTTTTCTAGTGGTGGGAAGTTTTGTATATCCCAAGACAAACTTTTTCATTGTTGGACAGGTCCAATTCAAATAAAAGCTATTTCTTATTCTCATGGAATAAGTCTAATTCCACTTTGGGGCTAGAGCTTTTCACGTAGTTGATAACAGCTAAAAATTATAATTTCTCAAAAAATATGCTTCTTACATTTCCCACTTCCTGTTGACCCTTCTCTGGGTATTCCCTGATAGTTCCTTCTCTCTTTAGACATTTTAAAGTATAAGGTAGAGTTACATAGATGTTGTACATTTTCATAGGTTTCAAATGTTGCGTAATTTCAAATGATGTTCAAAATGATCCAAAAGGCCATCTTCTATTTTTAGGCTTGGGTGGATGTGGCAGAGATTGCTAGTTTTTCCCCACTATCCATTCTCTTCTCCCTTAGTGACAGAAGACAGCGTTATGACCAAATTCAAAATTACATTTCCCAACCTCCTTTGCAGCTAGTTGTGGGAATTACCGACATTCTGGCCAATAGGATGTAACTGGAAGTGTTCTGTGGAATTCCAGCTTAATGGGAGTTGACTCAGCTGGCATGAACATCCTTTTTGTTCTTTCCCTTTCTTATTTCCAACACACGATGGCTGGGACCTCACCAGCCCTCTTGGACTATGAGGTAATCTTGTGGTTGGAAATCATGTCTGAGAATAGCAAAACTGAAAGCTAAAAGGAGTCTAGTGTCTAATAACCATGAACCTTCCATACCTGGGCTGAGCTGCCTAATTTCCAGACTTCTTTCAGGTGTGAGAGAAGTAAATTTATGTTTTATGTAAGCCACTGTTATTTCTGCTGTTGTTTTTCTTTAATAGTTTTACTTCTTTACTAATTGCTTAATGCAATTCCTAAGAGATACAGGGGTCATACCCACTAGTGCTAATAGAGAATAATTATTAGTTATTCCTGCCCTACCAGGATCTTGCCTGAATATATGACAAACTCTTAACAGACAAAAAGAATGACCCTGTCAACAAAAAAAACCCATATAAAGTACATATAATCAAAGTATATATAATCAATTGTTTTGGAGATAAATTTCTTGATTTTTGTGATAATCCACATAACCTTGTATTCAGCTAACACCCTCGCCTGGTATATACCAAACATTCAGAGTTGATCATACATTTGATAGTCTACTTGGAAACTAACAAATTCTTTTTAATCCTCTCTGTAATTGTCAGAAGAAGGATGATTTGGTTGTAACAAAGACAGAGGCTGAAGTGAATGTCAAAGAGACAAGCTGAAAGAAGAAATGGGCTGATGCCCATGGTCTCATTAGTCTGTGTAATGTATGACTATTTCTTAGAAGGCAATGAGTATAAACACACATGCAAAAAGAAAGATTTGGATGGAGATAGTATGGAGGAGAAAACAAAAGAGAATCTTGCCAATTATCCCATGACTCCAGGTACGAGGCAGTCACAAAACCTTCGTTCCCCTCTGTCATGGTCCTCCTTTTTTTTGCCTCTTCCTTGGCCCACAGTGAGACATAGACTGTGGAAAAATATATGGGGCCATGATTGTATGCATTGCTCAACCACCAGAAGAAGACTCAAGATAGAAGGGAAAGGAAGAGGATCCCTAAATCATCTTCTCATGGTCACAGAGAACAGTGGGGTTTGCTGTTTGCAACAACTATCATTAATATATATCCTTGGGTGTGATTTCCATTTGAAATCGCTTTTCGTAGTATGCAGAAATTGAATGATATTAACATAAATAGTCAATTTAAATGTAAGATAACAATGATGACTATAATTCAAACAGCAATGTCACAAAGCCATTTTAAATTAATTTTTTAAACATAGATTTAAATTTCATTCAGTGTATACTTTTTAATAGAGTTACAAATTCTTTCAGAAAACACCTATGGAAGTTTTGAATTTGAGGCTAGAAGAATTATTACTAAAGATCTGCCAACAGAGCAATTATCAATGAATTTTAATGACATTAATGGTAGTCATTTCCAGCTGGGAAACTTACAGGAAGAGAGCTATTTACCTTTTTCTCCAAAAGTCAAGAAGATATTAAAGGCTTCTGATAGTCATGGGAAGTGGATTTGGGGTGAGATTCTATCTTAGGTAATTTGTCTTTTTGCTTTAGTTACATAGAAAAAGCAAAGGAAGAATGGTAAAGGGGAAAATACTCGAGGGAATTCTTTCCTTGGAGAGCTCTTAAGGAAGTAGTAACAGAAATTATCCCAGCTAAAGTACCCAGCCACCCCACACGGAATCAACAATGGCCCTAGACACCCAATGTAGCCAGCAAGGACTTCATATGCCTCAAGATGGACTTCAGCTGTTACCTAGAAATCAAGGAAAATTGAATGGTAACCATTATCCAGTGCATAGTCATGGAGTTTATTCAAAAAGTTTGCTAGTAAGAATTATTTACGTAGCAATTAAATGTACTCTAGGTTTACCTACTTCAAATAAAAAGTGGGGGGAGTATTTGCTTGCTTTGTGATTACTTAAAATGGTTAGGATAAAGAAGGAAGCAAAAGACCTCTGTTCTCATTGTAAAAACAACAACAACACAACCTGAAAATTTAAAAATTACACTTGCTAATGGGGCTAGCAAAGAACAGAGGAAGCAAGGAAGCCTGGATTAGTTGAACTCCAGAGAGAAACGAGCACTACAAGGGTGAGAAGAGAATGGTAGATGCTTCCACCTCTGGGGGCAGATGCCTGATCTGTAGACGATAGATGGAGAAGTTGTCATAGATTCACCATAGATGAGGAGACTTCGCAGGGACATTCTGCCAGTCTGGGCTGGCAGAAAGGATTCGAATCTCAAAAAGACTCAAATGCAAACTGCCTGACAATTCTTCTCTTCCCATCCCTACCTAACCCTACTCTGAATTATGCAAAGAAATGTAATGAAGAAGGGCTTGAAACCAGAGAAATCACATAGTCTTGCACTTGCCCCACCAGAGATGAACCCAAAGGTCAACTAAAAATATCTGAAACTGCTGCCCAACTCCCTCCCTGCTTAAATACTGACAAGATGTAAAACGCAGTGGTGGCACAGGAGTCTGGGGGTTGGGCTAATCACAGGTGATCTCAATCTAATTAAAAGTTGCAGCCTGGCTCCTGCTCAACTCCGCTCTGGGAGAAATCTGAATGAATTGGCCTCAGCCTAAGGACCAGGTGGAGGAAAGGTTTCAGTGTTCTGGGAAATGAGTAAAACAAACAAAAAAACTTTTCCTCGGTTCCCACTGTTTATTATATACAATGTTTAGAGTACAATACAAACTTATAAGACTTGAGAATAAATAAGAAAATGTGAACTATATTAAAAGGAAAAACATTCAATAAAAACAGATACGGGGGGCTTCCCTGGTGGCGCAATGGTTGAGAGTCTGCCTGCCAATGCAGGGGACACGGGTTCGAGCCCTGTCTGGGAAGATCCCACATGCCGCGGAGCAGCTAGGCCCGTGAGCCACAACTACTGAGCCTGCGCATCTGGAGCCCATGCTCCACAACAAGAGAGGCCACGATAGTGACAGGCCCGCGCACTGCGATGAAGAGTGGCCCCTGCTCGCCGCAACTAGAGAAAGCCCTAGCCCAGAAACAGAGACTCAACACAGCCAAAAATAAATAAATAAATAAATAAATAATTTTTTTAAAAAACAGATATGGGAATTTGCAGAAGAAGACTTTATAGATTTTTTTAAAATAAATTTATTTATTTATTTTTGGCTGCATTGGGTCTTCATTGCTGCATGCGGGCTTGCTCTAGTTGCGGCAAGTGGGGGCTACTCTATTGCAGTGCACAGGCTTCTCAGTGCGGTGGCTTCTCTTGTTGCAGAGCACGGGCTCTAGGTGCACGGGCTTCAGTAGTTGTGGTTCGAGGGCTCTAGAACGCAGGCTCAGTAGTTGTGGCGCACAGGCTTAGTTGCTCTGCGGCATGTGGGATCTTCCCAGACCAGGGCTCGAACCCGTGTCCCCTGCATCGGCAGGCGGATTCTTAACCACTGTGCCACCAGGGAAGTCTCCAGAAGAAGACTTTAAAACAACATAAAATATACCAGGAATTTGCAGAAAAATATGGATATAATGGAGAATGATAAGCATTATTGCAGGAGAACAATAAAACTATTTTTTTAAACACCAAAGGAAAATGCTAGAATTGAAAAATGCAATATCTGAAATTTTTTAAAAAGCCATTGGACAGGGCTTCCCTGGTGGCGCAGTGGTTGAGAATCTGCCTGCTAATGCAGGGGACACGGGTTCGAGCCCTGGTCTGGGAAGATCCCACATGCCACGGAGCAACTGGGCCCGTGAGCCACAACTACTGAGCCTGCGCGTCTGGAGCCTGTGCCCCGCAACGGGAGGGGCCGCGATAGTGAGAGGCCCGCGCACCGCGATGAAGAGCGGTCCCTGCACCGCGATGAAGAGTGGCCCCCACTTGCCGTAACTAGAGAAAGCCCTCGCACGAACCGAAGACCCAACACAGCCAAAAATAAAGAAATAAATAAATAAATAAAAAGTAGCTATAAAAAAAAAAAAAAAAACTCGAAAAATTCAAAAAAAAAAAAAAAAAAAAAAGCCATTGGACAGACTTTACAGCAGATCAGACACTGCAGAAGAAAACATCCATGATCTTGAAGACGAGTCAATAGAAACTATTCAAACTGAGTCAGAAAAAGTAAAAGGCTTAAAGAAGAATCAACAGAGCACCAGTCACTTCTAGGACACCAAATGGACTAACACACATGACTTCAAGTTCTGGATGTATTCACATACATAATATTAAAAAATGAAGGTAGATTTTGGGGGAGGATACATGGGACTGCCTTGTATATATTTTTTGGAACATCCTGTAAATCTATAATTACTTCAAAAGGAAAAGGAAAAAAAGGGATGAAATGAAGGTGAAATAAAGACATTTTCAGATAAACAAAAGCCAAGAAAATTTTGCAGCAGCACATCCACACTACGAGAAATGCAGAGAAAGTTCTTCAGGGTAAAAGGAAATAATACCATGGAAATATGAATATACACAAAGGAAGAAAGAAGGCCAGAAACAGTAAATATATGAACACATATAAAAGATTATTTTTCTCTTTTCTGAATTTCTTAATTTCTTTAAAAAGCAACTTACTGTTACAAACACAAACATTAATAATGATTATGGAGTTAATAACATATGTAGAAGGCAAATATATGACAACAATAGCAAAAAAGGTAGTAGTAAATATGCCACCCCAAAATGTCTCTCTGGCATGAGGATTATTTTGAACTCAAAACGATCAAGGCCCAAAAGACTCAGGAAGAAACTTTGACTATCCCCCTAACTGCCTAAAATAATTTAGACAGAGATCCTGTCCCCAAAATAGAGCTATCACCAGAGATACGTGTAAAGAACAAGGGCTAGGTGTGATGGGGGAAATTTGGCAGGGCCTAGAAATCAGAGCCCACTCTGTGTCCCATTGTCTCTGCATGGCCCAGCAAGTGTTTGTTTACCAAACATTTGCTCTTCCATCTCCACATGAATTGACTTCCTCCCCCTTGAAGTCCCAAACCACTACCCCCAACAACCTCTTTTATCTTTAGCTGAAGATATTATTTAAAGTGAGGGTTTCAGCAGTTTTGGAGAGTTATTCAGTTTCCCTGGGTCTCTCCCATTTATATATGTTATTACACTCATTTGATTTTCTCCCGTTAATCTCTCTCATGTCATTTTAATTCTTAGACCAGCCAGAAGAACCTAGAAGGGTAGAGGAAAATTTTTTCCTCCCAGCATCAGTAGGACTGGAGGACTGCATGGCAATACCTGAGTCAGACCAAAATCCTGACACAGATTAGTGATAGAATAGTGAGTTACGAAGACTGCAGCTATCTGCACGTCACATTAGGTTAGAACAAGAGCATCTGATAAATCTTGATGTGTTTGCTAACTGTTCTACCTCTCAGATGGTAGAATAAGCAATGAAGGAAACTACAATTCTGAACTTAATAATGACCAATAAGGCAACACTTCATGAATTGAAAGTGACAGAAATCTTAGAAGACAGTGACATTTGTGATAATAACAGAAGTGGAGAACACTGGATGGACAGAATCATTGCAGCCTTGCTATTCTAAGTGTGGACTTTGGACCAGTAAACAATAGCTTCGCCTGGAAACTATTAGAAATGCAGGATCTAAAGCCCCAGCACAGGTCTATGGAATCAGAATCTGCATTTAACAAAATCCCAGGTAATTCCCATTCAAGTTAAAGTTTGAGAAGCACTGTCCTGGGATACTTCATAGAATGCAGATTCCTGAGTTCCCTGGAAGAACTATTGAATCACTCACTGAGAAGATGAGGCCTACAAATCTGAATGTTTGCTAAGCTCCCCAGGTTATACCCTATGCACTAGTATTTGGCTACCATTGCCATAAATCTAGAATTTTCATAAATAAATTCCTAGAATTAAAAAAAAAAAGGTTTCCAAAGTAAAATATTAATAGATACCAGCAGCCCTACTATATTACCCCCTTGGAAATTCATGTCTTAGGCAATCAATCATTCAGGAAAAAGTGTCTGAAAATATTTGAATCCAGTGTTCCTTAGATGTATTCAATCAGGGAATACTTCTTCTACTCAGTCCCCACAACAATAGAAGCTCATGGAATTACCCCATGGAACTTCATTTTTCTGTGGACCCCACTTTGGGAAATGTGACCTTAAGTGTCAATATGTTTTGCTTCTGGACACTCAGAGAAAAATCAGGAAAGATTGCCATGCCTCGAGACTACAAAAGGAAAGCTGGTTCAGAACTGAGAATACCCAAATACACATAAATCAATGGATAGCTCTGCAAATTGTAGCAATACAAAGGCAAGGATGGGGAGTCAGCATGGCTAGAGAGGGCTTCTCCTAGACGCTCAAATCTAAAAGATGGATCGAAGGGCATAGGACCAAGGATAAAACTTTAAAGATAATCACAGCGGAGACTAAAGACTAGAAGGGGCTGAAACCTGCCAAAATAGTTAAGGACAACTATTGTCTAGTGATGAATCTGGTGTAGTAGAGAGAACACTAACAAGGCAGAGAGATGAGTGCTCTCATATTTGCTCTGCCACTAGCCCCCTGGGGACCTCCAGAGACCCCCCCTATGCTAGGAGGACCTCGCCGTTAAACAAGAGACTCAGGGTCACTTATCTCTCAAAGCTTCCTATTCTTGTCTCTCAGTGTTACTCAAATCATGCTCAAATTCATCACGTTTTTTTTTCCCCTTATTGGACTTTTGTGGGAACCAACACCAAAGGAGCTGGATGCTTACCGTGTCTGGAAGCTCCCCTTAGTCTACAATCATATATCAAAACAAAGACTTAAGTAGGTTGATGGCATCTTCTCGTTCTACATACCTCCATGATATCATTTCTTTTGTAGCTGATTCTTTTTTTTCTCCCCCCTGAGAAAGGAAGATGGATTAAAGTTACATTACAGGACAGGATACTTTCCAATAGTTCATACAGTTGAAAATCCACAAAGCGAAAACTTTTGGAAAATGGTAAAAAGCTTGCATTGCTCTTCCTGAAATTAGAAAATTGTTAGAGGAGCTTCAATTCTTGCTTTTGAGATTTCATAATGCAGACGGTAGCCCGACTGCTTATTTCATTAATTTTGGGGGGATGATATTATCATATTCATAAAGAAACTGTAAAATAAGAATATAAAGAATGAGACCTAGCAGTTCTGCTGTTCAATCAGATGCTGTGATATAGTCAATACAGAAATTCAACTTATGTTTTTTCAAACACTCTCAATAGGCCCCGACTCCACATCTTTGCCCAAGCAAAAAGCCTGCATATAATAGCTTATAAAGACATGCTCTTGTTGTCAAACAATCTCCAGAATGATACGAAGCACTTATAGACCACAATATAATGTAATTTTATTGCCAAGTTAACTAATGAATAAAATTTTTTAAATAATTATGTGCTTAAATATTTTGGTGGGGGATTGAAACCAGGAATTTAGACTATTAGAACTGCAAGAAAACTGTTAGAAATTAACTAAGCAGGGTTTGCAAACTGGCAGCCAGCAGTCACGTACTAGCCACTGACACACTTATTTGGTTATTATTTGCTTGAGATGGACAATGCTTTCTAAAAGGCAGTGTAACTAGTAAATCTTACAGTGGGATTGCTATAAACAGCTTAGTACCTGTTGCCCTACACCTTGCTTAACTCAATATTTAACTACCTGAATAAACTCTTCAAGCATTTGAGTTTGAAACTCTCCTCCCTAGTCAAGATTTTCAAAGCTAGAAGGCACTTTAGAAATAATCTAATTCTTTGAAAAAAATAGATATATGCATATGTATAACTGAATCACTTTGCTGTATACCTGCAAGTAACACAACATTATAAATCAACTATAGTCCAATATAAAATTTAAAAAAATTTTTTAAAGAAATAATCTAATTCAATGAATTCACAGCTGTTGATGGACCAACAAAAAGGTTGGAACTTTTTATATTGTTAAGCCAAGACAATTGTTTTCTTCAAAAATACTGTCTATATCACCATGTTATCATAAAATACAATTATCTTTATAATAAAAAATAGAACATTCATTTCCAAGAAAAGGTGCTTAGCAATCTTCCAGTTACAAATATATAATGATGCAGATGTAACATTATCTTTTTTTTTTTTTAATTCGACACTCACTGACCAATGAAAATTTCTTTACAGACTGACGCTGCCTCTCACACTAGTGTCTGGAAGGCACTGACCTGGCTCAACATTTTATTTTAGAAATGAGGATATGGTTTCTATGTTGTTCCTAAAGTTGCATGGCTGGTAAAAGCCAAAGCCAGATTCATCACCCAGCTTTCCAGTGCCAAGACTAAAGTTTCTTAACATCAGCGGCTGGAAGGCACTGTGTCATAAGGCTTTTCTGGAGTCAGATTGAGCCCAGTAAAATCCTGGCTTGGCTGTATAACCTTGTGGCAAGTTAATAACCATCCCTATGCTCCTAGCCCAGTGCCTTCCACATTGAAGAAGTTCATTTATTTGAGTTCTTTGTCTCTATCTTCCCATTCTTCCACATGCAAGTTGCTGCATTTGAGACACAATTTCCCAGCTAAGTCTATGGGATGTATCATATGGAAGATGACCAGCGGCCAGCTGGTGACACTTACATTTCCCTCTACAATCCTCACAAAGCCAGGCCTGCTTGTTCTCTCCCCAAGGTCGGCCCCAGAAAGGGGCTGTGGGTTTACAGTAAAGAAAACAAACTGGTGGCCAAAAAATTAATTGGAAATCAAATTAAGTCTTTACCGTCATCTGGAAGTGCCAACAAAAGGACTCATAAACCACAGCAAATCTTTGTGAAATCCTCTTTCCCTCTCCACACCCCTGCCTTCCCATGGAGAGCTACTTGTGCCAGAGCTGATCCTAATGCCCTTTCCTTCTTCTCATCTCTCCAAAACCCACCCTCCAATTCAGCCAGAGCATCTTTCTAGCTCTTTTTTTTTTTTTTTTCCACTCTCTCTGGCCTTCTTTCTCTTTTTTCCCCCTTTTCAATGAGTAATCCTCTCCATCTGCAATATAAATCCCATTAACCTCCTTTCCTCTTCAATTTCCTCCTCACTCCTTACCCTGATTTACAGGATCAGGCCAAGACTTGGGCTCCTTAGAAGCTGGAGGGGATGTGGGCTGTGGACAACCATGATTTAATAGTTGGTGTCCCTACCACATACTTAGTTACCATACATTTATGCTACAAAAGTACTTTGTATTCTCATAGTTAAATTCTTTATATTAGCAAATATATAGGAAATATTATTATTTGCATTTTACAGAGTAAGGAACCAAATAAAGAAGGGATGTAACTGATTGCCTGAGGTCACACAAGTCATTTGAACAAGACACATTTAGGGTAAATGGTTACTTTTTTCTTGTCCCTGTCTTTGAAAACATTTTCAACAGTAAATATGTGTCAACCATAAGTATTTACTGAGGACTTACTACATTCCAGGCACATTTCTAGAGAAAAGAGGGATAAATAAGACAGATAAGATCCCTGCACCCACGGAGACCATTATTATAGATGGAAGGGGGAACATATTCTCGTAGAGAATGGGGAGTACACAGATAAATGAATAAGTGTTCAGGTAATGAGGAGTGCTGTAAAGAAAACAGAACAGAGTGATATGATGGCCAGTAAGATGGGTGGGTAAGCTGGTGACTAATTAGGTCTGTATGGCCCAGGAAGGCCTTCCTGGAGATGAAGAGTTGAGATCAGATCATTCTAGGAGAGGAGCAGCAAGAATGAAGGTTCCTCAGACTGGAGAGAAGGGGAACTGTGGAGGGGGAAGGGAGCTTTGTGTGTTTGTAAAACAGAAAGAAAGCCAGTGCCAGTGGAGATTGGAGTGAGGTTGGCAGTGGACACGGCACGAAAGGTGGTCTGGGTCTAGGTTGTGCAGAGACTTATAGGCTGGGCTAGGAGTTGCAATTTATTCTAAGTATGATGGAAAGCAATTGGAAGACTTTAAGGGGAAATATGATCTGATTATTTTTATAAAAGCGATCGGACTATGTTGAAAAAGGATTTGAGGGAGACTGCTTAGAAGGGTATTGCTATGATTCTAGCAGTATATGCAGTTGCTTAGACAAGGGTAGTAGCAGTGGAGGTTGGGAAAAGTAGACCTATTCGGGGCATAGTTTTAGGAAGAGCAAATAAATCTTGCTGAGGAACTGGATGTGGGGGTGAAAACATGATGATTCCTAAGTGTTTGCATTTAGCAACTGGTGGATGGAGAGTTGGGCCATTTCCCGAGACAGGGAAGAATAGTTCAAAATATAGAGATGTGGGCAGAATCAAGTTTCTGCTTTACTGGAGTTAAACTTGAGATGCGGGCTTCCCTGGTGGCGCAGTGGTTGAGCGTCAGCTTGCCAATGCAGGGGACACGGGTTCGAGCCCTGGTCTGGGAAGATCCCACATGCCGCGGAGCAACTAGATCCGTGAGCCACAACTACTGAGCTCTGCGCGTCTGGAGCCTGTGCTCCGCAACAAGAGAGGCCGCGATAGAGAGAGGCCCGCGCACCGCGATGAAGAGCGGCCCCCGCTTGCCACAACTGGAGAAAGCCCTCGCACAGAAACGAAGACCCAACACAGCTAAAAATAAATAAATAATAAAAATAAAGGAATTCCTTTAAAAAAAAAACAAAGACTTGAGATGCCTAGTAGACAGGCGGGTAGAGATGGAAAATGGCATTGAGGGGTCTGTCGTGGTGAAGGTAAGTATGTGGCTTTCTCTGCCCAGAATACCTTCCTCCTCTTCTTCATCAATTTCCTACTCACCCTTCATGTTCATTCAAATGCACCTCTCTGGAAGTTAGCCTCTCCCTCCTCTAAGGTTTATTTCAGCACTGAACATGGGGAGAAGTGAATGGTTTCAAGAACAATTTAAGGAAATAAAGATCGGCAGGACGTAGTGATCGTTTGATATGAAGGGGAGCAGGTGTCAACAGTGACTCCCTGGATGCTGGCTTGTCCAATGGTGTGAATGGTGGTGCCGTTCACCTGCTAGAGAAAACTAGAGAGCTGTGGGATTTAGGAAGATGAAGGAAGAACCACAGGCACCATTTTTATAATGTTGAATTTCAGGGGGACCTGAGCCATCCATGTGGAGATGAGGAGTAGGCAGTTGGATATTGGGGTCCTGCCCAGGAGAAAGGTCACTGTTGAAGGCTTAATACTCAGTCATGAATTACATGGATAGGAATTGGAGCAAGGGCAGGAATGAGACCTTAAGGGTAAGAGAGAACTTAGGGTAAGGAGAATAGAGCCCAGGATCAAGTACTGAGGAGATCCAACATGTAAAGTTCAGTTAAAAGATGGCAGGTCTGAAATGGGAATTGAAAGAACATCCAGGGCGACAGGAAGAGAACTAGGAAATGTTGTATCTCAGAAACCAAGGGGAGACAGCTTTTCAGGAAAAAGGAATTAGTCAACAGTGTTAAGTGCTGCAAAGAATTAGCTGCTAATCAACTAACCTATTCTATCAGTGTGTATTGTGTGCTGGAGACGGGTCACAACTCACCAGAGCCAGATGTGCACATCTCTTCCCCTCTTCACGTGTTCATAGCTTGAATTGGCCATGGTGGGAGTATTTACATCATGGAAATCAGCAAACCCTACAAATCAGGGCCTCTTCCTCCCCACCCCTCCACTCCAGAGAGCTGGCTGTTAAATACTTACCAACATAACACTCACTAAGGACATATATTAGAATCACGGTCGGGGGCACTTTTTAAATATAACCATGCCCGAGCCCCATTCCAAGATGTCCTAATTTATTTGCCTTGGAGTGTGCCCTGGGCAACAGTATTTTTTAAATACACCTTGGGTGTTTAGTCATACAACCAGGATCAAGAATCATGGATCTTTAAAGAATAAAACAACCATGTGTTTGGTGCTCATAGAATGTCACACTGATGTCTAGAAAGCAAAAAAATAAGTTAGTCAATAAGAAAGAGTCTAGGATTCCAGCTAAGCGGGACCGGAAGGTACCACAAGTCTGAACAGACATAGTGTAAAGTCACATTGCTAGGGGTCAAGGCATGTCCAGGGGAACAGGGAACAAGTGCTGTGGGTCCAGGCAGGCATGGTTCAGAATCTTTTCTCCAGTCTTCTTGCCACAGAATAGAGCCTGAAGAAGACAAGGCCAACTCACAAAGGAGAGCAGAGCCCAGCTAAGAGACAAAGGGAAATTTCCACCCAAAGCACCTGGAAGCCAGTTCCACCCCTGGGCTTTACAGGAGCCAATAAATTTCCTTACACTTTGGGATTTTCTGTTACTTGCTGCTGAAAGAGACCCTTTTCATTCAGATGGGTATGACATAGGCTCTCCATCCTAATCTTGTCATTACTGAGGAAGGAATCTTATTATGAACAAAAATGATGCCTACCTATGGCATGGGTGATCGATAATAATTGCAATTCCTGATGTGTAATGTCAGAGAAAGACCCTAAATATTCAATATTCTTATCTCTTCTGTTCTTGAATCAAACTTTCCTTTTTTCTTTTATTTTTTTTGTCATAAGCTGGCAATATTTCCTATTGATTTATAAATAAATATCTGTGACATTTTTGCTACCTAATACTGATAAGTACACATAGGACTCAGACTTTACCCAATAATGAAGTGAAAGTTTTAAAGAAAAGTTAGATATATTTTTATTTTGGATAAATGAGATAAGCCAATGAATCAAGAAGTCTACCTACCATTAGCACTCCTGTCGTGTCTCCTACTGAATTCAAAATATCTCATATTTCAGGGTTGTTTTAGGTAAGTATTTATAGTTTATTTCAAGAGGAGTGAACAAGGCAACTTGAAAGATCACTTTTACTGCTTTCAGAATTCAAGGTAATTTTAAAAGAGGTGAATGGAAGGGAAAAGAGCCTCTTAACCAGTTAACCAAGAGACCACAATATACTTTAGAATTAAAGTTACCCAGACATGTGAGAGGATCCAAGTAGAGTCTCATTTATATCATTAAAGAGGTTCTGCAAATGCATAAGAGGGTAACAGTTCTAATGGAACAACAATAAAATGATTAAGATTATGTAGAAGTAGGTAGGACCAATATCCCTTCAAGTGGCGGAGATCTTTAATGAAGCAGAAGAATGGCTTTCATTACCTGGTTTATTTTCCAATTCAAACGATTCTTGTGGACATTATTATAATGTAAAGAAGAGAGTTGTCCTATTGTTTTGTCCAAACAAAACAATTTCTTTTTGTTTTCTTCCATAGGTAGTATATTCTTTAGTTTGGTTTTATAAAAGGCTATATTACCTTAAATCAACACACACATTAACAGAACCTTCAAACTCCTACAGATAATTTTTTCATAGTCAGATGAGAATGACATGTAAAATTATGGTAACACAGGGAGAAATAAGTCCCTTTTTCTAAAGCTTTATCAATATTGGGAGTAAGAACATTATTTTCCTAACCCCCCCAAAAGCTATAAAATAGTTATGGGATTGGCTTATTATTTTTATAGTCAATTTTTATTTCTTGTCATATCAGCTTGCTGATCTTACGATATTTTCAGTGCAAAACAGAGAAGTGGCAATCAACGATTGGATAACTTGAACCTATGCTAGATGGCTCATTGATTATTGGACATAAGACAATTTTAAGTTCTCTTTCTCTGACAGGATGATATGAATGTGGATTTCTTCCTGCTGCTCTAAGAATGGACCGGAATCATAGAATTTAAAATTCACTTTTGTGGATATTACAAAAGAACCTTAGGAACTTTGAGGGAAAGAATTGCTTTTCTTTTCTCCTTTGTGTTTGTTTGTTTGTTTAAATATTTAGGGAAAAGTGTACTTGTCCCAGTCAGGTCGTGTTGCATATTTCTCAACCTTCTTTTTCTCTATCATTCCCCTAAGGAGAAAACCTTATTTTAATCAATGAATTTAAATTAAATCATTCTGATTAATTAATTAAAATTTAGATTAAATTTCTCCCTAATGAGAGCAATTAAATATTAAGGAATAAGATTTTATTATATCTAAGACTCTTTTAACTCCCCTCCCAAGAACCAACTTTCACCCCTTCGGTGAGATTAAGGCTGAGATACCCATTCTAACAAAGCAAGATGAGGAAAGTGGGATCATCATAAAGACCCTGGAGAACCTCCCACAGTGACAGTGAGTGCAGCCAGGCTTCAAAAGAACTGCAAAGGAGTTCAGCCAACAGCTGGCTCCATCATCTCTTGTCTGAGCTTCCTCTGCCCATCTTTCCCTTTCTGCTTCTCTTACTCTAAGCAAGCAGCCACCCAGATGCCAGATGTCCACAAATGCTCTGAAATCAGGAGTGTCCATCTCATTGATCCATCACTATTGCTCTGCTACCAAGGAGAACTCGTTCAACAGGAGAGCCGTTCCTAACGTGGTCATCAAGGGACTCACCTAGGGAACTTGCCAAAACACAGATCCCTGCAGATTTTTATTTAAGAAAAACACTTTAACAATGCAAGCTGCTCATTATACATCTCAATTTTTTCCTTCATTTCTCATTCCCTGAATTCTTTTAAGTCCTGCTTCCTGGAAGAGATGATATAAATAAATAACTAAAGATGCTCTGTCCTGTGGACCTTCCTCCATCTGATTTTTAAACAGGAGGAGCATCGATTACTGTGGAGGGAGTTCATAGTTGAGGGGTGGGGGAGGGGAACGGACGAAAACAGAATTCTTTAGACTCTAGGCTCAAGGAAGCACACTCTCAAGTACCATTCACAGCCCCCCGGGCTTCACAGTGGTGAGAGAGCTGAAGGGGGACAGAAGAACATGGAGACAAAATGTGAGAAGGAAGGTAAGAACAACTTTTGTTGTCCCTTCTTCAAGGGAGCTTTGTAGTTGGGGAGGTGGGGGGGGGGTGATGTTTGAAGCGGGAGGTACCCAGGGGAATTTCCCTTGGAATTCTGAATTTGGGGCAATTCTGAATACAGAAGATTGCCACTGTTGCCCACCACAGGCAGCAGCAACTTACAGACCAGACAGGCTGGGGAAGGAGACCATAACCCCAGTGTTTCTCTCGCTCCTTTCCAAACATCATGCTGTTGGTTCCTCTGGGGATTTCAAAGAACCACATTTCAATTTTTTTTACAACTACATCCTATGTCTCAGTAGTTACAATCTTCATTTCTTTGACCCATTTCTCTATTTTTAACATTTGGGTTGCTGCCCTCCTCTTCTTTGGATAAACAATATGGCAATGAAACTCCTTCAAGTGAAATTTCATGCACACCCACAAATATTTCTCTGCAGTAAATACCTAGAAAAATACCTTCTCTCTAAAAATCTCTGAATTTTAAGTTTCAGTAAATATACCAAGTTCCGCCTTCTCAAAGCTTTCCCATTTTACACTCCCAGCAACAATGTTTGAGACTGCCTGTTTCCCCATTTTCAAACTTTTAAATGCTCATTGGAAGAACACATGTTCATACTGAGTGGTTTTTCATTTGCTTTTTCCTATTGACAGTAGGTTGAAACCTTAAGTTTACTCACCAATATTTATATCTACTAATTACTTTTCTAGTCTTAGCCACTCAACATAATGTGAATAGTAATGATGAATATGTACAAGCATATTATTTTGACTATTAACACAGCTTTTAGCTTTTAAACTATTAAAGTAGTAAATTTTATTAACAAATTTCTTACTGTTGAAATATCTTAGCTCAGATATTTCGTTTTCCCATTCAATTTCTTTACCATTCAATAGACTCTTTCAGTTTGAAGTTTGTGACTTACATTGGGGGAAATTTTTTTCTATTATTTCTTCACTTCTCTCTGACTCTTACAAAAATATACCAATTAGATGGATGTTGGAACTTAGATATTGATCTTACAAGTGCCTAAACTCAGTTCTTACAATATGTTTGTCTCTAACGCCCTTTATGTTCTAAGACATTTCCTCAACTTTATTTTCCAGATTAGTAATATATTTTTATCTAAGTTCTTTCTATTATTTAGCCCTCTGTTAATTTTTTTTTTTTAAGTATTTGTTTATTTATTTATTTATGGCTGTGTTGGGCCTTCGTTTCTGTGCGAGGGCTTTCTCTAGTTGTGGCAAGCGGGGGCCACTCTTCATCGCGGTGCGCGGGCCTCTCACTATCGCGGCCTCTCTTGTTGCGGGCGGAGCACAGGCTCCAGACGCGCAGGCTCAGTAATTGTGGCTCACAGGCCCAGCTGCTCTGCGGCACTCTTCCGAGACCAGGGCTCGAAACCGTGTCCCCTGAATTGGCAGGCAGATTCTCAACCACTGCGCCACCAGGGAAGCCCCGCCCTCTGTTAATTTTTAAATTCCAGCGATGAAAATTTTAATTTCCAAGAATTCTTCATTTTCTGATTGTTCCTTTTTCATAGCAGTGTGTTCCACTTTTATGGATAAATAAACTTTAGAATTTCACTGACGATACTAATTAGGACTGATTTAATGTTTCTTCTGATTTAATAATGTTGTCACTCTGAATTATCTGTTTCCAGTCATTCTTCTGGTTCACTTGGTTCTTCTCTTTTATACTGTTAGTTTTTAGCCAATGTCTGGTTATCCTTATTTGCCCAATCATTTTTATGAATAATGAGTGAGGTTGATGAATGTATGGAACTAGGTTTCCTCTGTTTCTCCCTCATGCCTCTCTCCTGCCTGGAAGGGGAGGAGGAGTTTCCATCAGCCTGCCTGTTTATGCCCACATACTCCAAAGCCCTCCTCTCCATTGGTAAAATAAGAAATATATTATTCATTCGAGGACATGAATGTCTTTGCCTCCCACCCGACATCTGTCATGGAGTTTACTGTTCCCTCAGGTCTACACCCAATTCCAGCACTTTCCTTAGAGAATAGTTATTGACTTGGAGGCTGGTGGCAAGCACCTCTGCTATGTACCGTTCAGTATGAGAGAGCAAGGAGGGGGAATGTTCTAAAGCAGGGTTTTAAGAAAGAAAAAAAAAAAATCCCGATAATTTCCCAGGACCTGTCTTTCCTCTTCCTATTCATTTACTAGGGAGTCATAGCAGATTCAGAAAACTGTAAGTTCAGGGTGGTTTTCTTCTTGGTTTATGTTAGACTGTGGCACTCTCCGCTCTGGCCAGTTTTAGCCCTTCTATTTTCTATAGTCCAGAAATTTCTTAATTTCTGGCAGAAAATGATACCCTTTCCTGTTTACTCCCACTATGATATGTTTATATTTTTTCTGTCATGTTAATGGTTTTGAGTAAAAATTGAAAAATGTAGGGCTTCCCTGGTGGCGCAGTGGTTGAGAATCTGCCTGCCAATGCAGGGGACACGGGTTCGAGCCCTGGTCTGGGAAGATCCCACATGCCGCATAGCAACTGGGCCTGTGAGCCACAATTACTGAGCCTGCGCGTCTGGAGCCTGTGATCCGCAACAAGAGAGGCCGCGACAGGGAGAGGCCCGCGCACCGCGATGAAGAGTGGCCCCCGCTCGCCGTGACTAGAGAAAGCCCTCGCACAGAAATGAAGACCCAACACAGCCAAAAATAAATAAATAAATAAATAAATAAATAAATTTATTAAAAAAAAAAAAAAAGGAAAAATGTATGTCCTCAGTGCATCATCTTACTGCAGTCCCCTGGGTCACTAAGCCCCTCCCCTCAGGTTTTCCTACCTAAACTGTTGGCTCCCAAAAAAAGTCCCCTAAACCCACCAGTCCGTGTGTATACCGTCCTGCAATTTCTTTTTTCGAATATGGTAATTACAGAGTAAGGTATTCCCTTAGCACTTCTCCCACAGCGTTCTCACCTGTATGAACACAAGCCAGGATCCTGTGGTGAGGTTGATGAGTCCAAACTGCAGAGGCCAACCAGCAACGAGATGCGCGCATTTGGGAGGGCGCCGTGCTGGATGACACGATGGCGTCCTCCGTCCCAGTCATTGCAGAAAATAGGTTAATTAACAGGCCGACTTCAGCCTTACTAAATTTATCATGAATTATATGTTCAGGGCTGTTGGTAAAAGGCCAACACCGGCATCCCTTTAACGAGTAATTATTGTGTTTTATTGTTGTGGACCTATAACGTATTAACCAGACAGGACTCGGCTTTATTAGAATGCACGTGCCTCCCCGGTTCCATGCATATTTATTATGCGAGAGAATGGGATGCTTCTTCTCTAGCCTTCACTAATTTAAAAGAAGATATCCTCAATGAAATGTATTCAAATATTTTGACATTTTGCTTCACCTCACTTACAGAGCAGAAATTGTTTCTGACAGTTATTATACAGTGCTGGAATCCTGCTGCTTCCGCCGTTGAAGAACAGGTTGAAAAGACACAGCGCTTGCATTTTGTTCAAAGAGTGATTCTGTGGCTTAGAAATAGCAGCGCTGTCAGCTGTGATTCACTGAGAGTTTAGATAATATCCAGTCTGTAGTCACTGCAAACGGGGGCTTCCAGGCTTGCAGCGGAAGGAAATGAATGGGAGCTGGTACCCTGAGTTTAGCCAGGAGGACCTGGGCAAAATATGGAGCTGGCATTTGGCCATTTCAAATTTGGGTAGAAATTTTCCTCCCCCTGCTCCACGTGGTCAACCCCCCCATTATAACAGGCTTAAATTTCAACTGCATCTGTTTGCACAAGGCACACAACAGTAAATGTTCAACTGATACACTGGGGCATTCCAGAAGCTTGAACTGTCTAAAGCGATTAGAGGCAACAGTTGATAGGCGTTTCTTTGATCTTACTGCACTGAAAGGCAAAAATCGCTCTCAGATCATCTGTAAGGGGGCGTGGGATGGTACGCCACAGAACAACTAAGAAACCTAAGAAGCAACCTTCTGTGATTTCTTTAGGGTACCTCTGGTTTATTCAGTAGACTTCTACTCTGAATGCAAAAGTAATCTTCCAAAGTAATAGGATAAAATATTTACTTGCAAAGGGCCTGACAGTAGCAGTGGCAGAGTTTGGCACCAACAGATTTTCGCAGAGCTCCTGAGACAACCATAAGCAATGAAAAAGCCACTCATCAGCCCTGCTGCCATGATTTATTCGGTTTTCTCCCATTTCACACCCGACCCAAGGCTGTGTCTGGAAACAGCAACACTCAAGGTCAAAGTTGACCAGGGATACTTTCAGAAGGGCCAGGAGGGCTCAATCCACCGTACTGCATGTATGGAGACATAGTTGACTTCGTTGAGCATAAGTCAAAGTGAAGAGCCAGCCCGTGTAGGTATTGAACTTGTTCTTGCAGGTTAACAAACAAGTACATCACAGACTGAGGAGACACTGATGAGAAAAGGGGCAACTCACAGGGTCATGGCTCTGCCTACAGCAGACCAAAGAGTCTAGAAATCTGCCTGGTGCAGACATGCATCTGGGGGACTGAGGGTATTCTGGGTTTGACATCCGGATTGGATAAGCCTGAGGTAACCCAGCTAAGGAGTCAGTGAAAAGCCCCAGGAAGGGCCTCAGCGGGAGAAAAAGATCCTATAGCAGATCAGGGGATTTATTTGCTGGCAATGTCCCCAGCGACCTGTGAGTAAATCTGGAGGGCACTGAAGGGTGACGAGTCCCATTATTCATCAGAATGAGACATGCCCAATTCAGCCCTCATTAGGGGTCTCTGCTGGGCGGTGAGGGGTCATACCCCAGCAGCAACTTGGGAATAAATGAGAAAAAGCTTTTGCCACTTTGGAAAAATGAAAAGAAATGCATCTAGATTTTTTTAAGGTAAATTCAGCCCTAAAGGAACTACAGAAAAATGTCTGCATTAAACCAAGTAAATTGTTCCAGGGGACTCTCTCAGTGAATAAATCTGGTCCAGCAGGAAGAGAGGAAGTAGGATCCCAAAGCATTAATCACACTGAATTGCAAATTATCTACTCCTTGTCTTATTCATTTTTATATCTCTAGTTAGTACCTTACAAAATGCTGGACACACAGTAAGTGCTGAATAAATGTTGGTGAATGAATGTCAGACTCTTTCATCTCCAGTGTAATCACAGTAGGGAACCAGGTGGGAAGCCATGGATTATAGTAGTTTTGAGGCCAGCATGAACAGTGGCTGCCCAGATAACTTCTTAGGAGGCATGATTTGTGGGCTCTAGAAGTGTTCCATTGCTCTAAAATATCTCTAAATTTCTGGATTTCTGAATCTCAGCAATTCATAGATTTTTCACTGGTCATGATGATGTAGCTAAGTGCTCTAAATGGGTTATCTCATGCTGAGGCAATAGTGCTCTCCCCATTTTAGGGTTAAAGAACCTGAGGTAAGTGATTTATTCAAGTTTACAGCTCTGGAAAGGATCTGTATTGACTCGAGCTTGGGTTTTTGAGTACCATTCTATTATACCTCCTACACTATTACTAAAAGTCCACAACGGTACAAATATCTTTCTAAAAAGAAAGAAAAAAAGAATTGTCAATCATTAGCATATCTTAAAAATTGATTCCTCAGTTAAATTAGCCAGACATTGAGCTGGACCCTGAAGAGAGAGAATTGAAAGGTTTGAAGAGAATGTTTCTGAAAACTTCAATCTCAGAGCTCTGACTTATTTAGCACTTATTGTGTACCAGGCATTTTGTAAAGTATTAACTAGAGATATATGGTTCTCTGTATCTATCTTTACCAGGCCAGTTTCATTTTCTGCCAGGAAAACCCTCTTTTCCATATATATATACTACAAAAGATGTATTACTTACTTAAGCTTTAAAATAAAATCTTAATTACCCATAGAAGTGGGTAACCGTTTTTTCTCCTTTGTACTAGTATCACCAAGAGTCGGAGAGCAAATTGAATGAGAAGATTCTCCAAGGGAACATCCAAAGAATAGGTTAATAAAATGTGCTATTGTCCTATTAACTGGGGAGTGAGGCCATATTACATTTATAAACTTCATTGCAGGAGAATCTATAACAAAAGCACTATTCAAAGGGCCATCTATTAAGGAATAATGAAAGGCTTTAGAAAGTGCCTTTAGTAAACATTTGATAGAAAATTGAAGCAGTTACCTATGTAATTCTTGTTATGTGTACTTGAGACCACCTCATTTTTCCCCTTGAACTATCCAGAGATTTTCATGAGGGTAAACATAGCCTGTGGGTTACAGTTTTATATGAGCGGAGTTGCTTACTCTTCTTTTCCCAACATAGAGAAGCTTTAACAATGTGAATAGTTACAAGAAAAGGTAACATTTGCACATCTAGATTCTTGAATTTCCTAATAAAATTGAGTCTTCCTTAGTAGAGATTTCCAGGGATTTGCAGTAAATAGTATAAGAAACTATTGGGATAAATCTTTCCTCAAGCTGGGCATGTTATGGGGCTGTCAGATACGGATATCCTTTGACTTTCATATTTTTGCTGTGAATTAAAGACATCTGGAGAGCTAATCTAGTCTATAGGAGCAGTTCCACGTGTAGATGTATTTCTGATGTATTTGTGGGGAGGAAGGTGATCTCCACGTCTTACTCTTCCGCCATCTTCTCCCCTTCCATTCTAGTCTAATATATATCTAATGTATATAAAAATACCATGTAAATATAATATAATATTAGATATTGCATAATACAATACAATGTGATTTAATATATTAATATATCTTAATACATATATTAATATATTGATTAATAAACTAACTGATATACATATATATATGATTGTGTGTATAGATGCATGTTTAGTGGTCTACCATATGCCAAGTATTGTTTTTTTTAATTTATTTTGGCTGCTGTGGGTCTTAGTTGGGGCATGTGACCTCTTAGTTGCAGCATGCATGTAAGATCTAGTTCCCCGACCAGGGATCGAACTCGGGCCCCCTGCATTGGGAGTGCGGAGCCTTACCCACTGGACCACCAGGGAAGTCCCATGCCAGGTATTTCTAATAACAGTGAACTAATACTTATTGAACACTTATTAAATGCCAGGCACTGTGTTTTTAAAATCTTGTCCTAGAACTTGATCAGGGAAAGTTTTATTGGTTACTTTTATCAGCCCTGTTTTACAGTAAGAAAATGAAGGTAGGGGTTAGGTAACTTACTCAAGGCCACACAGCAAGTAGCAGAACAGGATGGGAAGCCAGGCAGTCTGACTCCACAGCCCATACTCTTGGCCACTTTATACATGTGGTCTCATCTAATTAATAAATTCTAAAGCATTGGTGACACAGCTCCATTTCTGACTTATTTGTGTTTCTCTTTGTGAAAACCCGACATAAGAGTTTGTGCCTCTTGCCCATTTTACTCAAATGAAGACTATTTTATGACAGAATATAGCCTTCACACAAGATTAACAAATGTATAAAATGTACCAATATCCTTGTGCCTGATAAAACACTTTCAAGTTGAGGATCATCTCAAGCTAACGCTGACCTGATCTCCTTTGTCATATTCATTAACCTTCTTTAACTTTTTCTTTTTTTTTGGCTGCGTTGGGTCCTCGTTGCTGCACACAGGCTTTCTCTAGCTGCGGCGAGTGGGGGTTACTGTTCGTTGCTGTGCGCGGGCTTCTCATTGCGGTGGCTTCTCTTATTGTGGAGCACGGGCTGTAGGCGCATGGGCTTCAGTAGTTGTGGATCTCCAGCTCTATAGCGCAGGCTCAGTAGCTGTGGCGCACGGGCTTAGTTGCTCTGCGGCATGTGGGATCTTCCCAGACCAGGGCTTGAACCCGTGTCCCCTGCATTGGCAGGCAGATTCTGAAATACTAGTACTGATTGTTTAATCACTACTTAAGGTAAGTTACACCTTGTTAGTCTGATAATGGTTTGTTAAAACACAGGATAAAGTTGAAGCAATTGCTATTTCCTATCCAAGTAAATGGACTATTGCTCTTTACTAAAGTGTTAGATAGTCTAAATCTAATTCATTCAGAGCTTTCCAAAGCTTTGTGCTCCTTTCCAAATTAATGTGAGGTTTCACTATATACAGCATTATCATTAAAACTTGAAAAGTGCTTTGGGAAACATATAGCATGCTTTATAATTTTACCTTTATTTGCACACTTGGACATTAAATCATTAAACTTTCACAAATCGGGACTTCCCTGGTGGTGCAGTGGTTAAGAATCCGCCTGCCAATGCAGAGGATATGGGTTCGAGCCCTGGTCCGGGAAGATCCCACATGCCACGGAGCAACTAAGCCCGTGCGCCACAACTACTGAGCCCGCGTGCCACAACTACTGAAGCCCACGCGCCTAGAGCCCGTGCTCTGCAACATGAGAAGCCACCGCTATGAGAAGCCTGCGCACCTCAGCGAAGAGTAGCCCCCGCTCACCGCAACTAGAGAAAGCCCGTGAGCAGCAACGAAGACCTAACGCAGCCAAAAATAAATAAATAAATAAATAAAATAAAATTTAAAAAAAAAAAAAACTTTCACAAATCTTCCCTACTTAAAAATATCCCATTCGAAGGTGAACATCATTAATAACATTATCAGCATTTACTCCATGTGCATTTCAAATAGTTAATATGCTTCAAATTATTTTATTTGATCTTTTATTTAGACAATCCATCAAAACAATTTTCAAGATATTTTTGAAAAACACGCATTTACTTATTTTGGCAGCTCAGTGTTAGAAAACTTGGTTTTCTTTGAGTGTTGAAGTCAGCACAGGATAGGTCAAATTCCAACTTTGATATGAGTAAAACTATACCAGCTTTCTTTGGTTTAACTTTGCATGATATATCCTTTCCATTATTTAAAATTTTCTTATTACTTTTTTCCAGCTTTATTGAGATATAGTTGACATATGACATTGTATAAGTTTAAGGCAATGACTAGCGGCCTGGATGCTGGTTAGGGGCTTGGAAGGAATATGCCTGAAAGTTTAGAGACAGACAAGTCTGAGGTAAAGGCATATGGGTGGATATAGGGGCATGAACATGAAAAGTGAGAATTTTCTTTTTTTATAAATTTATTTATTTATTTACTTTTGGCTGCGTTGGGTCTTCATTGCTGTGTGCGGGCTTCCTCTAGTTGCGGCAAGAGGGGGCTACTCTTCGTTGTGGTGCATGGGCTTCTCCTGTTGCAGAGTACAGGCTCTAGGAGCACGAGCTTCAGTAGTTGTGGCATGCAGGCTCAGTAGTTGTGGCTCGCGGGCTCTAGAGTGCAGGCTCAGTAGCTGTGGCACACGGGCTTAGTTGCTCCGCGGCATGTGGGATCTTCCCAGACCAGGGCTTGAACCCGTGTCCCCTGCATTGGCAGGCGGATTCTTAACCACTGCACCACCGAGGAAGTCCCAAAAAGTGAGAATTTTTTTTATCACATATTAATGCCCCCCAGAAAGAATCCACCACATAAGAGGCACTGAACAACCAAGTAGACAAAACGACACTGGTCAGCCTTCATCATCAGCTAACCCCAAACTGGCATGGTGGGAACACAAATGAACTGGTCTTAGTGACAGAGATAGAGGCTACATAGCCACAAGGACTTGCTGAGGTGAAGAAGGAAAAGAAGCCCAAGGAACCATGAAGGAGCTGCTCCTTGAACCTGCATGGAGAAGTAGAGCTGTGTGGGTCCGATGGGTAGAATGCAATGGCACTGAAAATATACCAGTCAGATTTCCTGTTGTGCGGACCGTAATTGACCGCTCCCCCCAGCTGCTGCCCTCTGAATCCACCGCTGTGTCTACACAGAGGCAACACTTTCCGTGGGCAAGTCCCAGCCAATGACCAGCACAGAGGGCTACTAAATCAGGTCCATTCCAGCGAAATGCAGGACTCTTCAAAAGAGCAACTTTGACCTGAGGACTCCTCATCAACCTGACTGAAACTTTCTTGGAACTGTTCTGAACCCTGAGACTTTATCTATATTGATCAACCTCTCCTTCCATAGGAATCAGACCTGCATTGTGATTGGAAGCCTCTTTCCACCTTCTCCTGCTCCCTCCTCCTTCTTGCATAAGTGTTCCTCCCAATAAATCTCCTGCACATCTATCACTGTGTTGGTGTCATCTTCTAGGAGGACCTAAACTAACACACCCATCTACTGAGTTCTTAATTTCTTCTATTATTAAGTTGTAAATTTCCATTTGATTTTTTAAAATGTATTCCAGTCCTCTTGTGAAATTCCCTACATCTTCTTTCTTGAACGTATTAGCCATAGCTATTTTTAAGTCCCTACTTGATAATTCTAATATCTGGATCAGCTGTAGGTCTGTTTCTAATGTTTTTTTCTTTTTGTTTTTGGACATTTGATCTAGTTTCTTGGCATGCCTGGTAATTATCATAGTGGTTCTAGATGGTATCTTTTTTTCAGGAAAGTTTTAATTTCCTTTTGGCAAGCAGAATAGAGACAGACCACCTTGATCCAGTCAAAGGGGAGTGCCAAGCTTTGTTAGGGCTGATATGTTTCTGACTTAGTCCTGCTCTTATCATATACTTACTCTAGAGTGTAGTCCTCTTAGAGTCTCAACTGAAAACTTGGGTTCTTTCCCAGTGCCCCTCTATTTTGGTGGGCCCCTCTGCTTTCCCAGACCCAGGAAACTGCTTCTACATCTTGCTCAGCTCTTTATCTTCCTGGATGCTGCTATTCGTCAGGTGTCTTGGCATCTCTCCTTACATTTTCATAGCTTCTAACTCAGCAAATGCCTCAAAGAGAATTTCTGGACCACTTCTCTGTAATTGCCTCCTCTCCTAGCTCTTCAAGTCTTGGCTACCTTGGCAACTTTAAACTCCAACTTCTATCTTTCAGTCTAGTGAAACTGCAGAAAGCTTCAGGCTGCCCCTATCTGCCTAGTTTCTTTTCTCCATTTCTTGGATCAGCAAATGCTGGAAGGTAAAAATAGATGCACAAGTGAGGCTTATCTGAATGTGCCTCCCTTCGCTCTTGGACCTCGGTCCTGCAAACCTGGGCTTCCTTGATGGCTCTCTGATGCATTCAAACACATTTTGTTTTATCTAATCCAGTTCTTCGGGCTTCAAACGTGCCACCCTTCCTTGTAACCCCCGGCCTTTGCACATACTCTTCTCCCCTCTTACAACATATTCCTACCTTGTCCACCTGTGTGGTAACCACTCTTCTTTCAGGTATTACCTCAACCAATGTTTCTACAGAGAAGCCTTCTCTTACATCCTTGCTAGATCATATCGTCTCTTATAGGCTTTCCGGCTATCACACCTACTGCTACTTTCCAGCTATTGGTATAATTTTATATTTATTAGTGTAACTATTGGATTAAATTCTATCTTTTCTAATAATGTGGGCATTTATCATATCTGATCAACATTTTACCCCCAGTGACTAACAAAGGCATGACATTTAAGGAATGTTTAGTAATTACCTATTGAATGAATATGGTGCTATAATCACCTTTTGAAGTAGCTCATCCACTATATTGGAATGTGAGTATATGAATTAAGAGTCTGTCAATGAGTGAGTGAAGCCAATAGCTAAGAGCAGGATAGTGTCCCTCTCACTAACAATGACACTGTGTGTGTGTGTGTGTGTGTGTGTGTGTGTGTGTGCATAATTGGAATTGAGTTACATATGGCAAAAATGTAAACTACTCAGCAGTAGGAAAGAGACTTCCTGGACAAGTACTTGAATATTAATTGAAACCAGAAAACTACAAAGATCTCCAGGGATATAATTTCAGACTCCTATAAGAGCATTTATGCAGTAATTCATTGAGCAACTCTATCAAAATGAAATGTTGACAAAAAGAAGAAAGATCAAAGAATGCTTTCAAGGACAGAGCAGGAATCAGGCATTGCAAAAGGGAAGGATGAGTGTTTGGCAGAAAGGTTCAGTGAAAGGGAGAAACAGCACAAAAAGTGAACTGCTCCATACAGAAAGTTCTCCATCCAGAAAGTTCAAAGTGTCATGTTACCCATCTTCAACACAAATCAAAATATAACCCAACATTCCCACCTGCCTGACTTTATAAAACAAAATGGAGGTGAAGGGTGAGAGATTAATTCCAAATAGCCTAATCATTCTGTTGAAATATCCCAGGAGGCCCAAAGCATTTTTCATGTATCTAGGACTTACACTACTTTGCTGAAAAACTAAAAAGTCAGAAGAACTTTAACTATTGCACAGAATATTAGTTGGTACCTGAAACTGGTTAAGGTTTACTCTGGTTATCTGAAGCCAAAATGGGCATTTGATCAATTCATCCAAATAACCAATAAAATTATCCAAATTAGTAGTTTCAGTGAACTAGTTAACTTAGTCACATGTGGAATGAACAGCTCCACAGAGAGATCCCCAAATCCAAAGTCTGTTGGTCTTGCCTGGAGCTAGTAGTCTTAAATGACAAAATAGACCAGTTGGACTTAATAGCTATCTACATGGCATTCCATCCAAAAACAGCAGAATACACATTCTTTTCAAGTTCACATGGAGCATTCTCCAGGATAGATCACATGGTAGGCCACAAAACAAGTCTCAACAAGTTTAAGAATATAGAAATTATATCCAGCATTTTTTCCGACCACAACAGTATGAAACTAGAAATCAATTACAGAAAGAAAAATGGGAAAAGAACAAACATGTGGAGACTAAACAACATGCTACTAGAAAAACCAATAGGTCCATGAAGAAATCAAAGAGGAAATCAGAAAATACCTTGAGACAAATGAAAATGGAAATACAACACTCCATAATCTATGGGATGCAGCAAAAGCATTTCTAAGAAGAATCAACTTCAAGACAAGCTCCTAGCACAGTGCCTGGCACATGGTAGTATTCAATACTTATCTGTTGACAGATTTAATGCCATTGTTTGGGTGTATCTTACCAAAAGAAACTGGACTAGAAGCCCTTTTGCTGGGCCTTTTCTGGGAATGTTATCAATAAACAAAGTGTGCAGACTGTATGGGGAGGTCTGGCCAACTTCAAGACCACATGTTGACATCCTCAAGGGTGTTGAGACATCCACCAGCCTTCTACTCTGGCTGAAATGGCAGGGGAAATGGTGAAGAGATTAACTGAAATGCAGAAAGCCCTCCATGTCAGCGCTCCCAACCTCTTTCAAGATGAGTGAGAAGCATGTGATGACTGCTTACTCCTAGATCTCAGATCTTTCAGGAAAAGAATGAAAGATGGGGAGACAAAGCCAGAGTAGAGGAGGTTGCACCCTAAGAGAATAAACCACCAGGAATGGTCATTTCAGAAATATTGCTGTAATTAGAATGAAAGTAAGAAGTGAAATCACTGTGAACAGCTTACTTAAAGAGTCCAAAGCACAACATGTCCTTCTCCTCGGTGTCATTTGCGGTCATTGTCTGGCCCACAAGGCAAAAGCAAACCAGGTAGGCAGCTTTGGACAGGCTCTTGTTTACTGTGTCTATGACTTTACAGCACCCAATTTGCAGTTAAAATACCAAAAATAAATATGAAAAATAATATATATATGAATCACTTTGCTGTACACCAGAAACTAACACAACATTGTAAATCAACTATACTTCAATAAAAAATTTTCAAACAGTAAAAAAAAAAAAAAAAACAGCCAACAGCCCATATGCCAGATGTTTTCCTCTGGTATGATGGTCCTCAGTGGTTGCTTAGGCCTGTGTTGGTGCTTATGCATTTTACAAGACTTGTGAAGAAACTCCAATTCTCCACACACAATTATTTATGGTTCATGTAAAGGTGATTGTCTTTGTTAATGATGACACTTACCTGGATACAGAACACAGGATCAATGCAATAAGCCAGGACTGCTCAGGCAGAGCAAAGTGGAAGGAAAGAGCTTGGGGATGGTGAAAGGGATTAGCTTGGGTAGCGAGAGTCAGATGTAAGTTACACTGAGTATTGTAGAAAAGCTCAAATAGACATAATACATAAAGCAAAGCAGAACTCACAGGAAGCATTAAGGGAGACTGCAAAGCTTATATTGGGCCAGGGGAACATAGACAGTGGGGAGAACAAAATGTCCCTAAATACTAGAGGCAAAGAAATCCCAGACTATAGAGTTAAGGCACTGCCACTGCTGAGCCATGAGACACTGACAAGCCTTCTTCTTCTCCAAGTGCCGGGAGCCAGGCTGTACTTCCAGTAGGGAATGCAGTGACCTAAAGCCAAAGGAATAAGCCTATACCCAAGATGGCAAGAACTTGCTCTGAGAAATATGATAGGGGCTCCAAAGGACTGAGAAGCCAATGGGGACAGAAAGGACCTCAAGATTTGCCTATTTAAGACAAAAACAGGTGGGATGAACTTGGTTATAGACTAAGTCATGTCAACTTGAATGTAACAGGAGGCTCCCATTAGGTCTGAGTTACAGAAGGAGGGGACCTTCAGATTTTAACAGTCATGCTGCTTTAGGGTCCCCCTTCCATAGGCAGGGGCCATCAAATCAAGCATTCTTGACCCCTCAGCTCATAATGTGGCCCCAAAGATCAGCCCAACAGGAAAAATGGTAGAGCCTGCCCCTCGGTCCTTGGAATATGATTGCAGACTTGTGGCTGCTTTGAAAAGAAACACAGGTGATGCATGGAAGTGAGTTCTTCTCAAATGCTTCTAGCCACACTGCCTGACCATGCCCAGAATTACTGGTCCTGGGGCTACATGGAAAAGCAGAGTTGATCTCATTGGCATCTCTTAAACCATCAAGTTGCCACATTAGCCCCTTCACCAGCTTGGTCTGAGCGTTTATGCATTTAATCTCCCACATCTCCACATCAGAAATGGAGCAGACAATCTTAGATTAAACAACATATCCACCATCTCTCATCAGAAGTCCCTCATTCTTCATATGTGCCCTGCTCTGAACTGACAGATGGAGGAGAACATATACATGCAGATGGTCTTTAGCTGAGATGATCCTCATTCTTTGTGAATGGAAAGGGAGTAGATTCATGTAACAAATATTCAGCCTTTCTGCAAAGGACTACAGAAGGATTGTGTGGCAGGACAAGGTGCATGGCACAGGACAGCAGGTTTGGGGACAGAAGACATTGGTACCCAGAATTTGGTCTTGAAAGCAGACAGCGCCTCTTTGAGGCGATCACCAGGTGATGGTAGTGGGATGAAGGGACCGAGTAATTCAGGATGAGAGACACAAGGGCCTGGAGGCAGAGATCTTGCTCCTTCCCCTCCTCGAAACCTTGTTTTCATTGCAAAAATGACACAAATGCCTCTTACATTAAACTACAACTGAGAACAGGAGATTGGCAAAATTTTCACTTTTCATCTGGATGATTCAACATCATGTAGAAACAGCTACTGTGGACCTCCTAAGGAGGCAAAGGGTGGGAAACAACCTATCTTGAAGACTGATTTTAAAAAAGTTTAGAAGTCACTAGGTGTTTGGTACTTATTTTCAAGGCTATAAATCCCACAGCAGGTGCACCTAGGCAATCAGGATAGGCAAGAACTCTGATAAATTCAACGGTGATACTTAGGGCCACAGAGACCCTGGGAGGCTATAAATAGTCATTAGGAGTGAGATGTTGCTGAACACAGAGGGAAAAATCCACCAATGGAGCAGAAATGTAAATCAGGAACTACTATGATGAAATTGTGTTTTCATATTAAGTATAAAGGAAGAAAAAAGAGAAAAAGCAAGAACTAATTTTTTTCCAGTGCTTAGTCAGAATCTGAGCCATTTCAGAAAATGTCCTAAAAGGGAAAAGTAGGAAGGCAGGAAGGGAGGGAGGAAGGGAGGGAGGAGACTCCCCTCCCCCCATTTCATTCAAATGTCTATCGAACCTGGCAGGTTCAGTCCAGATGTTCCAGCTGTGTCCACAGTTAATGAGCTATCACCTTTCTGTTACCAAGGTTGGGTTTCTTTTTTGCAAGAGAACAAAACTTATTGATAAACACTGTTTACTTCTCACATATTCTCTGAGGACCCTGGGATGATTAATGTGTATTTGAGAAGTCGTTCTTGAAGTATGTGAAAGTCCTGGCAGCAAAGGTACCAGGTATATGTAAAGCAGTTATACAAATCATTTTCAAAATTCACTTCTTGCCTGTTTCCACCTCCAAAAAACACATACATTTTCATCATTAAAGTTCTTTGGTTTATTGGATTACATCTCACAAATTTCAGGGAACAATAGAAATGTATTTCATTATACTATATTTAACAATGCAGTTTTCAGGTTGTTTCTGTCTGTAGTTGTGCTTTTGATCATCTTTTCCATGAATGATATTTCTATTATTGGGGTAGGTCACCTTGAAACGTAAGTGTTTACTACGTATAAATAACTCTATGGAAGTCACATTTTTTGACATTCTCTCTCTCTCTTTCTCTCTCTCTCTCTTTAGCAAATTTCACATGTGGATTTATAGAGCAATTATTGTTGCAAATATCTAGCAATACAGAATCAGACTGGTGAAAGAGTTGGTAATGATATTGTTATACCGCTTAATATGTTCTTGGCTGACCCACACAGACCCTATTTCAGAAAATGCTTCCACAGACCCAGAACATAATTGATTTATTTCCTCGGTCAGGGAAGGATGGTCATTTATTAGCAATTGAAAAACGAGGTTCAGCATCAAATAACATTTTATTAAGCCCTCCAAGTGTGATCAGACTAAAAGAAAGAAGACTGGGAGTTCTGAAAATAAATAGAGGGGATAAAGAATAATGGTGAATAGCACCAGCTGTGAAGGTGAACTGCCTGGGTTCAAATCCTGACTCTACCACTTACCAGCTTTCTACCCAAAGCTATAAAACTTTGGGCATTGACTTCTGTGATTGAATTACTTCTGTAAAATGGTGATCTTGAGAGTACCTGCCTCCAAGGTTATTGTAACAATTAATATAAGTATCTACATAAAGTTCTCAGCACATAGTCCACACTGTACAAATGCTTAATTGTAGGAAGAGTTATATACATTGAGGAGGTTTAATGCTGGATCTCTTCTCCGCCACTGCCTGTCCCATATATTAATGTAGGTGGCCACCAGGTCTTCTCAGTCCTTTTCAGAGTCTCTAACATCTTTGTCTTCCTCTTCATCCTGTCACCAGTCTTACTACAGATTCCCTTCACGTTGGTACCTGGACTATTGCAATAGTCTCCTGACCCCAGTCTTGATACCCTTAGAATCCACCCCACCCTGCACACTAACTCCAGTTCTGCTTTCTTATAATCATGGCTTCTATGCCTAAAAAATGTTGATGTCTCCCAAATGCCCACAGGATGAAGTTGAAATGTTTTAGCCTGGTCTTCAAGGTCCCTCCCATCCTGACCACAGCCTATCCTGACAACATTTCCCACTATCCACCAGCATTGATACTTTGCCAAGGCAAGCTCCTTATCCAGAGCAATGGCATGCTGCCATGTTCCTAAATGCTGATATTCAGTCCAGAACATGGATTCTCAGAAACTTTTCCTAAAGTTTTTTACCATCAGAATCAAGGGAAAATCAGAGACTATATAGGTTCTTCCCTATGCCAAACCTCTCCTCTTTTCATACTAATACACTGAAAGAAAGCAAAATTGCACATCACCACTCTGAAGAGCTTTGAGAACACAAGGACTCATTAGATTCATCCACATTTGAGATGTCATTCAGCTTATTCAGAATCAGAATCTCAGCAAGTGTGGGGGGGGTCAGGATGGGTCAAGGTCAGGATGGGGCCATGGGTAAGGGGCTGAGGGATAAGGTCAAGGAGGATGCCTGCCCCATCCCTAGGCTGCAGGAGTGGCACTACTGAGGGAAGGGGCAAGAGCAATGAAGGTAATTCACTATTCTGGTTACTTTGCTGCATAACAAATGATTCTAAAATTAGTGGTGAAAAAAAAATTTTTATGTTGCTCATGATATCGTAGAAACTTAGAAAGGGCTCAGTTGGGCAGGTCTTTCTAGGGCTAGAAATACAGATATGGAAGTCATAGACATAAAATTTATGATTGAAATCATGGTGGAATATAAGATTTTTCAGAGAGAATGTGCAGAGAAAAGAGAGGGTCAAGGGCAGAATCTTGGGAACACCAGCCTTCACAGGGTCAGCCAAGGAAGGTCTGTCTTACACACTTCCTACTTGTACACACTCCTTATGTATTAAGGACTCCTTTGGAAAGAAATTCCATAGCCACTGAGAAAATAGGTGACCAGAAACCCTGCTTTCCTTCTTAGCTCTTCCTTGGAGTCCCTCCTATGGTTGCAATTAGATACTGGCTTGGAGCTGCCATCATCTGAAGTCTCAACTGGACTGAATATCAAGCATACATTTGTGAAGTGAACTGAATGAAGAGACATCAGCATTATGTATTCACATTATCAGTCAGAATACACTAGGTTTTGCTGCAGTAACAAACGACCTCACCATCTCGACGGCTTAAACAACAAACGTTATTCCACATCAAGATCACTGTCAATCTACGATCCAGGCTGATGCGGCACCACGTGGATTATCACTGGTCGCCACGGCAGAGGGAAAAGAGAACGTGACAAAGCACATACTGGCTCGTAAAGCTTCCACGTGGAGGTGACACAATCACTTCCATTCACATTTTGTTGGCTGAAAATGTGCCACAACCACACGTGAGCTCAGGGTAGAGAGGAACAATCTTCTAACAAGCCCTAAATGAGAGAAACAAATGCAGTGGACAGCATTAATGACTTACACAAGGGGCGTTCGCAACAAAAACGTTTGGTTTTGGTGGGAAGGTCAGGGGAGACCTACTGGGTTTAACCAGGAAAGATAGCATTTGGGTTATACATAAAAGGTGGGGGCTTCCCTGGTGGCGCAGTGGTTGAGAGTCTGCCTGCCAATGCGGAGGACACGGGTTCAAGCCCTGGTCTGGGAGGATCCCACATGCCGTGGAGCAGCTGGGCCTGTGCGCCACAACTGCTGAGCCTGCACGTCTGGAGCCTGTGCTCCTCAACGGGAGAGGCCGCGATGGTGGGAGGCCCGCGCACCGCGATGAAGAGTGGCCCCCGCTTGCTGCAACTAGAGAAAGCCCTCGCACAGAAACGAAGACCCAACACAGCCAAAAATAAAATTAATTAATTAATTAATTTAAAAAAAAAAAAAGGTGGGAAGGAGTTAAATGAATGGAGATGGAGAGAAAAGAGAAGAGAGAAAAAAGCATGGAGATAAAAAAGCTCCAAACAATGTGATAAGGAAGAGTCTCACTTGATTGGAACACAAGGTTCATGTTTTTTTCATTATGCTGGAGAAAAAGATGGATTTGCTCTACACCAAACATGTAAGCTGGATAAGCTAAGAGTAAAATGATATGCTAAGTTATAGAATGGATAATGGGGTTGCATGACAGGCCACTAAATGAGGTTCACCAAGTAAATGAAAGAATAAGCCCTGAGGATGAGCTCTAAGGGATAACTTTTTGCTTAAATCACAGAGACAGGAAGTATCCTTTCGGAATTAGAAGATAATAATAAAAGGTCCCTGGAAAGAGGGGACACGCATAGTCTCAGGAAAATTTTCAGTCTTTTCTCATGAATTAAAGAACGGGCTACATGGCTTTTGGTTTTAGACGCCATTGTGCTGTTAACATCCCCTGAGTTCCTTGGGTAGGAGAAATTATTAACATTAGAAATATCTTCCTGGTCATGATTGTCACATAGTAGAAAACCGGTAGTTTCATTGCTGCTCTGAAAATCAATTTTGATTTAAAGCAGTAGATGGTTAACTATCAAATACCAGTTAATATTCTTCTCATTGTAAGCTCCTGGAAGGCAGGGCTTGCAACCTATTCAAACTTATGTCTCCATTGTGAGCATGAGAAGATATTCACTAAAATGTGTTGCATGGTCTACTGCAAAGAATAGAAAATTATAGGAAATGACTTCATTTGGGTTGTTCATATTTTTCTTTCAAGGCAAATATTTTGCTTACGTAAGATTTTTCCCTGCATGAAAGATTTCACGAGCAGAAAGTATGTGGTTTGAATACTGATGGAGGTGAATTACCATTTTCCTTAAAACTGTATTCTATGCTAGGCTCCCTTCTCTCTGTGTGTTTTTTGCAGTACCTGTCAACTTCCCACCCTGCTGAGCTGAGGGGAACAACTTAGACAGAAACAACTGCCTGCTGAAAACCTCCAGCCAGGAGCACTTTCAAATAGTCAGCTTCAGCTTCTCCCCACAGCCCTGACACACTCTCTGAGTGCTATCGCCCAAGCTCCAAAACTAAGAGGAAAGAAAGAAGGAAAGTATGAAGAGGGAAAGTTCTTTAGGTGTCAGCTATTTAAGTAGCTCCTTCAGGTTTCCTAGATAATTCTTTTGTCCAGAAGTGCCGCGTTCTCAAACATCAGTGGGCCCCAGATCCCCACGAGGGAAAGAAGCCTGCATCTCCCGCCCCCTAGACAGCCAGGGTTTACTTTTCTAAACATGGGTATGGCAGCTTTTGGTGATCCAGCAAGTGTATTTATGTCACTGACGCTTGACAAGAACCCTTCCTGAGGCTAAATTGCAGGTAAAGGGTGTTAGGCCAATAGGTTATGAAATTATTCTTGGTGAGTTATAGACTTAATATAGTGTCTAGATGGGGGAAATATTTACTGCCTTTTAAAAGAAAGAGACACTTAGAAAACACCTCCATTTTTGGAGAAAGTGGGCATGGTTGTCTAAAATCAGCCAGAGCGTGAACGACCGAGGTGCGGAGGACCCACGTCCTGGCTGGCCCTGGTGAATAAGGAGCACATATCTCTGCGCTCGAGAGCGTTTGGGTGAAAGCACATTAGCAAGATCATGACATTCCACATCATCTAACTGTACCAGTACAGAGCAGGCTTCAGCGAAGGATTTTTACCAGATAGATCGTATTAAGCAGATAAAAATCAATCATTAGACATTCTATAAATGATGTTTAATAGAAAATCTCTTGATCATTCTGTTTCATTTATGTAGCACGGTGCTAAAATGGGAATCCTCCAGCTGCAGTTTTGGCTGAGGCATTAATACAACAGGCCCCAGCATGAGAGCTGCTACACACAAGGACCAGGGCTGGAAGGAAGAGCAAAGGGACTTGGTGAAGAGATTTATCTGGAGGGAGCCATTAGCCATTACCTGTTACCTACTCGTACGTGAGGATCCTCAGCAGGGGTGTGACTCCTTTACTTGGCCCCTAAGTGAGGGCATCCTCTGGGATGCAGCCCCGGAGAGCCGCGCCCAACACGCCGAGGACCACGATGGCCGGGTGAGCAGGTGCCCGGTCAGCCTGCACCTGCAGCGCCCGTGTTTCCCCTGCACCCGAAGGAGGCCACGATGGAGCGAGATTCTGTTGGGTCCTAGACGCCAACAGGAGGAGCCCGCAGCCGATCCACCACTGCCCAGGAGCCCAGGAAGAGGCTGGGCAGTGAACCCCGCCTACAACGCGGGAACCGCAGGTGAGAGGCCCCGCTGATGGGACTCTCTGAAGAACCAGGAAAGCGCCCTCCAGGGAAGAGCCCCTCACTTCTCCTCCCTCCCCCTCGTGGAGATGAGAAGCAGGAAACAAGCAGGAAATGAAAGACGTCGACACAGGCCTTAACATGGGGGTGGGGCTTCAGCGCTGAAGTCTTCCCTTTGCAAGAGGATGAAAGCAAGAGTTTACCACTTGGGCCAGAAAATCTAATTTCTGAGTTGAGACTTTGTTTTCAGCTTAAAGGGATCCTATACCAATCTTTTATCTAAGAATAATCATAAAAATCATGGGATCATCTCTCCAGGGGCAGAGAAAGAGTCTCCTCCCTGCCTAAATTTTAAAGGAGCAGTAGAAGCAAATGCAGAGTAGGGTTTCATCATATCCTAGAAGCCATGCATTCAGCACAGCAGTAACATTTGTGATCACCTCCTGAGCCCTGACTGTGACATCACATATAGGAAAACGGCCACCATCTTTTATGTGATGTGAAAGTCTAGTTTCCTAAGAGAGGAGATTCAATCTACCAATCTTGATCCCTTGAAACTTCTGTAAGTAATAAGAGGGCAACCTTTTTGGAGACCTTGTTTTCTCATCAGTGACCCAAGTGTAGCCAACTCTTTCTCACATGTTACAGGTTTCGGAGGCTTAGGAATTTAAACTAGGATGGGAATATAAAAACACAGAATTCTGACCCATGCATGAAATTTGCTAGCTACTCTTTCCTACTGTAGCTATTAGCTGCCATTTCTTTAGATGTTGTACTACTAAAATTTCCTAGATGACCGGGTTCTCATCCCTCTGCTAACAGGAATCTTTAGAAACTTAAGTGGCAGAGGTGTGCATGTGGGCTATTATTCTCTCAGAGTTGAAGACGAGGGGGATGGTGCCCTTGACTGCAGTGTGGTTACCTGAAGTGGGCTGCACCATGCTAAAGGGCAATGGGATCTTTGATTGCAAAGTGAGCATCCAAAATGGCTTTTTATTAACAACAACAACAACAAAATGATTAAATATAATTCTTTATCTTCAAAGTGGTCCTTTTGAAAAATTGTGATATTTCTACAAAAGATGACAATCTGCCAACACAGAATAACTTGTGAATGCAAATACTGCTCCCTTCATTGTTCCTGCTTTCCTTCAGAAGCTACATAATCTTACTTTCTAAAAAAATGTAGGCTGCAAAGTTAATAGAATTCAAAAGGACTACCTTTCAATCTGAAAAGTTATAAAGATGTGAGTTCTCCATGTCTTTAAGAAAATCCAATTATAGGTCTTTTTTATTATTATTATTATTCAAGCGAAGACCAAAAGAGGAGCTTTTCTTTCCTGGTGTCATTTGCTCAGCAGGAACTCACCTTGACATTGGAGCTGATTTTCCTGCATTTCTCATTAAGAAATTACTACCAGATACCCAAACTCAGACATAAACTATGTTTAAGCAGTCCCAGATTGCCTTGCACACCTCAGATATACCGTGTTCACGATAGTTTATCTGTGGCATTCAGGGATGGGATTAGGGTGGGGCAAGTGAAGTGCCTAGGGCACAACATTTAAGGAAGAACTCACTCTCAGAGTCATGCAAGTAAAGGGTGAGGATGAGTGCCTCCTTAAACTGTATACCCTGCTTGCCTCCCTCCCTCAACCTAGTCCTGGCCCTGGTGGAACTTGTTATTTCTAAGTAATCCCTAATCATTAAAAAAGAAAATGAAAATAAATTTTTAATAGTCTACCAAAATGTGTACTGAGTTGTTTTGGAAACTTTCAAAGAGCAATGATTAAATATTTAATCTTCACACAAACAGGGAGTTGAGTGAAGCAGACATTGACTGATAAAGCCTTTCTGTGATTACACACAAAAATAGTCATCCCAGAGAGAGCAGGACTCTTTGAGGTGTTCAAAACACAGAGGTGTCTGGAAACATTCATCTCTGTCCTAGGAGATAGGTTCCTATTAGTTTTGCCCAAACTAGCTGGTTTATTTAATACATTGATGTGAATACAATAATTTGACTGCAATTCCCTTTTTCTTTCATCTTGTCATCATACCAATTAAACTGTTTTACCACACATTTTTTTACAGTGATCCATTTTCCCTTGCCCAGGTTTTAGATATGATCAATTTCTACCAATTTTTACAATGGTGCCAATTCTTAAACTTTACCAGAATATAGAGTGTTGTCTTTAAGACTGTATGAGACTGTTTATCTCACTCTTGGGTTTCCGTTAGCTCAGTACTTAAAGAGTACTGACCACTAGCTGCTACAAAGAACAGTGAGTACTGATTAAAAGAGGGAAGATTGAGTCTTAATAGGAAATTCCTTTGACTAGCAGATATATTTATCACACATGTTATTTGGTCCACTGTGTTTTTTAATGCTAGCAATAACATTAAAAATGCAATGTGGCTATTGACAGTTGAAGATTCTATGATTCGTTTTCTCTGCTCATGGACTAAGTATAAAAATAAATGGCATTTTCTGCTATTTCCCAAGTCTCAACCATATTTTTTTTGCCTACCTCATACTGATTATACTTGTCGCCTTTCATCAAGTATGGCCAAAGAAAAGTCAAACATTTGTGTTTCTCTCTGAAATCAAGGTGGCAAATTATCAAGAAGCAACTCTTTGATGCTTTTGAATGGCTGAAGCAAAATATCCCACCTTGACTTAGGCAAGAAAAAAGCCAGAGAACTCCAGTTGTTTTACAAGATCTTAACATCACCAAAAAAAAAGAAAAAAAGAAAAAGGATTACTGATTTCTCTTTCCTCATAGCTTTAGACCACAGAACGTGTCAGGATTTCCAATAGGCTCCATTACTCATAAATCAGAGTGTGTGTGTTTCTCTCCAATGAACTAATTTACCATCCTGGAGAAGACCAAGGGATTTGGTGCCTATATCAATCAGGTAATTGCTATAACAAATAAACCCCAAAAGTTCAATAGAAGTTTATTTCCTGTTCACTTAACAGCACTATGCAGTATTTCTGGTAGATGGGCAGATTTCTTGCATTCAGTGAGTAAGAGAACTGGGCTTCCTCCATCCTGTGGTTCTGACATTCCCTGGGATTACAGAGTTCCCTACATCCAATCACAAGGACAAACAGACTTTGATGAAGGCACTCTCTATTCTCCATACCCTGGGCCAAGAAATGTATATCATTTCCACTAATAGCCCACCAACAAGAATAGTCATGCGATCCTACCAAGAAGCAAGGAGTTTGGCAAAGATGTCCACGATTGGGCAGACACTTTCCAGTGACGATTCTGTGACTGGGGAGCACTTATTTTGGTGAACATCTCGCTCTTCCAAAATGCTCAACTGAACATAGAAATTTTCATGAACTCATGACATGCACTGATCTCATATGCTATTTTGAAGCAGATTCTCTCCATATCAATACACCATGATTATAAGTTACTTAATTTTTCTAAAATTCTCCACTCTTTGAGGTTTTGGGGATACTCTTTAGCACAACAAAGAAATGGTGTACTAAAAGTTATTCAGTATCCCAAAGGTTTAATGAACTTTCCATATACCTCACTCACAGAGAAAATTGCACGATTGTAGCATCAGTTTGACAGTATGACACTTATTTGTGTTCTGTAATTTTTGCCTGCATATTGTTATAGTTTCATTTTTATCTTTAAAAATGCCCTGAATTTGAACATTGTTTATAGAACCTTAATTCTTGAGAAGAAAAGTATACTAAGTTCCAATTAATAAGCCAGTCATTTCCCTCTGCTGTCTGTCTGCTCCTTATTGTAGCCATAGGTCCATAATGTGTCAAAGATGGCAAGAACCTTGGACTTGATCCAGTCCCAAACTCCTCATTTTACAGATGAGCAAATATGCTAGCAAACATTATTGATTCTCACTCTTCAAATGAGTTTTCCCTTTGCTTTTCAACCCTTCATCACTTCTTTTTACTATTGTGAATGCCAGGCCATTACCTGAACTAGCTTCCCTGTGACTCCTATACCCTTGTCTGTGTTTACTCATGAAGTAAAAGGGCTTCTGTTATCCAAGCAATTTCCTAAGTAATATGGCAGGCAGTCTGTATCTCATTTCAATGTTATTAGTAAAAGTGATCTACTGATATTTCTATTTAACTCTTGGCATTGTTCTTCTTTGACAGACATTAGTCAATATAAAATAAAGCTCTCTTGTTCTCTCCCTTCAGGAACAGAAACTATGAAAGAAATGTCCTACACAACACCCTTGCCTTTTTTGGTTAGTTCCTGCCACCAGAAGCTGGAATTGTAATTTAGTTCATCATAAATGACTCATTTCTCCCCATCAATCTGCTCCACATTCTCACTGACCTTCCAGTAGGACAATCACAGGGCCAAATGCCTTTAAAGGTTAAAGATATCAATGATATCTCAATAAAGCTGGAAAACAAACAAACAAACAAGTAAGTGTTTAAGAGACTCATACTAGGGAAGTTTAGTCCGGGTATTTTTTTTCTTTTATATTTTGCAAGGCTGGATGTTGAGAGTCACATTTCCACATCCAAAGATTTTCATCCCATTGTACCAGAGTATATTTCACTAAATATTTAGTCAGTCTCCAACCATTTTTTTCTCAACATGGTATCCACCTATTCACTGAAATGTAATGCATCACTATTAGAGTATGAGAAGCCACCGTCTCCAGAAAACCTTCCTGAGCTCCCCCATCCCTGCATGCACACACACCCACAAGGTGGGTAAACTCTCTCCCTTTGCATTTCCATAGCAGTTTCTATTTATATCTGTCTTAATACTTATCAAGGTATATACTTCAGATGTTGCGGTGGAAACTAAACTGTAGCACCTAGTGAAATATGGAAGATTCTCAATAAATACTGGCTAAGTAAATGCATAGGAAACCATTAACATTAGGTTAACCCAGATATACAAATTAATACAGACTCCTAAGCTTCAGACCAGAAAAAGCACAAAATAGATAACAGGAAGATTTCTTTCTAATTGACAGGAACAATACAACTGCAATCAGGTGAGTGGAGCCAAAGGTGAAATTTTTTAGACTACTGATGATTGCTGAACTCACAGATAGAAATATGACTGAATATTTGTTCATATATTGAACAAATATTTATTGAGTGCCTACTGCTTACCAGAGGCTGTAAATAGGAGGAAGAGTATGGATAAAGCCAAGGGTGACTTTTAAGTTCTTTATTGAATAGCCTTTAAAAAATCCCTTTTCCATGGTTTTCCCATTGTGTTCCCAAGGGGTTATATCCTGAGGAGCCCCTTACTCTCAATACTTCTTTATATCAATATGTTTTAACATTCCTCTGAGCCTTACTATGTATCAGTCTCTGCGCTAAGCACTTTACATGGCTTATCATATCCAATCCTCCTAACAATCCATTTTGAAGATGAGCTGGAGACAGAGAGGTGTAGTCATTCTCCCCAAGGCCACACGACTGCAGAAGTGATCTCCACACCCAGGCCACGAATCACACCACTGTACCCCTCCTTGTGGTTTGACCTCCCTCCCTTTTTCATAGGGGATATTCAGCCTCCACATCATATATTCAGCAAACCCTGGCTCAAGGTCAAGACTGAGGGCCCGTGTCTTGCTGCTGGCCCCTCGCTTGCCACCCTTTGCTCAGTCATTCTTTCTCCCACAGCTCCACCTTTGGATGCTTTGCACAGTGCTAAATCCCCTGCTCTATCTCCGAAAAGGGACACACACGGTAATTCAGGATCCTGACATAATGAAGAACAGCACGGTTCTGGGAGCACGCCATGGTGAGGGTGACAGCTTGGGCACACTGGGACCACACGTAGCCCATGAGATCACAGTGCCCTTCGAGGCCTTTGGGGAAGGGAAGTAAACCCCCTTGGTCTGAGGAACTAAACTCCCAGGGATGGGATGGATGCTTCACTTGACTCGGCAGTCTCCCTTTTGACCCGCAGACCTTTGGCTCTGGCGGGCTTCAGATGAAACTTTCTCCAGCCTGCCTCATCAAAGGGAAGCCTGCTACTGTGCACAGAGGCTTTGAGGCTTGAAGAGGAGAAAGAATATAAAGCGAGGAACTGAGGGCTCTCAGAGGACATCTCTCCCCAAAAAAGCAGAAGGACGCAAGAATAAAAGACCCATGATTTCTCTAACGGTACGTAAAAAATACAGGTTGCTAGTTTGTCATATCGTAAACGTTTTCCCCACTGACTCTGAAGCCGTCGTGAGCTGAACCAAATCTGAATTAAAAGAGGCTTCAAAGGAAGCTTAACAGTTGGTCACAAGGGGTAAATTTCCCCGTACTGCAAAAGGGAAGGCCCCCCAGAGGGTGCTAAGTGGTAGGGTCCCTTCAGTAGCTAATACAGTAGAAAATCGTAACTCTTCACAGGCCAGAGCTGGATGCCATTGCCACCTTCACCAACTTGCTCAAAGTCGCAGTAAAACAAGAATGCAAACACGCAGCTGTCATCTCTGATGACGGATTTACTGACTTCGGATGGCCGCTTCTCTTTTTAATACTTTCCTCCCCAGCCAGGATGCGAATGACACAGACACACGCCACTGAGATTCAGAAAACTCTTCCCACAGTTGCTGTGCTTTGGAACAAAGAGTCACCTTCTCAGAGACTGGGACACCTTGGAACAAGTGCACATTTGCAGGCAAAGCAAGAGGAGAATATTCAGGCTCCCCCCTCCACCCTGGGGGGATGGGGCTTGCTCAACCTCCAGTTGCCTATCTGCTCTGGAAGCCTTTCTGGATGATGACCTACATCCCCAAGAGGGAAGAGGAATGCCCACACTGTTCCCATCAACTGGGACTTTTGACTCCCCAGCAGGGAAATTTGTGAGTGTTTTATGAACATTTCAATAGTGCTATAGGCCAGGCACTATTCTAAATGCCTTGCAACTTGTCACAATGACAATCCCATTATAATACAAACAAGGAAACTGGGATGTAAATGTAGTAATTTGCCCCACGTCACACGGACGGTAAGTGGCAGAGTCAGGCACCCAACCCAGGCTTGGGCTCCAGAGTCCAAGCTCTTCAAGTCCAAGCCCGCTGCCACGCCATTCTCTTTCTACACAAACTAAATTCATGTCTCTGTTACATAAGAGCTTCCTCTAGGTTTGACATTCCCAGCAGGGCTCATAAGCTATCCGTGTTTGAAGGTGCAATTCCACGAGCTGGCCCAAGATGCTGGGGGAAAGGGAGAAGGTCAGAAGGAGGTGGGGGACCATTGCCGTTATGCTCCCATGGGCAGTAAACTGGGCAACTTTGTTTTCCACTGCTGTTCTTCCAGTTGCTGTCAGGAAACCAGGGAGCTTGTGCTTCATCTGCTGCTTGGGGTGATGCCTGTTACACCTTCCGTCTGCAGGCTCCTCTGGCTCTTTTATGTCCCCACTGGTTGTTACTTGGTTTCTCTACTTCTGAAATGTCTCCGGATGCTGTTTCATTATGTAGAGTCAGGCAGAAGACAGACGGATGTGTGTGAAGCAGCGGTGAAGCTGGCACTGGGTCTGCAGTGTCTGTGGTAGTTTATTACTGCTGCCAGCAGAAGAGAAATCTGATCCTGGCAGATGCAGCCTGCTGTGAATCAATATTTTACAGGTAGTATACTTTGAAGAGATGACATCAAGACAGAATCAAAAGAGAGGAGGGAGAGAGAGGGAGAGAGGAAGAAAAGGCACAAGCAGGAGCAGAGAATTTATCCTGACATCCTTTGACAGTCCTTCCCACAAAAAGCAAGAGGAACAAGCCCGGGTAAGGGGAACCGACACTGACGCGGGGGAGGACGGACTCTTTGACAAAAGCGATTACTCCCCACTTGCCTTCGCCACACACATGCCATCACAAAAGGGGAAACGCAGCTGTGATACCCTTTGGACCAAAGGATGCCTGCTCTGAGGCGCAAGCTGAGAAACACCCAAAGACACGACAGGAAGCAGACCTTTCCTCTCTGGTTCCTGGACTGGGAAGCTGAGAAAGCACTTGGTGGAGAGATGAGCAAGCCCTTCGCATGCCTGTCCTGGTCTGTGCTTTCCAGGTGTCCTTGGGGATCTCTGGAAAGCGTTCCAGAGCCTCAATTTGAGGATAAAAATAGAGGGGAGGTAGCAGGAGTTTGCCAAGACTTTCAGGCTCCCAGTGGACTGCGCGTGGGGAAATCTCTCCCCGGCAGCACGCCTGCAGACACAGGTGCTGACAGACTGACTCCCGGATGAGGTGGGGAGGCTTGCTGTGCTGCCCAAGACACAAGGAAGCTGTACTTACATGTGGCCTAGAATAGTGGGATCGTGGCTTCTCGAGGACAGAGAATTAATGAAATAGCAATTAAGTTCCTCCCCTGGACAAGGTAGTAGTGGTATGAGAGAGATACAGAAACTAATAACCCCCAACCCTTGCCTTCATGGGGAATTAAGACAGACACACATTCTGCACTAATGCACAGTCGACTGACGAGTGCCCAAGAGATACTGTAACAATGCACTGCGGGATTTCAGGAAAGATCGAGCTCTCTTATACCCTAGAATTGCAGCCTTTTAAGATCCGAGAGGAGCCTTGACTTAAGGGATGAAGACAACTGACTTGACACTTGACAGTGGGATCTGGGAGAGCCTCCAGCCATTGGTGCCAGGACTGGAAAGATGGGTGGAATCTGGGTCTGGCAAGCTGCACTGGGTTTTCAATAGGGCAATAGGGCAAGGAGGCATCCTGGGCAGAGGAAGTTATCTAAGTCAGCATTTCTCAGACGGTGTTCCAAAGCGCACGGGGAGTGTAAGAGAGATGTTACATGAAATAGCTTTTTTGACAAATACATTTTGGAATTCCCAACTTACGTGGAGATATTAACCTAGGGTTAAAAATGTTAGAGAAAGTTTTAGGGGGAGAAAAAGAGGTGACCAATAGTTAAAATCTACAGTAGTTAGAGTGAACTTTTAAGAAGGCAAATCTGATCATTTCACACCCCCACTTACAATCCTTCCATGGTTTTCCACTACTCTTAGAATTAAGCCCACATGCTTAAGAGAGTTGTCTTATGACCTTCCCTGGCATCATTTTAAGCTTGTCCTTTCCCTCTGTGGATTCAGCCATGTGCTGTTCTTCTAGGCCCTCGAATGCATCACATTCTTTCTAATGTCCAGGCCTTAGCATGTATGGTTTCCTCTTCCTGGCTAATTCCAAAAAATTCTTTAAGCTGCAGCTTATTGAGAACGCTGAGTCAGGTTAAAGTCCCTTACCTGTGCTCCCAGTGAGCCCTGCTTTTCCCTCCACAACCTCTCACCGCATTAGGGCTGCACCCTCAGGAACACAGTGCCCAATGCCCAGGGAGCTCCGTGACACAGGGAGGATGAGCCTTGAAACACCTGCTAGCGCCAGGGCATGGGGGATCCCTGAGGAGGGAGACTCGACATCATTAGCAGCCAGTGAGTGGACACTGAGGGAAGGGAAGGCAGCCTTGAAGCTGTTTCTTAAGATTGCTTGGCAGTGACATGCGAGGTGGTTTGGAGCACAGAGAGGCTGGTAACAAGACAACGCGTTAGGAGAATATTGCAGGTGCTTGGCTAGAGGTAATGAGTTTGGTCTAGCTGGTTGCTAAGGCATGTGAATGGAAACGAGAGGCTGGAAGAGAGAGGGTCTGTGGAAATAGTCTATAGGACGCCACAAGTGATGGGACAGAAAAGGATAAGGGGGGCAAAGGTGACTCCAGGTTTTGAGCCCATGTGATTGGAAGACTGGTGATGTCACTCACAGAATGGCCTTTAGGAGACGCAGCTGAGAGGAAGGGACTGTGAGAGGAGGAGGAAAGGGGTTCCACTGTGGATACTTTGACTTTCAGGGGAAAGTGGATTTGGCCCTCCCTGGAATCCCTTTACCAGGCCTGGAGTCAGCCTCACCTGCTACCTCTCTCACACCGTGAGTCTCCACCGTGCCACTGTCCCTCTCCTGATGGTCTCCCAACTTGGTCCTTTCCTCTCCTCTCTACCACCTGACTACTGCCTGTATGCAGGCTCTACCACCTCTCATCTGAATTCCATATGCACTGTGATGGTTAATTTATGTGTCAACATCACTGGGCCATAAGGTACCCAGATATTTGTCAAACATTATCCTGAGTATGTCTGTGAGGTGTTTTGAATGAGATTAACATTTGAATCAGTAAACTGAATAAAGCAGATTGCTGTCTCCAATGTGGGTGGGCCTCGTCCAATCAGTTGAAGGTCTGACTGGAACAAAAGGCTGACCCTTCCGAGAATAAGCAGGAACTCCTCCTGCCTGACTGCTCTGAGCTGAGACATTTGAGTCTGGCCTTCAGACTCAGACTGAACTTTGGCTCTTCTTGGGTCTCGACTCTGTAGATTTGGGGATTGGAACTTACACCATTGGCTCTTCTGGTTCTCAGCCCTTCAGACTCAGAATGAAACTACACACCAGCTCTCCTGGGTCTCCACCGTGCCGACTGCCTGTCTGGGGACTTCTCAGCCTCCAGAATCTCATGAGCCAATTTTTTATATTCTCTTTCTCAGATAGATAGATAGATAGATAGATAGATAGATAGATAGATAGATAGATAGATACTAGATCAACAGAGATATATCTATACAGAGAAATATATCCTTTTGGTTCTCTGTCTCTGGAGAATCCTAACACATGTACTCTTTCTCTCCCTGCTGACCCATCTCTCAGCTTCCCACTCTCACCATATTAGGCTCAATGGACAAATTACTCTTTCTAAGTTAGCTCACTTCCAACCATGCTACTCCCTAATGAACCTGGATTTAGAAGGTAGGAGGGTGATGAAGAAATCAGATAAGAGAACCACTAATCTTAGGGAGAGAAAAAAAGAGATGATCAACAGTTAAATATCACGAAACATCGAGGATAATGAGAACCAGAATGACACCACAGTTCCACAGTGAGCCGTACTAGTGACCCTTGAGGGATCCATTTCTGCAACTTGCTGGGCTAACCTGAGGTTGAGAAACGCAGAGTAGGAATAGTGAAAGACCCAGAACAAGGCTTCTCAAGCTCTCTGTGAGGAAGATTCAAGCTGCTCCTCCGTTCTCACCCCCAATCAATTGCAGACTAATATTCTTTAAAATACAATAAGGGTGGATTACTTTTTAAATGATCTCATGCTTGGATGTCATGGCAATTTCACATTGCTATCAAAGTTCTTAAACACTTCCTTTCAGTTCCTGAATTTATCTCATTGTGGACCTGTAGCAAACAGCTCACATCTGTCCATGGATCACATTTTTTTCAGCTGAAGTATAGTTGACTTAAAATATTATATTAGTTTCAAGGTATATAACATAACGATTTGATATTTTTATACATTACACATCATACAAAGTTATTATAAAATATTGACTATATTCCCTGTGCTGTAACGTTACATCTCTGTGACTTGTTTGTTTTATAACTGGCAGTTTGTACCTCTTAATCCCCTTCACCTATTTTGCCCCTCTCCCCCACCCTCTCCCCTGTGGTAGCCACTAGTTTGTTCTCTGTGAGTCTATTTCTGTTTTGTTATATTCATTTGTTTGTTTTGTTTTTTAGATTCCACATATAATTGAAATCATACAGTATCTGTCTTTCTCTGCCTAACTTATTTCACTAAGCATAATACCCTCCAGGTCTATCCATGTTGTCGCAAATGGCAGGATCTCATTCTTTTTTTTATGGCTGAGCAATATTCCATTGTGTGTGTGTGTGTGTGTGTGTGTGTGTGTGAGTATACTACATCTTTATCCATTCATCTGTTGATGGGTACTTAGGTTGCTTCCATATCTTGGCTACTGTAAATAATGCTGCTAAACTTTGTGGTGCTTATAGCTTTTCAAATGAGTGTTTTCATTTTCTTTGGATAAATACCCAGGAGTAGAATTGTTGGATCATATAGTAGTTTTATTTTTAATGTTTTGAAGATTTTTCATACTGCTTTCCATAGTGGCTGTACCAATTTGCATTCCCACCAGCAGTGTACTAGGGTTCCCTTTTCTCCACAGACTCACAAACACTTATTTGTCTTTTTGACAATGGCCATTCTGACAGGTATGAGGTGATATCTCATTGTGATTTTGATTTGCATCGCCCTGACGATTAGTGATGTTGAGCGTCTTTTCATGTGCCTGTTGGCCATCTGTATGTCTTCTTTGGCATGGACCACATTTTGAGTAGCAATGATCTGCATCTGTACTGTCCTTTCCAATACAGTAACCACTAGCCACGTGTAGCTCTTGAGCATGTGAAATGTGGTTAGTCTGGATTGAAACGTGTTCCCGATATCAAAGGCTTAGCATGAAAAAGAATGTCAAATATCTCATTAATACTTTTCAAGTTGATTACATGTTAGGATGATAATATTTTATCCATATTGGGTTAAACAAAATAAATTATTAAAATTAATTTCACCTGTTTTTATGTGGCTACCAGAAAATTTTACATTGCATATGTGGCTCACATTATATCTTTGTGGACACTGGTCTAGATGGCAAAACACTTCAAGGGTCAAGCATCCTTAAACCTGCATCCATGGATTCACACCAGCAATTTGTTATTTTTCCATAGAATCAAACCACAACCCCATCCCTGTCTTATTTCTTAGTCATGTAATTATATCCCAGTTGTTTCGCAAAAATATTTGCTTCCAGGCTGAGCTGCACTGAACGGAGCACAAACGGGTTTGAGGGAATAGCTCTCCCAGTACAGAAGAAGGCTCAGGTTTTGCAGGCTCCAGAACTACAGTGGGAAAGGGTAGGAACACGAGTGGGCAGGAGGAAGAGGAGGAGATGGGTCTTTGGAGGATTAGGTGAGCTTCCCTGTAAATGTCAACATCTCAGCGGGTTGACCTGACTTACTATAAAACCCTCTTGGGGAATTGTGGTATAAATACTTAGTCTAAATTACTGAACTAAATACTCTTCACAGCAGACCTCAGTCAGTTCTTATATTAAAGAAGAAAAGTTGTCCTTGGAAAAAACAAACCATCAGGTCCTGTTCAGGAATAATTTGCATTTTCAAGAATGTCCTCCCAGTCAAAAGACTCTCTTAACAGCAGATTCACTGTGACTCAGTATCTGAAGAGAACCTTTAACTTGACTGAGAGACTTTGGCTTACGTGCGGGTTGAGGAGGGAGGACAGGATACAGTGTTAAATTGATCCCACGGTTTTGTGCTCTTTAAGCAAATTAGCAAACATTCAGCCAAGACTCTTTTTAAAGATTTTCTAATAAATTAAAGAATAATAAAAAATTATTACTGCCAACTGAGGATACGCAGAATTATCTATTTTGCCATGAGTAATCAATTGGATTCACCCCAATCATTCCTTCCCCTTGAGACAGTTCCTTGCTTATTGGCACACACAACAGGTTCTCACTGTGGTAAATGATTGGTTGTTTTGGGAATCACTCCTTTTCCACCTTCGCTGTCACTAGCAGGTGGTCTGACCGGAGACCATCAGGCAAATGATCTTCCTGCCACCTCCACCCCTTCCCTTTCAAGAGGCGCTGTCCTCATGCAGGGACGTAGATAGGAAGAGAGGGAAGCAAAAAGCTTTCAGACCTCTCTGCCATTTTCCTAACCATCCAGAGCCTCAGGGCAGAACTGAGGTTACAAGCTTAGGCTCAGCTATTTCCTTCATAATCTTGGCATCAGCCACAGGTAAGAGAGTCATTTTATGACTTCCTCTTTGAACCCATAAAATGGATGGACTTAATGTACTTGATTATCATATCAGGGCAAGAAAGACTGACTGTCATTCATTGTTACGTGAAAAACCTAGAAAATATAACAGCAGTGTGTGGTATCCAAATACTGAAAAACTAGGGTGGCAACACACCCCAGTTTACGTCTACTTTCATGATGTAATTATTAATAGAGCCCCCTTTCATCCCCCAAAGCACCCTTACTTGGACAGTAAAGTATATGGCCACCCTACAGAACTGGAAAATAAGATGGGCAAAACAACTGGGCACGCAATCTACTCAGTCCCATTGCCTCACTTCTATGAATCACGCTCATAAAAGCTGTGTATGCTAAGCGAATGCTGCATCACCATAATTATGATTTCCATCGGGAAGTGACCACTGATTAGGAAATGGAGTTCTTTTATTGGAGAAGTGTAGGGCTAGCCAGAGGTTAATGGGGACAAAAACAGGCTAGCCTAGAATGCTTGATAGATTAATACTGATTTGCATGGTGAAGGTTAAGTGCTATGCGGGCTGCCAAAGGAAATGCAAGTGTCTCAGAATGATTCTGGATAAACAGGAAGGTCAGAACAGGAACAAGGGCAACCTGTGCTCTGCTCCCGCTCATGTCCTCAGGGGGTGACACGGTCGCCTCTCTGGGGGCTGAGCTCCTAAGTTCTCAACAGCTCCCCTAATGTTGACAGCCTGGGAAGAGTAACAGGAAATAGTGAAACACATGCTTTCACAGTCCAGTGGTCCTCGCCATGGCCTGTCTCTGGGGCAGGAGTCTAAATATCTAACACAAGGCATAGCCCAAGTGGACGCTCGCTGGAAACAGCCAGTGCGACCTGACCGTGCTGTGCGTTCCATCTGGGAATCACTGCTACGGGCAAAGCCCAACAAGGTCTGACCCCACCCCACTGCTTACACACCCCCTCACTCACTATGCTCCAGCTACACCGGCCCCTTTCCAACCCCTGGAACAAGCCAGACTCAGCTGCACCTCTGAGCATCTTCCTGTCCCCAGTGCCTGGTATGGTCTTTCTCCAGGTCCCAGAATGGCTCAGCCCTTCCCTTCTGCCAGGCATCAGTGCAGAAGGCAGCCCCTTAAAGTGGTCTTCCGGACAGCTCTATTTAAAGGAATCATCCTCCTGAGATATTGTCTGTCAAGCCCCCCATTTATTTCCCTCATTATATGTCACAAGGTGGAACTGTCTTGTTTGTTCGTTTCCTTCCTTATTGTTTGTCTCTCCCTCTAGAACAAACTCCATGAGCACAGTAGCTCTTATTCTTTTTTTTTTATAAATTTATTTATTTATTTTATTTTATTTATTTTTTTGGCTGCATTGGGTCTTCGTTGCTGTGCGCAGGCTTTCTCTAGTTGCAGTGAGCGGGGGCTACTCTTTGTTGTGGTGTGTGGGCTTCTCACTGTGGTGGCTTCTCTTGTTACAGAACACGGGCTCTAGGTGCTCGGGCTTCAGTAGTTGTGGCTCGTGGGCTCAGTAGTTGTGGCTCACGGGCTCTAGAGCACAGGCTCAGTAGTTGTGGCGCACAGGCTTAGTTGCTCCGTGGCATGTGGGATCTTCCCGGACCAGGGCTCGAACCCATGTCCCCTGCACTGGCAGGCGGATTCTTAACCACTGCACCACCAGGGAAGTCCCAATAGCTCTTATTCTTCTTAGCCATTATATCATTGTGGCAATGCCTGGAACATGGTATTTATTGAGTGAGGAAATAGATGGATGGATGGATGGTGTTTACAGGGGATTGGGCACAATGATCCCCAGTGAGGGACAGTTGCCCCAAAGCTACCTTGTCAATCTCATCCTCATGGAGTCAAAAAACCCTGAGCAAATAAGAAATAGCAGGACTGAAGGAGCTCCTTGCCAGATACCCTGCATAAGCCCGATGACGAGAGTGAAAGAGTGTCCAACTTCTTCCCAAGATGCTCTGACCATGGATTAGAAATCACACAGAGCCCAGAAAAATTTGTCCACCATCTCCAGCTCTCTAAGCCTCTGTTCACAAGAGCAAAGTGAAATATTAGGGAGGAGAAGGCTGGGACACTACCAGGGAACTCATGGAAAAAGACTTACTGGGAATTCTCTGGCAGTCCAGTGGTTAGGACCCTGCACTTGCACTGCCAAAGGCACGGGTTCAATTCTGGTCCAGGAAATAAGATCCCGCAAGCCGCAGCCAAAAAAAAAAAAAAAAAAAGACTTATTGAGGAAAGGGGGCACAGGAAGAGGGACTTAAGGAGGCTGGGAGGGATGACTAGACCAATGTCTGAATGAATCATCAGGTCTGTGGTCTATTCTGAACACATCTGCTGCCCCATCCATCCTCCACTCCACAACGCATGAACAGACACTGTCTGAATCTGAGGAAGTTACTTAATCCCCAAGTTTTCATTTTCTCATCTGGAATGCGGTAATAGGGAGTTACCTCCCCAGCTACTGTGAAGAGTGAGCGCTTTGCAGATGAAGAGGGCTTGGAACACTAACAAGCAGTGTAGTTTGGTGATGATGCAGAAAACTTCCAAAGACAAATGCAGCTATCCATGAAATTACACCAAGACGCCTTCCAGCCTAGGAGGGGAAAACGCTACAGTGATGAGAAGAGGTCATCTCACCTGTCCCCTGGAGATGAAAAAGCAGTAGGTTTTAAAATGTGAAATTTTTCTAAGAAGGAGAAACAATGTAACCACACATCAGTACAAGAGTATTCTATCTTTTGTCACAATTTTACGGAAGAAAATATTAAAGTTATGACACCTTGGCAAAGCTGAGTAACAGAACTGGGGTTAGCGTCAACTGAACGGGAGTTAAGGACGCTTCGCCCAGCCTACATTTTCAGGATGAATCATCGTAAAGCTATGAAATTGGGGGTCAGGAAAGGCAGGGGGTTTCAACTATCCAATTTACTCAACTGATTTCTATATACTTGCTTTTAAAGGGTGCTGTCTGAAATACTCCCTCAAATTCTACCTTTAATATCATCATAATTATAATTTCCATACCACAGTGACAAATGCTCCAAGGTTCAGAGTGGCATGGTGGTGATAGTTACTGCAAACAGCACATGAATTCTACGATGTAGTTTTGCTCAGGTATAAAAGGGATTTTTTGATTTGATCATAGAATTATCAACTGAATTATCTCTAATATAGGAGATATTATTAGTGAGTCAATGGCTTTTCCAACACACTTAAAATTTAGCTCTTAAATTTGAATAATGGGAAATGGAATAATATCTTTTCCCCAAAATTTTGCCATATCCTTCATTTACTTATGTGTACCTAGAGGAATTCCTGATGTGGGTATATTTTTCATCTGTGCTTTCAGATGTGCTAAAATTTCAAAAATCTCAGTCTAGAAGCTTAGTTGAGAACTGAGGTTTAGATACATGTTAAAGTCATTGTATGACAGTATTATAAACTTCTGAGTTTATATACAATTTGAAAGATATTCTGGGGTAACCATAAACCATTACCAATTTGGCTATTGTCTGAGTGCTCTGATGCGGGGGTTTTATAAGTGAATTCAGTATCGTGCCCCTAATCATGACCCCCTGGTTCAGCACCCCAAGCTATCTCAGTGGGTGCCTGCAAGCTTGCACTTGGCCTTCATCAGACTCACCAGCACTTTTCCTTTAAGATTTCCCTCAATGTGCTACACTCAGGCTCATAACAGGCTTTGCATTTGAGTATTTTGTTTTAGGGTTGCCTGTAAGTAACTTTAACACTTGACTAACCAACCCTTGGTCGATTGCCCTGGGTATTTTCACTCCCGAGCCCTGGAGCTGACGGCTGGACCTACAAATGCTACAACCCACAACCCTTGCCTGAGTGTGTGCTTTCCCTGAGTCTGTGTGACGATGACTTTTTCCCCTTCTGGTCCTGGAAACCTAACCTTTTCATTTATATTTTTTCTATAGGATAGAGAAGCCCTGTTAATAAAGACGTTTCACAAAAAATGTCCATCTGTGCTCATTGGGATAAATGAGGAAAAGGCAAGGTGAACATAGGATCCCACTCTAGAGTTAACCCAGGGCCAAACCAAAGCTTGTAATCCTAGTTATTCATTCTAACCATCTTAATGTTTCAACATATGATATAGCTTTTATAAAAAAAAAAAAAAAAGACCGAGGTTATTTTTATTTCCTGGTTACAATATTTTATTTAGAATTTTTAAATTGGCTAACATGCCTGGTAAAAATTTTTAATTTTATCATAAACAATAACTAATCTATTGGACATCTTACTCTGGTTATTTTATTTTTTAATTCCTTTAATGTCTATTCTTCTATTTGTAAAACTAAACACACACACCCATATACAAAGTTTAGAAAATACAGAAAAGCATAAAAACAAAATAAAAAAAAAATCACCGAGAATCCCACCATCTCGAATTGCATAGCATTGCATTCTGATGCATTTTCTTCCTTTTCTCTCTCCATTTATTTTAGAGTAAATAAACAAATTGGCTCAGAATCCAGTTAAAACCCCTGCTGCACTGTAATCCTTTGCTGAAAAAGAAGCCACAGAGGAAAGCTCAGCTTCACTCACCAGGCCCTGCCTCTGGACCACAAAAAGGATGCCATCTCTTCTAATGAACATATTTTGAGCACCTTTTGTGTGCTAAGCACTGGGCTGTGTGCAGGGAACAGAGGTAAACCACTCAGTGCCAGCACAGTCTCACCCTCGGGAGGCAGAGAAGTAAATGGATAACACAGTATGAAAAGCCCATGACAGGAGTGAGCCCAGAGCGCAGGGATCAGAAAATCTTCCCGGGGGCGGGGGGGGGGGGCGGATGGCACTGGGCTTGAGTCTCAAAGGACTGCGAGAACCTAGTTAGACCATGAAGAATGCACATGCCACAGAGAAGACCCAGCAGCATGAGCAAAACCTCAGCACTAGACAGACAGGCAGATTCAGGACCTGCCCGTCATTCTACACAGCTGGGGCAACAAAAGGGGTTATCCACCGGAGATGTGACCAACTCAGTAACTTCCTCCTAAGGTTCTGAGAAGCCAAATGTCTGTTACCTGGATCAATCTGCGTCAAAAGTGGAGGCATTGGCATCAAGACAATATCGATCTTCCGGATCCGAAGCTATGACCTATGGACTTTCCCCAAGGCCCCCTTGGACTTGAATCAATCATTTTTAAGGGTGGCCAATGTCCAGGTTGATGGAAGACATTTACTAAATGCCAGCTTAGAAAAGGAAGCAATCTTGATCAGATCTCTCTTTTTTTTTTTTTTCTAGTTGAAATCTATCAGTCTAAACATCTCCAGAGATAAAACCTACTTAGTGAAAAAGCACAGCTTCCTAAATTATCCATTTTAATAAAAAGACATGTAGAGGCAAAAGAATGAATAGTGTACGTACCCTCTAACCTTTGTGTGGGTGCATTCCCTTATTATCTCTGTACAGTCCTCATCTCCACCAGCCTCTGGTCAGAGCCCGTGTTGAAAGCTAACGTTGCTAACGAAAGTAGCAGTGGATGACTAACAGTACGCATTAAACCAGGGATGCCAAACAGGCTTCATTTCACCTGCCAGATCCTGCTGATTGGTAGTGACTGCCTACCAAGAGCAAGACAGTGGATATTTTAGACTTTACCTGCCACACAGTCTCTATGGCAGCTATTCAACTCTGCTGTTATAGTGTGAAAGCAACCACAGATAATACACAAACAAATGGGCACAATTGTGTCTCAATAAAACTTAATTTACAAAAACAGGTAGTGGGCTAGGTTTGGTCTGCTGACTCCCAGCCTAGAGCACTGAATGGAGAAAGGTCCAAGCCTGCATCTCTGCCAAGTGATAAGGGTGGGGACACAAACTTGCAATCACTGTATTATATTAACTCCATCTAGGGGTTGAAACTTGGAAATGAGACAGCTTAGTGCCAATTCTGACTCTTTCTCTAATTTACCAGGTAATTTCAAGACAATTGTTTACCTTGTTCTATTGGTTAGTGTTCTTGGTTGCAAACAACAGAATCCACTCTGGCTAGTTTCAGGCTCAAACTCATGAACCACACAGCAGGATCAACATGATAACCAAGGATCTAGGGGCTCCATCACAGACATCTAGAGAACCAGATGCCTTCACCACCATGCTGAGCAGTGGATCCCTCACCCGGACACCACCTCGTGTTGCTCACTTCTGCGTTCAAGTCTCACTCTTATGCATCTGAATAACAAAGTCTAAGTGACATATCTGTTCCCCAGCTGAAGAGAACAGCTGGGAAATATAGGTTTTGGATTCTCTCTTGAGAAAACAATTCTCACAATGTAGGAAACCATCAAAATTTAAAACTCGTGCACAAAAGATGCTGGGCAACCCTGGCTGATAGAAGTTCTCTATACCTCCCAGTCTGAATTTCTTCCCCTGTAAAATTGGCGACCCTGTTTTTGTACCAAACTGCTGAGTAAGGTAATTTATAGGTGATGTAGACGTTTCACTTCTAAAATAAGGAAAAATATTTTACTTTGACATAATTGGTTATTTTTAAACTTCTCAGGATGCCAACCTAACGTGTGAGCAGCTGTTGAAACACATAATAAATATATGGCTTAAAACCTAATTTTATCACTGATTTTTACTTGTAATTCATTACTTTATTTTCATCCCACTTCTAAAAATAGCTCTCCCATACACCAAGTGGTAGAGGAAATCCGGGAAAATATAACTAATTTTAATAACAACATTAATAACAAGAGCCTTCCCAGTCATACTTTTACTATATACAGAAAAACAACTGATGTCATTTTGCTCACCTTGCAATTTTTAAATCTTCTTTTCCTTATTTTTTTCACTAAGTACATCAGACCAGAGGCCCTGGCACCACATGTGTCCCCTCTGTAGTCCTGGCAAGTGTCCTTTACACCTTGACAGCTTTATCACCTGCAGTCAGCCTTTTCCATAAGCCAGGCAGGCATGTTATTGGAAGCTGGTGCGGCGGCCCCTTGCACGCGTTTATTGCTCTTCTCATCTTTGTCTACAAAGGAGGAGGCTCTTTTATGGCTGTGGGGATAATTGATTCACTAGACTTTCCTCGGGTCTTTCAAAAAGCTTCTCACCTTATCACTTATTACGATTGTAAGCTTCTCTCGCAATTCAAGCAGTAGGGTAATTTTCCAGACTTGGGGAAAGCTTCCCTTCTCTCACTTTTTTATGCTGGCTTCTCTTAACTAATAACCTGCACCATGGAATCTCCACTCCTGCCGTCACTCATTACCACTTTGGCAATTAAATTCATCACATGGGCCTCCCTCTCCCGGTTTCCCCAAGTGCTCTTCTAGAGCACATTTCATCTAATTCAGAAATCAGCTGCTGACCTTTTTTAAAGAAAAAAAAATTAAAAATACATATTTGCTCCTCATAATCAACTTTTCTTACCCATGGAGAGCTCACTCCATTTATTTAAAGACATAACAAAGTTTATTCCAAGTCATCTCGGTCTTGTTCATTACTGTATCCCTAGCAACAAGCTGGGCCTGGCACATAGGGGTCCTCAAAAGTACTTGTTGAATTGGTAAATAATAGAAATAATCAATCTTAAATTTCTATATACCATGTTCCAGATTGTTCTTCTCAGCCTTTATATTCTATGGCACAAACACCCCTGGTATCCAGTATTAGATAAAAATATCAACCACAGCAAAGGAAGTAGAAATTTCCATCAATATCTTTCTTAAAACAAGAGAAACAGAAAATGGTTCACCAAAGGTCCAGTTGGTTAGGACATTACATTTGTATGTTCACTAAATGTAGCATAGCCATTTCCTTTGCTTTAAGTGAAACAAAGAGGGTCAGGAATCCTTGGTCCATCCCTATCACCCCCAGTCTGTTAAGCTAAGATAACTCTTAGATAATGAATCACTCTCTGGTCATAATTTTTGAGCCACTAGATGTAGATATAGAATGCAGGTGTAGAATATAGATTGTTCTTTTCATTTCACATTTTGTAATGCAATATCTCTAATACCTGGGTTATTCATGGAAGTACATAGATGGCTTAATACACAAAATGTTGTTTATATGTGCAAATTATACCAACTGAGAAAGAATCCGTAGCTTTAATCAGCTTGTCAAATAAGTCAGTGACCCAAAAAAGTTCCGATCTAAATGTAATAGTGAAATCTAGCTATACCTGGTTGTTCTGCTTGATGCGGCCCTGCCTAAGGTAGCTTGAAAAGAACTGACAGGGAATAGCATTTCTCGCTTTTCTGGGAATTCTATAATCTGGAAGTCTAGAAGCATCATAGACTCAAGATGTTGACTAACTTAAACTATTCACCAAAAACTATGCTCTGCAAGACTAGGTGCAAAAACTTATGAATCCAAGTCAATCAGGTTAAAAAAACGACCTTTCTAAGATGAGATTTAATCTATACCGAAAAATTCTGCCCAAAGTGCCAAACTCTGCTGGGTATGGCATACAACACGCAAAATGTGGAATCATATAAGTAGAAAACCACATCTATATCCATACAATGGAATATTACTCAGTTACAACAGGGAATAACTTGCTGATACATGCTACAACATGGATGAACCTTGATAACATTATACTAAGTGAAAGAATCCAGTCACAAAAGACCACATATTTTATGATTCCATTTATACAAAATGTCCAGAATAGGCAAATCCATACAGACAAAAAGTAGATTGGTAGTTGCCTAGGGCTGAAGTGTTGAGGGGAAATGGGAAGTGACTGCCAATGGATATGTGGCTTCTTTTGGGAAGATGAAAATATTCTAAAATTGACTGTGGTGACAGTTACACAATCCTGGGAACATACTAAAAAACACTGAGTTGTACATTTTAGATAGGTGAATCATGTGATATGTTCATTGTATCTCAATAAAGCTGTTAAAGAATAAAAAAGAATAAGCTTTCTCCATATCAGAAAAAAGAAATACAAAACCACATCAAAAAGTCAAAAGCTGATGGGGCTTCCCTGGTGGCGCAGTGGTTGAGAGTCTGCCTGCCAATGCAGGGGACACGGGTTCGAGCCCTGGTCTGGGAAGATCCCACATGCCGCGGAGCGGCTGGGCCCGTGAGCCACAATTACTGAGCCTGCGCGTCTGGAGCCTGTGCTCCGCAACAAGAGAGGCCGCGATAGTAAGAGGCCCGCGCACCGCGATGAAGAGTGGCCCCCGCTTGCCACAACTACGCACAGAAACGAAGACCCAACACAGCCATAAATTAAAAAAAAAAAAAAAAAAAAGTCAAAAGCTGAAAGCATAGTATGGTGTGTATGAGGCATGCGTTTCAGTCCATGCTGATGGCACAGGGTGGAATTGTTATAGGATCTGCTGGAAATCAAATGACTCTCCAAGAACAGTGGGGAAAGGATATGTCAATGTAAAAATTCAAGTAATGCAGGAGAACTGAATGTCCAGAAAACAAAAGCCAGTAGATCCATACTCAGGAATGGTAGTCCTTTTTGAGTAAATATAGGTAAGCTCTTCTCATAGGCACCCCGAACTACTTCCTCCTTCCAAATGGTGTGAGTTTGTCTCTGCAGCCCACAGATGTTGGAGAAATTCATCTTATCTTACTCTTTACCGCTTGGATCACTGAACTCTCTCACTCAAGGTAGAGGAAATGTGTACAATGCTTCTTCCCCCATCCCTCACCATTGGACAGCTTCCAAGGAAAGCACTTGCTTTGCCTGGGATTGAAACCTACCTTTTTCATGTACATGTTCCCAGCCAAGATGTGCTTCTTAAGAAATATATTACATATAAAGATTGGGGAAGCTCAGAACCAAGCTTCCAAACTTTTTTTTTAATCTAAAACAACAGAGAGTAGATTGCCCATGCTTTTTACTCCATATCAGGATATATGTATAACACAGTTTCTCCAAATAGAGTATATTTTTAAAAATAAAAGCTCAGAGGTGAAGACTTTTCTCTCTAAACAAACACAGGAAACTAAGTACAAAATGCAGTATCTCTTCCAGCAAAAAAAATCCTAGGTGTCACATTGGAAGATGGAGAGCAAGAGCTGAAGAGAATGAGATATAGCACAGGTACTTTTTGATTTGCAGGATGGAAGGCAGGTGGAAAGAAATTTGGGTGTGTAGCACTGAAATGGTCATCACTGAAAAAGTGAGAACTTAAGGAACTAGTATTTGGATAAGTAGCCCAAACAAAGTATTTCCTGAGTAGAATGAGGTTTTACATTTTCAATTACCCAGAAAATTGCCTTAAATTTCCATTTCATGCTACAAATATAGATACGGGCAAAGCTATTTACTGATAGGGGTGGGGGAGAGGGAGGGAGACAAGTGAATTAAGAGTGAACTGAGAATGTGAAAGTTTCTAACAGCTTTAAACAATCATTCTGCATAACTTAACGTTGGGGGTATAATTTTGTAAGTGGAATATTTCAATAGCATCCGTAAAATTCAGGAAAAAAATAATAAAGGTGAGTATAAAAAAATAAAGCTAACCAGGTATCATTTCATTTTATATAAAATGGAGATTGCATTCCCAGCTGGTCTGAAGTTAAGACAGCTATTTCCATTTACTATGCCCCTTAAAGCAGTTTTAAAAGTATCAGCCTCTCTGCTCAACTGTAAAATGCCTGCTAGTTTTTGAAGGAGTGCTTTGGAGGGTCAGGAAGATTCAACTCTAAAATGGCTAAAAGACAGTTTTATGAATCTCACTGTGTCTACAAGATGAAGTAGTCAGGCCGTTATCATGTGCTTATATTTCCAGGATATGAACAGGCAGCTCCTGACTCCGTACTGATGACGGGTTACTATGTTGGCACCTTTTGCGCCACACAATAGGTAACACATCTGCAAAACTGCTCCCAGAAGCAGGAAAGGCAGCTGTTAAAATTACACTCTTCCTGCATTAAAACCACCCCCAGTCGTGAGCCTTGCGAGTACCGTTAAGAAGTCATCTTACCTGATCCCTGTTGATGAGCTTTATATATATACATGTAGTCTTCTGAAAATATCATCAACTCGTGTTGCCAGGCTTCTATTATTAGCAAGGATTCCACCTCTTGTGAAGCAACAGAAACCAAACCATTACAGCTTATAGACCCCCTAATTCCCACATTAGGCAACCAGTCTCCCGTGGGGTTGGAAAAGGCTGAAATTTGCATGCATACAGAGTTTAACCAGAAACATTCATTTCAGTAGAAGAGGACATCTCAAGGTGGCAAAAATCAAAAGTTTTCCATTCCCAACCCATTTGCCTCTTGTACAAAGTCGGTCTCCCTAGCCCACTACCCAGCAGCCCACCAGAATCATGAGGGTCCATCCGAATTATGCTTAATATTACCCTCAGGAACTGGGCACCTCACTTTTTCCCAGAGGATGAACTTTCAGAGCAGGAGTGTCTCTGTAATGAAACCAGAGTCCTTGATTAAGAGCAAGGATTCAGCAAAACCTTCGTGGAAATCTCTGCCTGTTTCCTACGAGGCTGGATGCCCAGAAAGCCACATTCATGAAATGGTGGTCCAAGAATTCTCTCACATTTTTATTTGAAATCCGGATTTGTTTTCTGGGGCTGCTGTAACAAATTGCCATGCATTGGGTGGCTTAAAACAACAGAAGTTTCCAGAAAGTTCCAGAGGACAGAAGTCAGAAATCAAGTCTCCAAGGAGAATTTGTTCTTTGCATCTCCCAGCTTCCGGTGGCTTCCAGCATTCCTTGACTTGTGGCCACATCTTTCTAATCTCTGCCTCCATGGTCACAGCCCTTCTTCTGTCTGTCCTATCTCCCTTTGCCTCTCTCCTATAAGGACATTTGTGGTGGCATTGTAGCACTAACTTAGATAATCCAGGATAATCTCCTTATCTCAAGATTCTTACCACAAACATCTGCAAAGACCCTTTTTCCAAATAAGGTACAAATTCCAGGGATTCGAATTTGACAGCAATACCCGATGCCTTAATCCTTGAGTAGCCACAGGTTTTGAAAGTGCAATTGGTACAACTGCTGATTGACACAAGGCTGTTGGTTTATTTAACATTTTCGTCTAATCTGTGCCAAAAAGTTTGGGCTTTTTTGGCGCATTGGTGCTAGAAGACGTGAAGACATCTGGCCTTCCCTGTCTTCCCTTTAATCCTGCCACTCACTTTTATCCTCTCTCCCATCACCTTCTCTTTGCCCAACACTGACTTTGCTCTGTTACCAAGAAGGGGAATGTGTACAGTGCTTCATCTCTTTATTTCACTTGTCTCCTTTTAAAGTGAGTAGGCAAGAAGAGGAAGCATGGTTCACAGAATCCTTAGGCCGCAATGATTTAGCTTTACTCTCAATCCACTGCCTTCAGGAACAAAAAAGGTTTTTTTGTGTGCCATAGTCTTGTTCCCTCTTTGTCTCCTTTCTTCTTTATTCTCAGATGAACTTGGCTAACAAAATGTTGCTGCCCTGCTATTTGAGCCCATTGCTCTGCCAGCTCCCGGCCAAGGTGAGGACTGGTACATATTGGGGCCAGGAGACAATTTAAGGCTACATCTCCCCCCAGAAAATCCCCGGTAGGGAATAAACACTAAAGGATAGTGTCCACATTTGGTCATCTCCCAAAACCTGTGACCACCTGAAATTTGAATTCAGGGTCTAGCCTTGCTTTCTAACACCCACACTGCAATAAAAAGACAGGAAGTGCAGTACAACAGCCCGGCAGCGTGAGCACGTGTAACTTACCTGAACTCAACTTAATGCACGGAGCTGAGGGTACAGACAAAGAGAGAACATTCAGTCATGGGGATGTTTCCACCTGCCATTCCACTCAGTCAGCATATGTTCCAATCAGCATGACATGGGAGATGTTAATTTCTATTTCCTCAGTTAGTTTGGCCTTGGTTTCCTGGTACCTCTCAAAATATAAGCATCCTGCTACACTGTGCAAAATTCTAGAACTGAAAGGTACGTACTGTCATGCAACATGATCCTTAAAGGCAACCCAACCACTTTATATAAATGCATACCTAACACTTAGAAGATGATACATATATATATTGCTGTTTATGGACGTTTTCATTATTCAAGGGTAATTTTGACAATTCATAACTTTTCACTGGCTTTATAACCTCTGATAGTTACACTTCAACTGCGACAAAAGAAGTAAAGGAACTAAATAGCTAGAAGTAAAAGATAACATAGATGGTATCACACAGTTAAGTGTTTTTTATGAAAATCTTTATAACACCTCAGCTGCAGAAGTAGTTTTAAAGGTCATTTCATCCAGAATATAATCTGTATCAGTCAGGATAGGCTATTATGCTATAGTAATATACATCCCCGAAATCCCAAAGTTTAAAAAACACATCCAGGGTTTGTCTCTGCTCATGCTACATGTCTACTGTAGGTCAGCTGTGGTTCTGCTCAGCACCGTGTTCATTCAGGGCCCAGGCTGACCACACCTTGACAGTTGTATGGCAAACAGAAAAGAGACATAGCAAACCATGCCCTTTCGCTTAGAACTTCTTCCTGGAACTGGCAGATGTCACATCTACTCACATCTCAATGGCTGAAACAAGTCACATGATCACTCTTGAGTGGGTCAAGAGATATATAATTCTCCTATAGAGAGAGGGGATTGCAATATTTAGCAAACTTCCGAAGATTCCCTTCATCATTTTCCCAAAATGGCCATCCAACCAATGCTTAGGACCCCAACACCCCTTAAAGAAGACTATTCTACTTTCAGTCAGTTATAAGTATTAGAAAATTGTTCCTTAAGATGGTTACAAATCTATCTCCTTGGGGTTTCCACCCATTGGTCCTCATTTTGTGCTTTGTCCATGAGGACAAATTTAGTTGTTTTCCATGGGGCAGCTCCACAAAGATCAGAAACACCCAAGCCCTTCAACTATTTCTCATATAGTGTGGCATTTGATCCTTTCTTGATAATCTTATTTCCCCAACTCTTTATTCCAATAATAAATCTCTTCAGCATTCTCTCTGTCTCTAGAACTTTTGACACGTTTGGCTTCTAGCAATGTGTTTTTCCCATCAAATGCACTTCACTGGGTTCAAACGCCTGTCACAATGCCTGCGGTCTCCCTCCCAATAGCCAATGAACAAGATTCAGCAGGAAGATACATGGTTATGGTACCCTAGGTATCCGTGTTCCATGGCACTGTTTGTACCTCATTAGCAAACATTTTCTTTAAATTATCTTGGATACTCATTAAATATTAGCAGCTACTTAGAACCAAAGGATAATTATGAGTTTAATGAAGCGTGCACCAGCTTGCTCAAGTCTAACGTTTGTTTCTCTGCTGGGACCCCATTTTACTTTGCACTTATCCTTCAGCAAAGCTACTCAACAAAGTCACTTTGGCAATAAGAAGTATTTAATTAGATTAATGAATTTTTATCGCCTCTCCTAGGGATTAGGCTTGTTAAATCCTGGCGACCAAAGAACAACAGATTTTTTTATTACTGAATGTTTAGGGATGCACTGGTTGTGCTGCCGTGGCGGTCCTCATAAGGCAAGCTGCTCTGGGCAGTTCTACCTGGCATCCCTTGGTAGGCCAGGGATATTTGGCAGACACAATCTGTGCCTTCAGTGAAATCACAGAAATCAAAATGCAAATGAAATCAAGCACACCCCAGTCAAGGCTTTCGGCAGCTGTCTTTCTATCAGAGGCTGCTGACTTGGGGTACCCTGACAAAATCTGCCCCTCTTTCTCTATCTGCAGGTATTTGAGAGGAAAGGGAAGACCCTATAACCAGCACAGCTAGCTCTTCATGAGGGCATGCGTGTCCACGGATATTCTCCTCAGTCACTAGTGTGGAGGCTCATAATAAGGCAGGAAGGGCAAATTATTTTCAGAACAGTTGTGTTTTCAAGATGTTAAACGATATACATATGTAAAACAATTTGGTGTCTTTCTTAAGTAATGCTTTGAATGCTGGCAATATCTTTCATCTAGCAACTTCAAAGCACTTTTTTTTGAAAACACGGACCATGTTTCTCCCCATCACATTCCTATGAGGTGTTTTCAAGCATCGACATCCCGGCTTAACACATGGAAAAACTGTGGCACAAAAGCACAGAACTGGTTAAAGTGGGTAAAAAAAAAAAAAAAATCCATATCACAACAAAAGCACGGTTTTATGGTGACAAGACTGATGTTCTTTCAGAAGTATGTAAATCCAAACAGAATCACGGAATCCTCTCTTGGAGTTTTACAATGATGCCCCAGGAAAAGAAAAAGGAATAAGAATGGGGTCTAAAAGGAGATGGGAGACTTCCTGGGGTGATAAATTTTTGATCAGAGCAGAGAGGGGAAAACAGACCTGGAGATACTGAAAGTCAGCTTCATGGCAGTTCAGAGGAAAATTCAAACTAAAATATAAAGAACGATATTCCTAAATTTAGTCAATTTGTAAACATTTAGGATTTGTTACACAACATACACATGACCGTATAATTTATCACCCCAATTGGGACATTTTTGAGAGAGAAAGGCAGTGCCATTAATCATTACACTAATTGTACTTCTCTCAGTTCTTTTCAGTTAGCCTAGAAATCAGTTTTCCGGTCTTTTAAATAAGTGTTCTCATTTAAACACTGTCCAAGTGTTACAAAAACCTTAGTTTTTGATTAGGAACTAGGAGAGAAGTAAAAAAAAAAAAAAAAAAATGAGCATGGCGAAGAGTTTGTAGGAACTACAAAAATGTATACCAGGTTGACGGCCTTTTTCTTTCCCAAGATCAGTCTCCTTTTCTAACACTTCAGGTGGAAGAAATGCTGCCTGAGAACAGACTGCACGAGGCTCACTTACAATCTAATTTCTCTCTTCTTTCCAATTATTTTTTAATAAAAAAGCCCAGTGTTCTCTGCTGCCCATCTTTAGCTGACTGCACTAAAGCAGTCACAAAGAAGGTGGCATTTTAGGGACTGTCCCTCCCCGTAGACACAGACATTTTTCACCACACTATCAATAGTTTAAGTCCATATAGAGAGAGCTGGACTAGATCCCCCTACAAAGGAAAAGTCCCCTTCCAGCCCTTACCCTGGTGAGGTGGCTAATGGAAATAGTAGCGTGGAGGGGGGATCTTTTGTTTTGTTCTATTTCAGGACCCAGAATAAGAACCCACATACTTCCTCTAGACCAGTTCAGTTCAACAGTACTTTCTGAGATGATGGAAACGTTCTATATCTGCACAGTCCGATCCGATAGCCACTCACTACCCATAGCTATTGAACATTAAAATGTGTCTAGGGGACTTCCCTGGTGGCGCAGTGCTTAAGAATCCGCCTGCCAATGCAGGGGACACGGGTTTGATCCCTGGTCCGGGAAGGGATCCAGATCCACATGCTGCAGAGCAACTAAGCCCATGTGCCACAACTACTGAGTCTGCGCTCTAGAGCCCGCGGTCCGCAACAAGAGAAGCTACTGCAATGAGAAGCCCGGGCACCACAAGGAAGAGTAGCCCCTGCTCACCACAACTAGAGAAAGCCCGCTCACAGCAACGAAGACCCAGTGCAGCCAATAAATAAATAGATAAATAAATTAAATTAATAAAAAATAATGAAATAAAATTAAAAGTTTAAAAAAATGTGTCTAGTGTAAAAATAAATAAATAAAATAAAATATTCTAGTGTGACTAAGGAAGGGAATGTTTAATCATATTTAGTTTTAATGAATTTAAATTAAAAGTCGCATGTGGCTAGTGGCTACCGTGTTGGACAATACAAATCTAGACACTCAAGTTTATACATAGACCATTTTGTTTTCTAGGAATCAGTAGATGCTGCACATGTTCAAGTTTCTAACAACTAAAAACAGTTTTGCACATTGGAAACCATCTTGTCTTTAACTAGAAAAGGGGTCCAATCTTGGGTTCAGCCACCAAGAAGACAGCAGGAGTGGGGAAACTTTCCATTGCCATGGTGACAGCCCCCATCAGAGCAATGATTGAACAGTGAAGGCTCTGGGGCCAACATCCTAACCTTAAAGGACAGACTCCCAAGAGAGGAAATAAAGCAGTGTACACACACTTGGAAAGTAGAGACACGTGGATCCGTCAAAGTATGAGATGCTCATGCATGAGACTGAAGGTTATCTTTCTTTTACCTGCAGTTAAGACAGTTTAAAACAGCCGAGTGGTTGCCTTTGTGCTAATATCACTTAACACTATGTTTGAGTGACAGGTCTGATTCACCAAGGTAGCAAGATCTGTCTGGGTTTGGAGGGATCTCCCTCCAGTGAAGACAGCTAAGTGACTACAGATTGAGAGCTCTTTTTCCGCTCCTTTTATAAACAACTCTGGTGTCAGACTGTCCCCTGCTGGGCAAAGAAGGAATTTAAAATTAGGTACCTTAAAAAAGGACTGCCATCTCCTATTTCCTACATGAGTGCTGTATTTTACTCACGGTTCCGGAGACTTGTCACTATGAGCAGTTTGGATAAAATTACAAGGCACTGGCCTTGGTCGCATCCTTTCATTTATTCCAGATCTTGAGGCAACACAACACCACAGAGGTGACCCCACCAAGGGTAAACTTGGACTCTCTTCTGTACCTTTTGAGCGGCTTACCCTTCCTTACAGGGTTCACTGAATTTATGAGGGAATAGCACATGTTTTATGGAAAATCAAAGCTGGACAAACCGTAGGGGAGTTTAAATTAATGCAGCTCACACACCCCACACACACAAGAAATCAATTCAACCCATGGGCATCAGTTGACTAACCACCTGACATAACACTCTTCAGTCCACCAAACCATGCCACAAATGCCGTTACTGGGACTATTTGGCACTAACCCATGTTTGCAATATCAATACAAATGCTTTGCTGTTAAGGCATAGTTAAAGGACAAATTTCCTTTGTTCAAAAGGTGTTTCTTGAAGTCCAAAGTAAGACCAACTGAATTTCAGCACACCTCTGACCTACAGAGTCATGACATGCACTAAATTCGTTACAAACTCAGAAACAAGCACTGAATTTAACTTTTTAAACTACTTAACCCTTATTTAACTACTGTCTTCTATTTTTTAGAATTTTGACATTTTCTGGACCTATTTTTCCCACTTCCAAAATGGAGTTAAGATACAGAATTAAATATAAACTCACTTAAGTTAGGGAGAATTCACCTTATTACATCCTTACCATAGAGGAGCCACTACTAGGACTTCATCAGAATAATCACATCCGCATGTAAGGTGCTATTCAGCTCCATTTCAATGGACCTCGCCCCTGGCCTTGAAGTTATAAGCCAGATGGCACTGACCCTAGGGATAGGGACAAGCTACACTGAGGGAGAGAGAGCGGTGGTCTGGATACAGAGAGGACGTATCTCCAATTAATAAAAACTGGATGAATTTCCCATTTTATTCATCTTCCTTGACTTCAGGACAGTGACACTTTGACAAGACCCTAGACAACAACTACAGAAGCTTTACCCTCATTTAAACCAAATTTAGTTTCTGAGAAGATGACACAGTGCTAGACAATGACACATCACGTGCCCAGCCATTAAATCTGCTGCAGGGTCTGAACGGGACGGGCTAGGACTGAAGTCCTGCGCCACTCGTGAGGCCGCCCGTCTGCTAATGCGCCCCTGCAGCCCTGAGCTCCACACTGTCCTGGGAGGCAACTTACCTCATCTGGGCGGGGCCTGTGCTCCCGGAAGGAGGGAGGGCGAGAGGGGGAGGGGAGAGCGCACGTGATAATAATAAGGCAAATGAGGAGACCAAGGCTGACCTTACAGTCATCGTCTCTCTAAAGACCAGAGAAGTCACCACAGGTGACCAATCATGCTGTAACACTATCAAACTTCGGGGAATTCAGAACCTCAGGATGGGCAGCTGTCTCCATCTTGTGCTGGCCGCTCTTGGATCTCCTCTTGTTTGGACCTTCATGGATGGACCCAGCTCTCTAAGGTCATGGGCACACACTTGTGCGTGTCCCGAATGCTTCAGTGATCCTGTTCCTCTAACAGAGCCACATAGGAGATTTTGAAACTGCAACTCAGAAGACTCCATACGCATGTAAAGGTATTTTTTTGGACATGGTCATTTTGTCACTTGGTTGTAAACTGATTGACAGGTAATAAACTCACAGAGGAAGGCTTAGGCAACCAGGTGCGGAAAATGCAGAAATGGACCCCTTCCACATCCAGAAATTGGCTCCTCTGCCAGTGCTAGCACAGGTAGGGTTGGGGATGAGGTGAATCTTTTCCTTTCTTCCACCTTTATCTCCTTCTGTACAAAGTGAGAATAGGAACATCTGCTTTTCTGACAAAGGTATTTTGCTCGTGCTTGAAAAATGCCTGGACGGTGCAAAGTGATAGATGTTGCTGGAGTGACAACGTGTTGCAGGAACAGACAAGCCTGGCCATGGCCGGCCTCCCACTCCCCCGGAAGTGGTGCCCTCGGGGGCTCTGCTTGGCCCCGGGCACCAGACCTGCTCACATGCCCTTCTCCCTTCTACAGAAATAATCTATCACTAAAATGAGGAAGAGACACAGGTGACGGTGTGTGCCAGGAGCAAATGCTGCAGCCAGGAGGACCAGGGCCGCCGCAGTGCACAGGCAGCCTCACACACAGGACTCGGAAGGCCTGCTTGGTACGATGGAAAGGCACACACGGTAGCGAGCTGCAACTTATTTCCCACTAAGAACTTTTCATTAATGAAGGCTTTCATCTCTCCAAACACATTAATCAAGGCTTTCATTTGTTAAAAAATAAGCCATCCAAAGAAAGAAGCATCTGGAAGAGAAAATATTGCATCTATCTCTTTAAGATCTGGGGGGGGGGGGTGACAGTAAAGAGATACATTGTTAAGGTATTTCTATAGAAATTCTTAAGATAGATTTAAATTCATGAAATGAATAGATCACAGGCTAACCAATCTATTATCTTGGCCACCTTGACAATTGATATAGATCAATCTGGTTTTAGCTAGAGCTTTTAATTGGGTTTTGTTTTGTTTTTTAAGACTGTGGTTTCAGATCAGGATCATCTGAGCCACAGCTGAATTCATCCACTCTTTACTAAACTCCCTCTCTGATAACAACAACTAACATTTATTGCATGTTTAGTATATGTGCCAGGCAGCATGCTAGCACTTTACATGCATTGACACATTCAGTGCCTAGGACAGCCTTGCAAGGTAGGGTTCATGATTGTCCCTAGTTTACAGATGATGAAATGAGGAACTTGGCCAGGGCTACCTAGCACATAGGGGCAGAGTCAGGACTGGATTTGCACATGGAATCCAGTTATCCATAGTACGCAAAAGTGTGTATGTGTGTGTATTCAGGTATTCAGAGCTGTGGTACTTTAGAAATGTGGGTGACCATTTCTAAACCTTCAGGAAGAAGGGACAGTCAATGTATGCAGGCTGACCATCCTAACAGCCAACGCAGGTCCGGTCCATTTGGTTTTACTTACCTACATCTGGAATAATGAACATTTAACAAGCTGAAGCTCCTTGGTACGACCCTTAGGTGTATTTGTCTGCATGCTGTATAAAACTACGTATATTTTTCATTTAGCTTATCGAATTTATTGGCATAAAGGGGTTCATAATGTTCTCTTATTACTCATTTGATATGTGTAGGATCTGTAGTAATGTTCCCTCTTGAACTCTTATGCTTTGTCATCTTTCCTCAACCTTGGCTTGAGAATTTTGCTGTACGTTTTAAGGAATCAAATTTGGCTTTGTTTTCTATTTTATTGACTTGCACCATAAGTTAACAAGTGTTTTCAAGAACAAGCAAAGGTAACATATAATGAAAGACATCAGAGAAGTAGTTAGTTTCCTCCACAAGGAGATTGACAAAAGATGAAGAGAGAACACTGTGGGATAATGTGAATATTCTTTATAATTATTTAAATGTTGGTTTCATAGTTGCATACATTTGTCAAAATACATCATGTACACTTAAGATCTCTGTGTTTTAATGTTTATAAATTAAATCTCAAGAAAAGAAAAAAAAAAAAAACTACGTATATTAACAAAGGCTTCTTAATGCCCCACACCAGTCTTCGACAAACTCCATCCTTGAAGCTGATTTAATATTGCTGGTTTCTGATTTAATACCAAATATAATTCCAACCCAATAAATCTGTTTAGAGAGGAAGACTGAGAAAAAGGGCCAGGCTGTGAGTGTGTCTTCATGCTCTGATATTACAGATAGGAGTTTAATCAGACATGAAGTTTTCACTCCATTTCCGTACTCAGTGTCAACGGGCCCATCTCTTTCCCTGTGACAGGGATGATGTTAATTTCTCCCGAGTCACGTGTGAAGTGACCAGGGGAAGAAACACAATCAATCCACCCCAAAATTGGTAGTGGAATGGAAATACCACAGAAGCTGCTTAGAGCTAAGGTTTGGACAACATCTATTCTGCTTGGCACTGAGAAGAAATTGTTTTAAAAGAGAGGAAAGGGGAGAAGGATAAAATGGAAATCTAATTTTGAGAAATAAGGATTAAAGATTCCATTACTCATGCTGTTTTCGCTGTATATATTGAGTTAACAACATGTGATTTTACTGGATGAAAATGTGGGCCCCATGCAAGGTGAGCATGGTGCAGATCAATCCCCACGGTGACAGTAATGAGTGAGGGTTAGTGTCTGGTCGGTGTGAGGCTGTAAACAGTCCTGGGTTTGGAGCTGGTATAATAAGTGGAGATTGTTCCTGGACTTACTGGGGAGCACAGATAGTTTCTGCCACAGGAAAAGCAACCACCCCCAAGGCAGAGAGGCGTGGCATCGCTATCTCCCTGCTTATCTACTTGTAATGTTCGAATTGGGGGCCCCAAAGTGCAGAGTCCCGGCAGGGGGCAGGACTGCAAGCTCCTCCGAGCTGGCTGCCTGCCTCCTTTTATTTATGTATTTATTTATCCTGTCTACACGCAGTTCTGTCAATACTTGCCAAGTCAGTGTTTCTGCCTGCCCACCCCATTCCCTTCCCAAGGGTGAGGGGTCAAGGGAGGAGAAACCAGCTAAGAAGTTAAGCAAAGGAAACCCTGAGAATCCCAGGTGTGGATTAATCCGTTGTGATGGGACTAGGAAGAGACAAAACAGGTAATAAACTCATTTCTGAGCTCTGTAATGAGTCATCATCAATGCCACCCTCACCAAGCCTGAGGTCAGGCAGCGAAAGACAGGTTGAATGCAAGGGGAGAGAGGTAGCCCATTCATCTAAATCTCAGAGTGGTGTTAGCTGGCCAGGAAAAATGGGTTTAACTTCCACACAATCTGGTGTCCTGGACTGTAAAGAAAAGAAAAAGGTTCTGCTTTATAACAAAGTGAATCAGTTATACATATACAGTATGTTCCCATTTCTCTTCCCTCTTGCATCTCCCTCCCTCCCACCCTCCCCATCCCACCCCTCTAGGTGGTCACAAAGCACCGAGCTGATCTCCCTGTGCTATGCGGCTGCTTCCCACTAGTTATCTATTTTACATTTGGTAGTGTATATATGTCCATGACACTCTCTTACCCTGTCTTTATTGAAGTATAATTGCCTTACACCATTGTAAGGCAATTATACTTCAATAAAGATGTTTAAAAAAAAAAATCAAGTTACCATACGACCCAGCAATCCCACTACTGGGCATATACCCTGAGAAAACCATAATTCAAAAAGAGTCATGTACGAAAATGTTCATTGCAGCTCTATTTACAATAGCCAGGACATGGAAGCAACCTAAGTGTCCATCATCGGATGCATGGATAAAGAAGATGTGGCACATATATACAATGGAATATTACTCAGCCATAAAAAGAAACGAAATTGAGCTATTTGTAGTGAGGTGGATGGACCTAGAGTCTGTCATACAGAGTGAAGTAAGTCAGAAAGAGAAAATCAAATACAGTGTGCTAACACATATATATGGAATCTAAGGGAAAAAAAAAAAGGTCATGAAGAACCTAGTGGCAAGACGGGAACAAAGACACAGACCCACTAGAGAATGGACTTGAGGATATGGGGAGGGGGAAGGGTAAGCTGGGACAAAGTGAGAGAGTGGCTGGACATATATACACTACCAAATGTAAAATAGATAGCTAGTGGGAAACAACCGCATAGCACAGGGAGATCAGCTCGGTGCTTTGTGACCACCTAGAGGGGTGGGATAGGGAGGGTGGGAGGGAGGGAGATGCAAGAGGGAAGAGATATGGGAACATATGTATATGTATAACTGATTCACTTTGTTATAAAGCAGAAACTAACACACCATTGTAAAGCAATTATACTGCAATAAAGATGTTAAAAAAAAAAAAGAAAAGAAAAAGGGATTTTACTCTTTCAAAGCTGTTGCTGGCTATTGGCTACACACATTCTAAAACTAATGACCTGCTCACTGCCTAATATTTACCATTAAAAACCCTGCGTATTATCATTAGAGTGAAGATCGGATCAGGCAAGAATCATCCATGGATGCGAAATCTAAAGGAAATTTCCATGCTGGGCAAGATATTTGCATGGTCTTAAAATGCCTACCCACAACGAAGTGAGAGAGTGGCATGGACATATATACACTACCAAATGTAAAATAGATGGCTAGTGGGAAGCAGCCACATAGCACAGGGAGATCAGCTCCGTGCTTTGTGTCCACCTAGAGGGGTGGGATAGGGAGGGTGGGAGGGAGACGCAAGAGGGAGGGGATATGGGAATATGGGGATATATGTATACGTATAGCTGATTCACTTTGTTATACAGCAGAAACTAACACACCACTGTAAAGCAATTATACTCCAATAAAGATGTTAAAAAAAAAATGCCTACCCACAGACTGCTTATTAGTTGCAAGGGGAAATATGGTAATTATAAAATGGAGAAACCAGAAAGTATCTTGACTGAGTGACCACAAGCAACATCACCAAGGAGGGAAGGTGCCCATGGTTTGCCTCTGGATGTACCACAACTTCCCCCAGGGAACATTTCAGCCGAGAATGCGTAGCCTGCTTCCAACCAGGAGGAAGCATCTGACAAAATGAGAAATGTTCCATTAAAAAAAGATGGAGGCCTGTATTCCTTAAAAATGCCAATGTCAAAAGGGCAAAGAAAGGCTCTGGAAATGTTCTAGATTAAAGGAGGCTAAGGAGATATGACAACTAATTGCAATATTTGACCCTAGACTGGATCTTGTATTGAGGGGGAAAATGCTATAATGGCCTCTATTGGGCCAATTAACAAAATTAAAATGTGGACGCTAGGTTAGACAAAAATATTGTGACAACATTAAATTTCCTGAAGCTGATAGTGGTACTGTGGTTATGTAAGAAAATATCCCTGTGTTAAGAATACACTCAGAAGTATTTAGGGATAAAGGACCATAATATATGTAAATTACCCTTAAATGGTCCAGAAAAACTAGTCTGAGCATATATACATTTACATATATCATATTGGAGAGTATAAATATAAGTACATGTAAAGAGAGCACAAATAACATAGCAAGTGGGATAAAATGTTAACAATGGGTAAATATGGCCAGAGACTTTATGGTGTTCTTTATACTATCCTAATTCTTGCAAGTTTTCTGTAAGTTTGAAATTATTTCCAAATAAAAAGATTTGTTTTAATGTTTAAGCCTTCAAGTCAGCACTGCATCTTCCTTGCTTATTTCATTTGAATAGATGCTCAAATCACAGGAAATTACACAGAGATGTGTTGGTGCATTTTACTTACTTGCAGTTTATCTGTTCTACCAGAAGCAACACATCCTGGACTTGAAATCTTCCCCAATCACTAACCGATAAAGCACTGTCCTAACAAATTTTCGTGCATAAACGAAAGACAATAAAATAAAACTGCATGCTACCTTAAGCCAAATACTTTTCAACATTGGGATTCTAAAGCAATTCTACTGTACATCTAGAAATTTCCAGTTATGCTCAAATATATCTTCCTGTAGTATTCCAACACAGAAAGAAAGTATCCAATAGATGGCATTCTGAAAATATTCAACCTAAGATATACAACACAGTTTGCAGAAACATATTATTGTAAGTTATATTATGACTTCTCTTTTATTTAATTAACAATGTTTGTAATATCTCTCTACGAACAGCCCACAAATATCTAAGCAGTTGGCAACTCAATCTAAACTTTTACTTGGTTATAGTGCCTGAATAAAAATCTTGCACTTCTATTTGACCTCTTTCTGATCTCACAATTTGATGAAGAGATTATGATTTACCAAAAGTTGCAGCCAATTAGGCTAAGAGGAAGGGGCTGTTGTCCCCAGGAAGCACCTGCTCTTCACCCACATAGTAGCTTTTTTCAGCCCCCATCAGTTGTTTAGAATGGTGGGATTTGTATATACCCTACTATGTGTAAAATAGATAACTAATGAGAACCTACTATATAGCACAGGGAACTCTACTTGGTGCCCTGTGGTGACCTAAATGGGAAGGAAATCCAGAAAAGAGGGGACATATGCATATGTATGGCTGATTCACTTTGCTGTACAGCAGAAACTGATACAGCAGTGTAAAGCAGCTATACTCCAATTTAAAAAAAATTTTTTTTTAAAGAATGGCGGGATTTGGTTAACCTATTACAAACACCTATTCATTGCAGCTTGAGTGGTGAAAGGAAGAAAATCAGGTAGAAAGATGAGTTTTAAGGGGACCCAGCTGAAGTCCTGGGGTGTTTTCCAGAGCTCCTTCTCCTGGTGGGTCCTGAACCCCAAACTATTCCCCAACACTTGTGAAAGACTGCTGTGGTTTTACTCAGCCCTCAGCCACCACTTTCTGCTCAGCCCCTCGGCCTCCTAGCTGCCACCTCAGTAAGCAAGTGCCCTGCATTCAATGTCAGGTTCACCTCTCTGGACTTCCCCTCCCTCCAGGATCTTGGTCCCTCAGGACCTTGCTGCCTCAGTGTTTTCCAGTGCCTGCAAACAAATGATTGTTGACATTTGTCCACCTGTTCTAGTCATTCTCACCAGGAGAGTGGGGCTAAGATAAGATGGTCTGCCATTGTTGGATGTGTCAATATAATTATTAAGGGGACAAAGGAGGATACAAAACTTGGCTAAGGAGAAATTTGAATTTTCTTAGTAGGACAGTTATGAAAAAGAGTTAAAGATGGGACTTTTTATAGACATAGAAGCAAATTTAGCCTTAACAAAAAAGACTTGGAAGAATGCAGTCCATTAATCAGCAAGTGACCTTTCTTCTTCACACTTTTCCTCCTTTCAACACTAAGTGATGCCTTTTGCCCCTACTTAACTTTGAAGCCCCAAGGAGAGAAAGAGGACCTCAGTGAGTTAAAGCAGTTTTTCCAACTGCATTCTGTGGATAATAAAAGTAAACATTGCACAGCATGGGAAGCAAGGAGATAGCATTTACGGAGCACTTACTGCATGCCAGGCACTGTGGAAGCACTTCACTTTTAATCCTGACCATGACCCTTAAAGTAGGCACCATTATTACCTCCATTTTACAGAGGAAGAAATTGAGAAAGTAACTTGTCCAGAGTCACACAACGAATAAGTGGCAAAGCTGGAATAAGAGCCCGAGGAGGGCTTCCCTGGTGGCGCAGTGGTTGAGAATCTGCCTGCTAATGCAGGGGACACGGGTTCGAGCCCTGGTCTGGGAAGATCACACATGCCTCGGAGCAACTAAGCCCGTGAGCCACAACTACTGAGCCTGCGCGTCTGGAGCCTGTGCTCCGCAACAAGAGAGGCCACGACAGTGAGAGGTCCGCGCACCGCGATGAAGAGTGGCCCCCGCGTGCCGCAACTAGAGAAAGCCCTCGCACAGAAACGAAGACCCAACATAGCAATCAATCAATCAATCAATAAATCTTAAAAAAAAAAAAAAAAAGAGCCCGAGGAATCAACTGTGAGTTTGACAGAGCTTTACACACTGCAAAGCACTCTTCAAGAGTTGCACGGCCTGGCTGCAGAGCTTGGAGCCAAAGAAGCTGAGATGAGCACAGCCCTTGTCTTGTAAAGGTGAAATACCTACATTTTGGTCTCTGTCAGCTGGTGCCCTTCACTACAGCCCCACCTGTGCTTGACCTCAGCTTCCCTTGCTGCTGGCTCCCAGCCCATGGTCATCACTTGTCTCTTCGACCTTCCAGAAACAAGGAAGGAAGTGGCATTTGACGCCTTCCTTCCGTGCATCAGATGCTGGGATTGGCCCTTCACACCCTTTATCTCATTTAATCATCACAGCCTCTCTGTGAGGTTGGTTTTATTATCTCTATTTAATGGTTGAGGAAACAAGGGCCCAAAACTGTTCAATAGCTTGCTTCTGTCTGCCTCCAGAGCCTCTAATCTTTTCACTAAATTGTGCTGATTCCACTCTTGATCTGAAAGACAAAGTCTGTAGGTAAGATTTCACTAAGAAACATTTCTCAGGTGCTTTAAAATCAGGATCTCAAAAAATAAGAGGCCAGGTCCTTGACTGGTGGTAGATTCTCCTGGAAAAACCCCTTTCAAAGTGAGCTTTTCTTTTGTAAATTAAAATCTTCTGAAAAATAGTGAATCCTGCCAAACCTCCAAAGAGAGTAGTTTCACCTAAAATTCACCTAAGAAGAGCCTTTATCTCTATTTCAACAAATGATTGAAAACAAAGATTGGTATGAGACACGCTACATCACATTGGCTAGAAGAATACAAAATTTCAGGAGTGTTGGGTCTGAATTCTCCCTGGAGAGAGGGCATGCATCTTTCCTCTCTCCCAAGTTTCCAGAATGGCCCCAGGGAAAAGGGTGGCTGCTCTGAAGTGTGAGGGACAGCTTGGGTTCGTTCCACAGCTGGCAGATGTCAAGATTCCCCTCTCAGGAGACTGAGAAGTAACTGAACAAATGTAAAGAAATGGGAATTAAACTCTTTTCATGCCTGGTTATAATGAGTGATGTCTGGGGACTCTTTGACAAGGAAATGAAAAATCTTCTACGTTTCACAGTTTAGTGAAAAGAACACTAACTTCCAAACCAAGGGCTGGCTCAGCCTCTTACCAGCTGTGTGTCCTTGAACAATTTGCTTAACCTCTCTGTGCTTCCATACTTTCACTGGTATTACTCTCGCTTGAGGATACATGAGGATGCAGGTGAAAGGGCCTGGGATGTATGTTGGCCTACACCCTCCCTTCCTTATTCTCTCCTCTCAGAATGGCGGCCCTAGGGTCCCTAAAGCAGTTGTTCTCAAACACTGGTGTGCAAAGAATCACCCAGGACACTTTTTCAAGCAAACATTCCCTTGCTCTGGTGCAGTAGGTCAGAGGTGAGATTGAAACGCCTGCAGTCCCACTACTGGTCAATTTCTAAAACCCACTTTGAGGAACACTGCCCAAGGCCTTTCTAGCATTGCCCCTCTTGGGGCCAAAACTACTCTCGAATTGTACCTCTCCAAATTAAACACGTGACCCAACATTTTCTCCTTTCCTTATACAGTAGATGCTACCTATCAGCAGGTTCCAGAACCACAGATTCAATCAACCATGGATCGAAAATATTCGGGGGAAGAAAATTTCCAGAAAGTTCCAAAAAGCAAAACTTGAATTTGATGTACACAGACAGCTACTTATATAACATTTACATTGTATTTACAACTATTTACATAGCATTTACATTGTATTAGGTATTATAAGTAATCTAGAGATGATTTAAAGTATACCGGAGGATGTGCGTAGGTTATACGTAAATGCTATGCCATTTTATATAAGGCATCCCGAGCATCCGAGGATTTCGGTATTGGGGCAGTCCTGGAACCAGTCCCTCGTGGATACCAGGGCAGCTATATACCTGTCTGCATTGGTCAGGGTGCCCAGCAGTCCCTGCTTGCTTCATTCTGGAGTGTTTGCTGTGACATTAGGGCATACTGGCCAGCAGAGTGTACTGCCAGTTCCATAGCACCCTCCCTGTCTGGCCAGATTTATGCCACTATCAGCAGCTTCCAAAAACCTAAATCATGCCTTAGACAGTCTGAGTAAAGGGGACCTTGAGGCAGAAGAAGTTAAGTGGGAAGTGGAATCACTTCATGGCAATTAAAGTGCTTTGAAATGACTTTAAGTTCTTTTTTTAAATAAATCTATTCATTTTATTTATTTATTTTATTTTTGGCTGTGTTGGGTCTTCGTTGCTGTGCACGGGCTTTCTCTAGTTGCGGCGAGAGGGGGCTACTCTTCGTTGGGGTGCGCGGGCTTCTCATTGCAGTGGCTTCTCTTGTTGCGGAGCACAGGCTCTAAGTGCACGGGCTTCAGTAGTTGTGGCACACGGGCTCTAGAGCGCAGGCTCAGTAGTTGTGGCTCACGGGCTTAGTTGCTCCGAGGCATGTGGGATCTTCCCAGGCCAGGGCTCGAACCCGTGTCACTGCATTGGCAGATGGATTCTTAACCACTGTGCCACCAGGGAAGCCCCTCTCCTAAGCATTTTAAAGAAATCTTATTACCCACCTTAATGCCTGTGATGTTTTGCTGATATTGCCATTTAGGAAATATACGTATAGATGTTAGTGAAAGCCTAGGGTTATCTGGATCATCAAATTCCATACGCAAAATCTGTATTTCATATTGGCCAAAGATGTTTGCTGTTATTTGCTTAACGAAAAAAGGCTGGTAAATTAACATGGTCGACCTCACGGACTTCCTCTTTCTTCCATTCCCTGCTAACTGGCGAGAATGAAACAGTAGCGAGTCCACAACAAGCGCAGGAAGATGACGCTGAGGAAGGAGGGAGCCAGGCAGAGAATGTCGGAGACTAGATTCCTCCTTATTACAAAAGCAACATGCACGGTGTTTCTGTGTGTGCAGCTGCACAACAGCTACCGATCCTGCGTGTACTTCCAGATCCTCACCTTGACTGGGAATTAAATCAATGCACTGCAGCCAGCAGCACAAACCGAAAGGGACCATGTAAAATCTTAGCTGTGGGTGCAAACGCTCCAACCACTCACTTATCTGCTGTTGAGCAGTGCCCTCCATCGTGGATTGTTCTTAGCTCCATTTGATCTATGGGTCAGCTGGTCAACTGCTCTGTGATGATTAACTCGGGAGTCTAATCAGTGTCTATGACAAGGAAATGCAGTGGTCCTATCAATGAAAACCAAAAGCCCCTGTAAGACTCACTTAAGTCACATACAGTCTGTCTCATAATAACTAAGAATTTCTCTTCCTCTCTTTCTCCCTCTTCCTCCTCCCTCCCTCCCTTCTTCTCTTTTTCTTTCTCGTATTCACACACACACACACACTACTTTTCCAACAGAACTTCCTCTGGTTCTGAAATACCAAAATCAACACCAACTACTTCTCTTTTGTTCACCCTCAGTGCCTTCTCACATCCATTCCTGAAATAATACCCTAAAGTCGTCACTTGTTGCTGCAGGACAAAGGCATAGCATGAAAAAGAAAAGAAAATGAGGACTGAGTTCTCTGAAAATCTCAGATGCCCGCTGAACTAAGCCATCTATGCATCTTAATCAAGCGCAGCGCTCCCCCTAATGGCCGGCCCAGGAAGCGGATAAAACGGAGAACCGGAAGTTTCATACAGTCCTGTATTTCCAAAAACGTAAAACAAAGCAAGCCACTTCTCAAATGCTAACCTTGTTCAAGATAATCTTGCCCTCCTTGCACCCTCTCACCTCTACCCACAAACTCCCATACCATCGCCAGCAGGTTCTGTGTTAGAATCCCACTTGTCAAGGCCACCTGGTGGGGTGCCCCTGTCCCCCAAGTAAGGCTCATGCCTGGAGCGCAGTGAAGAGCTTTCACAATGAACCTGGCTCTGAAGGCATCTCCTTGTCATAAATGCCAGACTGTCACAGTGGACTCAGGGGAGCCGTTTGAAAAATTATGTTTTTGGTCCTGAATTAAAGGACTGCCTTCCTCCTGAAGGCCAGCTGTTGGCTGACTCCAGTGCCAAGAAGACACTCTTCTAAGTGTCTTCCTGCGTTCCTCTAAATCATCGCTAATCCTCTGGCTGAGAAGCAGCCGGCAAGCCTCACAGCGGGGGTTGTTTGCTCACTGATAGGGCCCTGCTATCTGCTCTGCTCAGGAGCACCTTGAGAACCAAAGAACACGCAGAGCTCTCTGAACACCGGACAAGGGCAGCTTCCACATCGAAGGAAAATGAGTGTCATTTACTGAAGCTGACAAAAGCCTCCAAGGCACTCAGGGTCTCACTCCAGGCAGAAGAGACAAGGATATGGCCCCCATCCAACCCTCCTCAGCCCCTCACCCTCCTTCAGACTTGACTGCAGTCAGGTCTACGGGACCCGAGACCTGCCCAGTGCCCCCATATCCCATGCCCAGGTATTGGGTATTATCCCCAGACCTCCTTCTCCACTCATGCCCTCACAGAACATTTAGAACAGTCACCTGCTTCTGGACCTGCCATTAGGATACAACACGACTAATGCACTAATCCAGAGGTGGCAAACTGGAGGCCCATGAGCCCGGCCCAAATCAGGGCAGCCAAAGAGGTTTTGTAAGACCATGCAGTGTTTCCAGAAATTCTGAATTAATTATCAACATTTTAAAAATCAGGCTATTTCAGGCATTAATCTTTTCAAAAGGAAGGCAAACGGCTGCCTGGATCTCAGTCCTACACACTCGCAGGGGCCGGGCCGCAGCTGGCCCGCCACTCCTGTCCAGCGCCACCGCAGTCAGCAGCCCTCTCGCAAGCTACTGGCCTGGCCCCTGAGGCACTGTGTTTGCAACCATGAATTAATCAGATATATAACACATTAACACAGATTAGTTTATTTGGCGCCTCTCCCAGGTAACATCTTCACCCAGTTAAAATGCCTGTCTACAGAAGATTCCTAAGAAGTGATTCTAATGAAATCTGATAATGAGAAAGTCAAAGGGGGAAAATAGTCTAGGTTCATAAGGCTTTTCAGCACCCTTCTAATTTCTCAGTGACAGTTGGGCGTTTGCCACATCTCCAACATAGGACCCACTTTGTACTATCTGGTGGATTTGGTCAAATTAGTTCCGCTGGAGAACTAAAAATAGAGAACACAGAGTAACCCTAAGTCCTTTTTAAAACAAAGCAGACTCTGCATAAATAAATACAAAATGTTGAGAGGGGCCTGAAAATAAACTTAGGTCCAGGGCCTAAAAGAAATCAGGATAATTTATTTGTGTCTTTTTTGTGTTTTCCTTCTGATTGGTTTTTAACGGAAGTCACATTCGTAGAATAACTCAAAGATGTTGTCTTCAGGCAAATGCTGTGTTTTCAGCTAAGAAAAAGAATCTGGGCAGGCCAGGAGTTATCAGAATGTCAGTCACTGGGGTTCAAGTGCAGACAGCCAATGTAAAGTTTTCAGAGTAAGTAGAACTTTGACAATTATGTTAGAAAAGAAACTGCAAAACTACTGTTTTATGTTTTTGGGGGGGGTGCCTGTTTTGTTTTTTTAAAGTAAGAGTTTGGTTGGGTGGATTTATTTACTCAGTTGATATAAATAAAGAGATAGGTACATATAGACATAGATATTATACTGTATAGGAAATACAAGTCCTACATCAGAATGTATGCCCTGAGGACAGAATCTACCAAAATTTATTGTCTCCCTTTAAGTCTCCAGCCCAGAACTCAACACCCCAGGAGCAGCTAAATACTTGATGCCTGACTGTGTCCATGAAGCCATGTTTCTCAGCCTATTATTATACTACCACTTGTCCTATTTTACCTGAAGGACTTTTCCAATTAGAATGTTGTAATCAGAAGTTAATCAGGCAGAATATTCATAATACTGCCTATAATTTTACCAGAAAAAAAAATTTATTTAGATATTAGATTTTTTTAGTCTCTCTACTTTTCACAGCTTTATAGCATTGAGTTTTGAGTTTTTAAATTAAACACAAAATTTTTAAATATAGTTATAGAAATGTTATAAAATATTTTTCATAAAAATTACTAGAAAGTTATTCTTGATTTTTTAAAAATACCTTTTTAGAATCCTCATCTTGGGTAAAACCTTCATTTTATCAGATAATTGTTTGTAATTTTATCAAAAGTAAGCAAAACCAACAAAAAATTGTTCATTGGAAATGTAATTTTTTTAAAAGATGAATAATTCAGCTTCTACATCTTCCAAGACACCTATGGGAGATACACGGAGCAGTCATAATCATAAGAGAAACCTTAAAACACTTAAAGATAACAAAGTCTTAGACAATACCAGAAACTTAGATATTATCTGTTCAACACTCAACTCAGATGAGGAAGCTGAAGCAGTAAACGCTGAAGTGAATTGTCTGAAAAGTTACACCTCTTCTTGAAAACAAAACCAGGGATAACTTTGGGTCTGTGCTACTCATTACTCCAGACGTCCTTCCTTGATTAGCAAGTGAAGTTCAACCATGTTGAATATTCTGCATTAAGTTAAGGGGACCGGGACAGTTAATAAAGGAACATCCCCTTCCCAATGAATTCCAATCTGTCGTATGATAAGAATTCACTGACTGCATCCGACAGCCTTTTAGAAACATGAGCACTCAGAGGCAAAGAATATACAAATCAATTTTCACTGCAAAGTAAAGGAGCTGTTACAGTGGAGGATTACTGGACTGAATGTCAATATTATGACATAGTATGAGTGTGTTTCATGTTTGGTAATTGCAATCATTGTTGCTTTTGTTGTGGTCATCCATGTACAATGCTTGGTGTCAGTCTATTTATCTCTTGTAAAAATAAAATACAGTGTGTGTGTGTGGAAAAAAAAAAAAAAAAAAAAAGAAACATGAGCACTTGTTTATGCAACTGATATTTGTTGCCACACTTACCAGTATGCACAGGGCCCCTGACTAGGAGCTGAAAGAATGACAAAAGAAATGGAAAAGTCTTCTCTGCCCTTCTGAAGCTTACAATCCTTAAAGTGTACTCCTCCTTAAAGGAGATAAGAAGTACACGTGTTAAATAATTAGCAGACATTGCCAAATATCACACCAAATCACTGGTAGGACAAAGTGTCAGAGGATTAACTAAAGAACAAGACCAAATGTGGATGGGATGCATCAGGAGATGCCCTTCAGCCAAGGGGATGCTTGCATTAGGCTCTGTTAAACCCTGAAGGTGCCACCAACTGGGTGGTATGAACCCCCCCATTGGGGCCCTAGACTGAGCGGAGACCCCCCTGTCTTGGCCAGGGAGTTTCTTTTTAACCTTCTGAATCACGCAGCCAAAAAACGAAACCAAAGCTGAGATCGAGCAGGGCAAGCTTTATCCGAGGGCCAGAGTATAGAGAAGCAGGAACTTAGTTCAAAAATCAACTTCTCAGCCGGGGTGCAATTGAGACAAGGTTTAAAGGCAAGGTTAATGGAAAGGAGGCAAAAGTATTGGTTTTCTGGGAATAGGCAGGGTTCTTCCAGGAACTGGGATACCACCTCTTTTCTGTCCTCGTATGGTCCTTTGGCATCTGGTCAGGAGCCCGTCAAACCATCACGGCACGGCAGGCGGAGATCTTACTATTACAATGAGACGGTAATGGGCTGCAGGGCAAGGTTGGTCCCACTTTTGGAGCTGAACCAGCTTGCACCAGCTTCCTCGTGGTTAGACTCTATTATTCCTGTGCTGTGAGCACAGCTAGAGATGTGGCTGGTGGTGGTTTGCTGAACGTTTCCCCAGAGGGAGGGTCAGGGGTATGGCTCTGGGTCAACAGCCTTGGTCACAAGGAGAGGAGGAAAGAGGAAGGGAGGGGAAAGCAGTCTTTCAAAAGACAGCCCCGGTGCAGTAAGATATCTCTGACTAATCTGTTTTACCCCTTAAATTCACTGCCGTAAACAACTGCAGGTTCTTAAAAGAATCATAAAGCACCTCCTAACCTTGACCCATAGCGGTCTCTGGCCCTTTTGACGCCCCCTCTCCCTCGCATGTGCAGAAAGCAGCGCACTCTTGGCCCCTTTTGGCGCCAGCCAGGCCTCTGTATGACACTTTAACAGATAGTGCAACTGTGAGACTGGTAACATGTTTCTGGGAAGACCTGGTCCCCAGATCCAAATTAGTGCTCCTGGTTACAGACAACTGCCCAGTTACCCTCGGGGCTTGGGGGAGAGGGTTGATTTGCAGAAGATCCCCTCCCCTGGAAAGGCACATTGGTCCCTCCACGCTGGAACAGAGTCTGAACCCTCCACTGTGGCGTCCGGACCCCCTAAGCCAGCTCCACAGCCCCTCGCGTAGGAAAATGGCACTGCTCAGTAATGACCATGAGACGGGCACTGTACCTACACAAGCTCACTTAATCCTCAAAGCAACACTGCAAGGTGGATATCGCCCTCTTTGTTTACCACCTACAGAAACAAGGCTCACGGGGCTGCAGTAACCAGCCCCGCATGGCACCAGAAGTTAGTATTAAGGCGGGAATGTGAAGTCAGGTGGTCCTGAGCACCAAAGCCCAGGCTTGAATGATCATCGTGGCCCCCCTGGGGGTCACTCAAGGTGGAAATGGAGCTCGAGCAGCTCCTTTATGTCAGAGCTCGGCTCTTCACTAAACCTGAAGGGGGCTGGTGTCAATGAGTGGCCGAGTGACTCAGGAAGTGAGGTTCCTGCTGATTCCAGCGATGGTTAGACCCAGAGGAAGCCTGACAAACTGTGAACTCTTGAAGGTGAGGACCACATCATTGTTCCATCCCCTGTGGCACTCGGGAAGGGGCCTTTCTTGTCCATCCACCATCCTCAATAGTTAGGTAAAATAATGACCCATCTCCAAACATGTGCTTTGTTGTGTACTTATTTCATCCATATAATCCTTTCAATTTGCCTTTTTTTCCCCCTCTTTTTTTTACTGGAAGGGGACAAGATGGTGGTAACTGGCTGAAATTTGACTTCAAGACCACTGTCAGAAAAGGTCCTATCTGGTGTCATGGGTGCTATAAACAAGTCGTGGCCAGCAATTTCTGGTGTGCTAAAGTTCTGTGGTAGAATGAGGGACACATCGGTCATTCATAGAGTCTGTCCTGAGCAAAATGTTCTTTCTTTCCTTGGAATGGATCTTTGAATTCAATATGGCTTCTGGTTCAAGCTTTCTTGGCCCTATCCCCCAGTCACCAGGCAGGTGGATGGGTACCGGTGTATGGTCTGATATTAGATCAACAGGGAGACTGCCATCACAACAAAATTTTGCTTGTTCTGCATACTTTTAGATCATCTTTTTCCTTTCTCCCAAATTCATCACAAAGGAAATGAAAGTCCAAGTACCATGAAAGAGATAACGATATTCTACAGATTAAAAATAATGTTTAAAAAATGATGACAAAGTGTTTACAGCTTAACTTTCCACACAGAGGTACATGTAAAAACTTACAAAGTTTGGCCCTAAACTGTGCTCCCTTTATGTTTCTAATATTCTGCTCATAAAATCTCTGAAGAGCGAGACCCCATGTAGGTACGGTTACTGCTATTTCAGATACAACCTGTAATAAAGTTAATCAGGCACACATTTAACAACATACATGTGGTAATTGTTATGGCACTGCATAGTAATTGGACATTAAGACTAAACGGTTCCCATAAATTATAGAAAAATGGAAAAGCCACATTAGCCCTTCCTCTATACCACTGGTTCCCAAATGCCTGTGCACAGACCACCTGTATCCACGTTATCTGGAGAGCTTTTGAAATTATAAATTCCTGATCCTCCTCCCACTGGAGAGTCAGATTCAGTACATTTTGGTCTACGGAGAAGCTTTGCACCACACCAAGGCTGTCAAGTTCACATGCCTTCACAAGAAAGGCAAGTAAATGCGGGTATAGGACAATGTCTTTTAACACAAGTAAGTGTGTGTCTAAGAAAGTAAGTATTTCTTCCAAAGGCATTTACATTGAGAATATTTTTAAATACTCTGAGCGACCTCTGCCACCCTTCCCCCACCTCACGCCCCTGGAAAACGGGTCTCTGTACTGAATCGACACTGACAGTTTGCAACCTCCGTGGACTAGATCATAGTGGCCGTACTTAAGGGTTTACTTTTCTTGGTACATGAAGCAGAGACGGTACACAAAAGGATCTTCTGCTGTGTATGGCCATGCCCTTCACACACTGTAGCTAATCCTAACCCACTGCTAACAACACACATTCACTCATTTCTTCATTCAGTAAGTTTTTACTGGGCGTCTAGTATGTTTCAGGCACCTGCCTCAGCACAGGAAATACAAAAATTGAATAAGACCAGTAGCTCCCAGTTTGGAGGGATAGGTTTCAAAATGATTCTGATGGTCAGAATGGCATGAAAATATTCCTTGAAATCCAAGTGCAAGAACTGATTTCTCACTGTCCGAAGGCTGAGAAAACCGATCTCTCAGAAAATCTATTTGAAGTGTTCCTCCCCAGCAACTGCCCACCCCGCCTCTCGCATCCCAATATCGACACAGAGGACAGGCCGACATCTGAAGCTCCAAGGCTCTGTGAAGCAGACGTTACCTCATGCTACATGGCTACGGCTCTCTTGTTCACGGTGGCACCAAGAGAAATGGGGCTCCCAGGACATTCCATCCTGCCAGCCGTCTGATGATGTATTTGAAATGCCCATTTCTGGGGCTCTCCAAATGAGTGACATTTATAAGGTATCCTTCTCTTCCCTGAATCAAAAGATACCGAGATTTCTTTTATCTTCCGCTCCCCCAGCCAGTGTTTAGTGTTTATACGGCCAAAATATTGAGCAAGTCACTCAATTCCATTTCTGTGCTCACTATTTCGCTACAGAAATGCAAACTCCCCTGGGTAATTCCAAGCAGTTTCTTTACCCAGAGATCATCTCTGGCCACAGAGCAGTTCAGCTGCAACCTGCGTTGTGTGTGCTGCATTATACTGTAACATTTTCAGAGTCAGGGAAGATTTATTCAGTGATCAACTGCTTCGGCATCCTGAATCACTCCAGAGACAGTCTGTTAAAGAGGGGACCTTGAGGGAGCTGAAAATGTAAGCAAGAAGTGAAATAATCCTCTTTCCCTTTTAACCCCTTAAGCCCTGATAAGGAAATAATATTCGTTTTTTTACATGCATAGAGGAAAATGTCTAGAAGTAAATTCCTCATATTATGGAGTGCTTATCTGTAGAAGGTAAAATTAAAGGTGATGTTTATTGTCTTCTTTTTGATAATCTATATTTTCTACAATAAACTTTAATTCTGTAGTAAGAAAAATATTTTAAGATGCACGTACTGTTATTCAAAAAGTTCTTCCAGCGGAGAAAAAAGACATCATCAGCTATCTCAGGAACTAGGTCAGAATTTGGAAGACCGGTATACTATTCACCAAAACAGACAGAGTGGTTACATATAACCAAAAAGCAAAGGCTTACAGAGCTTTTAATATTTGAAATCAATACAAGTCAGGAATTGCTAATAATTTTTATTTAACACTACTCACTAGACAAAAGCTATTTCAACGTATTCCAATTTGCTTAGAGATTCAGAATGAAAGATATCCTGAGAGGGTGAAAAAACTGGAGTGTCATGTACACAACTCTTTAAGACCCTTCAAAGTGAATATCTAACCTGCCCTCTGAACTCTATGGCAGAAATGGGCAAAAGTGGCCTTGTTGCTAATTGAATGAAAGCCAAAGGGGCAGGTGATGGAATTCGCCACCTACCCCAGTCTGCCTACTTTTGGATCACACAGGTTTGCTGAAGGAAAGAGCGAGCCACAACTTGAATGATCTTCGAACTCAAGATCAAGGTGAAATATATCTCTTAGAAGTATAGACACATCTTCCCTCCAATGTCTTACAGTCAGGCTGTATTGTGCACAACTACACAAAAACAAATTTACTCATTAAGTCAACTGGGGCATTTGCTTACTTGATGGCAGGATTTTTAATTTCTTTGTCATTTGACCTCACGTGCAAACAGCCAAAACCAAAATGTCTGAGAAAGGACAAACACAAGAAAAAACAGCTACTAATGGACCAGGCTGGGTATACAACAAGCAAAGGACATTCTGAATAAAGACCATCAACTGACTAAAGGGGGTGGGGGGTGGATTTCAGATGGTGATAAACCCTATAAATCACCAAGTATCGTCAAACATGCATATATAAAACCACTATAATAACATCTAATCATAACATCCATGGCAGGAAACAATCATTCATGAATTGTGGATATAGTTCAAACTTTTAACATAAAGGATGATCACTTGTTACTTTAAGTTGAAAAAAAAGTCTCACTGTAAAAAAAAACACTGATTGAGCCTGGGTCCCTATTGTCAACTACAATAGGAATTAAATTTAAACCTACCTATGGATTTCAGATTAACTGTTTTCATATTTATTCACATAATAGCAGAAATGACTAGCTTTGATTATATAGAATAAAAAGCACTCTGTTTAATTAATTCGCCATCGGCTTTTACCAGGTGGACATTAGCCAATGTTTGGTCTTTAATTATGATGTGTACAATCAACTCACTCAGAAAGTTTAAAACGTCGAAGTCAAAGTTTAATTTTTTTTCTGTCAGTAGTTGTGAGAAAGAAAAATAAGAGTTGAAAAATTTTTTTAAAAACCACAGACAGACAAGGCGAGACAAAAGGAGAAATCTTCATTTCCATAGAATTATTTTATTTTGACCAAATATATACTTCTCTCAGTGCAATTTGCTCTTCAACAATTCTGGGAACCTGCCCTTCCTGTGATGAACAAACTGCACAGTATCTCCTGATCTCGACAGCTGCACCAAGGACGACACTCAAAAATCAATGTGCTCTCTGAAATAGGGTGCAGCAAAGATGTGAAAGCTAGATACATACATTCATGCGGTTTTAGATTTTTTAATCCCTTTAAAGATATGTTTCACCAGTGTTATCAGATTTGACGTTATTTTCTGTTTTTCTAATCACGTCCCATGATGAGTTTGAGCACCAATTCAAGATTTAAAAACTTTTTAAAGAAAGCAAAAAACAGAAAGAGAGAAGGGAGGTGTTGCTTAGAAAAATGCACACAGGGTCAGGCTCCCTACCATTTCAAATTCTATCAAATGTCCAGAATGAACCACATCCTTCTCTGAAACCATAGAAGACCATCACTGATGAGAATGAGGCCTCTCTCTCTCTCTGTCTCTGTCTCTGTCTCTGTCTCTCTCTCTCTCTCTCTCTCACACACACACACACACACACACACACACACAATGAATGAGAGATGTCACCATGAACAATCCCAAAGGCTATGCATTTATTCATTTCTAAATGCTACATAACTTCACTTTAAGGACAATTAAATATGTATTTGCATTAATGAATATATGCTTTTGTGTGATGTGTACAAGCCAGGGAAACTCTGCAGAGGTTTGCCACCAACTGTACTTCAGATTCTATCAAATCAGATCAAATTTATCCCTTGAAAGACACTCTTGAGTTTCTAGATCTTCCTTATAAATTTCCTACTTCATCAGCATGTTGCTGTGGTGTTTTCTTGTTTGTTTCTTAATTCTTGTCCAAAACAAGCTATTTTGGACACACTTCCTTCTCATATTTGCTCAGTTGTGATTCTAAATTCCCTGTAAGTCTGTTAATAAATAATACACCGTCTTGTCAGCTTTGGCAAATACATGTAAGTTACGGTGTTTCCTCTTCTTTCCATTGGTCCATCTGGCAACCTTCTCATCCAGCAGGAACACACAGCAGAGTGAAACTACTCTGAGCAGGGTCCTTAATGGAGAAGCACTGCAGCATTTCACTGTTGGGGTAGCAGCGTTGGGTGACCTGTGGCATCGCCCTCAGTGAAGTGAAAACCATTTCTCTAGCTGTCTTTTCAACTGTGACAGGCCTTAGTCAAAAAACCAGAGAGTGTGACCTGCCAATCACAGGAGTGAGAGGCCCGAGGGCCATATGTCACCTGATTCTGCTGCCCCTTCTGACTTGCGGTGTAAATAATTCCCAGTCAGCAGGCTCTTCTCACCCACGAGCTGCAGGAACAAGAGTTTTTCCATCTACACTGTAACTTGTTTGGTCACGGACTTGGGTGACTTAAATCTGAAAATCATTTCCCTTGTGGTATCTGTCATTGGTTGAGATAAGTGAATATTGGTCTGCTGGATCCACAATTCCCCAGAAAAGTTTGTTGATCCAAATCCGAGAGAGCAGCAGAATCTGTGTGTGGCACCGGTGGCGTTTTGCCCATCACCACACTCCAGGGAACGTGGCCTGGGAGCAGGGACCACATTGCTCCTTGAATGGAAATCAGCCTGTTAAGATGCTAGGCCTCCACGCGGAGTATCACAGCCTCTCACCATCACTCTTCTAGCTGCCAGCTCCAAGCCTCAACTGAGAAAATGAGGTAAAAATACTGAAACGTAAAAAGCACTACACACACATTATTACTGCTTTTACGATTAACGATCGTCATCTCAGACTCTTCACTTTTGCAAGCTGGTACCTGGTATGCTTTTTGCAAACTGGATAAAAGTGCCCAGCTTTAGAGAAAACTTTGGCCTTGATCACCAGAGGGATTTTGAGACGGCTTCTCCCCACACGTGTCATCCTACTCCTCACATTCACCCCTCAATCTGACTCCCTGACACTGTCTACCAGAATCACCTGGAAAGTTGTTCAAAACACAGATTGCTAGGCCCCCACGTAAGGAGTTTCTGATTCAGCCGATCCAGGGTCAGGCCTGAGAACTGCACTTCTAACAAATTCCTAAGTGATGTTGGCCTTGCTGATCTGGAGACCACTCTTTAAGAATCACGGCTATAAAGATAAAGCACTTTATTTAGAATATTAAAAGAGGTGTGGGAGATGTAAAAATAAATGAGTTATATGAAGAAAATGTGGATGATGGGAAGAGGGGATCCCAAGTGGTTGTTATTAGAAAATTACCAGCCTGCTGTCATATGTATATATACAGATCCAGTAGTTTTAATCTCATTTAGGGATGGGTGTACCGAGGCTCTAAGTGATTGGGTCATTTGCCCAGTGTCACAAGGCTGGTCTAGCACTAACGGACTAGAACTAAATTTCAGTTCTCCTCTATTCTATGTTTTCCAGGGCAAAACATTGTCAGCAGTTAGGATAGTCACTGTTTTGGACAGGGAAAGAAATTTCACACTTGATCCCTTTCAAGGAAAAGTGGTGCTCAGATAACCCACTGTAGTCACTCAAGTTCAAACAGGAGGACAGAAGAGGAAGCCTCACCAGAAAAAATACTATCCAGAGATGCACACATAGGTTTTCACAAAATGGCTAATTTATTAACCAGGTTTGGTGACTTAGGCGTCGACCTGGCATTGAGCTTGAAACTCTCTCTTCGCTGTTTTGACTCTACCATCCAGGAGGTACTGGAGTAGCTCGATTCCCTGTATGGTTTTTAGCAGCATCTGCTTTCGGCACGCGTTCCAGTTTGACTTATCCTGGCAGAGACAAAGCCTGCACGTGCCCTGGAAGCCCAGTAAGAGCTAGCATAACCCAGGGCCTTCATTTCCTCGTCTGAAACAAGGAGAGGGTAAGAATCCACAGACATTAAATGGAGATGTGTTGAATTTATTCAGTAGTCTGAACAAATTCCTTTCTGGCAGCGTACATGGATATGGCTTGTGAAATACTGTCTATATGAGCAGTGAGACGGTTCTAGAAAGATCTAGAAATAAGTATTTCTATGTGTCTCCAATGAAGTCACCGCTACAAGTACCAGTAATGAAAACAATAATGCTGTCAGATTATTGTTTGGTTAGTACAGATTTGCTATACGTAGAGTCGTTTACCTTTGTCTCACTGGACAGCCAGCAGCAGTTAAAGTACTGAGCTTTAACTTTTAATTCACCTGTTGGTCTTAGGAAAGATAGGAAAGTAAGACCAGGAGCCATCGTGTGCTGGGAAATGTTGAACAACCAGCCCTCTGGGGAGGGGTTGCCCTGACTTGTAATGTTTGCCAATTTCTGTGGTGTAAATAATCTGCCGCGGTCCTTTTAAAGCTGTCAGCCATTTAACAACTAACTTGCAAAATTCCTGACAAAAACTGGCTCTCAAGAGTGGCACGGGCTTCCCTGGTGGCGCAGTGGTTGAGAATCTGCCTGCCAATGCAGGGGACACGGGTTCGAGCCCTGGTCTGGGAAGATCCCACATGCCGCGGAGCAACTAGGCCCGTGAGCCACAATTACTGAGCCTGGGCATCTGGAGCCTGTGCTCCGCAACAAGAGAGGTCACAATGGTGAGAGGCCCGCGCACCGCGATGAAGAGTGGCCCCCACTTGCCACAACTAGAGAAAGCCCTCGCACAGGAACGAAGACCCAACACAGCCATAAATAAATAATTTTTTTTTTTTAAAAGTCAACTTTGGGAACCATGTGCCATGTTTGACTTTCCTGGACCAACAGCAATGATGGAAAAAACAAAAAAAAACCCAAACTTTGAGTCTTTGTGATTATTAATTTTTTTAAGAAAAAAGAACTTTATTTAAATCAGGCCCTGAGCAGGTTGGCTGAACGCGTGAAAACCTTGCTCAGCCCGCAGATGTCTGTCTGAGCTGCCACATGGCAAGAACAAGCCCTGGGGGTCTCAGGAGCCCAGCACAGGACCCAAAACTTCTGATTCTGGTGCTGGATGCAGAACTCCCCATCCTTTTCCAGTTCATTACAAACGCCTATTGTTTGCCGTATTTATCTGCCATCACTGCTGTTTGTTAGTAAATGGAAAGAGAACTGCCAGGACTAAATTTCAGCCTGCCCTCAGAATAGTGCAAAGGCGCTACAGGAATTGCACGACAGATGGTCTTTGAATGATATACAGAACCTCTGCCCTTGGGCCCGTTTTGAAGGAGCTGTTTTGGATTGTTGCTCGTAAGAGTGGGAGGTTGTTGTGTGATATGTGATTATTCCATAATAATTTTAATTATTTTGCCTGTTTTCAAACAATAGTCTCAGCCTTTTTTAATTTTTACACTCACTGAGTTGTGACATGAGCATTCTTTTCTCTGTGTTAGCAGGGATTAAAATCAAGCCCTGTACCCTTCCCATTTTTCAAATAATCCATGTTTAAATAAATTACCTCGGTCTGGAAAACCAAGTTACGTGGCATCCTCCTGACACACACACAAGCAAGAAAAAAAAAATTCCTTATTGGGGAGTCTGGTTTGAGAATGTCGCGGTAACAAGTTTCAAGAAAAGCCTGCTCTTTGCCTCTTTGGAGCAAGGCTCAGGCTAAGGGAGGTTCATTTACATGCATGTGGTGATCCCATCGGATCCGCTCAAAGGTACAGTCCGAGGCAGTCAGACGGCACCCGATGTGCATGTAAATGAAGCTCCCCAAGTGGGGTGCAGGTTTCTAGAGATGGGGAAAATACACCTTCTCTATCTCATCCAAATCCAGTAGAAACTTCCGAATGTTTTTCTAAAGCAGCAGGGGCCAAAGAGAAGCAGATGCTAAACTTTTAAGGCATCCGAATGCACTTCTCCTTACCGGGTAGATTTGTTGGCTGAGCGCTGGCAGACGAGGTTTGGGGCTAGAACGCAGGCTTTCGGTTTCTTGGTCCAGTGGGCAGGCGGGTATCACCCTGCACATCCCAGTGGTTCTGGCATTGGCCTCCAGCTTTTACCTAAAGGAGAACATCACTCTGGTAAATGCCAGGGGCTGTCTTGAAAGATAAAATCTACAGTGAATGTAAACCACAGGAGAATCAGGGAGTGAGTTAATATTCATAAGGTGGCCTTTTTACCCAACATAAGAATGTGTGGGTTTACCTGGAGGTTGCTGCTTACGAAATTCTCCCCTACGGTTGAATTCTGTGTCCCCAAATAGGCCGTGGTCCCATCCCATAGCCAAGAGCCAAATCAAGCTTTGGATAATTTCTGGGCTGACTAGTCTGGCACCTTGGTAGTAAGAAAGAAATTCTGCATCCCCTTGGTCTTCAGCTATGTGATATAGGTACCTCGAAAACAGGAATCTCTGGTGAGTGGGGTTACTAGAAAAGAGAAAAAAACAAAACTCTGACCCTGCTATTTGCTAGAGAAATCCCCCATGGAGTCTTAAGTGCTTCCCAACAACTGTGGTTTTAATCCAATAACAGCAGCTCTTCTAACAGAGAGAAACCCAACTCACACAGCACGTAATACCCAAATGAAATTCAGATAACTCCCACTGTGTTGACAAAAAGGATTGGGGAAACGTCCTCTGCTCCTTCCCAAGAAAGACGTGCCTTTGGTGAGATTCAGCCTGCTTACCCTCCCAGAGAACGGCCACCCCGCTTTCTCCCCCGGCAAGGCAAGTGTGCAGAGATTTCTGGTTGTACAAAGCACAAATGCTCAGAAAAAAAAGTATGAATTAATGTTTGGCACCTCAAGAAGCCACAACTACTCGTCTTTTGAGACATGGAGGATCATCTAAGGAGAATTTCCCTGGCTTGCTAGGGTGTGATTGCTTTTGTAAGAACGCTGTTGCTGACAATTTTCATCAAGGTGTGTGATTGGAAGAAGGGCTCTGACAATTTCAGCAATCACAAACAACGTGGATCTGTGTTCTCAGCCTATTTGAAATCATGAAACCCCACTTCATACATGTTTACGTGTTATCATCTGTCATTAAGTTTCCTTAGAGGTCAGGCCCTATACAATGTACTGTATATACATTACCTCTAACACTGACAACAACCGGGAAGGTATTTATTGTCGTCAGTATATAATTCAAATGGAAAAAGAGTCTCATGTTGATTGAATGACTTAACAAAGGTAACTCAGAATAAGTAGCCAAGTCAGAATTTGAAATCCCTATTTAATTCCAACTGCCGTATTCTTTGCACTGATGTATGTGTATGTCACATATGTGCTATATCACATTCATTGTGAAAGTGAATGCAAATTTCAGCACATTTTGGATTCCTGAAGGAAGAGCATATGTATACCCTCAGTACTGGACATGCTGTGAATTCTCAACAAATACTTATTCACTGGAGTATTCCTTTATAGCTATATAGTTCACTTAGTCTCAATCACGTAGGCTTTACCTGCTACTTCTTCATGCTCATTTCACATGATGTTTACCCTGGCTAGACCTAATTTCTGGAAAGTTTCCCTGGTTGGGCCAAAGGGATTCAGCCAACCAAAGTTCACATGGACCAATTCTAGGTGAGAGTAACTATCAGTACCTATTCCTGAAATGAAGTCAACAAGAATCTAATAAACACCCACAACCAACTCAATTCTTCTGACAAAGAAATACGGTAAAAACAAATAAGTAAAATATGGAGAGTTCCAATAAATTGACCAAACAACAACAACAACATTTTATTTATTGACTCTACAAGAGGATAAAGAGCAAATGATTCTACATTCAAATTCCCAACTGCATCTCCCGCATCTTGTGCTTTGTAAATAAATTTCCCTGTGTTTTTGTACCTAATTCACATAATTTAGAAAATAATGCTATTTTAATACAAACGCACATAACAAATATGTTTATTAGCTTCGAGATAAGCACTGGGAGATTCCATTCAAGATCAAAAAATAAATAGCTTAAGTCAATAGCAAGATGGCTATAACTGAAATATAAATATATATTTTAAGAGAACAGCTACATTCAAACGTTAGCCCTTTTGCCACATTTCCTGAGAGCTCCTGTTTTAACATTAGCAGTCAAAAGAGTGGCATTCTGTCAGGACCCCAAGACCTCTATGGATGGCAAATTTAACAGTTAAAAGATTGCACAAAGTGCTTTTATTCTGAGCCACATGTGAATTAGGCTCAAGCATAAAGGAAAAATAAATGGGAATTAGAGGGCAACTCACAGAGGCATTCCAGTTGGGGAGAGAATACCACCATTAAATCCCAAATGCAATTTACGAATACAGCATTTGAATTTTCTAATTGTTTCTACAAAAAAAAAAAAGAAAGAAAGAAATGAGGCTAATGGAATTACATTGGAACCAGCCATTCAATCATAGACAATTTTGCTGACCAATGTCTCTGTACATCCAGTCCCGAGCTCCTGAACACATCTGTAACCTTGCCAAACTTTGAGTCCAATAAGAGAAATCTTTTTCCTTTTTGTTTTTTCTTCCCCTGGCTAGGAATAGAAGAGTCTGGTGATTTCAAGTACTCCATGTTTCATGGTCAAATAGGATCAATTTGATACAGCTGCCGGGGACATATGAAGCAGAAAGGGGGCCTTGGAGATCATCTGTGCCTGTAGTTTTCAAATCATCTAGAACCACTTTGAAACTACTCACCACGTTGTCCACTCTTCTCCCTCCAGTGGCCTAATATGCACTCCGTAGCGAATAGGAGAAAAAGAAGTTTCCTTGGATAAGCTGCCAGACCAGTGAGGTTAAGTATCTCTGAAACAGATAATAAAATATTATTATTATTATTTCCGATAAAATTATTATTTTCTATCAGGAACACATGAACACACACTACTGTATGACAATTTTTAACGTTTGCAATAGACAATCCAGTAGACCTCCCAAAGGCTTTCACCTAACACTAAATACGCATGCCCAATCTGTTTTCAAAGTTCTATGCATACAGTGTTCCTAAGAGTGCAAAGAGCTCAGTTCCATACGGTGAAAAGAGTCATTCATTCATTCATCCACTGCATGTTAAATTTCAGGTATACCAAGCAGTGGGAACTCAGTGTCTATCCCCAAAAATGAATACTGTCTAGTGAAGAGACAAAACGTGATAACAATTACGGCTCAAAATGAGAATCGGTATGCAACAAAATTTCCCCCGGTTTGACCGTCTTGTGTGCTTCATCACTGAGGATCCCCACACTGAGGCCCAAACATTTCCTCTCCCATCAGACACACGCTGCCACTCCTCCTGTAGGACAGAGTCTCCCCTGCCACCCTACCAGAGCTGCTTCTGTGACCAAGGCAGTGCACACTGTTCCTCCACACCTCTATTACCCTCGCCCATCTTCCCTTGTCCAAAATCTCCTTAGTCAACACCAGCCTACCGTCTGTGGCAGATTAAGAGGATATAACCCTCTCCTGTTTGTGTTTCACCATGTTGTAGACCCTGAAGAAATTTTACAGAATTTAGTGAAGTAGCACCTGCAGACCCGCAGGATTCAGATTCATCGGAATGAGGCCAATGTGCGTTTGGCCAGGAGACAAATCCAAGCCTCCAAGAGGCTCCTTGACCTCCTTGGCAAGGCCTTGAGCCAGGCCACCCCACTGGCTGTGCAGATATCACCAAACCTGCCTGAATCTTGGAAAAGGACAGAGCTTGACTTCTTTTCCCAGGAGGTTCCTTAGCCTCAATGGCAACACATTTCTATGGGGTCTCTCCCAGCAGATCACAGACACACCTTGACAAGTGTGACTCCTTCTTGGGCTCCAGAGAGGACAGCACCAGTGCAGTTGTGGAGGAAGTACAGTGGAGCGCAGAAAAAGCAGGTGAGTCAGAAAAACGTCATTAAGGTGGTAAGATTTGAAAAATGCATTGCACTTCGTGAGTCAGACCATCATTGTGCATGTTGGAGGATGGAATCTCAGGAAAGTACAGGAACAGCCAATTCAAAGACTTAGAGGAATGAAAAAAGTACCGTGTGTTCAGGGAAATACATGCTTGCTTGTGTGCTTGCTTGCTTGCTGAAGCACAATATTTGATGTTAGGAGGAAAGAAGTAAGAGATGAGCCTGGAAACTAGTAAGGGTTTGATCATAAAAAGTCTTATATGCTACCTGAAAGAATCTGTTTTATCCTATTTTGGTTTTTTGTGGATTTGGGGTTTTTTTTTTTAGCAAACATTTGAAGAGTTGAGCTGGATAATTATTTGATCATATTTACCCATTGGAAAGATCACTGGGCTAATAGTGTAGAAGGTGGATTTGAGGCTAGATAGACTAGAATAGGAAGAGGTGGGAAGATCTATATGGAAGGGGCTACAATTTTCAGGCAAGAGGTCATGAGATATTGTGGCAGACAGAATGCTGAGATGGCCCCAAAATTCCCACCCACAGGTGCACATTCCCTGTGAAACCCACTTCCCTTGAGTGTGAGGGAGGACTAAAAATATGATGGGTTTCATTCTGTGATACACCAAAGGTGAAGGAATTTTGCAGAGGTAATTGAAGTCCCTAATCAGTCGACTGTGAGTTACTCAAAGGGGAAATTATCCTGGATGGACCCAACCTAATCAGATGAGCCCTTAAAAAAAGTATATAGAGGTCAGAGACTGGAACCATCAGGGATACCCTCCTGCTGGCCTTGAAGAAACAAGCTACTCTGTTATGAGAAGGCCTATGAGAGGATGACATGGCGAGGATCTGCAGGAGCCTCTAGGCTCCTCTAGGTAGGAGGCAGCAAGCTGACATCCTGACCCATATAAACTGTGAGATAATAAATGTGTGTTGTCTTAAGCTTCTAAATTTGTGGCAGTTTTTCATGCAGCAATATAAAAAATACAGATATACATAGCAGGAGACAAATAAGTAGTATATTCAGAAGAAAGCACTGACAGGAAGTAGAGTTTGAGCCGATGTGAGTGAAAGAATGACTCAGAAGTTACTGGCTGAGATGGTAGATAACCAGTTTTATTTTGGACATGTTGAGTTTGCTATAACTTGCTATAGGGCATTCAGGTGGCCAGGTCTAGAATTCTGTTGGATATAAGGACCTAACGCCAAAGGAAAGCCAAGGGCGAAGCCTGGTAAACAGGCCACATCTGAAGGCCCAGACAGAAAGAGGGAGCCAAAGACTGGAGCCAAAGGAGACAGAGTAACCATGGTAGCCAACGAACATGGAGGATGGAAGCAGGCAGGTGGGAAAGGGGCCTGAGGAAGCCACCTGCTGGTCTCTCAGGGACTCCACGTGCTTAGGTAACTGCTCCAGGGGGTCTTCTTCTGTGTTGTTATTGTCATTGTTTTTAAGAAGCAAATCAAATCAGGCAGGGCCATGGTTCGGTTGTGATCACCAGGGCAAACGTAAGGAGAAAGGAAAGAAGACGACTAAGGATGAAGCTCTCGGATGCATCCATGTTCAGATGACAGGAAGGGGAAGGGGAGTTTGCCGTAAGACTGAGAAGGAGGGGCCTGAGAGGGAGGAGGAGAAGGAGGAGAGGCAGTTTTTCCTGAAAAACCCAGGAAAGGGGAAGTTTCCAGTGGACATGCTCACCAGTCTTGAAAGCCACCATATAAGGGGAGGGCCGAGATGCCCAGGAGGTAAAGCAATTATAACGAGTGGAATTTAACGTTAGCAGAAGTTTAAAGTTGAGTCCCAGTGGCCACTTTATGGCCAGTGCTTTACTTTCCTCATCTGTAAAATGAGAGTAATAAATGAGGGTGAAATACTCGCCCTGCTTTCCTCACAGGGTTAGAAATTCTCCCCTCCCTTCTACTCTGCTTCATAAAGGCTTGAAGGTAGAGGAGCCAGCCCTTTCCACCACCTTGGGCCTAAGAAGACTGGGTCTCAACCTCAAACTGCCCTGAACTGCTTTGTTGGGTTCAAGCTGATTCCTTTCTGAAAGGAGAGGCTTGGAGACAAAAATGCTTGCCAACCGTCTCTAATTGCCAAGAAGTATAAGAAGTTGAAATGTTGAAGAAGAGAACCTCACTCCTCTTTATTTTTTTTTAAATTTTTATTGGAGTATTAGTTGATTTACAATGTCATGTTAATTTCAGGTGCCCAGCAAAGTGAATCAGCTATACATATACATATATCCACCCTTTTTTAGATTCTTTTCCCATATAGGTCATTACAGAGTATTGAGTAGAGGGAACCTCACTCCTCTTTAAAGACACATTGTCACTTTGTTTACTCAGCACTTGCTTTATTGGAAAACAGCTGAGAACCAAGAAACGAACAAAAGAGACCTCTAACAGCCACCTTCTACACCACAGAACACACCCTCATTAGTGAGCTTTATCAGAAAGGATTTCCTAGGGTTCTTATTCGAGGCCTACTTTTCCTCTTTGGAAATTCTAATAGGCTTGGTGATATGGTTTCCAAATAAACAGCCCAATAAGAGCAGCAAATTAAAAGAAAAAGAGGATAGAAGAGGCACATGCATAACAGTAACGAGTGACAGCTGATGGCTTAACAGCAAGGATGGAAACGGGGAAAAATAACTATAGAAGGCAAACAAAAGAAGTAAAAATCACAGCAGTTTAGGATCATTTAGTGTAGAATAAAAACATTCTGCATACTACAACAGACCCCCGAGGGCACTAGAGCTCAGCACGATGGCATAAGCCATCATAAAAAAAGTTAAATTACATTTGCTATAGTCTAAAAGGCAGAGATATTCATAACATACAATAACAATAAGAGGAGACTTATGGCTTGATCCACTTATTCTTTAAATGGTATTTCTTGAGGAGCAGCTATGTGCCTGGCACCAAAACATAAAGGAGAAAGAATGAGATGGTGGCTGTTGAGTAACTCTCAGTTATCTGGAAGCTCAGCTATTCTGAGAAAATCATTCCCTGCAAGGTGTCCTGTCCAGAGCCCTTCGAACATTCATTAAAATATCAAGGTTTAAAAATAAAGAAAAAAAATAAAATATCAAGGTTTTTGAAAAATCTAAACAATTCACACTTCCCTCATTGGCAAAACCAGGTCTATTTTATCTAGAATGAATTGACTACTTTTGCTGAAAAATAACAAGAAGAAAATCTGAATATGATTCTCCCAGTACAACAGCTACCTACGCTATGGTTGTATATAAAAAACACCTTCAGGAGCTGCAATGATTTTTAACAATAGTCAGGCAGGAGTGCTTTTGTGCACTCAGAGTGCATGCTATTTGTTTTATGTCATTAATATAAGCCCCAAACGTGCTGAAGTTAAAACCAACAGGTAACTTAGATCCAGGGGAAAAAAAAACCTGGCTCTCTCTGATCAGTATCTTATACCAGTTTTTGGAATCCCACAAAGTAAAATCTAAACCAGTGTTTCCAAACTATAGGTAGACCAGTTATATTAGAATTCCAAACTTCTGGGCCCCATCACAGATCTACTGGGACAGAACCTCCATATTTTTTAAAACCTCTGCAGGTAATGCTAACATGCAACCAGAACCGCTTATAGCTCTAATATTCTACTGTTTTCAATGTATCTTACACCAAATAAATAAAAGACAATTTCCCCATAAATACTATAGTCCAAATTCAATGAAAAGAAAATCCCAGATGTACTATATTAGATTTTAATCTTGTAACTAAAGAGAAAATAACATTAACAAGGGAAATTAAATTCATGGTATTTTTTTCATAATTTTGAGGCTTACAGATTAGAAAAGTGAGGAATTAAGCTAAAAAGTTTCAAACACAATTATATTTTGGCTACATCATCTTTGTATCATCATGCATGAACCCTCAGGGTATTAATAATAAAGTCAAAGGGAATCTGAAACTTTTGCTGGAAAAATAGAATTTTAAAAAAAAGCTTGTCAGTCTTTAGAAACAATGCCAAGTCTCTCTTTCTCTTTCTCTCTCTCTCACTTTGGTGCTGTTTAAATTTCCTGCTTTTGCAAGCCCAGATATAATATGAGATGAAAGAAGAAACATGTAGAAGCCAGAAATAGTCTCATTACATAGAATTTAGGGACCCTGTGGAACGTAACAGGTTAGAGAGAGTGACATTATATGTAATTAAGATGTCTAGGGTTCATTTCAGTCCCCGGGGGACAGATACAAAATATATAACTATTAATAGCAACGGTTAAATAACAATAATACAAGTTCTTCTTGTACTATTAGATCCCAGAGTTGGGGGTTTTTTTGTTTGTTTTTGTTTTTTGGGTTGTTTTTTTTTTAAGGATAAGTTACTATTCTTTGGAAAACTCCAAGAACAAGTAAAGGGAAAGTTACTTGACTTAGGACCAAACATTAACTTCTAAGCTAGAGGGTCAGATGGTCCCACACATGATTTTTGCCTCTCTCAAGGAGAAGATAAGTTTCCCCTACTCTCCTTTCTTATCAGGAACAAATTGAAAGACTTAACAGACTAGGAAGCTGTGGTGACCAGTGTATATGCTGGGTTTTGGCAGGCCAGAGAATCTAGTCTGTCCTTTCCTGGCTTGGTAAAAATTTTGTAGAAGCTCTCCCTGGGCATTTGGTGTGATGAACAAATTGGCAAACCAACGTGTACCCTCTATACACAGAGCATTGTTTTGGGAGCCGAGGAGATAGATATCTTAACACTGTATGAGGCAGGATTCTGTCCTCGAGGAAATTAAAATATAGCTGGGGAAAAAAAATCCGCAAACATCAATTAGGGAATTGTATGCCATAATTCATGATTAAGTAAAAAATTAATGTCATAGCTGTTCAGAGAAGGCAAACTAAAATGAGACTAATTGGGAAAGACTTCATGGAATTAATGCACTTGGGCTTTGAAGGATGCTACCAGAACTAGTCTCAAGTGGATATGCAAGGGAAAGAATTGGTACTCATACATGGAATTACATGTATGTAAAAAACTTTACGGTTTTCTTTTTCCCTCTTTTTATTTTTCTTTATTAATTTAAAAAAAGATGGAGACTTTTTGCCCTTGGCCATGACTTAGAAATGTATATAAAATGAGGTTGACGATTTAACAGATTTAGTGACATGTTCTTAGACAATCTTCAGTTCTTCCTAGATTTGGAGAAGCAGCAAACTTAAACAGTAAGTAGGAGAAAAATGGGGAGGCTGCTGTAATTAGACCAGCTGATACCAGAGAGTAGCAACTAAGAATAATAACAGATGAAGCAGAACCCTGAAGGCTCAACAATCTGGGCCCATTTAACACTGAGAAAATACAACCATACTCTTCTCATCCACCCACCCCGAATTGCCCCAGAATGCAACCATCATAGCTCCTGGAATGCACTTTCTCTACCGATACCAATCTCTTTTTTAAAAAAGAAAAAAAAAGGAAGAAAAATTGAAAGAGGGGGAAATACAGGGAAAAAGTTCATTTATTTGTTTACATAAGCATTTTTTTTGTTGAGCAACTACAACTGCTTTAAGTACTAGAGACACAGCTGTGAACAAAAGAAACAAATTTCTTACAGTTTTGAGCTTTTGTGCCAATGGGGAAAAAAAATTCTCCATCTTATGATTTTTAAAAAGAATGAGAGGGCTTCCCTGGTGGCGCAGTGGTTGAGAATCTGCCTGCTAATGCAGGAGACACGGGTTCGATCCCTGGTCTGGGAAGATCCCACATGCCACGGAGCAGCTGGGCCCGTGAGCCACAGCTGCTGAGCCTGCGCGTCTGGAGCCTGTGCCCCGCAACGGGAGGGGCCGCGATAGTGAAAGGCCCGCGCACCGCGATGAAGAGCGGTCCCCGCACCGCGATGAAGAGTGGCCCCCACTTGCCGCAACTAGAGAAAGCCCTCGCACGAACCGAAGACCCAGCACAGCCAAAAAATAAATAAATAAATAAATAATAAAATTAAAAAAAAAAAAAAAGAATGAGATAAACAAAGCTTCAGATATAACTTAGGTCCAATTCCCCATGGGTTAGTGAAAGTCAACCTAGATTTTTTTTTTTAATCTATCCTACACCACCTCTCTGACACTGAGTCTAGATCTGTAGCCTTTGCCTGCTGGTTCTTTTTCAGGAAGACCCCTCCTTGCCCTTCTAGTTAGCAATCACTCTTCTGCTTTCTGGATCTGGCCTTCCTTGGCTTCTTCTCCATCTCTCTTACCTGCAATAGAGGTTTTCTTTTCCTCGATTCCCCCATTTTGTTTGTTTTCCCCAAACTCCAAAAGGTCATACACCTAGGCAATTGTGAAAGCCAAAAGTCAGTTACGTGATTCCTTCCTCCAGACCAAGGGTCTGAGGAACTAAGAACTAAGGTTCTTGTTAGCCTCTCAAGACCGGTTCCCACCCGGGGCAGGAGTCACAAATGACATTGCTGAATCATGGCCTAGGGGACCTTCAGGAACTAAAAACAGGTATTCTGGTTTGCGAGGTTGTTCTTTTAAAAGAGAAAGTGAAAACCCTTTTCTTTAATGAATTATTCTAGTTTTGCTCTGAGACTGCAGCTCCTGTTTTATTTTCAGTTGTCTTTTTCCATAACTCCTTTTAGAAATAAAAATGGGAAACGTTACCTAGCCCCTAGGAAGAAATATGTACATACATTCAAAACGCAGTTTCATGCAACCTTAATAACCTGAATTCTATTTCCCTTTCCGTACATGATGGATGAAATTACTTTGATTATGCTGGCTTTCCAATTACTCATTCATGCCAAGAAAGCTAGCCCTTGAAACCTCGTGACCTTGTTTATTTCTTTCCCACCTTGCCCTTCACAATCAGAAAATCAAAGAGCACTGGGGCCGGAAGGCGCTTCCGTGATCCCCAAAGGAAGGATTAAACTTAAAAGTCATACATATTGATTGACCTGAGTTTTCTAAAATTAAACCCAAGTAACAATTTCAATACCAATTTTTAAGCTGTAAAAACTGATTTGGAGTTACAGAGTTTTGAGTCATATGAAAGGCTTGGTAAATATATAACCTGGTTGCCAAAGGGTTTCTACTTAATATACCAGGAAATGATTTATTCCCATGTGCTCACTTTATTCCTTAATCCAAATCAGTGATTTTCAAACTGTGCTCCTTTGGAGTCTGAGGGTCTGTCACACACAGAAGTGAAGGGGGACCAGTTTTGGAGGCTCTACATGCTCTGTCCCTGCTTTGACCAGAGACCTTCCCCTTTTTCTCTCTTAGGGTTGGGTTATCAAGTACGAGTTCATACAAATAAAGTTTTCTGCTACTACCCAAAAAGGAAAAATAAATTTGAAAAGGAAATGAACCTACACAAGTAATGGTGCACAAAAAAAATACAAAAAGTCAACCATAATCATTTTCTCACAGACAGTTAGACTGGGGCTAGCAATTGGTCCTGGAATCAGCACTGGGTTGGCCTTCTGCTGTATAATTCTCCTTGACTGGCTTTTCACTACCAAGCACCAGGGCTCGCCACCAACTGCCCCATGAGCCAACTCCATAGCCATAGGCATCCTGGCTACTTAGATAGAGCTCTGCTGATCTGCTTGTAGTTTATGGTTCCAAGTTCACGTATTCATTCAACAAACACATAGTGAAGGGCTCAAAGACAAAGACATGATGCCCAGAAGCAACCAATTTTTAGTCTAATGGGGAGACAGATAAGCAAATTTTATAATTAAATTATGGTATATGAAAACAGGATGACCATTATTTTAATGGGGGATGTACAAGGTGTGGTGAAAGCTGAGAAGAACCACACCCTAGAAGAGTCAGGGAAGGCCTCACAAAGAAGCTTCAGCAGCATTTCAGGTGAAAGCACAAAATATGAAGCAGGGAGGGGGAAGATTTGGCTGGATAGGCAAGCAAGAGCCACCTTAGGAAGGGTCACGCCATATGGAGGACTTCACATGGTCTATCCTGTAGGAAATGGGAAGCCAATAAGCCACTCACCTAGCATTATTGAACAATGGATAATTCCTCATTTCCCCAGCAGTTTTTTTTTCCTCCTTTATCCCATTCATGTCAGCAAATATTTATTGAGTCCCAGCTCTGGGCCAATCACTGCTCCAGCCATAAAGAAACTTTGAAGTCATCTAAATCCTCTGAGACTCCAGATCTGCTGCCAGCCACACCCCCAGCAGGGCTTTCGGGCTAAGCCACCCCTGGGATGTTTGCTCCAACTGCCCAGTCATTTCCTTGGCATCTCGTATGGGGATTTTCCACCAGGAATCAGCAATGGAATTTTTTTTTAACATCTTTATTGGAGTATAATTGCTTTACATTGTTGTGTTAGTTTCTGCTGTATAACAAAGTGAATCAGCTATATGTATACATATATCTCCATGCAATGGAATTTTTTTAACTGCAGAACTAGATAACATAAGTAAGGAAAAGAGTTAAAAAGGAGGCTCTTGAAAACATTTAAAATAGCTGCTCAGCATTGAAAATCAGCTTACGGGATGGCAAATGCAAATGTGAGCTCAGACAGGCCCAGCTCAGTTTTGCAAATCCTTTGGTAATGAAAATAGATCCGCACTTTAATTTTTCAAACCATAAACCTCCCCGAAGCAAGTAAGAAAAGAGAAGAAACATAAGGGAAATGTTCTACAAAGGAAGTGGATTTTGCATTTGATGTGTGGATGGAACTCAGTCAGGACAGAAGTCCCAAACACTGTGAAGTGGGCTCAGTCATGGCTGGTACCCCAGGGTCCATTCCAGTTGGGAACATCCCTTTCCAAAGTCCAGGATCATCTCATCTCCCTTCCACCCCCAACTATCACATCAAACCTTGCTCTCTGGAAAGGAGACAGTACCTTCATGAACACTAAGGTATAAATGACAGCTTTAAAATGCCACTTCTTCTGTAGGGTATTTGCATTTTAACAGAGTCTAAAACCTCAAGCCAAAGGGAAACCCCTATGAATGTGAACATATGAAAACAGTTTGCAATGAGTTTTTTTGCTGTTTCTCCACAGACTCAAAAGTTACCTGGCAGAAAGCAGCTGCTTGATTATTCAACAAGGGAGAAGTTGAGATTCACAAACCATCAAGTTCAGACCTAGTGTACTTTCTTGGCAGAAAAATAAAACGAGGGGCAGCGCACGTGGCTTCTCCAGTGCTGAGCTCCTGCCCAGTCCCCCAGCAGCCCCTCAGGTGGCTTCACAGTGAGTTTTGAGACGCTGTACCTTGCTGTGGATGCTTTCTTCTGAATTCCGAAAGAAGGATTTCCAACACACTCTGACGACAGAGCATTTCAGCAACTGCCCTGCATCCGCTGAGCCCTCGCCAACAAGTCTTGAACTCAGGTCCCCTGCGGAGGGGTGAGTTGGGGGCCGGGGTTCTTCCTGAGATGCTCTCTCTCAGCCCTAGAAGAGGGGTGATAGCTGCTCCTGGTATCTGCTACTCCTATTTCTTCAGATTCTCTTTACACTTGTTAGCTAATCCCTCATTGCTCCAACCCCCTACTGAAATCAATAATTCTTTATATTAAGCTTTTCCTGTTCAAATTAAGTAAATAAAGCACTTTTTTTATTGTCTTGAACTTGATAAGTTACCGAACTCTTCTCCCCTCCCCCTGCCCCGGTTCCCTACCCCACCAGCATAAGATGTTATTCCTTCTGCCAAGAGATTCAGACAAAGCCAGAATATCTATTTTTAAGGCCCTTGTACAGTTTCTTGACATATAAAATCACCAAAGGCACTGCCTCAAGGCAATATTTCTGAGTGTCTTACTTTCCTCATGGCTTACAAGCTGAAAGAAATTCAAATATCCCAAATTTCAAGGGGTGAGGATGTAAACTTACTTGCTAGATCAGTTCTTGGTCTTTCCTAGGTTGTAGAAAATCTAGGGAAAGAGTCCATGGAGTAGGAAAACAAAATGAAACAAGAAGCCTAAGTTTATCTGCCTGATATATGCTGAAGAACTCAAGAAATGAGGAAGACAGAAGAACAAAGCGTCCTGAATGTTGGAGAAAGTCATGATAAAGAGAGAGAGAGGGGGCTTCCCTGGTGGCGCAGTGGTTGAGAATCTGCCTGCCAATGCAGGGGACACGGGTTCGAGCCCCAGTCCGGGAAGATCCCACATGCTGCGGAGCAACTAAGCCCGTGCGCCACAACTACTGAGTCTGCACTCTAGAGCCCCCGAGCCACAACTACTGAAGCCTGTGCACCTAGAGCCCGTGCTCTACAACAAGAGAAGCCACTGCAATGAGAAGCCTGCGCACCGCAATGAAGAGTAGCCCCCGCTCGACACAACTAGAGAAAGCCTGCACGCAGCAACAAAGACCCAACACAGCCAAAAATAAATAAATAAAATAAATAAATTTTTTAAAAAAGAGAGAGAAATTTAGAAACTTAGAGATTTAGAGATTTAGAAATTTTCAAGGAGATGTTAATAAGTAGTACTCTAAATTATAAATGTAATCTCTCTTTAATCCTTAAAGAGATACAAGTAAAGATTGAAATTACTTTTTCTTATGGTTGCTGGACTGTTTCTTAAAGTATGAGGCAAGCCACATGGGTTCCCGTCATATTAGTTGTTCTAATACTTCAAAATGCTTATTCTTTCAATAACCCTACAAAAGTGCCCTAAAATTCTACTTCTGAACCTAGGAGATTAACTTTCCTAATGGTGATCATATTTAACCTTCATCAACTGAGCCGAAACACCTGTAATCCCTCCAAAGAAAGAGCCTACTTTCCAACCAAGGTATCTGTGCCCACCAGTCAGAGATTGATGGTCACCACTCTTATATGTTAGTCAGTAAACCTCTCTCTAGAGTTTGGATGGGGTTCCTTCAACATGACAAACACTTTCTCGGCTAACTGGTAAAGATTATCTCTGAATAACGAAGATCATCCTGCATGCAAACACTAGGGAATCATCCCCACATGCCAGACCTTGCCAGTGACCCAAGTTTGTTTCAAACTAGTTCAATGAGCATGTAGTGAACCAATATAAATCTAACTCTACTGAGAATAGTGGGATTTGTTCCACTTACTTTGTTTCTAAAGGCATATAGGGTGTGACCCACACATCCTCTGATGCCTTTTGCTTTTTGTCTTTCTGTATTTGTTTCCTAGCCTAGTACTCAAGCAGGTGTTCTGCCCATGACCTAAAAAAGGGTGGCATCTCTCCTGCTTTACTTCCACCAGCCCTCAATATCCACATAGTCCCAGCTTCAACCCAACATTAAAACTCTTTCAACCTGGTTTACCCCCGCACTGGGTTCTCTTATCCAAATCACATCTTTCTGTATTGCCCACAACCGGCTGTTTTCTTTGAACCACCTCTGCTGTATCATATCATACAGACTTAAAAGTAGATGATCCCTCCCTCCACTTTTCCTGACAAGGAGTAGCAGTTCGTTTTGTTTCTTACAATCCCATTAATCCACGGTCTTCCTCACCCCTAGCACAGAGCCAGGCCATTATTGTCAATTCCCCACTATGTTTATCATTTTAAACCCAAACCTCTCATTTTATGCCATCGTTAGGATTCTCCAAAACCCCTTCACCAAAATAAGTATACAGTTCATCCTGAGGCTGATGCTACCCAACTGCTCCTGCGTTTCTCCACATCAAAAGGTAAGGATGGTAAAAACGTTAAAAAAAAAAAAAAAAAAAAAAGATTAGTTAAAAAAAAAAAAAAGATAAGAATGGGATGCAGGGAAAGCTTTGAGAACAAGTCAATGCATTTTTTGGCCCCAACTCAGAGATTCCTGTGGCAAACCCTGCTGATTGGCTGATGCAACATCCATACCCAATTTCTTGCTCCTTTGGTCCTTTCCACTATAGAACATGGAATGAGTAAGTATGCACTTTTCCAGGCTTTTCTACAAGTAGGGTTAACCACGTAACATAGATCTGCCCAATAAGATGTAGTAGAAGTCTGCCGAGGTGAGGATGGTCCCGGGAAAGCTTTTGGTTTCCTGATAAGAGGCAAATATAGCTGGCCTTGCCCAATCCCCCATCTTTCTGCTTTGAAGGTAAGTGCAATATCTGATGTTGGAGCAGCCATTTTGTGGCTAGGAGGCAACAAGTACAATGGAAAGCTTACCGTGACATTGTCAAGCTGCTGAACCAACTCTAGCAGCTGCCTGCTTCCCTGACCCTTTGTTACATGAGCCACTGTAAACTGAGTTTCCTGTCACATGCAGGCCAAAGCATTCCTACTTAACATACAGGGCCACCAAATGTCTTGCCAGAGCTACCTTTAAAAGTTTCTTCATCCTTTTCCCACTTTGAGAAAGAGGCTTTATTTAATAGTCTTTAATTTCTTGAAGAGTAAATTATCTTTTTTTCCATTTCAGCATGATACCACAAAGGAATAAATTTTTTAGAGTTGTGTGCTTATGAATTTAGTGGTATCTATCACTACCTGACATTATGTTATTTAATTACTATAATTATATTTATTGTTAATTAATCCATTAAAGTTGTTGCCAATATACTGATTAATTTTACTATATGTCATAAACATATTTTACTCAAAATTAATATCATATTGTATATGTTACTTACATTTTATTGATAATATATCATTATATTATCATATTATATAATATGTTGTCTACTTATTGTTTTTCTTTCTCACTGAAATAAAGACAGTGCCTAGAATAGTGCCTGGCACCAAGTAGCCATAGAGTAAATATTTCGTGAATAAATAAATGAATCTTACTTTTAAAACTACTTATCTAAAATTAGTCTGTTTCAGGCAAAAAAATTCAATGGGTGTGTTATTAAGGGGTCCGTTTAAATGAGGGGTTCAGCTTGACATCCTACAGAAGGAGCCTTTTAAATGATGGTAATTAGTTTTTAAAATAAATTATATTTTTTGCTATTTAAATTCCCATAAGCAATTAGACTGCTGTTTTAAAAATGAGAGTCTGGGAAGATGTCTCTTTAGTAGATTCCTGCTTTGACAATGGTCCTTCTTAAACCTCATGTCTGGGGCACAAAGTCAAAACACAACTTCTCTTCAGCCTCAGGGGTCAGGAGTAAGATCCTGACCCGCACTTTTGCCAGTTAGTTTCCAAATCCCATTCAAAGATCCCTTTATGACTAGCATCATCTCAAAATGTATACCCTCTGTTTTCCTCTATGCTGCACAATTTAAATAAACAAAATCTTCATGAAAATTTTTTAAGTCCTCTCTGCTGAAAAGGAAAAAAAAAAAAGAGTATCTGGTAGCATGTGGTCTTTCTCATGTCAAACAATTAATGTTAAAAATTACCCATGTTTCTTAAGGGCCCTTCCCACCTCTGGAAATTGAGCAGATCTTCCAGCATGAATTCTGGCCAGCCCAGAGGTCATCCACACAGGGAGGATCATGGCTTCATCACCAGAGAGGAATTCTTCACGGCCGATGCTGGATCGGTGAGTGGCTCTGCGTGCCAGTGCAGGACTCACGTCAGCTATCACTCTTACCCAGCTTTGCCCAATAGGGCACCGTTGACCACTTTCCAGAGCCTGAAGGCTTCACTCGGTGCACACAGGAAAAGCAGAGTCCAGCATGACAAGCTCTGAGCCGACTCACCTGTCACCCAGAACAAACCCCACTGCAGGTTCCACTGTGGAACTCTGCTCAGTGGACTTGAAAGCCAGGCTCCAGTCAATTCAACTCCCAGGGCAGAAAGGTGCTCCCCAGAGGTAAGTAGTTAAAGACCTTGAATTTGTTACCTACCACCGCAGAACAAAATTACCACAAACTTAGCAGCTCAAAGCACCGCACATTTATTATCACATAGTTTTGATGTGTCAGGAATTTGGGCACAACTTAGCTGGGTCCTATACCTCAAGAGGCTGCAATCAGATGTCAGCCAAAGCTTATCTGAAGGCTCAACTGGGGAAGGATCCACTTCCAAGCTCACATGGTTGTTGGCAAGATTTAGCACCTTGCAGGCTGTTGGACTGAGAGCCTCAGTTCCTTGCTGGCTTATCTGTCAGGAGCCTCCTTCAGTTCCATGTGGGCCTTTCCATAAGTCTGATCACAATAGGGCAGCTCGATTCATCAGACTGCAAGGAAGAGTCGCTCAAGCCACACACTCAGGCTTCAGTCTTCTTCTTCTTTTCCCACACATTCAGTAAGTCAGTCAGTACGTCCTACTCATTCTAACACTGAAGTGTCTCTCAAATCTGTCTCCTCTCCACTCCAAATGCTAAGATTCAAACACTCAACATCTCTCTGCAGAACTGTCTCCATAGCTTTCAAATGGGTCTCTCTGGCCCAGTGGGAGGTTAGTAAAGGCCCTGATTTGTAGAATTTGCTGATTTCTATAGTATAAATACTCCCACCTGGCTCATTTCTAGCTACCAGTGTGACACCACAATGACAGTGCTGGGGAGAGAAGCCCAGCAGCACAGCATTATATAGTGTTTCCACCATACAGATACAGTGCACATAGATAACCTCAAGAGCATAGGTAATGGTAAAATGTGGTAAGATAATTAGGAAGTGATATGCTTTGTGCATATATCATCTTTGTTTTCAAAATAACTTAATAGTAACTTTATATAATTTAATATTTAATAACATCCATGTTCAATAACCCACTCAGAAAATTCCTGAAAACCTAACAATTGGCTCTCACATCTGATACGTACCCTCTCCAACACACCACAGCCGGGTCCCTTGTCTCTTGCACTCAAGTTGTTCTTCAAAGCACAGCAGACAGACATTTCAACACAAATCCAGTCATGTCACTGTCCCTGCTCTTTTTGGTGGTTTCTCATACCTACGGCTCTGACCATGGGCCATCCTCTGACCACACCTATGGCTCCAACTGCATTTTAGTTCACAATTAAACATGAATGGTAATAATAGCAGTAACAGAACCTAACAGTTACAGTATTGACATTTACTCCGTGCTAAGTCCTTAGCATGCATGTATTATATCATTTAATCTGTACAACAATCATATGAACTAGCTACTCTTAGCGTCCCCATTTTACAGATGAGGAAAATGAAGTGTGTCTCAGTGACCTGTAAAAGTTCACACGTAGCATAGGTAATGGAGCTGGTCTAATAATAAAACCCAGATTCTTAGGACTAAGATAGTCTCATCAACTCAACACTCTCCACATGCACTGTGTTCCTCCTGTCTTTACCCCCATTGCACACTTTTTTTTCCTCTATTTAAAATGCCACATCACCACTGACCCCAGTACCACATCACTCCACCCTTCTCACACTGCTACTCTAAGTACCTAGTTCAGTGGTAATCTAAACTGGGAGGCAAGAGAAACTGAGAGGCTCAAGAGTGTCCAGCCAACACTGAGAGTCCAGTAACACTGGGATCACTGCTTATTTGGGGCCATGAGGCTTTACCAGCAAATAAATAAATAAAAACCAAAAAATTGTTTTATCCAAATGCCAAGGCACAAAGGAAACAGCTAAGGTGTCTTACAGTTGAAGCAGTCAAAATATATTTGTTAAAATGGGGTCTGGCTAACTATCCCTTCTTAAGCTACCATTAAATTAGCTAACATGAAAGTGACAAAGACAGGGAGAGAGAGAAAGAGAACTAGAGGGGAGGGAAGGGGAATGGAAGAGGAGATGAGAGGAGGGGAGGAGAGAGGAGAGGAGAGGACAAAACACATAATGTCATCCATCACTTAACTTACAGATAGCTTACTTGCCGAGATCTGTGTGGCATGTAGATGTCTCGAATACTACAGTAGTCCCCCCTTATCTGCAGGGGATACATTCCAAGACCCCCAGTGGATGCCTGAAACCGCAGATAGTACAGAACCCTATATATACTATGTGGTTTTTGCTATACATACACACCTACGATAAAGTTTAATTTATAAATTAGGCATGGTAAAAGATTAACAACAAGAGCTAAGAATAAAGTACAACAATTGTAACAATATACTGTAATAAAAGTGATGTGAATGTGGTCTCTCTCTCTAAACATCTTGTTGTACTGTACTCACCCTTCCTCTGTGATAATATGAGATGATAAAATTCCTACCTGATGAGATGAAGTGAGGTGAATGATGTAGGCATCAAGATGTAGCATTAAGCTACTATCGATCTTCTGACCATATGTCGGAAGGAGGATCATCTGGCTCCAGTGATCCTGAATCCCTGAGTCATGATGATGTCAATGGTTGATGTTAGGAGCAGACAACGTCAGTGGCTGTGGATCCCAGGCAGGACCCAATGAGACGGAATGAGATTTCATCACTCTACTTAGAACAGCACACAATTCAGAACTTACGATTGTATATTTCTGGAATTTTACATTTAATATTTTTGGACCACAGTTGCCCGCAGGTAACTGAAACTGCAGAAAGTGAAACCACAGATAAGGGGGTCCTACTGTAATCTAAATGCCCATTAGCAGTATGATGGGAAATAAATTGTGCTATAACCATTTAATCAATTATTAGCCAACAATTAAAAGAATGAGATGAACCTATGTGATATGACATGGAAAAATCTCTAAGATATTATCAAGCTGGGGTGGGGGGAAATATACAGACAGTATGTATAATATGCACCCATTTTGTTTTAGTCCTAACTGTATTAGCATATGTGTACATTTATGTAAATATATAGAAAAATGTCATATTAAACTTTTAAAAGATCCCTCTGGAAGAGGGGTAGTTTTTCCCTTCTTATTCTATACACTCTGTACAGTCTGCATTCTTATACAGCAAATGTATCTCTTGAATAATTGTCTTTGTTCTGTTTTGTTTTCTTACTACGCATTACTCAAATGTCAACTCTGTAATCTTCCCTTGATTTCCTTTGCCTTTTCCTGGATGATTCAAAAGTCTGCTGTACTTTTCTCCACATTCACATGTGTACTATTATTTAGTAAATAATTGTAAACATACATCTTCTCCTACAAGATGGGTTCCCTGTTTCATTCATCTCTGAATTCCCCACACCCAGCACAATGTCTGGCACATAGCGGACTCTCATTGTTTAATTGAATGAATGAATTAATCAACCAAACAAACAATACAGGAGTGAGACAGTTAAGCTTTCCAAATTCTATGGCTAGATTATCTATGCCCTATCTGATTCTATGGCCTGTAGTTTATCAAGATAAGCTCAAGACTCTTCTTAAAGAAGCAGTATAGTGGTTAAGAGCAACGGTTCAAATGCCAGCTCCATCACTTCCCAGCTGGTGACCCTGGGCAGGTCACTTACCTCTGTAATTCAGCTTCCTCTTTTATGAGATGGGGCTAATAACAGTTCCTACTTCATAGAGCTGTTGTAAATATAAATGACTTAATACATGTGTTGGCTATCACTATTACTGTTATTAAGAAAAGAGTGGGGCTTCCCTGGTGGCACAGTGGTTGAGAATCTGCCTGCCAATGCAGGGGACACGGGTTCGAGCCCTGGTCTGGGAAGATCCCACATGCCGCGGAGCAACTAGGCCCGTGAGCCACAACTACTGAGCCTGCGCGTCTGGAGCCTGTGCTCCACAACAAGAGAGGCCGCGATAGTGAGAGGCCCGCGCACCACGATGAAGAGTGGCCCCCGCTTGTCACAACTGGAGAAAGCCCTCGCACAGAAACGAAGACCCAACACAGCCAAAAATAAATAAATTTATAAAAAAAAAAAAAAAAAGAAAGAAAAGAGTGAGTTCTCTGGTGGCCTAGTGGTTAGGATTCCGGGCTTTCACTGCCGTGGCGCAGGTTCAATCCCTGGTCGGGGAACTGAGATCCTGCAAGCCGTGTGGTGCAGAAAAAAAAAAAAAAAAAAGATATTATCTAATAACAGCAGGAAAAAATCAAAATTATTATAATCTTCAGGAGATTGAACTTCTAAAGAGGCTGAGGCTGGCTAGCATCTTCAAGGCCAGCACAGAGAAGGTAGGATAAGACGGGACAAAGCACAGGGGAGGCAGCTATGGGCATCCCTGTAGATGGAGAAGGCTGAGTACTGCCTCCAGGTGGGACGATGGAAGCCTAGCTGCCCTAAGGGATTTTAGTTCGTCCCTAACAGAAGGGTCCCCGCTGAGTCAGAAGAAAACTTTTCAATGTTTGGGCTGAGGGGTAGAGCCCTTTAAGCTGTGGAAAGGCCCATTTCTGTGCTCATGTCTCAGGCCAGAGGGACAGCTGTGGGTGGAATTCAATTTCCTGGTGTCCCTGCGCATCTCCAGAATGAGGAAAGCATTCTGAAAGCCTATTTCCTCGTGTTTCAGAGATACTCCCCACAGATACGAACTAATGGGAGTCTCCACCCAACCTGCCACCAGCCACATTTCTAAGGGGGGAAATAACTTATAATATCCTTTTCTTTCATTGGTTTCTGGTGAGATTTTGATGCAGCTGACACTGAAGGCTCTTCTGGAGAAAATGGACCAACCAACCAGCCATTAGGATTGCTGTTGGGCTTTAGGTCTAGCTCATGATTTTTGGTGACATAATTTGACCACCTGAGTCTATATAATAAGGAATCTTGTTTTATACAATTTAGACAGACTCTGTTCATAAGAGAAACAAGAACGAGCAGCAAAGCGGGGAGAAGGAGGCACACAGACACCGGGAACCGCAGTGAGTTTGTCTCAGGCAGACAGGAAGCTAACAAACCATGTATGTGAGTGTGTGTGACCATGAAAACTTTGAATTAGCTGCCAGACAGAGTAAGTGCCCTAAAACCAAGATACATTTTTAAATGCTTTTATTCTGAATATTTATTCATAGGTCAAGCCTCATTTTTCATTTCATTAATGCATTCATATTGCACCTGTTTTCCTCTCCCTTAGGTGCTTTACATATCCAAATGAACAAATGCCAATTCACTCCAGGCTCCTTCGCTGCCTCTTAACTCTCGGCCTCTGACATTCCCTTTCTCTCTCTCCTCCCTGCTCTGAATCCTGCTCTCTTGGACCTTCTCAATCCCCAATCCACAGTCCCACGCTTACCACCCTTAGCCTTGCCCACATGTCTCCTTTTGTTTGCCCTGAAAGATGCCAGACTGGAAGTAATTTTCCTTTGATTTAAAATCCAAGCATGAGAAAAGCTTTATCAATTCAGTCTCAGCATCCAGTTCTAGAGAGAAGGTAGTAAAAAGAGTTTGTTATTTCCAAGTGTGTCTTTTGTCTCAAGAAGCTTTAAACAACACTTTGAACAACCAGACTCAACTGATCAGTCTGAACGGTTAAAAGAAAAAAAAATCTTCCCTTGTATTTAGCATAACTATCTAATCACCAGGTAAATTTCAGTAAACAAGGGATCAGAGGGACTTGAGGACAATCTTCCCTCTTAGAAGGCTGCAGTTAAAAACCTGACATGGGGGTTTCCCTGGTGGCGCAGTGGTTGAGAATCTGCCTGCCAATGCAGGGCACACGGGTTCGAGCCCTGGTCTGGGAAGATTCCACATGCCGCGGAGCAACTAGGCCCATGAGCCACAACTACTGAGCCTGCGCGTCTGGAGCCTGTGCTCTGCAACAAGAGAGGCTGCGATAGTGAGAGGCCCGCGCACCGTGATGAAGAGTGGCCCCCGCTTGCCGCAACTAGAGAAAGCCCTCGCACAGAAACGAAGACCCAACACAGCCAAAAATAAATTTAAAAAATAAATAATAAATAAATTAAAAAAAAAAAAACCTGGCATGATTCAGTCTTCTGAAGGTACTTTTCCACTACCCTGGAGAAGCAGCCCATGGTCTATCCAGATTATTGGATAGTAATTATTTTCGTAAATTTTCAATTGATATACATCAGCATGCAGAAATTTTAAGGGTACACCTAGTGAGGTTTTACAAACTGAACAGCCTGTGTTACTAGCACCCAGAGCAAAATACGTTACTAGTGTCCCAGAAGCCTCCCACGTAGCTCCTCCCAGACATTAACTCATTCAAGTGTGACTGCAATTCTGACTTCTATTCACCATAGATGAGCTTTGCCTGGTTTTGAACTTTATATAAATGCAGTCATACGACATGTGCTCTTTTATGTCTGGCTTCTTTTGCTCAGATATTATGTCCATGAGATGAATCTATGTTGTGGTGGATATCGTTAAGTCATTCTTTTTCATTGCTGTATAGTATTCCTTTTTATGAATATACCACAATTTATTTATCCATTCCACTGCTGATGGACATATGGTTTGTTTCTAGTTTGGGCAATTATGAATAATGCTGCTATAAAAATTCTTGTACATGCCTTTTGGCACACACATTTATGAATTTCTGTTGGGTATATACCTAAGAGTAGAATTGCTGCAGCATAGGGTATGCATATGTTCAGCTTTAGAAGATATTGCCAAACAGTTTCCCAAACTGATTTTAACAATTCATACTTCCCCCAACAATATATATGAGTTCCAGTCCTCCACATTCTCTACAACACTTAGTATTGTTAATTTGTAAAATTTTAAACATTCTCATTGTGGTTGGGAATAACTCATTAGGGTATTATTTTGCATTTCTCTAATGGCTATTGATGATGAGGATCTTTTTGTATGCATATTGACTAGTGAGATATTCCCTTTTGAAGAGGGCTGATTTGAGCCTTTTGTCCATTTTTAATTGGATTTTCTTCTTTTCTTATTGATTTGTAGAATTTTAAAAATAAATTCTAGGTGCTAATCCTTGATATTTGTGATGTAAATATCTTCTCCTGTCTAATGTAAATATCTTCTTCTGTTGCTTCTCATTTCACTCTCTTTAATGGTAAGGAAAGAGATTTTTGATTTTAATGAAGTCAGTTTATCAAACTTTCACTTTATAGTTAGTTCTTTTTGTGTCCTACTTAAGGAATCTTTGCATATTCCCAGGTCTTAAATACATTCTCCAATGTTGTCTTCTAGAATATTTATTTCACATTAAGGTCTATGATCCACCAAGAATTGATATTTGTGTATGGTCTGAGATAGGGGCCAAAGTCCTTTTTTTTCCATATTTATATGCAATTGATCTAGCACCATTTATTTAAGAAAGAAAACAGGCCCTGTACAGCTGTGGCACATTTGTCATAAATCCAGTGGCCAGGGATATATGTGGGTCTGTTTTTGGACTTTCTATTCTATTCCTTTAGTCAATTTGTCTGTCCTTGGTCCAGTAGTGTTAACTACTGTGTCTTTATAAGAAGTCTTGGTATCTGAAAGTCTACAGCCTCCAACTTTGTTCTTCAAGATTGTCTTCACTATTCTTAACTCTTGCATTTACATATAAATTTTAGAATCAATTTGTCATTTTCCATTTTTTAAAACCTGCTGGAATTTTTATTAACATGTCATTAGATTTATAGATCAATCTGGGGAGAACGGACATCTTTTCCATATTGAGCCTCAGATCCGTGAGCATGTTATAGTCTTCCATTTATTTAGTTCTTTAATTTCTGTCAATAATATTTTATAGTTTTCTGTGTAGAGGCCTTGCATTTATTACATATTCCCTGACTACTTAATATTTTTTGATGCTCGTATAAATGGCATCTTTTTAAAACTTTACTTTCCAATTTGGTGTGGCTGATATATGTAAATATAATTAATATCTATATGTTGACTTTACTGTATACAGTGGCCTTACTAAATTAACTATTATTGATTCTAATCATTCATTTGTAGATATTTTGAAACCTCTGTGTACACAATCCTGTCATCTGCAAACAAAAAGTTTTATTTCTTCCTATATAAGACTTACATATTTTGTTTTGTCTCATTGCATTGGCTAGGAATTCCAGTACAATAATGAATAAAAGTAGTGGTAGTAGACATCCTTGCCTCACTCCTGATATCTGGGGAAATATTTTCATTCTTTAATCATTAAGAGTGATGTTTGCTGTTGATTTGGCAGGGAGGGGAGTCTGATTCCTTTTATAATTAAGAAGGTTACTTTTTATTCCTAGCTTGCTAAGGACTTTTTCATAAGTTGGTATTAAATTTTATCAAATGTGGTTTCTTAATTCATTGAGGTGATCATTTTTTTTCTCCTTCACTCTGTTAAAATTTCTGCTTAATTCCACTATGGTCAGAGAACATACTCTGTATGATTTTGATTTTTTCAAATTTGTCAAGATGTTTTATGACCCCGCATATACTCTATTTTGGTAAATGTTGCACATTCACTTGAAAAGAAAGTGTATATCTGCAGTCGTTCAATACGATAGTCCATACATGCAGTTAGGTAAATTTTGTGGATCATGCTGTTTCCATTTTTTATGTGCTTACTAAATTTTGTTGTCTGAAAATCCATAGCAGAAAAATAATTAGAAAATCACCAAACGTTTGGAAATTAAGCAATATAATACTAATTAATCCACAAATCAAAGAAATGTTCACAATAAAACTTAAGTAAAACTGTGCTTAGAGAAAAATGTATAACCTTAATGCTTACGTTGGAAGAAGAGTACAGCTTAAATTTATGATTGTTTTATCTTCCTTGTAAGTTGACTCTTTTACCATTATGAAGTGTCTCTTTTTATCTGTAACAGTGTTTCTCAGCTGGGGACATCTGGTAATGTCTGGAGACAACTTTGGTTGTCACAGTTTGGGGTGGCAGGTGCTGTTGTGTCTAGTGAGTAGGAACCAGGGATGCTGATAAGCATCCTACAGTGCACAGGACAGTCCTCCCGCCACCCCGCACCACCAACAAAGAATTATCCAGTCCAAATTTCCAGTAGTGCCGAATTGAGTAGCCCTGTTCTATAGTAACACTTCTTGCCTGAAAATCTACTTTATCTGATACTAATTTCATTAATATTCACATGGGATCATTTTTCTTCTGCCTGAAGAACTCCTGTTATTATTTCTTTTGATGTTCATATGCTAGAGATGAATTTCATCAGCTTTTGTTTATCTCAAAGTGTCATTTTTATTTTACTTTCATTTTAAAGAATGTTTCCTTGGTAGAAAATTCTAGGCTGACAGTTACTTTCTTTTGCCACTTAACAGATGCCATTCTATTTTTATCTAGCTTCCATTAGTTCTCATAAAAGTCAGGTGTTAGTCGTATTTTTGCTCGTGGGCATGATTCTTTTCTTTCTGAATCCTTTTAAATTTTTGTTTCTGATTTTGTCTTTTCTTCAGTTTATTGTGATATGTCTAAGTATGGTTTTCTTTGCATTTATCCTAATTATAATACATAGAACTTCTGTATCTGTGGTTTGATGTCCCATGGATTTATGAAAATTGTCAGCCAATATATTTTCAAATATTACTTCAGACCCATTTTCCCTCTTTTTGCTTTCTAGAACTCCAATTACATACATTTAGAGTTTTTCATCATTTCCATATATATCTCATATTGCATATTTTTCATCCTTTTTCTCCCTCTGTGCACCAATCTGGATATTTTCTACTGACCTATCTTCCAGTTCAATAATCCTCTTTTACATGTGTTCTAATCTGCTATTAAGCCCACCTTTGAATTATTAAATTCAGTTAATTGTAATTGCAGTTATAGAATTTCTATTTGATTCATTTGTATAGGTTCTTGTTCTCTGGTGAAATTTTCCATTGTTTCCTCCATTTTGTTGAGCACATTAATCATAGTTATTTTAAACTATGCCTGTGTCTGAGAGCCCCAATATCTGAATCACCTGTGGGTCTGTTTCTTTTATAGTTTTTCCTTGTTTTTTTGTTTTTGGGGGTTTTTTTCAGTCCTTTGGTCCTGTTTCCTATTATGCCTGGTAATCTCTTATTTTAATATGTGAGAAATCCTGTCTGTGTATAATTCCACAGAGAGGATTTAATTTTTTTTTCCTGGAAGACAGAGAACTGGGAGATCATCCTGATCCAGGTAAGGTGAGTCTATTTCTGATTTCCCCTTGTCTCAGTGCTTGGCCCTCCTGGAGTCCCAACTGAAAGCTACAGCTCATTACCAGCCCCCCTCTTCCTGAATTCCAATTTCAGTCTCCTTAGCACTGTGACACCACCCTCTCTGCTTAGCTTTTTAGCCTCTTGCATCTACTTTCTACTTAGTTTACCAGCATTCCATTCCAAGCATGTACTTCTTAGGATGTGACAAATGACCCAAGGAGAAATTACAGGCAGGATACTGGGCTCAATATCCTACAGCACTCTTTCCTCTAAGATCTCTAAGATCCTCATGTCCTGGCTGCCCTGGGAATCTTGAACTCTAATATTTGACTCCCAGCCTAATGAGCACAGTTGCTGCAAAGTTTCTGTCCAGACTCTGTGCCCTGCCCTACAATTGGCAATTGCTCTATAAGGAAAAATTGATAGTGAATGTAGGACTCACTTCAGTGAGTTTTCCTTCTCTTTGGAACTTTGACCTGTCAAGTCCTGGCTGCCTTGATTTCCCTTTGTTGCCTTCAAACATCTGTTTTATAGTTGCTTTTAGCAGGAAGATTAGTCTGATACTAGCTACTCAATCTTAATCGAAAGCAGGAGTGGTAATTACTTTTTAATAGGCTATAAGCAATACAAAGTTAAGAACTAATTGGATTCATTCAATTATTTGGCTAATTAGACTAATAACCATCTTGAATTTCCACAGCACCGTTCTTCCAAGGATTTCAAAGCACTTCTACACATTAAAAAAGGACCATTACTAGTTCCCTCCAGCTCTAATTTGTAATTTTAAAATGGAATAATGGATAAAATAACAAGTTCCCAGGTACATAGCCATTCAGAGAAATTAGATAAAAACAGTACTAACAGGCTGATTGGCAAAATCATTGAAGTGCTTTGAAATCCTAGCAAATAGATTCCCCTCAAGTACATCATGGTTCATATTAAGCATGTCACTCCCCATAACCTCTAGTGACCTAAAGGGATATGGAATTTATGTAGCATGTACTAAGTCCTGGTTTGGATACTTCATCAAGCAGAGTAAATATAGGTTGCATCAAGGCTACTCAAATTATGTTTTTAAAACTATAATTACAGGCAAACCTGAGAGATATTGCTGGTTTGGTTCCAGATCATCACAATAAAGCAAATATCACAATAAAGTGAATCACATGATTTTTTTTGGTTTCCCAGTGCATATAAAAGTTGTGTTTACAATACACTGTAGTCTATTGTGTGCAATAGCATTATGTCTTTTAAAAATGTACACAGCTTAACTTAAAAAATACTTTATTGTTAAAAAATTCTAACCACCCTCTGACAATCTAGGGTGGCCACAAACCTCCAATCTGTAAAAAACGCAATATCCGTGAAGCGCAATAAAGCAAAGCAAAATGAAACGAGGTATGTCTGTTGCAGTGAAATAATTTTCTATAAGATTTATAGGACAACAAATACTGCAGTTTAATTCAGAATCAGGTTTCTCATGTAAGTGATGCCATGACAATATTACAAACCATATTCTGTTTATCCTTTCAGGTTTACTGTAGCAGTAGCCTTTGAAGTGATATTTTTTCCTATGAAGTTGCAGTTTTTTCCATGCCTTCTCTCCAGAATTGGCATTAAACCTGGATTTCTTACAAATTCTTTCCAGAGAAGCATATTCAACTTATAGAAAAATCTGAAGATTAAAAATAACCAGAAACCTGAATGCAGAGAAAAGTTACTAAATAAGCAAGTAAGAGCTTGTAGACCTGAGCTCTAAATCACAGTAAATAGTTACAAATGAAACACAAAGCACCCAACAGACACACAATAAATATTTGATGATATTGATTTCTTGCATCCTAGGATGAGTTTTTAGTGGGGCTTTGATAGTAATTGGGTACCTCATCTTAATACCTTGACACAAAGGAATTTGGAATAATCCATCATCACGCTTCTCCAAGATTCTAAATAACAAGCACCACAAGCTGGGTGAGAATAGGTTGCCCTCATAAGGCCCCTTGCAGCCCTGTAACTTGAGAATTAATAATAAATGGAGGCTGGCATTTTTATAGCCAATTTCTGACCAGAATTGAAAGTGTCTCATAGAGACTGGCTGGACTTCTTACCTTTTCTTGAAAGACTAGGAAGAAACAAATATGCCTCTGCCCATTTTACAGCACAGAAATCAAATATTTCCACAAAGGTGCCCACCTCAGCTAGGTCAAGTGCCTGGGTGTCCCCACTACCCATCGAATGAGTTACTGATTAGTGTTGATTTTCTGCTTACTGTTACTCCCTGCACTGCTTACTTCATAGACCAAATCCTAACCGCTAGACTGTTTCTAATATAGTGGTACCGTTCTTATGTGTGTGAATTAACAACGTCTGGTATAATTCTTCTAATGCACAGCTCACACCTATTTTGTCCCATTTATGAAAAAGCAATATAGCAAAATTATGTAAGTGAGGAATAGTGAGAGAACTGGGCACTCATTTCCTTCTTGCATTTACCAAAAAAAAGTTTCCACCTTGTTGAATGTTTCTAGTAGGTTACTATCACCTGCATGATGAAGATAAAAGATGGGATAGGTAAATAGGGCTTTTAGAACAGTAAGATTAAAAAAGAGTAGTTCAGATCCTATGCAACCTCAAACTTCACGAAGCTTAAAAAATCTAAACGGAGAAGTTTTAGAAATTATATGAGCATCATTTGAGCTTATGCAATGAATAAATTAAATATTTATCACTTCTTGACTCCTGTATTATAACTGCCTGCTCTCCACAGTGAGAAGATCCATGGTCAATGTTGTAAACCAATTTCCACTTTTTAGATAAAGACATGTAAGTCTCTAAATTCAGTAACGCTGTTTCCGCTTTTGGTTAACAGCGTGCAATATGCTAAACTTCCTTTATAACCTTGAGTCCATCTCACCAGCCTCGGGGTAAAAGGGAAATTGTGTCGGTAGCAACCAAACTGCCCGAAGAAGCAGCTCAAATACGTCCCACTATCCAGCCAACACCTGGCAAGTGTCTAGTGGTTAGTAGAGGTAACTGTGGAATAGAGGTGGAAAATGGATTAGGTGAGCACACATCCACTACTGGAATGTGGCTTGCTTTACCACCTCTTTCTACTTCTACAGCCCTTTCCTATGTGAAGCTCAGCACAAACTACAGCATCAACAGTCCTCCAAGGGAGAGAGAGGGTCAGCAGGGAGACAGGAGACCAGCTCACTCGGGGTCACTGCTCTAGGCTGCTCGGCGCCCCTGGAGGATCCCTGATCTCCCCCAGCAGCATCCTGCCAGGAATCAGGTACCTCTCCCTCTTTTTTGTGATCAGCTCGCTCGTTGCCTCCAAAGAGTACTTTGCTCCAGATTAAAATCCTCACCTCCCGCTACCATGTCTCAGGTTGCATTCAGAATCAGAAAATCCAAGAAATATATTCACAGATGTTCCCTTGTTTATTTGTTGACTCTGTGTAATTTGTTTGCCCTAATTTGTTTTTGTCTACCTTGGGACTTCCCTTTTTAATTTCCCTTTCTCTGTTTACCCCTCTTTGTGCAGCAGCGGTCTGTTAAGCTGTGAGAGGCACACGCCAAATTAAAAAAAAAAAAAAAATGCACTGCAGATTGTTTTAAGCACGGGCTGCCCCTTTGGGCCTGAAGGCCTTGCTTGAAGCCTGCACCTGCTCCTCCTCCTGAGACGCGGGGCTCCTGATCTTTATCCCTTGCCTTTAAGCTGCCTGATTCCTATTATCCAAAGTCAAACAGCGTTCTCCACATTCACGCCTCCAGCACTTGGCATGAAATTAATAAGCCTGGCTGATATATTTCCCTGGAAGCCTGCCACTCTTTAACAGTGGTGTTAGATTAAAAATTTTGGCATGGTTAATGAACAGGGAGAAACTGAAGCCAAAAGTTTCATGCGGCAAGGCAAAGATTTGGGGGTTATGAAAAGAATACCAACTTTCCTCATATTTTCTGAATGCCGTCCTAATTACAGGGTTAGATAACGAGCACAACTAGACAGTCAGTACCAGAAGAAAGAGGGCATTCTCAGGCTCTGCTCATATTTAGATTTTATCATCTTTCCTTTCAATCACATGACCTTCTGTTAGACTGGGTTATCTAAAATTGTAATAATAGCTATCTGTGCTCGAAACAGGCCTCCCTCATCCCAGGTCACTCTTCTTCTCATTAAAGGAGCACTGTGAATGGATTTCAGGCCACAAACAGATCTCCCTGATGTGAAAGTCAATCCAGTGAGAGGAGATTGCTTGGAGTTTATTGAAGACCAGTGTCTCATTGCTGGAATTCCAGTCTTCACCATTTACGTCTACAGCCACACTCCCTAAATCATAAAAACACATTCCCAGCCACCCACCCAGCACAGGGGAGACACTTATTACCCAGGCGCGTCTCTTTGCCCTCACCCCCTTCTCAACACAGCACCAACTACAGAGAGTTAGTCTCACTGAGAAGATGTAAAATCCAGTGGGTGTGCATGACCCATCCCATTGGATAAGCGTTTCTCAGAAGAGAGACAAGTGTTTGGCAAAACCAAGGCAGAGTCCTGTATGCCACACAGGGCCGTCTCAGTGTAGATGGGGACGGGAACCTGGAACCACGAACGCTCTGTGCCCAAATACCCCTCTCTACTTCTGAGAGGGTGATGCCCCCCGGCCAGAAGCCTGGGAATATGAAAGGACCAGGACGAGGAGGGAGGCAGGAAAGGAAGAAGGAGAAAAGGGAAAGTTCTCCCTGCTTAGTGGAAGCACACCTATGCTCTCCAGGCTTGTTCCATCTCCTGAAGAATGGCAAGGGGTCACAGTGACCCCTGGTGCATGCCACCCCCCCCCCTTCAGGAACTCTTGGCTCTGAGTCGCAAGGCCCAGCAAAGGTGGGATCTCAGGGGCTGTAGAGCTCCCAATTCTTTGAGCCAATTTGGAAATCCTGGGCAAAGAGCTCAGCAAGGGATGCTCAGCTGATCAAACACAAGATTTACTTTTTATGTGCTCTGAAGTGGCAAGTGAAATCAAACTAAACCTATCTGGGATCCATGGATAATACAAATCCAAGAGACTGTTATTTTTAGGTTTCGCTTTAGTTTCCCTGATCAATGGAACAGTCATAAGCAAAAGCATCATGTCAGAATCACCAGCGTGGCTCAAAAAGCTCATTTACAACTGAAAAACATCACATAGAGGTAGATGCATGGGAATCACGTCACCTCCACTTGTACTGGCCAATGCGACAGCCATTCTGGCACAGATACCCTATCTAATCAAAGACTTGAAGGAGAAACAAATGGAAAATATCCCTCCGTGAGCTGAAAATAGGAAGTATGACTAACACTCTTCTCTTAGGTTACTGGGAGGCAAAAGGCTTTTACAGCACGTGAGGGATTCATCAGGAGACAAGAGTTGACCCTTGGTAGAGTCAAATCAATTTCATACCAACCCATTACAACAAGCGTCTATTATATTCATTATTGCAGAATAGTTCAAAGCTTTTTTTCAACATAAAGCAAGCATAAAGAGATCAAAGCTCCTGGACCACACATAATGCAGTTGAAAGTTGTCCCAACATGTTCTCTGCCTGCAAGACAAATAAGTTAAATATATTTGCAAATGTCAACTTCGTCCCTTTTAATGCCTCTTAAATCAGGTCAGTGAGTCTGTTTTGGAAACAGAAGTAGGATGACTCACAGATACTTGCTTGGCTCATTACTTGAGCTTCGACAACAAAGCAACTCAGTTGTAAGTGCTCTGGAATTGCCCTCCTATGATCCACATCCTTAGGACACTGTTACACTTTGACCATTTGTATTTAAAGCCCCGATCCTTTGTTCAAGAACAGTACGCTGCTATTGTACACTTGCATCATTATCAGGAAACCTGAAAAAAGTAAACCCATTTTAAAAATGTGTTTAGCTCTTCTGGCCCCCAGGGTAAATGCTGGTTTGCTCCTGTGGCTGCACTGAGACTTTTGTCTCTCAAACCGAACTTGCCCTGAATACTAAATTCCTTTCAAAGAAAGATGAACCTTTGCAATAAATGATCTGTCCCATTTTAAAGACCGGTTCCAATGTCCCAACATATCCATTTGTCTTTGATCGTCTGAACTCACATTGCCCCCTCCTAATACCTTTCTTGGGGAGTTGTCACAATCTTCCTTATAACGGCGTCAGGGGTTTTTTTTTTTTTTAAATCTGTCTCAGTTCCTCAACTAGAGGGTAAGTACTTCAAGGGCAGATCCCACGTCCTTGAGCTGAACATTCCCACAAGTTTGCCTTTCCTGAGCAAGACAAATGTATTCTTATGCCAGCTTAAACACCAAAAACTTTAAGTTAATTTGCATTGAATAAATAAATGAATACATGTTTCCAGTCAGCCCAATGCTTTGAAGACAAAAACCTTCTTTTCATGATTCTTCACATTCTGAATAGCACAGACCTCCTGGAGTAACTGCCTAGGCTGAACAGAACACAAGGAGGATTTCAAGTGGACAGTAGATCTGAATGATTTAAACAGGGACCACAAAAATACTATTTATGAGTTTAAAAATGCATCGGGTCTCAAAGTATCATCCTGTATCTTTCCCATCTCCTCACTAACCCAGCTTGTCCGGTTTAGAGATATTCTGCAGCATCTTCCCAGGTGTCCCATTCCTGGCAATTATAAGCTTCTACCAAATAACCAGCATATACCAGCCAAGAGACTAAGGACAACCTTAGATGGGTTGTGACATTGGGAACTCAGTCAATGATCCTACTGGGGTCCCAGGCGGAGAACAAATATCTTGGGCATTGTATTCATTTCCTTTTGCTACTGTAACAAATTACCGCAAGTTTATTGTCTTAAAGTTTTGGATCTCAGAGGTTTAAAATGGGTCTTACTAGGCTAAAATCAAGGTATCGTCACGGGGTACATTCCTTCTGGAGACTCTCAGGGAGAATTCACTTCCTTGATTTTCCCAGTTCCCGGAGGCCACCTGCATCCCTTGGCTCATGGTCCCATTTCTGCAACTTCAAAGCCAACAACATCAGGCCAACCCCTTCTCACTCAGCCTTCTCTCTGGTCCTCTCTCTTCTGTCTCCCTCTTCCACTAGTAAGAGCTCTTATGATTATATTGAGCCTGGATCATCGAGTGTACTCTTCCCAACTCAAGGTCAGCTAATTAGCAAACTTAATTCCATTTGCAACCTTAATTCTCTTTGCCATGTAATCTAACACACTCATGGGTTCCAGGGCTCAGGACATGGACGGCTTTGCAGCCATCATTCTGCCCACCACAGGTAGGCAGAACAGGAAAGCAAAGTCCCCGAGTCCTGGGAACCACCGGCTCAGGATGGAGAATGGAAGGTCTGCACTAGAGAACACTGTCTACACAGAGCCCTCGGCCAAAGGGCCAGTGCTGCCATCCATCCCCGGGAGGTCATCAGAGCACTCCAGCTTCTAAGGTGGCTTCTTCTTTGAGGAAAGAGTGTGAAGTGATGAACTAACCCATGCTAAGAGATTCCCCAAGTCTTCCCGTGACACAGGCACTCCCTGAGGAAGGGGCGCCACTTGACACAGGGAGACGATTGACCAATGGTGAAATTTCAGACTTCATTTGGGAAATTATTCGGATGATTCTCAAAATACACCATGTAGGGGCTTCCCTGGTGGCGCAGTGGTTGAGAGTCTGCCTGCCAATGCAGGGGACGCGGGTTCGAGCCCTGGTCTGGAAGGATCCCACATGCCGCGGAGTGACTGGGCCCGTGAGCCACAATTACTGAGCCTGCGCGTCTGGAGCCTGTGCTCCGCAACAAGAGAGGCCGTGACAGTGAGAGGCCTGCACACCGCGATGAAGAGTGGCCCCTGCTTGCCGCAACTGGAGAAAGCCCTCGCACAGAAACGAAGACCCAACAGAGCCATAAAAAAAAAAAAAAAATACACCATGTACTCACTCCTCTCCCCACCTTTGCAATTAGGCTGCACTTATGCCAAAGCAACAACAGTCAGAGCATCACGTGTGCATGAGAATGAGAAAGGGATAGAACACAAAGACCCAACACACACACACACACACACACCACTTTCTTATTGTTCTTAGACATCCAAAGGATCTTTTTCTCATATAGGAAGTTAAATAGGAAGAGAGTAACTTTTCCATTACAATTTGCAGTTGCCTCCCCCTAGGGGTGCCAGTATGGGTCGGTTAATGTCCTGTGAAGAGCAGGGGTGAGATTCTTTATGGGGTAGTGTTTATCCTCACCATATGTTTTCTGGTATTGACTGAGAGTGTTAATTGGTGTTTCAGGAATCAGGAGGGGGACGATCAAGGGCATCTAGGGAGAATGCATCATCTAGTGTTCACCCTACCCTCAATTAGTAGGTTAACGCATCTAAATGCTCATAATTTGTGCTGATCTACTGCTTACCCAGCAAATGGGTCCCACTTGGAATGTGCTGTATGTCAGCCTCACAGTTTTCCTGTCTTCTAGTTTACTTAGAAAAAAAAACAGGGAGGTTTTATTTTTTAATATGGTGGCTGCAAATAAAAGTGAGTGTGACTACGCTGAGATTCGCAAGTAATTGAAGGTTTGGGTGTCCTGACTCCATCCCCTCATCCCAGGAAGACCTCCCACCCTACCGCCATGCCCAAGCTCTCATTTTCCCATTTCTCACCCCACATTCTCACCTGCCTCCCTGGGTACCCACGGGAATCCCTTCCCGAGTCTATCAAGGCGCTTGCCCTCTTCCCCTACAAACCCAAACCCACTCTTCTCCAGAGAGCTTCCCAATACTTTTTGAATATCCAACCTCACTACAAATAAAGACATTCCACTTAAAACTACACAGAAAGATGGAATCTCAAAATAGAGAAGATTCTAAGAACTGATGACACAGTATAATAAGGCTGCTGACAGTGTGAATAAATAGGTGCTGTGGTTTGGAGGGTTTGGAACCACTTAGCTGGAAGGCAATTTAGACACAATTATCCAGAGTCCTTCAAATGTTTATGTGCTCTGACTCTGCAATTCCTCTGTAGGAATCCATGTTAAGAACACAAAGAGAAATGTAGTCAAAGACTTAATGTTCAATGTTTTTCATCACTCAGTTACTTGAAATTGAAAAAAAGAAAAAAACCTTGGAAACAAAAGTACTATCATCTGAATGTTTGTGTCTCCCTAAAATTCATATGCTGAAATCCTAACCCCTAAAGGTGATGGTATTAGCAGGCGGGGCCTCTGGGAGGTGATTAGGTCATGAGGGTGGAGCCCTCATGAATGGGATTAGTGCTCTTATAAAAGAGGCCTCAGAGAGATCCCTAGCCTCCTTCCACCAGGTCAGGATACAAAGAGAAGTTTGCAATCTGGAAGAGGGCTCTTCCTTGACCATGCTGGCACCGTGACCTCAGACCTCCAGCCTCCAGAACTGTGAACAATAAATTTCTGCTATATAAGGCATCCATTCCATGGTATTTTGTTACAGGAGCCTTAACAGACTAAGACACAATGAATCCTAACAACAGAAAGGTAGTTAAATAAATAATGCAGCCATTAAAAATTATGTCTTACAGGAATAAAGATGCAGACGTAGAGAATGGACTTGAGGACACAGGGAGGGGGAAGGGGAAGCTGGGACAAAGTGAGAGAGTGGCATGGACATATATACACTACCAAATGTAAAACCGATAGCTAGTGGGAAGCAGCCGCATAGCACAGGGAGATCAGCTCGGTGCTTTGTGACCACCTAGAGGGGTGGGATAGGGAGGGTGGGAGGGAAGGAGACGCAAGAGGGAGGGGATATGGGGATATATGTATATGTATAGCTGATTCACTTTGTTATAAAGCAGAAACTAACACACCATTGTAAAACAATTATACTCCAATAAGGACCTTAAAAAGGATTGGAACCAAGATGGGGAAGTAGAAGGATGTGCTCTCACTCCCTCTTGTGAGAACACCAGAATCACAACAAGCTGCTGGACAATCAATGACAGGAAGACACTGGAACTCACGAAAAAAGATACCCCACATCCAAAGACAAAGGAGAAGCCACAATGAGATGGTAGGAGGGGCGCAATCTCAGCAAAATCAAAACCCATAACTGCTGGGTGGGTGACTCACAGACTGGCGAACACTTATAGCACAGAAGTCCACCCACTGGAGTGAAGTTTCTGAGCCCCACGTCAGGCTTCCCAACCTGGGGATCCAGCAACAGAAGGAGGAATTCCTAGAGAATCAGACTTTGAAGGCTAGTGGGATTTGATTGAAGGACTTCGACAGGACTGGGGGAAACAGAGACTCCACTCTTGGAGGGCACACACAAAGTAATGTGCACATCGGGACCCAGGGGAAGGAGCAGTGAACCCAGGGGAGACTGAACCAGACCTACCTGCTAGTGTTGGAGGGTCTCCTGCAGAGGCGGGGGTGGCTGTGGCTCACCATGGAGACAAGGACACTGGCAGCAGAAGTTCTGGGAAGTACTCCTTGGCGTGGGCCCTCCCAGAGTCTGCCATTAGCCCCACCAAAGAGCCCAGGTAGGCTCCAGTGTTGGGTGGCCTCAGGCCAAACAACCAACAGGGAGGGAACCCACCCCACCCATCAGCAGTAAAGTGGATTAAAGTTTTACTAAGCTCTGCCCACCAGAGCAACAGTCAGTTCTACCCACCACCAGTCCCTCCCATCAGGAAACTTGCATAAGCCTCTCAGATAGCCTCATCCACCAGAGGGCAGACAGCAGAAGCAAGAAGAACTACAATCCTGCAGCCTGTGGAACAAAAACCACATTCACAGAAAGATAGACAAGATGAAAAGGCAGAGGGCTATGTACCAGATGAAGGAACAAGATAAAACCCCAGAAAAACAACTAAATGAAGTGGAGATAGGCAACCTTCCAGAAAAAGAATTCAGAATAAGGATAGTGAAGATGATCCAGAACCTCGGAAAAACAATGCAGGCAAAGATCAAGAAGATGCAAGAAATGTTTAACAAAGACCTAGAAGAATTAAAGAACAAACAAACAGAGATGAACAATACAATAACTGAAATGAAAACTACACTAGAAGGAATCAACAGCAGAATAATTGAGGCAGAAGAACGGATAAGTGACCTGGAAGACAGAATGGTGGAATTCACTGCTGTGGAACAGAATAAAGACAAAAGAATGAAAAGAAATGAAGACAGCCTAAGAGACCTCTGGGACAACATTAAATGCAACAACATTCGCATTATAGGGGTCCCAGAAGGAGAAGAGAGAGAAAGGACCCGAGAAAATATTTGAAAAGATTATAGTCAAAAACTTCCCTAACATGGGAAAGGAAATAGCCACCCAAGTCCAGGAAGCACAGCGAGTCCCATACAGGATAAACCCAAGGAGAAACATGCCGAGACACATAGTAATCAAACTGGCAAAAATTAAAGACAAAGAAAAATTATTGAAAGCAGCAAGGGAAAAACGACAAATAACATACAAGGGAACTCCCATAAGGTTAACAGCTGATTTCTCAGCAGAAACTCTACAAGCCAGAAGAGAGTGGCATGATATACTGAAAGTGATGAAAGGGAAGAACCTACAACCAAGATTAGTCTACCCGGCAAGGATCTCATTCAGATTTGATGGAGAAATCAAAAGCTTTACAGACAAGCAAAGGCTAAGAGAATTCAGCACCACCAAACCAGCTCTACAACAAATGCTAAAGGAACTTCTCTAAGTGGGAAACACAAGAGAAGAAAAGGACCTATAAAAACAAACCCAGAACAATTCAGAAAATGGTCATAAGAACATAAATATCGATAATTACCTTAAACGTGAATGGATTAAATGCTCCAACCAAAAGACACAGGCTTGCTGGATGGATACAAAAACAAGACCCATATACATGCTGTCTACAAGAGACCCACTTCAGACCTAGGGACACATACAGACTGAAAGCGAGGGGATGGAAAAAGAGATTCCATGCAAATGGAAATCAAAAGAAAGCTGGAGTAGCAATACTCATATCAGATAAAATAGACTTTAAAATAAAGAATGTTACAAGAGACAAGGAAGGACACTACATAATGATCAAGGGATCAATCCTAGAAGAAGATCTAACAATTATAAATATATATGCACCCAACAAAGGAGCACCTCAATACATAAGGCAACTGCTAACAGCTATAAAACAGGAAATCGACAGTAACACAGTAATAGTGGAGGACTTTAACACCTCACTTACACCAATGGACAGATCATCCAAAAATGAAAATAAATAAAGAAACAGAAGCTTTAAATGACACAATAGACCAGAGAGATTTAATTGATATTTATAGGACATTCCATCCAAAAACAGCAGATTACACTTTCTTCTCAAGTGTGCACAGAACATTCTCCAGGATAGATCACATCTTGGGTCACAAATCAAGTCTCAGTAAATTTAAGAAAATTGAAATCACATCAAGCATCTTTTCTGACCACAACGCTATGAGATTAGAAATCAATTACAGGGAAAAAAATGTAAAAAACACAAACACATGGAGGCGAAACAATACGTTACTAAATAACCAAGAGATCACTGAAGAGATCAAAGAGGAAATCAAAAAATACCTAGAGACAAATGACAATGAAAACACGACGATCCAAAACCTATGGGATGCAGCAAAAGCAGTTCTAAGAGGGAAGTTTATACCTATACAAGCCTACCTCAAGAAACAAGAAAAATCTCAAATAAACAATCTAACCTTACACCTAAAGGAACTAGAGAAAGAAGAACAAACAAAACCCAAAGTTAGCAGAAGGAAAGAAATCATAAAGATCAGAGCAGAACTAAATGAAATAGAAACAACGAAAACAATAGCAAAGATCAATAAAACTAAAAGCTGGTTCTTTGAGAAGATAAACAAAATTGATAAACCATTAGCCAGACTCATCAAGAAAAAGAGGGAGAGGACTCAAATCAATAAAATCAGAAATGAAAAAGGAGAAGTTACAACAGACACCACAGAAATACAAAGCATCCCAAGAGACTACTACAAGCAACTGTATGCCAATAAAATGGACAACCTGGAAGAAATGGACAAATTCTTAGAAAGGTATTACCTTCCAAGACTGAAGCAGGAAGAAATAGAAAATATGAACAGACCAATCACAAGTAATGAAATTGAAACTGTGATTAAAAATCTTCCAACAAACAAAAGTCCAGGACCAGATGGCTTCACAGGTGAATTCTATCAAACGTTTAGAGAAGAGCTAACACCCATCCTTCTCAAACTCTTCCAAAACATTGCAGAGGAAGGAACACTCCCAAACTCATTCTATGAGGCCACCATCACCCTGATACCAAAACCAGAAAAAGATATTACAAAAAAAGAAAACTACAGACCAATATCACTGATGAATATAGATGCAAAAATCCTCAACAAAATACTAGCAAACAGAATCCAACAACACATTAAAAGGATCATACACCATGATCAAGTGGGATTTATCCCAGGGATGCAAGGATTCTTCAATTTACGCAAATCAATCCATGTGATACACCATATTAACAAATTGAAGAATAAAAACCATATGATCATCTCAATAGATGCAGAAAAAGTTTTTGACAAAATTCAACACCCATTTATGATAAAAACTCTCAGAAAGTGGGCATAGAGGGAACCTACCTCAACATAATAAAGGCCATATATGACAAACCCACAGCAAACATCATTCTCAATGGTGAAAAACTGAAAGCATTTCCTCTAAGATCAGGAACAAGACAAGGATGTCCACTCTCACCGCTATTATTCAACATAGTTTTGGAAGTCCTAGCCTCGGCAATCAGAGAAGAAAAAGAAATAAAAGGAACACAAATTGGAAAAGAAGAAGTAAAACTGTCACTGCAGATGACATTATACTATACACAGAGAATCCTAAAGATGCCACCAGAAAACTACTAGAGCTAATCAATGAATCTGGTAAAGTTGCAAGATACAAAATTAATGCACAGAAATCTCTTGCATTCCTATATACTAATGATGAAAAATCTGAAAGAGAAATTAAGGAAACACTCCCATTTACCATTGCAACAAAAAGAATAAAATACCTAGGAATAAACCTACCTAGGGAGACAAAAGACCTGTATGCAGAAAACTATAAGACACTGATGAAAGAAATTAAAGATGATACCAACAGATGGAGAGATATATCATGTTCTTGGATTGGAAGAATCAATATTGTGAAAATGACTATACTACCCAAAACAATCTACAGATTCAATCAATGCAATCCCTATCAAATTACCAATGGCATTTTTTACAGAACTAGAACAAAAAATCTTAAAATTTGTATGGAGACACAAAAGACCCCGAATAGCCAAAGCAGTCTTGAGAGAAAAAAACGGAGTTGGAGGAATCAGACTCCCTGACTTCAGACTATACTATAAAGCTACAGTAATCAAGACAATATGGTACTGGCACAAAAACAGAAACACAGATCAATGGAACAAGATAGAAAGCCCAGAGGTAAACCCACGCACCTATTGTCAACTAATCTGTGACAAAGGAGGCAAGGATATACAATGGAGAAAAGACAGTCTCTTCAATAAGTGGTGCTGGGAAAACTGGACAGCTACACGTAAAAGATAAATTAGAATACTCCCTAACACCATACACAAAAATAAACTCAAAATGGATTAGAGACCTAAATGTAAGACTGGACACTATAAAACTCTTAGAGGAAAACATAGGAAGAACACTCTTTGACATAAATCACAGCAAGATCTTTTTTGATCCATCTCCTAGAGTAATGGAAATAAAAACAAAAATAAACAAATGGGATCTAATGAAACTTCAAAGCTTTTGCACAGCAAAGGAAACCCTAAAGGAGATGAAAAGACAACCCTCAGAATGGGAGAAAATATTTGCAAACAAATCAATGGACAAAGGATTAATCTCCAAAATATATAAACAGCTCATGCAGCTCAATATTAAAAGTACAAACAACCCAATCCAAAAATGGGCAGAAGACCTAAATAGACATTTCTCCAAAGAAGACATACAGATGGCCAAGAAGCACATGAAAAGCTGCTCAATCATCACTAATTATTAGAGAAATGCAAATCAAAACTACAATGAGCTATCACCTCACACCAGTTAGAATGGGCTTCATCAAAAAATCTACAAACAACAAATGCTGGATAGGGTGTGGAGAAAAGGGAACCCTCTTGCACTGTTGGTGGGAATGTAAACTGATACAGCCACTATGGAGAACAGTATGGAGGTTCCTTAAAAAACTAAAAATAGAATTACCATATGATCCAGCAATCCCACTACTGGGCATATACCCAGAGAAAACCACAATTCAAAAAGATACATGCACCCCAATGTTCACTGCAGCACTATTTACAGCAGCCAGGTCATGGAAGCAACCTAAATGCCCATTGACAGATGAATGGATAAAGAAGTTGTGGTACATATATACAATGGAATATTACTCAGCCATAAAGGAACGAAATTGGGTCATTTGTTGAGATGTGGATGGATCTAGAGACTGTCATTCAGAGTGAAGTAAGTCAGAAAGAGAAAAACAACTATCGTATATTAACGCATATATGTGGAACCTAGAAAAATGGTACAGATGAACCGGTTTGCAAGACAGAAATTGAGACACAGATGTAGAGAACAAACGTATGGACACCAAGGGGGGAAATCAGCGGGGGGGTGGGGGTGGTGGTGTGATGAATTGGGCGATTGGGATTGACATGTACACACTGATGTGTATAAAATCGATGACTAATAAGAACCTGCTGTATAAAAAAAAAAGATGTTAAAAAAATAGAGAAAAAAGAAAAAGAAAACAATGGCATGGGGGGATGGGTAAATGCTGAAAAGCCAAATTAAAAACAAATTATGAATGAAAAAAAATTATGTCTTAGAAAAATATTTGATAAGACCGGAAAATAATGAAAATACAATTTTAAGTAAAATAGCAGGATACACTCCCATCCCCAAATTTGCTTCACATATCGAATTATTAGTCAGGATTTTTCCGTAATATTTCTTATTGCTCCTACTCTTCCTGATGTGTTATTAATTACCACAGGGAAGAGATGACAGCAAAAAGTGGAAAACACAGGAGTCAGTTCTTGATTCAAATGCTCTGCCCTGACTTAGGCAAAATAATTGGAAAGATGAGATGTGAAGAAGAGCAAAGCCACCCACATACCCTACCCCAGGGTTAGATAAAGACCTTCTTGCCTGGATCAAGGAAGAGGTGAAGGAGACGCAGAGAAGTAAAGAGCGTATTCATATCGTGTGTGTGTGTGTGTGTGTGTGTGTGTGTGTGTGCGAGTGTGTGTGTGCTGGGGAAGAACATGAGGTATGATGACAGGTTGGAAAAAATGGAGAGCAAAGGGAACCTAGGCTCTTCCTGAACAGAGCTCCAGGAAACAGCAGAGTGATGCAGACTTCCCTATGCCCAAGGAGGAAAGAGCCACACGCTGTGTCTAGGCTGATAAGTACTTCATCACACACACCCAGTTCCCAGGAAAGCATGGGAGCAGCAGGACAAATCAGTGTCAGGATTGGCATGGAAGTCCCAGGCCCTTTGATGGCCTCGTGAAATCTCCTACAGCCCAGGGTGGCACCAAAACAGCCAGGCAATCCTGGGTGATCATGAAAGCAGGGAAGTGACTGAGAGACAGAGGCCCTGGCCCTCAGAGGACCAGTGCACACTCTCCCTCAAAGCTTTAGAATTGAACCAGCTCTTTGGTTCTTTCACCAAAGACCAGACACAGAGTTCCCTCCCATTCTGCGTGCCACTGTCAGGGACCCCACCACACAGTCACATTTTAAACTTCTGACCTACGTGCAATCAGTTCTCAGACCCCGTATCTGGCCAAGCCTATCCGCTCTGGCTGCCCTCCTCAGAGGAAACCCTCCTCCAACAGCACAGCTGGACTACTGGGCCCAGGAGAAGGTTTTCCCACCATCCAGGCTCTTTCCTCTTCGTTGCTAACCCCCTGTTGCCAGCAGTCATCTTCCTGAAACTCTGATCCCACAGGCCCTGCTCGGAAGTTCCCAGCAGGTCCTCAGCCCAGAGCTCAGGCTTTACCTGACCCCCAGGCCACATGATAACCAGACCCACCCAATGAATCCACCTACCTCCCCATTCTCTGCAATAGAAACCCCATTTCAGACTCTCTCTTCTCACCTGGAGCATCTTTGCAATCCAAACTAGCCACGCTTCAAATTCCAAGTCAAGTCCCATTTTCTCTAGCAATATTTCCCCATCCTTTTAGTTCCCATGGATCTCGCCTTTCTTTGATTCCTATGGCGCTTATTATCTAAACCAGTTCCTCAAATTCTTAACCACTTATGGCCTCGTATTTTTTCATAACTGAAGTGTATGTTGTCTCTTTGGTACAACCACCCAACTTGGCCAAGTTCAGGGGTGGAGGTGGGGGCATGGGGAGGGAACGCGTCTTCTGCACCAGGTGCCCAATGATGAGAGTGCAGGAAGTGCTCCTTAGTGCATTCACTGAACATCAATTCCTTTCCTAATCCTTCATTCCCAGCTGCATTCAAGGCTGATGGGAAAAGGAACAGACTGCAGATCGGGCCAGTGGGCAGAGCGGGGACCTGGGAAAGGATCCCCAGCAAAGGGGAGAGTGCTCACGCCAGAACACAGCTTAGGCCTCCCTAGTGAAGGAATTTATTTAAACTCTGTACTTAAGACTACGTTCTCTATCAGAGAACAGACTTGGGGTTGTCAAGAGGAGGGTGGAGTGAGAGAGGGATGGATTGGGAGTTTAAATTAGCAGAGACAAACTGTTACATATAGGATGGATAAACAACAAGGTCCTACTGTCTAGCATGGGGAGCTATATTCAATATCCTGTGATAAACCATAATGGAAAATAATAAGAAAGAGAATGTATATATATGTATAACTGAATCACTCTGCTGTACAGCAGAAATTAACACAACATTGTAAATCAACTATACTTCAATAAAATAAATTTTAAAAATAAAATAAAAAAGACTACATTGGTGAGACTTAAACGCCTAGACAATATTAGTACTGCTAATGTGTGCTTTAGGTCTGGGACAGGGAGAAAAGGCAAGGTTTTAAAGAAAAGAATATGAGTCTAGGACTTCTTTAGTGAAGCAGTTTAAGCACAATTTACCAAATGATGGTGCAGAGGTCACAGAACAGCTGTGTGTGTGTGTGTGTGTGTGTGTGTGTGTGTGCTCACGAGTGCACATTCATGGCCAAGAGAGCTAAGAGCTGGCCTATCACATTTTTACCAGAAACTGTTTAAACATATATGTTGAGATCAAGAAACAAAAGTATACCCACCACATCATAAAAGTAGATGAGGGAATATACAGGAAATTCACACACACACACACACACACACACACACACACACACACAAATACAAAAGTTCAACAAGCATAGGGAAAACATCCCACCTTATTAGTAATCAGTCAAAAATCTCTTTCCCTCCTCCTTCCCTAAGGCCTAGGGGTATCATAAATGGGAATCTCAACAAACAAATTCAACTTGTGTTTGCTTTCTGTCTACTGTGTGTCAGACACTGGGTAGCAATGCAAAGCCATCAACAAGTTCAAGCAAGAGAAGACATGCTCACCTCTATGAGCCCATCGTTGTAGAGGATGGACAGGCGGAGGGGAGACAGCACAAGGTAATCTAAGCGCCGCATTAGGATCGCGGTAGTACAGGTGACAACATTTGCTTCCAACTCAAATCATTCTCTTCTTCCTTCTAACCTATTTCCTCTCTTTCTAATTTTAATTCACTCTAACTACCAATATTACAAGTCCTGCCAAAGGGATGTCTTTATAAAAGGCTAAAAAATTTTCACAAAAACTGTATCTGGCTTCTACTTTTCACCGAAGTGTTAAATTCTGAAACTTGGAGGTTGTGTACAAACGTGCTCAAATTCAGGAGTGAAAATGAGCCATGTATTTTGGCTGCTTGAGTTAAGTGAACCAGAGATCAGTAGACACTTCCCAGATGAAAAGTCAATTCGCTTCAAAGAATTATTTTCTCTTTAATAAATTGTAAAGCATGAGAGTAAGTCACTTGACACATTTCTGGAGCTGTGGGACTGACACATACTAATAATGGCTATGGTGGTCATCTGATCAACAGTGAGTTGCTATCTCTCCCACAGAGGAGGAGAAAGACACCCAGGGCAGGAGTCTGATCTCAGCTTTTCAACTACAGAGATATTCTATTTTAAATGTATTCTGTTTTACTTGGTTTTGCTTTCTTTCTCCCTCCTCATCAAATAAAACAAATGCTAGGTGTTATTTTATGAGAAACCCTAGGTCTTCTCAGAAGGAATAAGGAGCAGAAGTTCAGCTCCCCAGAGCTCCTGCTCACCTTGAACGCTTTCCTCGGCTGGTAGAGAACATGACTGGAATCAAAACGCAGATCCATGTGCGTGGAGATGGGCTCCAGCTCCCGGTGACGCGGTGGGATTTGGCTCTGAGAGAGCTCGGCGCTCCGTTAGAGATGTGCTGTGTCCATGCCTTGGCTGTAAGTGACTCCAGGGTTGGTGCTTCTGCGTGGAAAGGGCACTTGGTTAAATAAGCTAATGCGATGTGGTGAATCAACTCAGCTGGGAAATCTTCTGGAAAGCGGCTCAGGCCTCCATTTCTGTTGTTACCAAATGCAAGCTTGTGTGCCCGACACACAGTGAGGCCAAACAATACCGAAATGTCAGAGTCTGGAGCAGAGAAAGGTTTACTGCAGGGCCATGCCAGGAGAACGAGTAGCTCCTGCCCTCAAAACCCCCAACTCTCCAAAGGCTTTCAGCAAAGCATTTGTAAAGGCCAGGTGAGGGAGGGGGGTTGCAGGACATGCGATCAGCTCGTGCACAGATCTCTGATTGGCTGATGGTGAGGTAACAGGGAGGTTAACATGATCAACTCTTAGGCGCCAGAAGGTCTGGGGGCGTGATTACACGCTAGGAATCATCAAGCAGTTAATGCCTTCCATTTGGTGGTGGTTTTCAGCATCTGAAAAACTCAGGAAATATACATGAGATACTATTATCTAGGTACTTGAGAGAGGAGCTACAACAGAGGATATGGGGGAGGGGTCTGTCCCGGAAGGCCCCCATAGGGTCCTGCTAGGTTACACTGTCACGGAAGAGAAAAAGGAGCTTTCTGCGGCTCTCTCGACGTGAACGGTACACAACTGGCCAATTCAGGGAAAGCTGAAATTAATTAATCCAATTGCTCGGCATCGAGGAGGCATAACCGTGGTATTTAAAGGTAGATACAGTCCAGAATCCTGAGTGGACCAGGATCCTGCCATAGTTGGCTACTTTTCAGCAGTTTAAGCTGTGGAAGCTCCCTTATACTTTTCAAAATTGCTTTTGGATACTCATGTTACAGAGAGCATTCACTCTCACTCCGTTGTTATTGTTTCATTTCACCAGCTGTTGATTGACCCCTGACCAGGTGTCTGGCACTGTGCTAGGCACAGCAAAGATCAACGGGACAGGAGCCCCGCCTCTACTGAGCTCAGTACCAAGAGAGAGCAGTTTTTCTATTGGGAGCCACCTTTTAATCTAGACATTTGTTTACAATTCTTCTGTCAGAGAGGGAGAAAAAAAACCTAAATCTCCCCTAGATGGTTTCTTTGGATGGCCAACGAAAACATTTTATAACTGACAGCACTGGATGAAGATTCCTCTTTAAAATCCTTCCACTTCTAGCAAAGGGACCACTCAAGACATTTCCAAGTGAGGAGGGAGATATTATGGAAAAGATAAGATTACCCAGGGAAAAGTTATTAGAAAATATGTTGAAGGACCTTATGATGAAGGCCCTGTTGGCTACAGAGGACTGTTTGTCAGACTATAGAGTTACCTACAGCCATTCACACAGTCTGGTGGAGTAGGGCTTCCAGGACCCGCTGTGCAATCTCAGGGACAGAAGGCCTCTGCTCAAACAAGTCCAAGTTTTGTGCCTTTCTGAGTTTTAAGAATTGCACTACCAAATCTTCCCTTCTCTGGACCCTCATTCATGGAAATAAAATCATGAGAAAAAAAAGTACTCTTTCTGCCAAGAGAAGCAGGAGAAGTAAACCACACACAAAGGTCATAAATGTTCAATACACACTGTGATCCCTGCTCATCCTTCCCTGGGCTCCCAGAACATCTACATCCCTGCTTCTAGCACTGGCCATATCAGTCTGTAGTTGATTATGTATGTACACCGGTCTCCACCTTCTAGCATGTGAGCTTCCCCTGAGGCAGAGGATATGCCAAATCCACCTTTGTGAATACCCCAGAATAGGGTCAGATGAGCTGGTGGACGAGGGGCTTTTGGCCGGCACTGCACCAGGAATCTTGGGGACACATAGGAAGTGCTGCCTTGGCCCTTCCCCCAGAAAGGGCCTCAAGAAGGGGTGTGATCCCATAGTCCTTGAGCAAGAGGGGAGTACAGCACAGAAGGGACAGGCTGCCGCCAAGACAACCCCACCACCAAGACCAACTACGTCAATTGCAGTGTTTCATGCAAAATGAAAACGCAGCGTCCTCTGTTTAAAAACTGTTAAGAATGTCAAGACTGGACAGCAGAAACCAAGCGTGGGCCCCTGTGCGTCTCCATAGGTCCCACGCCCACGAAGCCAGCCCAGCTTGGCACCTCCTCTGCGTCCTCTACCCTTTATATTTACCCCTACTGTAGCACTAACCTCTCAACTGAAATTTGTTTGCTGTCCAACACCCCCCCCAACCCGCTCAACAGTGAGTCCTTTGAGGGTAAACATTGTATCTTACTGATTTGTTTTCTCAACTCTTGATACAATGCTTGACTGATAACAGGTGCTCAATAAACATGAATTTAATTCAGTGAAATGGAATAAAACAGAATGGAATGGTATGCCCTCCACGTATCTTCTTGTCTAGAGATTCCAGAAAGCTTTGAGGTAGAAAAGGGTCCAGGGAACAGTGGTTTGAAAAAGTCTGTGATTCAGTGGCTGTGATCCTCTCACCTGTAGAAAAGCGGAAATTTAATTTGTTTTCCTCTTTGGAAAGTGGATGCTTCTGCATGGCTGTGCCTCCTCTTCCTTCCTGAGCTGCAAGACGGAGCAGCAAGAACACTCCAGGAAGGAATAAGACAGACCCAGTGACCTGCTCAACATCTTTTAGTCTGGGTTTCCCTGGTGGCGCAGTGGTTGAGAATCTGCCTGCCAATGCAGGGGACACGGGTCCGAGCCCTGGTCTGGGAAGATCCCACATGCCGCGGAGCAACTAGGCCCGTGAGCCACAACTACTGAGCCTGCGCGTCTGGAGCCTGTGCTCCACAACAAGAGAGGCCGCGATAGTGAGAGGCCTGCGCACCGCGATGAAGAGTGGTCCCCACTTGCCGCAGCTGGAAAAAGCCCTCGCACAGAAACAAAGACCCAACACAGCCAAAAATAAATAAATTTATAAAAAAAAACTTTTAGTCTTTTGAATATAAATATTTATTTTAATCCTAAAAACCAATAATTATATAGATAAAAAACAAGGACCTACTGATAGCACAGGGAACTATATTCAATACCTTGTAATAACCTACACTAGAAAAGAATCTGAAAAAGAATATATATATATATATATATATATATATATATATATATATATATATATATCTGAATCACTTTGCTATACACCTAGAATTAACACATCATTGTAAATCAACTACACTTCAATTAAAAATTATTTTAGGATTTTTTGCCTAATGGCTGCTTTCAAAGGGAGATCCCTTCCTAGAGCAATCCTGTGGTGTCTGCAGCACAGTGAGACTGGAGTCAGTATGACCCCCTGCTCTGCAGTACCTGAGTTCTTTCCTCTCCCTAATTGACTCTCAGAATCAGAGCTGTCCTGAGCTGTCTTCAGCCAAGACTGGTTTACTCTCAGTAGCACATTGGTACATTTTCACTTAAGCTTTAATTAAACCTTGTCTGTTAAGGTGTCAGTGACCCATCTTGGCATCTAAAAGGTAACACATAAGACTTAATCTCCTAAAGTCCTAGAGCACAAAACCCTGGGAATGTGCAGGGGATATGCATGTGAACTCATTTCAGAAGAAGCGTATTTGGATGGGACTATTCTGAGTGAACGGAATTGGAAAAAAAAAAAAAAAAGGGACTTCCCTGGTGGCACAGTGGTTAAGAATCCTCCTGCCAATGCAGGGACACGAGTTCAAACCCTGGTCCGGGAAGATCCCACATACCGCATAGCAACTAAGCCTGTGTGCCACAACTACTGCGTCTGCACGCCTAGGGCCCGTGCTCCACAACAAAAGAAGCCAACGCAATGAGAAGCCCATGCACCCAAATGAAGAGTAGGTCCCTCTCGCTCCAACTAGAGAAAGCCCGCACGCAGCAACGAAGACCCAACGCAGCCAAAAAAAAAAGACTATCTTTGATCAATGAGAAAATGTTTATAAAATCAAGATAAGTCAACTCATTAAGTCTATTTGTTTTGACTTAAATATTTTATGCTGTCACATTGTCTGGAAATATGGGAGGCTAACGGGGAAAGTATTCATATAGGAGGAACTGTCTAATAATATAGGAGTTTGGATTAAGGAATTCCAGAACTGGACCCACTCTGAGAGATCTGTAGTTATTAGTTCTCTACTACTGTATTAGTTTCCTATTGCTACTGTAACAAACTACTGCAAACTGGGTGGCTTAAAACAACACAATTTATTCTCTTACAGTGCTGTAGGTCAGAAGTCTGACACAGGTCTCGCTGGGTTAAAATCAAGGTGTCTGCAAGGTTGCATTCCTTTTGGAGACTCTAGAGGAGAATCCATTTCCTTGCCTTTTCCAGCTTCTAGAGGCCACCTGCATTCCTTAACTTGTGGCCCCTTCCTTCCTTCATCTTTCAAAACCAGCAATGCTGCATCTCTCTGTAGTCACATTGCCCTCTGACCTTGGCCAGGAAAGATTCTCCACTCTTAAGAATCCATGTGATTAGACTGGACCAACCTGGTCCCCCTACAGCTCCTCCTGCATGAGGCTGCACTTATCTTTGGTTCTGTACAACAATGGAGACATAAGCTTCCCTCATCTTGGCTTGACCTTCTAATGATCTTCATGGAAACATCCCCCCTGCCCCTGCCCATCTATCTGCATGCCCACTCCAGCCCCTCCTGCCCTACCCCCAAGACCACCCGAAGCCCCTTTGGCAACCACAGGTACAGACATCCATCTCCCATTCAAGATGGTAGATTTAAGCAATCACTAAATTCACATGTATGACACTGGAAGAGATTGAATAATTTTTTTCTGGACATCTCACTTTCTTTTACATAAACATTTTAAGGTCATTTCACTGTCCAAAGTAAGAAAGAGTATTTGGAATGTCAACATAATTATTTTCATTGGAACTTTATGACAGTAAAATGCACAAATCTAACCCATAACATTTGATTAGTAGATGCGTATAACAAGATAGAGCTATAACACAATCTTTATATCAAAATGTATTTTACCTCACCATAATTGACAGAGATCTATAGAAACACACAAAGCTTTTTGCTGCTCTACTGAAATATGAATCCTTTTAAAAAGATATAGAGAAATTAATAAAGTAATAGAAAGTATAGCTACCAACATTAAAAACAACGCTGTGACAGAAGAGAGTTCTCACTTACCTGTAATAAGAGATTTTTATTTTTTTATTTATTATTTTTGGTTGCGTTGGATCTTTGTTGCTGCACGGGGTTTTTCTCTAGTCGCGGCGAGCGGGGGCTACTCTTCGTTGCGGTGCACGAGCTTCTCATTGCAGTGGCTACTCTTGTTGTGGAGCACGGGCTCTAGGCGCGCAGGCTCAGTAGCTGTGGCTCGCGGGCTCTAGAGCGCAGTAGTTGTGGCGCACGGGCTTAGCTGCTCCGCAGCACGTGGGATCTTCCCGGACCAGGGCTCGAACCTGTGTGCCCTGCATTGGCAGGCGGGTTCTTAACCACTGCGCTACCAGGGAAGTACTGTAAAAGAGATTTTTTTAAACTTGTTTTCTCTCCTTAACAAAGCAGATTTGGCTTACAAATTTTCACTTTCCCCTCATTGTTGCAAATCTCCCAACAAAAGTAAAAGTGTTAAAGTTTATTATCTATGTAACATTTCTGTTTCTCTGTTATCAAGTAGGTATTTAAATTATAAGCTTTTTTTTTTTTTTTTTTTTTAATGAGGATCTTGAATCAGATGCGTATGTTTGATTGATTGATTGATTGATTGATTTTGGCTGTGTTGGGTCTTCGTTTCTGTGCGAGGGCTTTCTCCAGTTGTGGCAAGCGGGGGCCACTCTTCATCGCGATGCGCGGGCCTCTCTCGTTGCGGAGCACAGACTCCAGACGCGCAGGCTCAGCAGTTGTGGCTCACGGGCCCAGCCGCTCTGCGGCATGTGGGATCTTCCCAGGCCAGGGCTCGAACCCGTGTCCCCTGCATTAGCAGGCAGATTCTCAACCACTGCGCCACCAGGGAAGCCCTATAAGCTTTTTTAACATGGGAAATTGTGACGTCTTTAAGGTCTTTTCTAAGTTGTGTGGGATGCTCCCAGGGGATTTTGTCTCTTTTTTTTTTTTTTTTTTTAACTAAATATATCTCTCTGCTTCCTTTCAGGAGGCAGGAATATGCAAGACCATCTCCATCAACCAGATTGCTTTTGAATTCTTCCACTTTCAGAAGCTTCCTGCCTCAGGTGACTCAGATGTACCTGGGAGCATCAGCTTCCTGGGAGATCTCTCAGGTAGATGCTTGGGGTCTCAGGTCAGAACCGGCCCAGCCAAGGCACAAGGGGTGGGAGGAGAGGGTGGCACCCAAAGCCCTGGATCTAGACTGGCCGGGAGAAGAATTCAAACAAGGGGCTCCCTGCCTGGGGCTGCCCTTGACAAGTGACTGGAATGTTCATGTTCCTGCATGAGTCTCTGCAGTGTTCAAAAAACACACAAGTCAGCTGACAGTTTGTTAGTGATAAGGATAAAATACTAGATACTTCAAGAATACTTTCTAGTTTATTATTCTTTCAAGGTGCAACAGAAATGAGAAAGAAATGGGGGAAAGGGGAGAGGAGAGGCGAGCTTGAAAAGAAAGGACATAGGCTTTGAGTAGCTACTGTGGACCAGGTGCTTTACATACCTGTCCCTCACAATCCTCCTAACTGTCCTAGGTCATCATTACTGTTCCCAGTAACAGGGAAGGCAACTGTGGCCGAGTGTCTTTATGTGACTTGCACATGGCCCGGGGCTTACGAGCATCAGAGCTAGGTCTGTCTTTTTCTACCGTCCCTCCGTGATTTCAACTCCCAAAGTCCACTCCTTGCCAAGAGGTGACGTTGGGCAGTCACTCAGTGCCCTTGGTGAGGTCTTGTCCTAACACGCTAAGCAATTCCCTTCACACAGGAAGTAGGTGTCACCTCTTCTACCACCCTGGACCCTGGGTATCAACACAGTCCACCAGCATGAAAAACTTCAGCAGCTGAGAGTCTGAATTGGGGCCTCAGTGTCTCCTCAACACTCCCAAAAGCCGAAGAATTTTCTGGGCTCCCTCTGCCATGCATCCCAGGGGAGTCCGGCCAAGCTCCAGCCCCACAGGGGTTTCTTCAGGCTGAGATCAGGCCCTAGGGCGCTATGTGAGGGGTTTTAAGGCTTCCCTTCAGTGGTTCAGAGTAGTCTGAATTTTATAGGCTGCCACTTGAGTTGGTTTCCTACCATCCATGGGCAGCTGACAGCTGTCAGGGAGGCAAGCCTCCCTCTTGCCAACGGCCAGTCCTGAGGCTCATTCACAGAGACAGGGACAGAGCCCAGACTGACAGACCGTTCTGGCTGTTTCTGTGAGGCCCCAGCAAACTGGGTTTGGCTGCCAATGGCCTCTAGAGTCTGCAGAACATGCAGGCTTCTCGAATACCATTGGATCAAGTTACCACGAGCTGGGCACGGGCCTGGTAAACGACTCTGGCCCCCCCTGAGGATCTCTTTGTTTCCGCCAAATATGCTTTTCTTTCCTGCCACTAACACCTTTTGAGTCCTTCCCATGTGCAAAGAGTGGAGAGGCAGAGCCTCCGGAATGTGTTCTGTCTCCACCGATACGGACAAGCACAAGGAGCTTTGTCATTCATTCGTTCATCCATTCATCAGTCACTTATTCACTTATTCAACAGATAGATATTGAATATCTATTCCGTGAAAAGTACTGTGTGAGGCAGTGTGGAAAATGAAAGGAGAGCTCACCAGAGGATCCTGCCCTCAAAAAGGTTAATAGAGGAGATAAGTCACGGATATAATTTCTCAAAGACAAGGTAAAATATAATGGTTGCAATGATAAAAGAAGAAGTAGAGTGGCATGTGTCCTGGGAATGGAAAGACATTACTGGCATTTGGAATATCGGGGAAGTTGTCTGGGAGTTTATTTCCCCGAAAGCAGACCCTGAGACAAAGATCTGAGTGTAAGTAGTTTATTGGTGGGGGAGAGGATCTCAGGAAGCACAGGGAGTAGAAGGCAGCAAAATGAGGAAGACCAAAACAAGGTATCGTAAGGAGTAGGTTACCATTATGAGCAGCTGGGGCTCATCTCCACGCGGAGCCACTGGAGGAGGCCTGAACACACCTCAGAATCATCGCAGTGAGGGAGGAAGAAGCTGGAGTGTTCTTCCCTCAACTCTCATCGCTCAGGGTTGAAGGTAGCTCCTAGGACATTCACTCTCTTTGGCTGGCAGCTCAAACCCCAGCCTGTGGCCGGAGAATACTCTCCAGAGGAAGTTCCAGTGTTTACAGGACCCATCTGCGGGTCCTCCAGATGGGGTAAGGGAATGGGGTGGGGCATCTAGCCTGCGCTCCAAAAGTCTTCACGAAGAATCAGTACTTGAGCAGGGTCTGTCTTAGTCCGTTTGGGCTGCTATAACAAAAATACCATAAACTGGGTGGCTTGTAAACAACAAACATTTTTTCTCACAGATCTGGAGGCTGGGAAGTCCAAGATCAAGGCTGGTTCTCAGCAGATTTGTTATCCGGTGAGAACCCACTTCTTGGCTCCTAAACAGCCATCTTCTCGCTGCAACCGCACATGGGAATGACTAGGGAGCTCTGTCAGACCTCTTTTATAAGGGCACTAATCCCATCCATGAGGGCTCTACCCCTATGACCTAATCACCTCCCAAAGGCCCCACCTCTTAATGCCGTCACGTTGGGCATTAGGTTTCAACATACAAATTTTGGGGAGACACAAATATTCAGTCCCATTTCAGGGTCTTAATGGAAAGACAGTATTTGGCTTGCGGAGGGCAGGGATATTTCAGGTGAAGGAACAGCCTCAACAAAGACACAGAGGCAAATAACCACAGGCTGTACAAAGGGAACAGTGAATAATTCAGCAAATCTGGACCTCGGGATACACATAGTGGGGCTGGGAGAAATGCAGTAGGGTAGGTATGAGAGAGCTGGATTATACATCAACGTGCTATAGGATCAATATGCAATGTGGATAGTTTGAAATAATTTTAGAAATATAGATGACATTTAAAAAATTCAATCCCTGCATAAAGAACCTTACTCTATCTCAATGGCAAACTATTTGGCTTGACCAAGAGGCAGGCTCAGATTGAATCTACCTTGTCTTTGTGGCTAAAATTGTGTCTTTGAGTGGCCTCCAATATTGATTATGAAGTGCTCTTGCTGGTGAGCTACAGTTAATCGTTATGACCCACCGAAGATGCTTCAAAATATGTCAGTGGCATGGCTCTCAGCATTGGTAAACAAACACATCAGGGCAATGTAAACAAGGCTGAATCTTACAGCCGAACCATAAATAACCCACTTCCTCCCTTATAGTTTGGGCATCGTCTTCTCTGAGTGTATCATCACCATTATACTGAGGTCTTGCCTCTGCCCCTTGGCTACTCTAGAACTAGAATCTCTCCCCACAGCCCAGCACCCACAGGGTCATTCAGCTCTCTGCAGAGAACTCCCACGCCAAGAATGACCAGTGCTGGGAGGCCAAGAGACTCTGACACACAGACACGTCCTGTCCAGGGACTTTCTGTCCCCAGGACTGTTGTTCCACCACTTGTGTAAGGACGCAGATTTGGGGTAGAGGCTTCAGCGGGTGAATTAGAGAAGGGTTTAGAATCTCGGTCTTAGGAATTCAGGTTTTAGGTCCATAGCAGAATTGGGAAAGTTCCTTTTCTCATCAGGGTCAGAGACTACATATTCTCTGACACCTCAGGGAAATCAACCTTTTTTGGGGGGCTGCGTTGGGTTTTTGTTGCTGCGCGTGGGTTTTCTCTAGTTGTGGCGAGCAGGGGCTACTCTCCGTTGTGGCGCGCGGGCTTCTCATTGTGGTGGCTTCTCTTGTTGCGAAGCATGGGCTCTAGGCGCGCGGGCTTCAGTAGCTGTGGCACACAGGCTCAGTAGTTGTGGCTCATGGGCTCCAGAGTGCAGGCTCAGTAATTGTGGCGCACGGGCTTATGCTCTGCAGCATGTGGGATCTTCCCAGACCAGGGCTCGAACCCGTGTCCCCTGCATTGGCAGGCAGATTCTTAACCACTGCACCACCAGGGAAGTCCCAAGCTTGCTTTTTTTTTTTTTTTGACCATGCAGCATGCAGGATCTTAGTTCCCCAGCCAGGGATCGAACCCGTGCCCCGTGCAGTGGAAGTGTGGAGTCCTAACCACTGGACCACCAGGGAAGTCCAAATCAAGCTTTTTTAAAAAATGACTTTAATAGAAAAATAAGTATCTATGTTCCTTAGTTCATGAAACTAAACACATCCCCAAAATGGGATGCAAAGATGAATTTCCCAAAGCTGAATCTTATTTTTAACTCGACACAGGAACCTTCTCTTTAAAGTTGTTTTTACTGTGTAAAATAAGAAACCATTTGTAGTATGAATTTTAACTTCCCTCACATCCAAACCACCATCATCTTATGTATCTGTCTGGTAATCTCAATGTTCTTTGGGTTTTCTTAGAATGGAGCATAAATGGAGCATTCAGTTAAAAATGATGTTTATTGGGAAACTTTTGAAGGTGGGGAGTATGTGTATTACCTTGATTGTGGTGAAGGCATCACAGGTGTAGGCATATGTCCAAACTCATCAAATTGTATACATTACATAGATGCAGCTTCTTGTAAATCAATTATACCTCAATAAAGCTATAAAATAAAATGTTGTTCTTCATTCATTTCAGCTCAACCCTTTATTGACAGCCTGCAAGGAAGCGAGAAGCACTGTGCTAATGAGTCAGTGAGGCAGAGGTTAATGTGGCGCATTCCTGTAGGTTCAAGGAGTTAACATCCTTATTTTATTTTCACTGAATGTCATAGTGGGCATTATGTCATGACTATAGAAAAGCTGGAGTTTCTTAATGCAGTGCTGAAAGGGTGACAGTGGTAGTAATTTTACAAACTAATAAAAAAAATATTGACCTTAATAACTCTTCTTAGATTATTTGCAAAGAGTTTAAAACCATAAGAATAGGTCCATATTCATTTTCTTTCACTGAAATTGGAAAGCAATGTGTCAGATAAACAATAATCTTTACATTTTTATTGTCCCTTTCCACAGACATTCATAATTTTATTTCTTTGCAGGAATTTCTCGCTGCATCTTGGAATTCTCTCCACAAGTCCAACTTCAGTTGCTGTTCAGACCACCCCCATTTCTTCTAATCATCTCAGATGATGATCAAATAAAATCAAAGTCCTTGGCTTTCCAAAGAGAAGCCATTAGAAAAGAAAGTAGAAAAATTCAGCGGGAATATTTTCCTAAAATTCCCATCAAAAGCGTGAGACCCAGGCTGGCTTTCAGCCTCAGCACCACGGGTCTCCTGGCCGGGACAACTGGTTCTCCACTTGCAAGCCCAGGGACCCTCCCAGTTCTAATCCTGAGCTGGGGCAATAGAACTTAAGAAGGTCCCTCTGTGTGTCTGCTCTGAATGCATTGTACAATATATCCCAACTTACTTAGTTCTCCCAACACCCCCCAGAGCTAGTTGGCATTAGCTCAAAGGTAAGACACCTGAGGTCTTTACCAATGGTGAGTCAGTGGTGAAGCCAGGATTAAATCCAGGTCTGTCTGACCCCAAAGCCCATGCCCCTTCAGCCGTACCACATGGCCAATGCTGGACCATACCACTCTCTTGTGCTAAGTGTCCAGCGTCTCTGAACCCTCACCTGGTGTCTGGTGCCCTGCTACCCACTGACCGGCTGCTTACTGGGTATTCGGATCACTGACTAACTCCTTCTGCTGGGATTTGCCTCTCTGCTGGGGCCCCCAGCTACCTTGTCTTGGATTCCCATTGCTGGCTGCATGGGTGACTCTGCCAGGCTATTTCCCTGCGCCTTGGAATCTCTCCTGCTCTGGCCAAACCAAGCCTCCCTCGGCTGCTGCAAGCAGACCGAGAGCCATTCCTGGCCTCTTCCCAGTTTCCCTCAATCTGCCCCATCTGCCTGTGAGCCCCTGATCCAGGGCAGTGTGAATCCCCAAAAAAGGACAGGACACCAGAGATGGCAGGTAGTCGACTCTGTGACGGCACCATGTCCAAGAGGTCGAGCAAAAGCTGACTTCCAAAATAAAAATGAACAGGCTTTTGCCCAGAACTTTCTAGATTTCTAGCCTCAGACCCAAGAAAAGTATTCATCTTTCTCCAAACTTTACGTAGAATTTCATTTACCGCAGACACCCAGGGCCAGACTAGCAGTAACAAGAGCTGGAGAACAAAAGCAATTTTCTTGAGTAGCAGTCGGCAACCTTTCCAAAGGGAGGCCCCATCAGGCCGCTCCCCCTGATGCTCAGGCGTGCCTGGGCTGGGCGAGCAGGTGCCCACTCATCTCAGGGGGTGGGGAAGCATGCTGACTCTCGATGAAAACCACAGGCTGCAAGGTCCTACCCCAATTTAGAAGAGCATTTCTGTTCAAAGCTGGATCACTGCATCTCAGAAAGCACCCTAGCTTCCAACGGTCTTAAGCCATAGCTGTTGTACTAAAGTAGTCTGTTGAGCTGAGGCAATTCTCTAAATACCTCAGAGCATCCAAACAAAATATTTCCTCTTTAATACATCTTAATACCCAGGTAAGAGAGACTGAATCAGGATGTTCCTTTTCCAGCGTGCTCAGGACTCACACATTTTCTAGTATCAAGGAAGACAAGGGCTTCCCTGGTGGCGCAGTGGTTGAGAGTCTGCCTGCCAATGCAGGGGACACGGGTTCGAGCCCTGGTCTGGGAGGATCCCACATGCCGTGGAGCAACTAGGCCCGTGAGCCACAACTACTGAGCCTGCGCGTCTGGAGCCTGTGCTCCGCAACAAGAGAGGCCGCGATAGTGAGAGGCCCGCGCACCGCGATGAAGAGGGGCCCCCGCTCGCCGCAACTAGAGAAAGCCCTCGCACAGAAACGAAGACCCAACACAGCCAAAAATAAATAAATAAATAAATATTTAAAAAAAAAAAAAAGGAAGACAAAGCTCATGATTCACCTAAAAAGTCATTCCAAAATGATTTCTTCCAAGTTGAAGGAAGTGATGAAGAGGATTATATGGTCCTCAATATAGTCATGAGAATCCTGTAAGTACAAAGTTTCCTCAGTCCAAACATGCTTCATTTTTTTCTGATTGCCAAGTATATATTTATGGTGGAAAATTAGAAAAGTACAGAAAACCACAAAGGTAAAACTTTAAATCAATCGTTATCCACTAACTCAGAGATAACTGCTATTAACATTTTAGTGAATATATCCCAGTGTTTTTTCTGTGCATGTACATTTGTCTCACCTAGTTTTTTGGTTTTTTATACAAATGGAAACATTTTGTATAGACTGTGTGTATTCTGTTTATTTTACTTAATATCTCAAACAATTTCCCATGACATTAATTTTTCTTCTACAACATAATTTTAATGGTTGTATAATATTTGCTGTTGGATATTTAAGTAGTTTCTAATTTTCTCTATTAGCAATAACATCAGTAGTAAAAGTTCTCGTGCATAAATCTCTTTGTGCATCTCTACTTATTAGTTCCTTATGATAAATCCCTTGAAGTAGACAAAGTCAGAGAGTATGAATGTTTTTAAGATTTTGGTTTATATTAACAAGTTGCCCGTCAAAAATTGTACATATTTGTAGACTATGCTCTATTCCTTGTACCTTTGCCAATAGGGGGCATTTCCACATTTTTGCCAGTTTAATAGGTGAAATTGAGAGCACACTGTTTTAATTGGCATTTCTTTGTTTATTAGTGAGCTTGGACATTTTATCATATGCTGTTTGGATATTTGCTTAAATATTTATAACTTTTATTCATTGCTTATATTATGGTATTTATCTTTTCCTATTTATTTTTAAGAGCTCTTTATGCATTAAAAATATCCATCTTTGGTCTACCATATTTGTTGCCAGGATTTCCCACAGGCTAACATTTGCTTTTTAATATCACTTAGGATATTTACATTAGTTATAATTTATATGCCATTTTGAAAGTGCTCCAAGTAAGAAACTTTCTACATATAGACCCTAACATCCACTGATGGGAGCAAGGCACCACATCACACAAGTTCAGAGGCTCTAGTTAGGTTGGAAGTGATTTGAACAGCACCCACCAGGTATGCAGTGGTCCTGGATTCCAAACACATTGTCCATAGAGATTGTAAAGGAAAAAAAGCAACTAAGACTTAGTCTGAGCTCCTACCTGGCCAAGTTGATTTCTGACCGATGATACAGGACAGGATGCATCAAACTTTTCCTGTAAAGGGCCAGACAGCAAATAGTTTAGGCTTTGTGAGCCGTACAGTCTGCCACCACTACTCATCTCTGCCATTGCAGCGTGACAGCAGCCATAGACAATACACAAATGAGTAGTTTTGTCTAAGTAAAACTTTATTTACAAAGACACTACAATCTCAATTTCATGTAAGTTTCACATCTCACAAAATATTATTCTTCTTTTGATTTTTTTCAATCTTTTACAGATCTAAACACCATTCTTCGCTCACAAGCCATACAAAAACAAGTAGTGGGCCAGATCCGGCCCATGAGCATTAATCAGTTGGCCAACCCCAATGCAGGATGAATGTCTGGTTCATACAGATCTACTAGAGAAGCCTGAGGAAAAGGACATGTTTTAATTAGTGAGCAGAAGAGATGTGTACCACTTCCATGTAGGATCTTTAGACGCCATCACACGGCTGTACCATATTACCTCTTGCCTCACTCCCAGCAATGCCCCTGCTGCTCAGCCTGGATCCCAGAGTGAAGATATATGGAGCAGGACCACAGTCAACCTGCAATGAACATAAAACCTGATTGAGAAATAACCCTTCGTTGATACAAGCCACCAAGATTGGGGGATCACTTTGTTACTGCCCATATTTTAGCTTATGCTGACTGATACATACCTGAAGAGATTATTTTGTGTTTGTATTTGCTTAGCTCCTATGGGCATTTGAGTTTAAAAGTTTTAAGTCATGTCAGCTTTAGTTTCTTCAGCTATAAATTTGCAATACTCTGTATAGTTAACAGGTTATTATGAGGATAAAAATGAGATAAGATATGTGAAAATGCTTTATAAATTACAAAGCACTTTAGAAAGGTTTTTATTATGTTTATTATCAAAAAGCCATAAAATAAGACAGATTTTACAGAGTTCTACTATAGAAGTGGAGGTACTATGGTCAGGGAGGGATTCAAGATAATTCAGATCACAGAATTTTTTCAAGACAAAGTGGTATTTGAACTAGATGCTGAAAGGCTGGCAGGCTGCTAGTAGCAGCATGAACAAATGCAGTAGGGATGGCCCTACCTTGGCTCAGTCTTGAATTCCCTTTGTCTCTGCCCTGGTTTGACGTCCTAAGACTGGTATCTGTTCATTAAGTAAATGAACAGATAAACACACAGGTAAACAGTGTGTAACAGAAGAGGACTCTGAAATGTTCACTCTGAAACCTGATGTTATGTTTCAAATTATTTCATTTTGACTCAGAGTGAAGGCAGCCAGAGGAGTTAGCTACATAATTGCTCTTTTAACAGTCCTGGCCACCCTTAGCACATTTAATTATTTCATAATTACTCCTCCTTACGCCCAATGTGGAAATGATATGCAGATTATCGATCTTTAGGATGAACACAAAAGAAAAGCAGTCATCACTCTCTGTCCCCAGCAGGTCTCCTCCCCTTATCATGAGGACAAACAGCTCTCTCTGGGCAATAAGGAAAGTTGAGGAAAAGCCTGGAGGCCAGAAGAACCAGGGATGTGAGCTTGGAGACCTCGCAAAGGGCACAGGCACAAAATGCTTACACATTTCCAGAAAGAGTTCACCTTCTAAGCCTGTGAGCCACAACTACTGAGCCTGTGCTCTAGAGCCTGCGAGCCACAACTACCAAAGCCTGTGCGCCTAGAGCCCGTGCTCCGCAACAAGAGAAGCCACCGCAGTGAGAAGCCCGCGCACCACAACAAACAGTAGCCCCCGCTCGCCGCAACTAGAGAAAGCCCGCGCGCAACAACGAAGACCCAAGAGAGTCAAAAATAAAATAAATAAATAAATAAATAAAAAAGAGTTCACCTTTGGTTTATCTCACCCAGATGTACAAATAACAAATGCTCCCTAAGACACCCAAATGCTCAGTTAGCAAAAGTCCTGCAAAACTCAAATTTTGTGAAAGTCAAAAACACTTCAGCATAATTTTTTCTTCCTTTCAATCCCCCATCGGAGCTCACTTTCACATTATAAAAATAAGCATGAGCTGAATCTACTGAACCATCGGTGACTAGGCACAAAGTGAGTGCTCGCATCGCTGGATTTCACCCTTACGTCTGCAGTCAGAGCTCGAGCCTTTCCAGAGTCGGTGCTCTGCACTTAGTGAGGCGATCAACGGGAACTCATGGCAGCTGACAGGACAATGACACGGGTAACACTGACATACCCCAGGCTAACTCCTCCTGAGTCCCGTGGTCACCCACATCATCCCAGAAAGAAAGGGAAAGCCCTGCTCAGAGCGGCTGCTGCTTCTGACCGTTGACTCTTTGTTCCTGCAAGAACCCTATCTTTCTGTGACTCTAAAATCTTACTGTGGCTTTATAGAATTATTTGAGGAAAATAGAATTTGGGTAAGACCAGAAATGCATAAGTGTCTGCTTATAACCAGTATTAAATCTCGGAACTTGCCCATTACAAGAGACACCAGGAGTATCCCAACTGCCCATGAAGAGAACCACTTACCTCTTTTGTGGTTCTTTTAAGAGTCAGCAAGTGTAACACAAAGCACTCAGTCCCTTATCCTTCAGTATCTCTGACCAAGGGACCATTATGTTCATTCAAAGCCTCTTCCCTCCTGCAGCTTATAATCTAGTTTGGGAACAAGACAAAGAGATGAGTCATTAAGAAACAGCATCAGACTTGGGCGGCAGCACAAAGCAACTTCAAGGCTGCCCAGGCTTAACCGACTGAGGAGCAGTTCTCCAATAATTCAGAGCAAGAGAGAAATCTCGATGGTCTGGAGTGGCCATGAGGATGTCTGGGTAGAAGGTAGGAACTGATCCAAGGGTGGATGGAATTTTTTTTCTTTATGAAGAGATGGGCAGCCAACATTCACAACATGCCCAGTAGACCCAGAGTCTCAGAGGAGGAGTATGCCTGGTGACCTCAGGGACAGTAGGGCCACATCTGAGTTGTACCCAGAGATGAGTTGTGCAAAATAAGACTGAAAAGACAGGTTAGGGACAAACTGTGAGGGGCCTAGAATGCCAGACTATGGGGTTCAGGAGCCAGCCTAAGTGTGAGCAGCTAGCATGACCCTCTACTTGGATGTGTAACAGAGATTAGCAGTTACGACCCCAGCCTCAGTTTCTCAGCCTTTAAAATGGGCATAATAACAGTGCCTAACTCATGGTAGTATATATACATGTATGTATATATAATATATATGTATATCAAAATACATACATTTATATAGCTTATATATCTAAGCTAATATATACAGTATATATGTATATATACTGCTAATATAATATGATATATTATATAGCTTAGAACAGGGGGCCTGGCAAGTAATAAGTTTTAGGTATGTTATTATTTTCTTATTTTTGGTGAGATTCATCAACCCACCTGAGGGGTCTCACACTCTTTGGACATGGCTAAACAGGCATATTTAATTCATTCTTTGGATTTTATAGGCTAAAAATAAGTATGATTATCTTGGCCCACGACAGCTAGACATCTGTTTCCTAAGTGTACCCCAAAAAGAAAGAAGGCATCGGGCGGAATAAAGGTCAGCAATCTGAGCGCCACCGAGCAGCCAGCCGCAGTGCGGAGTCTTGCGTCTTCCGCGCCCTTCCCCTGGCAGCCGGGAACTGAGAAGCCTGTCCATTAGAGCGCCCGAAACAGTGATTAAGATGGACATCCTCTGAAACAAATCGGAAACTTTTTCTAAAGGGGGAAAAGGCTGAACTTCCACAGTATAAATATTACTAGATGGCCTCGGGCTCAGATGCCATTTACAAACTCCTCAAGCTGCGCTCTCGCAATTTATGACATTTAACAGAGTCACTGGAGAGAGCTTCAGTCCTGCTTTCGCTCCGGAGCCAAATATTAGCCTCCTTGTGTTAATGAGGCCGAGTCAGGGAAGAGTAAGACAGGAGATCATTTGAGTGACTTTGCTTGTTAACTTTCAGCCCCTTCTCTCCCCCAGCACTCCTCTCTCCCTGCTCCAGAGAAAGCTGGGCGCTCTCAGGGCGAGGACTCTGCGCGCCCCCTTCCGCAGGCACCAGTACTGGAGCCGTACATGGCTCTCCAACACTCCAAGCGTCGTGGGCTGCTCTATCCCCAGACCCCAGGGCACAGCTGGGAAGGGAGGAAGCAGGCACGGGGGATGCCAGCAGGGCCACTGGCTTCATCCAGGGCTCTGTCTCCACTAACCTCCCTCACTCCAGCCCGGAAAGGGGTGTGGCTCTGCTGCAAACAACTTTCAGCCCTCCAGCATGGGAAGATCTGAACTTCTACACAACATGTTCTGACCAAGGTCCACATCCGGACAGGAGGCTACTCATTTGCATCAGCCACATATGCCTCTCCTACACTCCAGCCCTGACCTTCTCTTGGGCAGGGCAGTTACGCTCTCTAGGCTTAGGGTCGTCAGATTTAGCAAAAATGAATAATTTTTAATATGTATTCCCATGAAATATTTTTGATATACTAAAATTTTTTTCTTTGTACATTTGAAATTCAGATTTGATTGAGCATCCTGCTATTTATCTGGCAGCTCTATCGAGACCTCAGTTTCCTCATCTCTAGATGGAATATTAAACTAGATCAGTGATTTTTCAGACTTTTTAAAGAACGAACGTCTCCGGTCCAAAAAAAAAAAATGTCTTGGGAACTTCCCTGGCAGTCCAGTGGTTAAGACTCCGTGCTTCCACTGCAGGGGGCACAGGTTCGATCCCTGGTCAGGGAACGAAGATCCCGCATGCTGCATGGCATGGCCGAAAAAAAAAAAATCTTTCCCAGAAGCACAATGTATGGAATAGGTAGAACAGAGCTGCTATGGTTGTGGCAGAGGTGGGCATCCAGAGCCCTCCCACTACCTTTTGCTGAACCCAGGTCTGCACTGGGTTCTGTTTCAAAACCAAGGGAGCAGACAATCTGTCCCACCCTTCTAATCCCTTCTGTCTCCACCAGCCCAGGCTTCTGGTGTCCTTCACAAATGAAGATCCTACAAAACTTCAGGCCACCCATGTCTGTTTCTCTGCTACTGGAATTCTTCACAGGTACACTGTCGTGGAGGTAAGGGGCTCATCTTCAGATTCACCAGGTCCTGATTCCAACCTCCAAACCCATGAGACGTGGGCTAGGCCCCTCCTCCTAGACTCATGCCATGAAGATGAAGCACCTCAGAGACTACGCGTGCTACGGGGGCAGGGGTGCACCAGCCAGGCTGTATGTGGCAACAGGGAAAGCATGGCCTCCGAGACCAACGCTGCCACTGTTCAGCTGGGAGAACTTGGGACTTAGCCTCTCTGAATATCTGTTCCTTGATAAAGGGTCATTTTTTAAATAATCAGATAAGGTATATAGAAGAGTTTCATGAATAAAAGAAGCCAGAACTTCCCCCCAAAAGAGTACAACATTATATGATTCCATTTATATGAAACTCTAAAAAATGCAAACTAATCTATAGTAACCAAAGGAGATCAGTGTTTGACTGGGGATGGGGTGGCAGGGAGGGACCACCAGGGACACCCAGAGACATTTTGGGGTGATGGGTATGTTCACTATCTTGATTGCGATGATGGTGTTATGGCCGTGTACATATGTCAAAACTTATGAAATTGTAGTCCTTTTTTTTTTTTTTTTTTTTTTTTTTTTATGGCTGCATTGGGTCTTCGTTGCTGCGCGCGGGCTTTCTCTAGTTGCGGTGAGCCAGGGTTACTCTTCGTTGCAGTGCACGGGCTTCTCATTGCAGTGGCTTCTCTTGTTGCGGAGCACAGGCTCTAGGCATGCGGGCTTCAGTAGTTGTGGCACGCAGGCTCAGTAGCTGTGGCTCACGGGCTCTAGAGCGCAGGCTCAGTAGTTGTGGTGCATGGGCTTAGTTGCTCTGTGGCATGTGGGATCTTCCCGGACCAGGGCTCGAACCCGTGTCCCCTGCATTGGCAGGCGGATTCTTAACCACTGTGCCACAAGGGAAGCCCTGAAGTTGTAGTCTTTAAATATGTGCAGTTTACTGGATGTCATTTATCTCTTAATAAAGCTATTTAGAAGGAAATAAATAAGCCTTAAATATTAAAAAAATATTATCATTGTTATGCTTATTTTTATCCTGGTTTTGAGGATTCCTCCTGGGTTTGAGGATTGTCATTTTCTCCCTAGAGCTAAGTGTGTTTCTTTTCCTTTTTCTTTTTTTAAAATTTATTTATTTATTTTTATTTTTGGCTGCTGTGAGTCTTCGTTGCTGCATGCGGGCATTCTCTAGTTGTGGCGAGCGGGGGCCGCTCTTCTATGAAGTGCGCGGGCTTCTCATTGCGGTGGCTTCTCTTGTTGCGGAGCACAGGCTCCAGGTGCACGGGCTTCAGTAGTTGCGGCACACGGGCTCATTCACTCCACGGCACGTGGTATCTTCCCGGGCCAGGGCTCGAACCCGTGTCCCCTGCATTGGCAGGCAGATTCTTAACCACTGTGCCACCAGGGAAGCCCCAAGTGTGTTTCTTAACAAAAACAAAATTTCAAATTCATGTGACCCTGCATATGCCCCCTGCTCATGGAATATCACCTCAGAGGTACAAAGGACTCTGCACATCATCTAGGCGGACCCTCTAGCGAATGTACCCTTTTCCTCCTCCCCCTCCCCTGCATCCAAATCCTACTGATTCTGTCTCCTACGTCTCTGAGACCTCTCCTCCTTCTTCTACCTCCACCATCCTCACCTGGTTCGGACACTACCCTGTCCTTCCTGGACCACTGCAGCAGCCTCCTGATGGACTCCACACTCCCCAGTCTTGCTCATCTCTCTTAGCTACACTTCAGCTAGAGTGATCTTTTTAAATGCAAATATAATCATGTCCCTCTGCTGCTTAAACCTTAAGGTGGTTCCCCACTGTCCTTAGAACAAGACACAGACTCTCTACCGTGGCCTCCAAGACCCACATGATCTGGCCCTTACCCACCTGTCCAGCCACGGCCTGCACCGCTCTTGTTTTCTCTGTTCCAGCCACTTTGGACTTCTTTATATGGACGTGATCCTTCTCAACCCCAGCTCTTCCTATGTCTCCCATAAGCTATTCCCTCTGCCTGAAAGATTCTCTACCATCATTCCTCTAGGCAGCTGATCCTTTCGGTTTCAGTAGAACTATCACTTTCCTTTTAATTAAGCTTAATTAATTCTCTAGACAAAGTCTGACCCCCCATTTTAAGTCTCCAATGCATCTCCAGTGGCAGAGCTTGGGTTAGCTTCCTGTTGTACTGGCTCCCATTCTGACAACTGTTCCACCAGGCTGATCACCATCAGAAGCCCTGCAGGGGCAGCTGGTGTTCAAATGCCACCTCTTTGGTGCAGATGCACACTTGCATAAACTTCTGGAAAGGAACTTTACAATATGGATCATGAGCCTTTAAAATATCTGTACTTTCCTATGACAAGGAAAGAATGTGTCGATGAGTGGTCTTCTTGATAATTATCTTTTTCATTGTAAATGAATACCTTCCCTTTCTGAGTTTAATGTTTATGCTCTCTAACTCACTATCTCCACTTAGGAAACACATCCTAAGGAAAAGATCTAAATGGTGAGCAAAAGTTTGTGGAGAAAAATGTTCATATAAAATAGAAAAAAAGTGAGATAGCCAAAGTATGATGATGGTGAAGTAAATTAAGATGTATCCACAGATTAGAATATTAAACAGTAATTTTGAAAAGCTGTCGTATGTTTATGGTTTTTAATGATAGGAAAAAAAATACTTGTGATTAAGTGAAAAGGTAGGGTTTATTTTACCTATTCCATTTTATTACATCTCATATAACTTAGAAATGTCCCACTAAAACCATCTCTAATTTGGGAAGGAAACTGACACAAGATAGCCAAGAATTAGACTTGTGGAAGAGAATGACAGTGGCAGATCATTATTATTATTTAGCAGAAATAATATCCATACATACAATATACATCGCTGAGCACATTTTCAGTCATATCAAATATCCCTCACATCCTAGCTGCCAGAGTCCCCGTGAATTGCTTACACAAAATCTTCGAACAACTAACCCCAGAATGATCCCCTTGAGGCAAGCAACTGAGTGAGATGACAAGAATGTATGTTGAACTCCTCGAAGCTACCCCACAGGCAATTTTGGTTCTTCCAGACCTGTTACCCGAAGTCTGGCACACTAGAGCCCCCATGTAACTAAATTGAGGATATTTCATCTTTAAAATGAGTATTCAGTGGGGCTCACTGGGACGCCCTCATAACCAAAGCGGGATATTTTAGTCCTGCCCCCTGCCTTCTACTTCAGTGCCTAACAAACGACTAATCACCTTCCTGTTTCCCTGCGAGGAAATACATGTTTTGCCAGGCAAAACTGCCTTTAATTCTGTTCTTGATAAATAGATTAAAGATGTTATTAATAGCGTAAAGATTTAGGGAGTGTTGTTTATTTGATTTACTGTAGAAAATATCCAAGAACTAAGAAGCTGCTTGGTGTTGCGGGCGGAAATTGTGTCTTAGAGTAACAGAGGCCTGGATTCAAATCCTGGCTGAGTGTCTTTTGAGATATTTAGCCTGGCTAAGCCTCAATTTCCTCATAAAATAATGCTCAAGTACTACTTTGCCAGGTAGCGATGAATTTAAGCCCTGTCCAGTGTCCAGCACATTATGGAAATATAATAAATTGTTTGTGAATGAACGGCCTTAAAATGCTTAGCAGAGTGCCCTTCCGGGGCCATCAGTGCTTCCCAAGTGTTAAAGTGCATAAGGAAGCCTCTTGGGATCCTGACAAAATGCAGATTCTGATTCATTAAGTCTGGGATGAGGTTTCCGACAAGCTCCCAGGTGACACCAATGCTGCTGGTACACAGCCCAAGCTTTGAGGAGCGAGGTTTTACATCACTGGTTCTCAAACCTGGCTACACCTTGTCAAGGAAATTTTTAAAATACTGATGACTGGGTCCCACCCCCAAGATTCTCATTTAGTTGATCTGGAGATGTGGCCTGAGCCTTGAGATTTTTTTCTTTTTTTTTTTTTTTCTGGCCATGCTGCATGGCATGCAGGATCTTAGCAGGATCTTAGTTCCCCGACCAGGGATCGAACCCACGCCCCCTGCAGTGGAAGCACAGAGTCTTCACCACTGGACCGCCAGGGAAGTTCCAGCCTTGAGATTTTTTAAAGCTTCCTAGGTGATTCTGAGGTGCACCCACGCTTGAAAACCGCTACTCCATACAGTATGTGCTTAATAAGTAGGACCTATTATAAATTTGATAAGGATCCAGATGATTGTGATCATGCTTAGGTAACAATACAACATACTGTAATACTATTCTATGATAAATAATATATACTATGCTGTATAAAGAGCAGAGAGAACCAAGTAGCTCAGCAGGTAGGTCTTAATTTGCTAAAATGCAGAAGAGAATGGACCAATCAGAGTCTATGCAGAATTTAGAGATTGCTAAACTTTAACTACTCTAAATGAATTATATGCAATGCTTTAAAGAAGAGTGCTTTTTCTCAAGGGTGTCTCTTCAGATGTATTCCAGTGCGTAGTACACATAGGGAGGTTTCCATCCCATCTTGTTAACTAAAATGTTTGGGTTTCCTTTAACTGTGCATTCTCATTTCCAACAGAGAGTGGGAGCACGAGACACATGATACAATAGGGAAAATGTCGAGGCAACGTTTTCAAACATAATCATCCAAATGTGAAGGGACATGCAGTTCAGAAGAAACAGAGTAAGATGATATAGCAAGGAGAGAAGGGAGCAGGTGACGCAATCTGATGTGACGCTGACATGCCAGATCAAAGACTCTGACGGGTGAGAAACATTTCATTTGGGAATCGAGTGAACTGTTATAAAGTTAAGAGCGAGAAGGACGACTGTGGAGATAATAGGACTGGCTTTCAGCCGCCACATCTAAGGACTTTGCCCAGAGGAACTATTCAAGTGCTCGTTCAGAAAACACTGTCTGGAAGCATAAATGAAAGTGTCCAGGATTCCGGTGGGGTCTGCTTGTCTTTAAATGTCTCCACCCCTGTCCTGGAACCTCTGACCTTCCTGAGTATGTCACCCAGATTCCAACAATCTTCCTCAAAAAGGCCCAATCTCCTCTCCCTGAGAGATTTATGTATTCTACCCACTCGCTGAGTTTAGCACTTAATTTGCATTTAGCGCTTGCTTTTGGACTCACTTATTATCTATGTCACTGATTTTTTTTTAATTGAGGTATAGTTGTTTTATAATGTTGTGTTAGTTTATACTGTACAGCGAAGTGGAGTTCCCTGTGCTATACAGCAGGTTCTTATTACTTATCTATTTTATACATATTAGTGTATATATGTCAATCCCAATCTCCCAATTCATCCCACCCCCCCCCCCCACTTCCCTCCTTGGTGCCCATACATTTGTTGTCTACATCTGTGTAGGCCACTAATCTCTAAGTTAAAAAATTTTTTCCTGCACCATATTTTCAAATTATTAGATGTCTTTTCATACTCCTTTAAACCTAATAATTTTATTATGTCTTCTTAATTTAACTCTTTCTACCACTTTACTGTTTTGCAGAACAAATCTGCCACTTTAAAGGAAATAATTTTAAACAATTCATTTGCAAAGCTGAGCAATAATTGCCCATTGAGGAGTCTGAAGAGAGAACACGGAATGGCTTTCTCTCTAGGCTTGTCACTCTCTGAGGTTGCCTGAGTTGGGCAAGACATTTATTCTTTTGCACCTTGTTTTTTCCACAAGTGTTTTCCATAAGTGTATTGAAAATATGAGAAATTTTGATAGAATGACACAAAATTTCTCAGAAGAATACAACATTAAAATTTATCAAGACCAAAGTAGGAGTAGAATTAATATGAACCAATTGTACAACTTCGAAGGAATCTGAACATATCTGAAACAATAAAATTATGTTTACATTGACCAGATCCAGAGTCTTAATAAAGTTCAAAGAATACTATGGAGTTAATAATAATTGGATTAAAAATGTGAAACTATATATTTTCATAATGGTGATCAGAATCATAAAAGAAAGAATAAAAAACTGAATTGAAGCCTCTGGCTTATGTGGGCAAATGAGAAATCTCAGTAAAGTACAACTAGACAGAGCAGCTGGAAGGGTCTGACATCAGGGAAGAATGCCCCACACCTAAATCCACTCAATGGAGTTGAACGAGAGATCTAGTTATAAGCGCTGGGAGGAAACACAGCCTAACAGGTGCAATATCGTCTCTAAAGGGTATAGTCAGAGAAGATGATGCCTGACACACAGTAGGTACACTTGGATAGATGGATGGATGGATGGATGGATGGATGGGTGGATGGATGGATGAGTGGGTGGGAGGATGGGTAGGTGGGTGAATGAAAGGGTGGATAGGAGGTTGATGGGTGGATGAATGCATGGACGAATGGGCATTCAGATTCAGAGTCCAAAAAGAGACAGCATGCTACCTAAAAAGGCAGCTAATCGGGGGATAAAAGGGACACAGGAGAAACCCAGCAGCCTTGACAGGCAGGCAGTATCAGAGATATCCATCTGCAGATAGAAGGTATTCAGGGAGAGAGAATGAAGAGAATCCTCACCCTGAAGAAAGAAAAATAAATGGCAGATTGTTGAAACAATAATTTATAACAGGCAAATAATAAAAAAACTAAACTCTCCAATGAAAATGCCAACAATTGGGTCTTGAGTACTAGACAGAAGCTCAGTTATCAGACGTAAGGCACAGGGTAAGATGGATGTCTCAGGACTGGCACACAACTTCAGTTATCAGAATCAGCGCATGAGGTCAAAGCTGTACCAGCACCAAAGGCCACTTGATGCTCAAACCTGAAACTCCTTAAATCCCTCTTGCTTGCAAGTGGGATTAGTCCTTGAGCCCGGGGCAGAGCTGACACTACAGGTGTGTTCAGGAAGACCCAGCCTTGGGGCGAAGAGACAACTGTGGCTGGAAATCAGACAAGCTGGGGAGCAAAGAGGACCCTAATAACTCCAGTGAAGAGAAAGGAGAACTGAGGTGAAGTTCCAGAAAAATGCAAACATCAAATTCCACGGACCTTTCCAACAGTCATCTGAAAGCAGACCAACAGCGTTGTGGTTGAGAGCTTGAATCCTCATGTGGTCCCACTTCTATGCGCCGCCATTACACTAGTAACCTGGTAACACCAGCGCCACCAGCCACTAATATTCCTTGACTTCTCTTCTGTGCAAAGAGCCCTGTCCCAGGTTTCCATCAGGAAAGGGAATTCCTTTGATTTAGAATAAACTGATGACAGCAATGGTAAGACTGAGCAAAGATGATGTGAAAAATAGCCAAGGATTTTTCCTTCCAAAATCAAAACAGAGACCATACATTCGAGTAGCAGGAACTTCTGCCACCTATTAAAATTGATGGGAGGGGCTTCCCTGGTAGTCCAGTGGTTAGGACTCTGCGCTTCCACTGCAGGGGGCACGAGTTCGATCCCTGGTTGGGGAACTGAGATCCTGCATGCCGCTCAGCCAAAAAACAATTCTTTTAATTAAAAGATAAAATTGATGGGAAGGGTCCATTTGGACTCACGGATATACCACTTGCTGCAATCAAAGCGCCACAGTGTGCAGAAGGCACTTCCCTTTCCAGCCCAGGTCCAGGCCTCTTACACCCTCATCCAAGCTGGCCTCCGTGGCTGAGCCTCTCTCCAACCAAAAAAGGCAAAGCTAAAGAGCTGAGGTCACCGACTCGGTGCCCCGGGATGGAGGCAGCTTGCTCTCATGGAGGGCAGCCCCTTCTCCCATCCTCCCACCTGCAGTTCTGAGGAGCCTTCTCCACATCAGCATTCTGAAGGTGTCCTCTGACGTGCGGTGGCATTGAGGCTGAGCAGCCGTTTTGATTGGAGTCCATTCCATATATTGCGCCCCCAGCATTGCCTCCAGCCCCTCGCACTTGCTTAAGGGGATCGTTTGCTGCTGAGGTTTGCTGGGAGCGTCAGTGAGATGTGATAGTGCTGCCTTTGCTTAGCAAATAACCCTGGTTTCAAAGAAGAGAGACAAGCTGCCTTGTAAACCCAGAGCTGCAATGGAGGATTCCAGAAGGAAGACTCGACTTTCCAGAGCCAGGGTCTGCGGGACCTCATCCCACAGCTCTGTGAAGCACCATCCGGCAGCATCCTTACCCCTGGAGCGGAGTGTCGGTAACAAAGGAAAGGAAGTGCTTCCCTAAAGTCTGGCTCCCTGCACTGAGAAAAGTGAAAAAAAACTGCCTGAATTCTGAATGTTAATAAGCTGGCAGTCACTGGCCTGTCGTTAGAGAGTAGGAGAGTACCCCCATATACTAATGGAAGATGCCTGTATCTTCCACACCACAGCACCCTTGGTGCTGGCAATGATGCCAAGGAGATCTCACCCCAGGGAACCACTCCTCCAGCCCTGCCCTCCATGCTCTTTCAAAGAAGAATTTGGAGGGCTTCCCTGGTGGCGCAGTGGTTGAGAGTCTGCCTGCCAATGCAGGGGACACGGGTTCGAGCCCTGGTCTGGGAGGATCCCACATGCCGCGGAGCAGCTAGGCCCGTGAGCCACAATTACTGAGCCTGCACGTCTGGAGCCTGTGCTCCGCAACAAGAGAGGCCGCGATAGTGAGAGGCCCGCGCACCGCGATGAAGAGTGGCCCCCGCTTGCCACAGCTAGAGAAAGCCCTCGCACAGCAACGAAGACCCAACACAGCCACAAATAAATTAATTAATTAATTAATTTTTTAAAAAAGACGAATTTGGCTGGACCACTCATGTCTCCTTCCCGTGAAAAAAATTCTCATGTGTGTCAGGGCCTAGAACTCAAGACAGAGCAACTTTATTCCATTCACTTCCACTTCCTTGAGAGCTTGTCCTAGCTTGAACCACTAACACCATCCTCTTTTTCTGCCCCTCCTCCTCCCCTCTCGCCCTTCTTGGATTCCCTAAGGAGCAAAGCAGGGTTAGGGAGGCAGGACAAAGAAACTAAAGGGATGGATAAAGTTGGAAGTGGAGACCAACCCAATTAATTTTCACCACTGTTGGGGACTTCCCTGGCAGTCCAGTGGTTAAGACTCCACGCTTCCACTGCAGGGTGTTCGATCCCTGGTCAGGGAACTAAGATACTGCGAGCTAGCTGTATTGACAGGCCCTTCCGTGTCATCCTGGCAGAAAACTGGAGAATGACAATGCCTACCTCGCAGGGCTATTGAGGGAATTAATGATATAATGAACCCGCAGAGCTCAGCAGGCAGTAAGCATACAATAAACGGTAGCAGGTATCATTGCTTTCTCCCCGGACAAGCCATGCACACCAGCAACCTGCATATCATTGTTACTGTCTCTGTCACTGGCTACCACAAGTACCACACACAGCTCAAGCTCAGCAGACAGGGCAGAGGCAGCGTCACTCCGATCTGACTGCCTTCAGCTGGCACCCCTGGAAAGCAGGCAAACTGTTCTTATCGAGGCGAGGTGAGCCCCAGAGGACAAGCTTTGCCATTGGAGAGAACTGACCTTTAAGCTGAAATGGAAAGGAAACAGAAGTCCTTTTCAGAGCTCAAAGCGTCCAGGTACCTCTCCTATCCCTTTCGTAACACTGCCCAGTATTTGCAGTTACAGGCTGGCAATGCTGTAGTTCCAAGGACACACTGCATCAATTTCTGACCCACCTGAAACCACATAAGTGCCCAAGAATATCCCAGACCCTGTAAGATTTACAGACCAATTTTCTAAACCTAAGTGGTTTGCATAGGCTTTGGATAAGAATCTGAAAGCATGTTTCCTTATCTAAACTGGACCACTTTAAAAGAAGAAGAAGATACAATATTAGCTTTCTAGGGAGTGGTTTGAAGCAATACAAGACCAAGGAAAACAATCATCTGGAAAATTAGTGTTAAAAATCAACAGTTCCTCTACAGGAAAGACATGAGGCTGCATTTCATAGAGCTTGGGAGTATATACCTGAAATCGCTACTGTGATACAAAAATCACCAATTGAACTCCAGTGGTATCATTTATTTGGACCCTGACCACTACCTCCCAGGTTATGACAGAACGGATGTGATAAGAGGAGATATCGTCTATCTGAATAGTCACGGGGGGTGGTTGGAGGTCATAAACCTGCAGAGGTGTTCACTTCCCATTACAGTCCGTAACTGCTCTCACCATGGAGGGCATGGTGGTCCTGGGCCCATGTGTCTCAGATGGAATGGAGACACTGAACTCTGTGCAGCTACAGCAGAAGCCAGACATTTCCTGGGTATAATCTCCGCTTTAGTCAGTCAGTACTGAGTGCTCCTAGGATGAACAGGATTTTACTGGGAGCCTAGAAGCATATTCTTAGAATTAGAAGTAACCCCACACTACTTAAAATGTTTACCATATCGAACTGGGAAAATGAAAGTCTTGCCGGGTAAGAATGAAAATAAATAATATCCTTAAATGGCGAAGAGTCTTTAGATATAGATTTTTCGAGTATTTCTCATCTTCGTTGACCATCTGAGGTTTTTCAAACATCACTTTGATCTTCAAATGTATTGTGGGCTATCATGGCATCTGTCCACATCTCAAAGCAGTTTCAAAATTAGCAAATTCCCTATTTCCCCCAGAAGGAATCTCTGAGACCATTTTACAGGTAACCTGGAAAGATGGAATCCCAGCACCCCTGAGGGAGAGGAGTGTGAGGTGAGGAATGTTTAAGAAAATATCTGAGGTCTATTTGGCACAAAATAAATAGACAAAAACCTGACACGGTTCCCCCCATTGCCTCCCACGCACCTGCCTTCTGGAAGGACATGTCCTTTCACAGAGAAAATTTCCAAGGTAAGAGCCGTCCAGAGGAAAGGGCTCCTTTAGCAGGGCCCTCTGCATCACCTCCGAGCTTCACCTACTTTTCTCCATCCTGAAAACTTGCCTCGTTTTTCTCCTTTCCACCCCATCTTCCTTGGACAGGGCAGCATCAGCAATACCTGGGCACTTGTTAGGAACTCAGACTCTCAGACCCCATGCCAACCACTAAACAAGCATTTCTCTTTTTTCAAGACCTCCATGTGGTTTCCTTGCACGTAAAAGTCTGAAAAGCCTGTGCTACGTCATAGTCTCTCCATTCCTCAACCCACTTGGCCCTCCCGAGTCCTCCCTCTTTTGATTAACATCCCTGAAGGTTTTCTCAGTGATTCTGTCCTGATTTCAGCCTCAAGTCCCTATTGCTACCCTGTCCCATCTCCGCCCGTATAGGAGGCTGAGTGTAGGAAGATAGTACTTTTATTTTGTCTCTTGTGCTTTTCATTATCTGACCTTACCTAGGTTTGCCCTGTCTCCTTCATAACACCTGTGACTTGACTAAAACCAATCAATTGCTTGTCTACCCTATGCCAGGCGCTATAGTTACAAAGGGAGCGAAGACACTGGCCTGTCCTCCAGGAGATACGTCCACACGGGGAGAGCTAGACTCTCTCTTGTCATTCAGCCCAGCAGCAGCTCTGCTGGGGGCTCTCCAAGGCCATGAACAACTGAGAGAAGAGCTTCACCGGCCAAAACAGAGCAAACATGACAACAAACAAACTATAGCTGAACTTGGAGGTAAGAATTCAGTTTTAATTAGGAAAAGTGCCCAGCTCTCCTTCCTGTACTTGGATGAGACAGCCAACGCCCAATGCAGAAAGACCACCAGGCACCCTGTCTGTCCACTACACTTTCCTGTTTCTTCCTAATAAAACATTTGCCAATGCACACAAGACCCATTTGGCATCTTCATCAAAGCAACAGTAGGGAAGCAGCTGCACACCCTAAAACCCTTGGGGTCAGATCCCTCTCTTAGCCTACTTTCGCCGGTATCACCACCACATGTGAACATAAGTGGCAGAGTAACAATGGCCTCAAATTCTTTGTAACTCCCTCCATAAAAATGTCATTTATTATGGTTACCAAAGTGGAAAGAGGGGGAGGGATAAATTAGGAGTTTGGGATTAACATATACACACTACTGTATATAAAATAGATCAACAACAAGGACCTACTGTATAGCACAGGGAACTCTACTGAATATTTTGTAACAACCTTTAAGGGACAAGGATCTGAAAAAATTACATATATATATAACTTTGCTGTACCCCTGAAACTACCACAACATTGTAAATCAACTATACTTCAATAAAAAAATTAAAAATTTAAAAAGTCATTTATGAACCGCTCCCCTTGCATCTAGACTGGCAATGTGACTCCCTAACGAATTGAGGTAACACTACACCAGTTCCAGGCCTAAGCCTTAAGAAAGCCTGGCAACTTCCACCTTTGCTCTTTGGAGATCCCTGAGTCACCATGCAGGTAATCTGACTCTCCTGATGGGGAGACCCCATGGACAGAAGAGGTCCTGAGACTCTGTGGAGAGGGACGGAGGCTCAACCCTCCCACTGAGGGTAGCTAGGGTAGCCCTCCCCATGACTCGAGGTCTATGCACCATCGGACTGTGCTTCCTTGAAAGAGACTCCAAGTGACACAAGCAGAGCTGCTCCGCTGAGCCCAGAGCCCAGTCAACCTACAGAACCAAATGAGAAATAATAAAACGGTGGTTGTTTTAAGCCCCTAAGTTTTGGGGAAGTTTGTTACACAATAATAAATGACTGATACCACACAGTTCTGGTAAATCAGAAATAGTCTTGGGATCTCAAGAAGCTAGCCCTACCTACCAGAAATCTACCTGGGGTGAAAGAAAATAACCAACACTTCCAGATGACCGACCAGCGGTCAGTTGATACATCACCTGCATCCCAGTGCGTGGGGACCAAACACTGTAACACTTGGCTAAAAGAGGGCGATTGAGAAAGGACAGGGAAGTGGGCGTCCGGCTGATTTTCTTCAGAGTGAGACACCTGCTTTCAGGTGTCGCCAACCAAACCCTCAACCAGCTGAGGTAACCTGCCACCTTCTCCCATAAGCTACGAACTATGTCGCTTTCATCAATGCCTGAACTCCAAACCGCAGCACACTGCTGAAGGAAAGGATAGACTCGACAAAAGACGGGTCAGGCTTCTCGTAGAAGTGCCAGCATCTCCTAACGAATCACACAGGAGGAATGTCTACAGGGGTTTGCAGTAAAGAGGGTTGGATCTCCCGCAGTCAGAAAGCCCCAGACGCTTTTTCCTGATCATCAAGTGTGCTCAACCCTCAGGTGGCAATCCTCCACTCACTTCCCAAAACTGCAGGAAAAGCAATGCACCCAAGACCTGATTTACCGTATAATCATTATCAGTCAGTCTCAAAGAGCGAATAACTGGCTCAGTCCAGAGGGGAGGACCAATCAGAAGCTAGAGGACGAGAGATGCTGCATAATGAAACCAGCCAATGTGTAGCCAATCAGCAACCCAATCGGGTGAAAAAGAGAAAGCTCTACGGGAGGCCTGTACTGTCCCAGCATCTATCTCACACCAGTGGGGATGACTTAACTGAATTATCAGCTGTAAAATAGTCAGCACCCAATGCATGGTTGGCAATGCCCTGGGAAAAGACACATATAAAAACCTACATTGAGATACAATCAACTAAAATTAGGGGAGTAACTAAAGTAATTAGGGTTTATTTATATGAAACTTACTGTTGCCATTAAAAATTATGTCTAGGAAGGGAATTCCCTGGCAATCCAGTGGTTAGGGCTCCACGCTTCCACTGCAAGGGGACACGGGTTCTACCCCTTGTCGGGAAACTAGGATCCCGCATGCCCCAAGGTGTGGCCAAAAAAAAAAAAATGTCTAGGAAGAATACTAATGACATGGTAAATGCTTACAATGCTTCCTAGCCGAGCAACCCTGGACACTGTACTGAAGTTTTCTGCGCCTCTGTTTCCTCATATATAAGTGGAAATACAACCACATTCCATTAATTTTTCTTTTTACATCTTTATTGGAGTATAATTGCTTTACAATGGTGTGTTAGTTTTCTGCTTTATAACAAAGTGAATCAGTTATACATATGCATATATCCACATATCTCTTCCCTCTTGCGTCTCCCTCCTTCCCACCCTCCCTATCCCACCCCTCTAGGTGGTCACAAAGCACCGAGCTGATCTCCCTGTGCTATGCGGCTGCTTCCCACTAGCTATCAGTTTTACATTTGGTAGTGTATATATGTCCATGCCACTCTCTCACTTCGTCCCAGCTTCCCCTTCCCCCTCCCCGTGTCCTCAAGTCCATTCTCTAGTAGGTCTGCGTCTTTATTCCTGCCCTGCCCCTAGGTTCTTCGTGACCATTTTTTTTTTTTTTTTTTTAGATTCCATATATATGTGTTAGCATACTGTATTTGTTTTTCTCTTTCTGGCTTACTTCACTCTGTATGACAGACTCTAGGTCAATCCACCTCACTACAAATAACTCAATTTCGTTTCTTTTTATTCCATTAATTTTAAGATGCATGTTTTCCCACATTTTAACATCTCTGAAAAAAACAATCATAATTTATGGTGACTTACAATGAACTGATAGTGTTTTTTCTTTATTTCTTAGTGTACATACGATGATGATGCATCTTGGAACCCTGGCCTCTTAGACTCGATGAAAATGTAGGACTTCCTGCATTAGGTTTTTGTGAGGATTAAAAGAGTTAATATAGGTGACAATCTAAAAACTGCCTCACAAGGGGCAAGCACTCAAACCAATATTAGTTATTGTAACCATTATTAACTGGGAGTTCCTTTTGGACACAGGTACCCATCTTTGCAGGAACACAGACAGGCAATCCCAGCGAAAACAAATATATTCTGCTCGTTATTTTGGTGCCTGGACTTTATATCACCCATCCCTCCCCCTCCGTTTAGGGCTCCTCAAATCTGGTTGCACAGGGAGACACTTGGGGGAGATTTTCTAAAGGCTGATGCCTAGTACACCCCCCACCCAAGACACACACACACACACACATACACACACACACACACACACACACACTCTGCTTTAACTGGCCTGGGATAAGACCCTGGCACTGGGATTTTTAAAAGCTCCCTAAGTGATTCTGATGTAGACCCAAGTTTAAAAACCCATTGCAGTAAATTACAAGGTCTTTGAGACTAAAGGCCTTTCTAGGAAGAAAACCAATATAGCAGTGCAGTTAGGGTCCTGGAGTTGGCCAAGCCTGGGTTCCAATTCCTGTTCCTCCCCTTGACCAGCTAAGTGACAAACTGCTTCACTTCTCCCAGCCTCAATTTCTTCATCTGCAAACTGGGAACAATACCTACCTGCTAGGGTTGTTAGGGCAGTCATGAAATGAGCTAAGCATACACACTTAATAATTAAGTTATTATTAGTGTCATTTGATGGCCATTTCAGCATCTACCCAGTGACTTGCCAGTGAAGGTGCTTAATAAATATTCCTCGATTTGAATTTAGAGACTATAGAAAACCCCTCCCACAAGAGAGGGGCGTAGAGAAGGAGGTAATCAAACGATGCCAGGTTAGGGCCACTCTCACAGTTCAGCCTAGGCTTGTCTGCGCCTCACGTGGTGGGAACACAGGAATTATCACACTTCATCACCAGCAGGGCGGATTCCTGACGATGACCACCAAGGCAAAGACCTCTGCCCTCCAGACACCCCCTCCGAGTTCAGTCTCCTGTGTAGGTAAATTGGCAACTGAGCAGCATCTGATAACTTGGTCCACAAATTATCACAATCTGAGGTATCTTTCAGAACAAGGGAAGTTGAAACAAGGTAATGTATAAATACTCTACTAAATGCAGGGCTGTGATGTTCCTTTCCTCAGGGATAAACCCTGACCTCGAAAGCTGAGTGGAGACAAGGCCCCATCCCCACAGGCCTCCCATCCTGCGTGCCTGGGCCGGGGGACCTCCAGCCAGGACTTGCCACACTCCAGCGATAAGCTGTACTAACAAGGATACCCGGGAAAATGTGCAAAAGCTGCGAAGGGAAATGAGCCCCAGGTCCCGCTCCTCCCAACAGCATCAAATATTTATTTCTTGACTAAATAGAAGCTCTGCGGAAGGGAAACAAAACTAGAATGGAAATCATTTGCTGCCCTCTTGTGGGTGACTTGTTATCCTGTCCCTCCAGTTTCCAAGATGAGACACAGGCAAAAAGGAGGGACATAGACTTGGTGTCCAAAAGCTCTGCTCACCTCTGCAAAGCACCTGGAAAAACTGTACCTTTGCTTGCTCCCGACCATCCCATGTGTGTCCGGAAATCGGTCTAGTTCTAGCCAAGGCTCAGTGTACTCAAGGGAAGTCTGGGTATACCTTTAGCCTTGGAGGAAAAGGTGAAGGAGGAGAAACAATAAAACGTCTGATTTACAGTGTTTATAATTTTCCTGTGCTACAATCTGGATTTGGGCTCTTGGCCCAACCTGGATCCAGCCAAGGGTAATGGGGGGGGGGGGGGAGGGTGGGGAAGAGCTAGGAAGGTGAGGTATTCCAGGACCAATCCTGAGGGTTACTAAAGTCAGGGGCTTAGGCCCATTATGAAATCCTGGACTAGATCAACTATGAAACCAAACCAGGCTCCAGGGAGCTGGAGGGGAGGTGAATCCACACTGAAGGCAGCCTGGGCGGGGAGCAGGTGCTATACACCCACTGCAGCCCCAGTCCTATCCCCACTGGGCCAAACAAGACCTTAGCCCATCAGGAGCTCAAAAAATTGTTTTTGTTTTTAGGATTGTTGAAAGATATACTCCCTAGCTTAGAATATATCCAGAATGTGTGTTGAAGTTGCTGTCTCTCTGGAGACTACCTGTGCTAATGAAACATTGAAGATTCCCTCGCTTGCCGACTCATTGCTTGCAACTTAACTAGTGACGGATAAATGAACCGGAATGAATTTTTTTTAATTATTATATTCTTAATGTATACATGAAATTTCAGAAATCTTATAGAAATGCAGCCGCATAGTCTAATAATCTAAGGAAAGAGGGGAACCTTAATAAAACAGTGTTTTATTTGCTATCATCTCCTTATTGGTATATCACAATACAAAGGCTACTGATACCATTGCTGGAGTTGTGGTTTTAAAGCAGCATCCATTCTGATCCCGTGAGAATTCATGCCTGTTTTATGAGCATCCTCTATCCCAAGATCACTGTTGTTTTCATTCTGAGCCTGGTCTGTGCAGAAATTGATCAATGAATTTATTTTTTTCCTACTTGATTGACTGTCCTAGCATCGCATAAATGCAGCTTCATAGTCATGATTCCTCAGATGGAGGAATCCCTAAACATACATCTCACCTACCTAGCATCTCTTATGGTCCCACATATTGTAGAGCTGCACTGTCCAATATGGTAGCCACTGGCCACGTGTGTCTATTTAAATTGACATTTTAATCCATTAAAATTAAAGCCCCTCCATTGTACCAACCACATTTCAAGTGCTCAGTAGCCACATGTGGCTACCATATTGGACAATACAAATGTCAAACATTTCCGAGATCACAGAAGGGGCCTTCTTATTTGTTTATTTGCTTGTTAGTTTTTGTTTTTGTTATTTGTCTTGGGTTTTGTTTGACTGTGTGTTTTCTTTTCCTTTTTTTTTTTTTTTTTTTTGGCTTGCAGGGTCTTGGTCCCCAGCAGGGTGTCGGGCCTGCGGCCCTGGGGTTGGAGCGCCAATTCCAGGACGCTGGACCACCAGAGAATTCCCTGCCCCAGGGAATATTAATCGGCTTGAGCTCTGCAAGGTCCCCATCTCGGCACCAAGACCCAGCTCCACCCAACTGCCTGCAAGCTCCAGTGCTGAATGCCTCAGGCCAAACAATGAGCAAGACAGAAACACAGCCCCACCTGCCAGCAGACAGGCTGTCTAAAGTCGTACTAAGCTCACAGACACCCCAAAACACACCCCCTGACGTGGCCCTGTCCATCAGAAGGGGCTCTTGAACAGAACTTTTCTATAAGATATTGTTGAAAATTTTTGGTAAGGCAAACAAGGCCCTTTACAGCCTGGTCCCACCACCTTCTTACTCTCCTCTCTGGCCACTCCTCCAAACATCCCACTACATGGCCCCTAACTCATCACTTATGCTGATCTCCCTGGGATGTCTCCCCTGTCCTTCCCACCCCCACTACCTGGTGAATTACTACTCATCCTTCAAAACCCAGGGTAAATGTCACCTCCTCCCTGCAGCTTTCCATGATCTACTTTACCCCACCCCACAACTAGACGGTTAATTGGCCTCTTGTGAGTCATTCCATAGCTGTTTATTTTTTATAAAATATTTGTAACTTATTAATTATTCTTAATAATATACTTTACTAATACATAATATATTTGATTATAAAATATTTTCTTATTTAATAACAGTAATTGTATCTTTGGAAATTTTATGAAATAATTATTTTTTAAAATAAATGTGAGCTTTGATCCCACCCTAGTTTGAAATACAGTTCTCAAAAAAAACACACTTCCTCTAGCTTCAGGGTCAGGGTGATCTGGAGAAAAAGAATTGAACTGGGAAACAGGAAACCTGGAGTCAAATCCTTGGCTCTGCCCTAACTAGCTGTGTGAGAGGTTAAAACCTCTCTGTTTTCTCATTTATCAAATGAAGCTTTGGGTCTGATTATTCCTAAGAACGGTCTGAGTTCTTCCAGGGCCTACATCTAAGCAGGCAGCCAATGGGAGAATGGTGGAAACACAGGGTGATGAAATTGGGAGATCAGAACACCCCACTCTCCATTATGAAGCTTCTGGAAACTAAATGTAAACCTCTCCTTATTCTCCCCTCACTCATACCAAGCTGGATAACTCCAAGGCCTATTACCTCAGTCAAGCCACCAGATTCTTAGAGACAAGTCAAGGGTCAATCTACCTAGGGATGGGCTCTCAGTCCTGCTGGAAATATTTACAAACAAGCTAAATATTTCCACACAGTTTAGAAAGTGCTTCTGCATCGGATGGAAGAATGGCATAGATGACATTCCAGTCCCTTTCAATACTAAGCTGTGGTACCTCTTGTGTAGATCCTGTCACTCACTATCTATGTGACTTGAGCAAGCAAGTTAATTTCTCTTGGGCTTTTCAGGCTCATCTGTAAGAAGAGAAAACTAAACTACATGGTCTCAAGGTCCCTCTCATTGCAAACCTCCATAATTTACAACAGAGGGGCAACAGATCATCTGAAGTGGAGGGAGGGTAGATTCACAGAGAGTAGGAAAGAAGTGGGAGGGGAGAAAGGAATCTGCAGTTAGAGGAAAGAGGAGAAGCTGATGAAAGACCAAGGGAAGTAAAAGCTTTCAAGAGGGAAGAAAAAGCATAAACAGAACCATGTAACAGGAGAGAAAAGAAGAAATCAAAAAAGAGGAAAGAGAAAGATGAAAAGACGGAGAGGTTCTGCCTTCCCCAGCCCTTCCTAGCTCTATTTAATACCCCCATCTCCACCTTCTTTATTGTTCAGCTATCTTGATAAATTTCCACTGGCATTAACATAAAGCATGTGGTTAATACCATCGTCTTAATACCCAATTCAATTTTATTACTAAAGGCGTCTTTTTTTCCCAAAACAAGGATTTCTCTGAGACCCATTGCATTTTCCGTTTACATTCATTACATATTAAAGGTTTCCAGGAGCCCCTAAATTTCCAATTTATGCTGAGGCTCCCATTTCGTATGCTGAAGGTACTTCATCACCATTTGTTATGAATGAGCTACAACAGTATTGCAAATGCGCTCAGCAAACAACTCCTGACTTTCAGGTGTCAGTTACATGCAAGTTAAACTAAATGGATGAATTTTTAGCAGGAATAATGTAGTTCATGTTGACATTATTCACAGCTTTCCCAAGAAGACAGGTATTAATCAGACAACACTCCTGTAGGTCTCAGTATATAAATATTTGGGCGTCTGGCTAAACAGTGCCCTAACCTTTAAAAGGCATATAGACCTTATGCTTTAAATAGGATCATCAGTATAAAGGGCAATTTAGGACAAATAAAAGGAAGAATTTCTTTACACAGGAGTATGGATGTATATGGAACCTATTATCTCAAGAGTTTGAACAGCATACAAATAAAAATAAGTCCCCAAGAAGGATTTAGATAAGGCAGTAATCACAAAATTCTGTGAATTCTTCCTTTGAAATCATTCATGTTTCTATCTCTTCCCCTCTATTTCCACTGTCCCCATTTTGGACAACACGAAGCCTCAGAGGAAATTTTACAAAACACACGAACTCAGGTGTCATTTCTGGAAGTTTATAATCTAGAAAGTGGGACATGTTATATGGCAAGAGGTGACTAGGAGATCATGTGAGCGTATGCTAGGTGATCAGTGAACAGATGAACAAGGATTGCTTCAGAAATGAAGAAGAAAGGGCCATTTCTCAGAGCAGGAAGACTTGCAGAGAAGGATGAGCTTGATATGGCCATAATACATGGGTTTCAGGGCACAGACAAGCAGACAGGATGGAAATCCCACGAGCCAAGGCATGAAAGTGGCCAAGGGTTTGACACAATTTTGAGTAAATCAGCTCTCTGGGTAAAGGATGGTGTTCACATTGAAGAGTAGGAAAATGAAATCATTAGGACCAAAATATAGGAATCCCCCCTTTTTTGAACGTTTGCTTTGTGTGACTTAACTTTTAAGAAAGACCTACCTATCTCCACTAACCAAAAGAAATCCAAAAAGGATTTTCACTTTTAAAAAAAAAAAGGAGAAAAGAGAAAATAGCATCCAGTGATTGTTTTGCAGTGAGCTGTTACAGAGGCAGGGGGAGTGGTCCCCCAAGTTGCTCCCTGGGAACTACACTTGGCATCACAGCATCAAGCCGCCATAACTCTGAACTGTGTCTGTGAGCATCTGGGCTTTATCTCATTTTATTTTTGGCGTCCATTGGCAAGATGAATTCTAAGGTAATTGCTTCTTTGTTTTATAACATTTCAGCTCATGAAAGTTTTCGTACTTTCTGAGAGTGGGGGAACTCTGTACAGGAAGTCCTTGACAAGCAGGCTAAAGAGGTGAGACTACTCTGTAGAAGGGGAAGAGCCACCAAAGGTGTCTGAGCAAGAAGTTCTGACAAGAAGCAAGAAGGACTCAAGGTGAGAGCAACAATGTGAACAGAAAGGAAGGAACAAATATACAGGATGTCCTGCTCTTCCCTTCTAATGCACACTACTGCTGGGCTGATCCTCCTTTATGATCTTACAAGTCTTCCACCGGAAAGTCCTCGCTGTATCCCACACAAAGTCCAAAGTCCTCCTCTTGGTACCCACCACGCTCTATGGCCTTGCAGAGATCTACTACAGACTCATTTGCCACTTACTTACAACAAGACCTTTCCACTGTCAACATGCTGCTCTCTATTTCCAACATACGCACAGTTCATTATGAACAAACATATATGGTCACACATTTTGTGCCCAGCTCTGTGCTAGATGTGAAAATGAAAGGGTCATAAAATAGAGTGCTACTTTGAAAGACCCACAATCCAATGGAGCACCCATTCCACTGTTTTTTGCCTGAATCCTACCCATTCACCCAGAAGAAGCTCGAGTCCACATCTTCCCCACGGTCATCAGTGATCTCTCTTGCCCATGCTGGCTTCACTTACTAGGAACTCATCTGCACTTATAATCTTTTCCACTCATCTTATTATTATAATTCATCATTTATAACTTTAAGATGTCAGAAAGTTTTAACTTTTTTTTTTTTTTTAACAAATTCAGCACTTAAGGTGGGTTTTTGTTCCTGGTTGTACCTGCTGTCACCAGGGGCGCGACGGCACGTAACACCCAGACTTTAAAAGCATGGATTTCTACTATTTTTGACAAGTCTTAGATTAACCCTAATCTTATACACAGGCATAATAAAAACACAGATCATTATAACTTCCCTGAGCCCTTGTGATAAGAACCTCCCATAACCAGCCTGAGAAGAGATGCCAGAATGCCGCCCATTTAGGTGAGGATGTCAGTGGAGGACATTCACAGACTCATGACCTAAAAATAACTATCTGGTTCTCATTCACACGTATACGCTACATTTTACAGGACTGCACCCTCACCTTCCACTGAGGCCCCAAGACAGTAGGCATAAACTAATCCCACTCTGCAGTGGGGTCTTAGACACATAAGCAGAGGTGGGCAAGGGGGCAGGGGAAGTTTCCAGTTGCCTCAGGCTTTGTGAGTGGGGCTTGGTGGAGAGGTCTACATTTTAGCACAGAGAGAAACAGAGATGATAGCACCATCTAAAAGAGACTTTGCTTACGAGGCCTTCTGGAAGAGTGCTAGAATTCCAACCCCAGCCGTGGGGCAACGGCAGAGTCATAAGGGCTCAGCCAGAGGAGAGGCATTTGCCTGTATCATGGGAACATCCAGGTGAGAGATTTCCTGATACTAGGGAGGTCTCCAAAGGGCCCGTGAAAGTGCCCACAAGAGAGTCATCTTTAAACACCTGCAAATATCTACAACCATTTTGGTGGCAGCCGAGTTAGACCTCTAAATTCTCTAAACTCCTCTGCCTTTCTCTGGTCTATCCCTAGAAGGGTCAGAAGCTGCAGCTGGCCAATGCATGTACGGGGTGGGAAAGGAGGAGAGAGGGAGAAGAAGTTGATAGAATAAAGAAAATAAAAGAACCATGCCCGGACTTTCCTGGTGGTACAGTGGTTAAGAATCCACCTGCCAATGCAGGGGACATGGGTTCAAGCCCTGGTCCGGGAAGATCCCACACACCGTGGAGCAACTAAGCCCGTGCGCCACAACTACTGAGCCTGTGCTCTAGAGCCCACGAGCCACGACTACTGAGCCCACAAAGCCCCCGTGCCTAGAGTCCGCGCACCGCAACGAAGAGTAGCCCCCGCTCGCCGCAACTAGAGAAAGCCCACGCGCAGCAACGAAGACCCAATGCAGCCAATAAGTAAATAAATAAATAAAATAAAATAACTTTCCCAGATGACCCTGTGTAAAACAGCAACTATTTAAAAAAAAAAGACCATGCCCCTCTTCTGATGGAGACTCAAGCTAAGCAGAGGAGCAGCTTCAGCGTTAAATGCAATTCAGAATTTGTATTATTGCCCTTGACTGTACATTTTTTTAAATTAATTAATTTATTTTTTGCTGTGTTGGGTCTTTGTTTCTGTGCGAGGGCTTTCTCTAGTTGTGGCGAGCGGGGGCCACTCTTCATCATGGTGCGTGGCCCTCTCACTATCGCGGCCTCTCTTGTTGCGGAGCACAGGCTCCAGACGCGCAGGTTCAGTAGTTGTGGCTCACGGGCCTAGTTGCTCCGCGGCATGTGGGATCTTCCCAGACCAGGGCTCGAACCCGTGTCCCCTGCATTGGCAGGCAGATTCTCAACCACTGCGCCACCAGGGAAGCCCAACTGTACATATTAATAACAGAACTGCAACTATTTTGAGAGACTAGAGGGATCCCCAGCTTTCAATTGTCTAAGAGTGAGCAGAGAAACAATGAGACTCGCCTAAAATTTCATCCAACATTAGGGGAAAAACTAGCACCTTGGAGTGGCTTTGCAGGGGCAGTTATTTTAAAAAATAATAATTTATAATTGTACCTGACATGTCTGCTTTTAAGGTACTAGTTACATATTCATCAGACAGTATAGGAAACAGGACTAAGAACAATGGCATATTACTATGAATTCAAATTCCTAATGTAAAGAAAGAGTTAGAGCAGGAGGAGAAAAACGTAAAAGAAGAAGACTTATCTCCTACCTACCAGGAACTTCTCCCTCTATCTTTATGTGCAGAGTTCAAGCTACATCCAAAGAATGCATCACTAACCTCGCTCTGATTCCTATAGGATGCAAAAAGTGAGAGCTAAAAGGCATAAGCTTCCAAAACCCCAAAATAAAGCTATACACAGAGTTTTAATGTATGCAGTCTCATTAATAAGTTAAATATCCTATAATACACAGAAACAATGTAAGACAAAGAGCAGGTGAATGTACTAACACCAGAGGCTCTAACAAAAGAATTTATTGGGCAACATAAGAGTGCAGGGGTGGGGGCTTCCCTGGCGGCGCAGTGGTTGAGAATCTGCCTGCTAATGCAGGAGACACGGGTTCGAGCCCTGGTCTGGGAAGATCCCACATGCCACGGAGCGGCTGGGCCCGTGAGCCACGGCTGCTGAGCCTGCGCGTCTGGAGCCTGTGCCCCGCAACGGGAGGGGCCGCGATAGTGAAAGGCCCGCGCACCGCGATGAAGAGCGGTCCCCGCGCCGCGATGAAGAGTGGCCCCCACTTGCCGCAACTAGAGAAAGCCCTCGCACGAACCGAAGACCCAGCACAGCCAAAAATAAATAAATAAATAAATAAATAAATAAAATAAATTTAAAAAAAAAAAAAAAAAAAAGAGTGCAGGGGTGGAGAAGAAGGCAGTGCCAACCATGGGCAGGATTTGGGATTCAGATGCGTGGTATCTGTGTGTCAAGGAAATGGGAGCTGTTTGAATTATGGGGCTATAATTCCATCTAGGGATCCTGAGGACTGCATAAACCAATTGAGCCTCCAGAAATCACTACCCTATATTTCAGTCACCTGCGGTTTGTCCTATGAGTAATTTACGGGCTGCCTTTGCACAGTCTGTCTTGTCAAACCTCAAACTTTGGATATTTCTTTGCAGTTTGATTTGTCTTTTACCTGAGAATCTGTCCGTCCCTGTAACCAACCTTTACTGATCATTTCCTACACGCACCGAGCTATGGGGAGAGCTGCAGTGTGCCTCTCCCCTGAGGGCCTCCAGTTGCTGCAGGCCTTAAACCCTTAAAGTTATCCAACACCTGAAATAAGACGTCCTACAGCCAGCTACAGAGCCCTGCCTGGGGAGTAAATACCCATCAACAGCAACAAAGAAGTAAAACAAATGTTTAAGGAAGCTACAACCACAGGTGTTTGGGAGTGGGGTTCCCCAAGTTCTCCATCCTCGGGGCTCTGTCTAAGTAGTTACCTGGGCTCCGCTCACAGGGAAAAGCTGCCCAGTGACTTGGGGAGGCTGCTTTTAAGGAGAAGGGGTTCACTTCACTGATGCTAAGACGTAAGGAACAGACACCCAATCTGCCCACACCACCTGCCTCCAAGCACCTGGCATGGTGTCTCTTGAGCAAAACCTTTTCGCTGCCACCACAGAGGCACTTGTGTCCATTTTAGCCCATTTTCCATACCTCTGCCTCCTTTTCCTCTTCAGTGCTGTAGAGCTAGTGGTAGACGGTAGTATAAAAGCTGGACTCTTTTTTTTTTTTTTACACTTTTTTTTTTTTTTTTTTGGTCTTTATTGAATTTGTTACAATATTGCTCCCGTTTTATGTTTTGGTTTTTTGGCCGCAAGGCATGTGGGATCCAGCTCCCCGACCAGGGATCGAAACTGCATCCCCTGTATTGGAAGGCGAAGTCTTATCTACTGGACCACCAGGGAAGTCCCCAAAGCTGGGCTCTTTTTTTTTTTTTTTGTAGTATGGATTTTTTTTTAACATCTTTATTGGAGTGTAATTGCTTTACATTGTTGTGTCAGTTTCTGCTGTACAACAAAGTGAATCAGCTATATGTATACATATAACCCCATATCCCCTCCCTCTTGCGTCTCCCTCCCACCCTCCCTATCCCACCCCTCTAGATGGTCACAAAGCACAGAGCTGATCTCCCTGTGCTATGCAGCTGCTTCCCACTAGCCATCTATTTTACATTTGGTAGTGTATATATGTCCATGCCACTCTCTCACTTCGTCCCAGCTTCCCCTTCCCCCTCCCCGTGTCCTCAAGTCCATTCTCTACGTCTGCATCTTTATTCCTGTCCTGCCCCTAGGCTCTTCAGAACCATTTTTTTTTTTTAGACTCCATATATATGTGTTAGCATACGGTATTTGTTTTTCTCTTTCTGACTTCACTCTGTATGACAGACTCTAGGTCCATCCACCTCACGACAAATAACTCAATTTCCCTTCTTTTTATGGCTGAGTAATATTCCATTGTATATATGTGCCACATCTTCTTTATCCATTCATCTGTCGATGCACACTTAGGTTAAAGCTGGACTCAAACTCAGACTCTCTGCATTTAAACCACAGCTCTGCTGATCACTTGGCAGAGACTAGAGAAAGTTACTTAACCTCTCTCTGCCTTGGTTTCCTCATCTGTAAACTAGAGATGGTGATGATGGTGATGACGAGGATGAAGGTGTGGTGATGAGGATGATGATGAATGACAGAACCTCACAGGGTTGTGGTGAGGAGCAGATGAGTAAATAGAAGTAGGCTTCTAAGAACACAGCGCTTGGTACACAGTAATTAATATGGTGTTAATTAATTAATTAGCTATTATTAATATTAATATAGTATAATAATTATATATAATATTACATTATACTTATATTGTTAGAGTTGATATTATCAATATTAATTAATTAGCTATTACTATTTGATTTGGTCAAAAAACTCCTCTCTTTAGCGCTTGAGAATCAGCAAAGCAGGAGGTAGAATCAGTGTTGGCAGAGAAGTGGTTTTCAGCCTCAGGGAAGGATAAAAGGAGATTTGAGCCAGAAGCTCTCTTAAAGATCAACCTGTAAGACTCTCATTTTGTAAACGAAGATAGTAAGTGATGCGGTCTGGTCCGGGTGTTACTGACTCAAACAGTATCTCAAAGATATACATTATGCAAATGCAAGGTGCCAATAACTTTGATTCTCTTCTCCAGCCCATTTGCTTCAGCCATCCCTTCGGGGGCTGTGTTTTCACTTTTACCCCTTCACAAGTTCCAGTCCTGCATCTCCTACTGGTTCCTCAAATTCAAGGCGGCTAAAACCAAACGCTGCTTTTCCCTCAAATCAGTTCCTCCTCCCCCATCTTTCCCGTATCTGGCGGCAGGAGCATCACGAACCCGATCTCCCGGCGTTACCTTCCCCCGGGGCTCCCCGCATCCGAGGGTCTCAGTGTGTCCTTGTGCAAGGTCTACTCTCCCCACACCCACATTTCCCCTCCCTGTCCTCATTTCCCACCTATAACTTCTCTCTGAGCCACTGAGATCAGGTCCAGCTGCTCTGCTGCAGCCTCTTCTCTGACTAGTCCTGCATCCAGGCTGTCATCAGTGAATCTTATTTAAATATTCTTTCCTCACATTAGTCCCCTGCTCAGAAACCCTCCTTACCCACAAAGGGATGACTTTCCAAACAGTCTGGGCCCGAGTCCTTCCTCCCCACTTACCCCCACTTCCCATTTTTGTGCCACCGGTGAATCGGGACTATTGACACCCCTGAGCAGCCCTTAAAATTTCTGCTATTTTCCTTGGAATGCGCCAGCTAAAGCCAGAGGAGCCTTGTGAGGGCGGAGAAGCAGCAGCTGGGCTTCCACACAATAAACCGAGGACACAGTAGGGTTGGGAAGAGGCCTGGGGCCGCTGTCTCCCACACTCAGACCTTTCCTCAAGTCTCCTCCCTTTCAAGGCTGCCTGGGATGCTGTTTTAATCAGGGTTTTCCTGGATCCGTGCGGAGCACGAGTTACCCAGTGTGCTTGCCCAGGCCAAACAAACACCCAGGGAGGTAAACTCCAATCCTGATGGTCCCTCACCCGGAGATGACCCCCATGTCTCCACAATAAGAACACCATCACTGAAACCGACCAGGTACCTCTTAAGCACACGGGGCAGCAATGCAGTCATTCCCGTGAGGAAGGAATCTGGTTCTCTTTCCTCTTTGTTTTCCAAAGTCCCCTTTCATCCGAAGGATAAGCTACTTTAACCTTGGCAGATTTTAAAAGTCTGTTGCTAATGGGTACCAGCCCAGCTGGGCAGCGTTTAATGGGTGCTGACAGTGGCACCATCTACAAAAAACACAGGCAGCCCCTGAGAGAACAGGAGGCCGACCCTGCTGTCTCTGCCCTAAAAGGAAAGAAGGACAAAAATGTGAAAAATGGCTTCATGCAATATCCGGTACAACTGTTCACAAAGTATTTCTCTTAACACTTTTGAGAGCACTGCACGTTGGAAAGGCAAACAACCCCCTTCCTCCTGAAAGCAAGGAGAATAAAGCTTCCGTAAAGGGACAGACACCAAGCTTGAGGGCAAGACCCCACACATGTTCTAGGAGTAGATATACAATAGATTTGCCCCAAAGCATTTCCAATCGGCGTCTGTGTTATTAATAAGCAGAGCTGAAGGGGCTTCCCTGGTGGTCCAGTGGGTAAGACCTCGTACTCCCAATGCAGGGGGCCCGGGTTCCATCCCTGGTCGGGGAACTAGATCCCACATGCATGCTGCAACTGAGGATCCCACATGCCGCAACTAAGACCCGGCACAGCCTAAATAAATAAATAAATAAATAAATAAATATTAAAAATAAATAAATAAGCAGAGCTGAATAGTTAGAATTTATAGGTCAAGAGAGAAGGAGTTCTAAAAGGATAAAAACCAAACTATTATCTCTAGAATGTGGGATTAGGGGGGTTCTCTCATTTGTTACTTAATAGATATCCCCATATTTGGGGGAGTTTGGGATTTTGGGATTTTAATGTAATTTGCTCTAAATGGTAAGAAGCTAACATTTGAATAATAGTTGGTCAAATTTGTAGATCGGATTTCAAACATCCCGAATGTCTCTACCCATCCTGAAATGCCCGCGGGCCCAGCTATCCTGCGCGGTTCCTTGACAGGCACATGTGTATGAAACAGTAATAAGATTTGTGTTTCCAAAACCTCGCTGTGAATCTCTGATCCCAATATATGTAACTTGAGCATCTCAGCCACGTTGTCCTAATTTACCTCCCCAAGCCTCTTTCCTCATCTGCAAAACGGGAATCAGAATTACTTCACTGAACAGTTGGGAAAACTAATTGAGACAAATTTATATAGAAGGAAAATTGGTCTATCATCAGGCCCAGATGCCACTAAAGGTTCACATGTGTTCCAGTCTCTCTACCTCCTTTTCTTCTCTCTGCCAGTGGACATCAGTCCTTACAGGGCTCCGACGGGAACACTGGGCATGAAACAAAGGCAGGAGAGTAAAGACAACGTAATCCAGAGACCTGTTTTTCCACTTAAAAAACGTTCATTTAAAATTCTATCAGAAAGTCATATGCCTAAAAAATTCATTACCTCTGTTCTAATTATACAAGAGCCTTACAACTAAAATATTCTCCCAATCATCTGAGACCGCCACTTAACAGTATATTAGATGCAAAAATCTCAGATTTTCCCCATGGGTGTAAAGTTTAAACATTCAGATTTGCAAAAGAGAAGTGAACTGGAATAAAGACATTCACAGCCAGCTATTTCATATCTGTTAGTTATCATTTACACATCAAATACATACAGCATTAAGACCAAATATACAGAATTTCCACATTTATATACAGTAATCAACATAGTGCACAATTCAAATCTATCTTACAGTCAAGTGTACAAGTTTAAATATGGCTTTATAAACTACTAACAATAACTGCTAAAGTAACTCATAGGTCCAGAAATAAACACTGGAATGCCACCTCCACGTCGAGGCCCTCATTCAGCAAGATGCTATTCATTGTGTTTGCAAAACAGATGGTGCAGGTAAATGTTTTCCAGGCAGTGTCCACCCATCAGCCCCCAAGCAGCTGAAACGTGGGTTTGAATCACACCAACATTGGTCCTTCCTATCTCAGACATCTGAAAATAAATCTGTACATCTTCCACACATTTGGAGACACAGGGTAATAAACAAATAGAAGAAAGGACACGGGGAGGGGGAAGGGTAAACTGGGTTGAAATGAGAGAGTTGCATGGACATATATACACTACCAAATGTAAAATAGATAGCTAGTGGGAAGCAGCCGCATAGCACAGGGAGATCAGCTCGGTGCTTTGTGACCACCTAGAGGGGTGGGATAGGGAGGGTGGGAGGGAGACACAAGAGGGACAGGATATGGGGATATACGTATGCATATGGCTGATTCACTTTGTTGTACAACAGAAACTAAGTATTGTGAAGCAATTATACTCCAATAAAGATCTATTAAAAGAAAGAAGGAAAGAAAAAAAGATACATAATCAGTGAGATGATGATTACCAGGAATTATCAAAACTTGCTTTTCAGATTCAGAAATTCTCAGGCATTAGAGCCAGCATCTGCATTAATGGGGATTTTCCCCCTCCTTTCTTTTCTTGTTTTGCTTAAATCACTGTACTGGGAAATCTTGCAGGAATTGACAAGACGTCCTAGATCAAGTGGTCCCAAAAACAGAATTTAAAAGAGCTCTTGTAAATGTCATATCTAGTTATTCACTCTTTTCTTCTCCTAACCAAAAATGCCTGTTTTAAGAATGAATGAATGGGGAATTCCCTGGAGGTCCAGTGGTTAGGACTCCACGCTTCCACTGCAGGGGCCACGGGTTCCATCCCTGTCAGGGAACTAAGATCCCGCATGCTGTGCGGCATGGCCAAAAAAAAAGAAAAAAGAAAAAAGATTGAATGAATAAATGAATAACCTTGACCTAAAATCATGCGTCCATGCCTATTTTACATCCATTTTCCCACCAACGTTACCTACACATTCTTTAACCAACTGCTACAATCTGGGTGCTACGTACGCCTAAGCCTTCCTCGCCCCATACTCTAAACTCTATTGAGTAGAGACTATTCTTTGTAAATTTCTAAGTTTGCTATGGTTTTTAATGTAGATAACATATCAGTAGAGCAGTGTGTGTGTGTTTATAAATAACTAAGCTTCGGGGCATGCTCAGATAGTTTTACTGATGAGGTCAATGAGCACAAAGGCTTGGAAAACACTGCCTACATAGGAATGCTTTGGGGTGTCTCTAAACATTTAAAGGTCTTCTATAAAACGAATATACAAATATACTCTGTACATTTTCTATCGTAAAATGGAAACTATATGCCACGAACACTTTTGAGAGACGAGAAGGAAGTTCCAGAATCAGGGACCATTCCTCCAGTTCCCAGGCCCAGCCTCAGGCGGGGCAAACCGGGAGAACAAGCCAGAAACCAGGACAAAGATCAACAGGATATTCACAGACAATCCTTCCCTACAGACTGCATTTGTTTTTGATTTAAACCCGTAGTCCCTTGGATGGTGTTAGTAAGATGCTACCACCCAGAAAACTTTCAGTGTGCCTGACGCATCTCTAACACAGCCACACCTCGTGGTTCCTTGAAGCCCCAGTATCTGTTGATCATTCCTCCTCTCCTCCCACTCAGTGAAATTCAAATACCACCAGATGAAGGACTCGGACCCTCATTTTTTCAATCACCATCATCGAGGAACCACCGTCACCCTCATCAACGGTGGAGCTGTCAGACACTCAGCAGGATACAGATCGCTGAGAAAAAATCATGTTTACAATAAGCATGATCCTGTGAGACTGATCACTTGAGGTAAAATCATTTTGACAGAAGTAACACAAACATGTTGCCCCTACTGAAGCAGAGATCCCTCCGAAAGTTGAGCATTATCTTTAGTCTTATTGCTGCAAAAAATTTCAGATATAATTTGTTAAAGGTAAAAATACAATCATTTGGACATCGTTGATGTTTTAATAAGCCGAATGTGATCTCTTGTTGGGGGCTAGAAGCAAATATGAGGGAACACTTCCGATTCTGAACAACTATTAAAGAGAAAAGTCCATAGATTGCTGTATTTTTTTAAGGGAGGGAGATAGTAAATACCCAAAGCATTACTCTTTTCTAGCCTCCAATTATATCACATTCCCTCTGCTATCTGTTTAGCCACTGCTGATTAACTTGACAATTCAGGAGCTAAATCCTATTGTTTTTAAAGCCATGGGGTAACTTTTTTTTTTTTAATGCTAAAGAAGGTTTAAATTTTACTGATAAATAAAAGTTACTCTATTCTAGAGCTAAAAGTAAAACAGAAAAAAAAGCGGGGGTGGGGGGGTGGGGGGGATGCTTGCCAATGGGTGGGGGGAAGGAGGTGAATTGGTCACATTTAGTAATACTACTTTTCATAAAATGAAATATCATCATAAATATATATTGCTCTATAGTGAATTGTTTCAAAATATTTAAAGCTGTAATTAGGGATAACAGCAATTGAAAAATATTCAAGAAGGCCATCAAGTTAATTGCTGAAATTATTTGTGTACGGAACACCAAAAGTACTGTACCAATCTTTTGCTCTAGATAACTCGTTTCCACACGGAAATAATCAAGAGTGTTGATGCTGGCTGGACCACATTCATAAGTTGTCTTAGTATTGCAATGGTCCCCTTTACTGTCTACAAATTTGACAATTAGGGGCAATAATCCTCTTAAACATTGAGACCATCCTAATGGTCTAGCCAGCAGCAGAAGCTTCAAAGAAGCTTTGGTCTGGGGGCAAGTTCCCTGCTTTGGCAAGAGCCAGAATGGTTGAGAAGGTCACACTGTTAGCCCCAAAACAGTGAGTTGCTTCCTTTTACGCGATTTTTCATATTCTCTGTAACCTTCTCAAAGGCACAAGGCCAATGTGTTGCTGGTTCCAGTTATCTTAAAGACTAAAGAATCTTAAATATCTTTAAGATATTCTTTAAAGTCAGAGAATAAAAACCTAAATTTCTGGTAAGAAATTTAAATGAGGAAAGCCTCACATCCATTTGCATTTACTCCTGGCACTAGCAAGGGTTCTGCAGCCAGATGAGGGGTCCCACCCACCAAGGGGTCCTTTTGAGCTTTGCAGGTTGCATCCAGACCACCAGAAGCAAGTGAAGGAAGGTCAAGCCATCGACCCCGGACCTGTTAGAAATGGGTTGCCAGAGTTCAGCATTTAGACTCAAGAAGTATTTGTCATTGAATGTACTTTCATCAGTCTGTGTTCATCTTAAACAGCAGTACATATAAAGGAGAACAAAGGATACTGGGTCATACGAAAGGAGCTTTGCCCTGAAAACAAAAAGGAAGAAGGGGGGGCGAGGGGGAGGAGAAAGGAGAAGAGGAAGGACAAGAAGAGGAAGAACCTGAGTTGTTCCCTATCAACAAAAGGCACCATCCTTTTATTGAAAATACACTCAACTGTTCTATGAATTAATTAATTGCTTAATTAATGTAGAAAAACCTGACTGTGTAGAACTTTTTCCTGTAAGGAAAATCCAGCGTCTTCTCTCCCACCTTAAGCCCAGGTCGGCCAGCCTACCCATGCAGAAGTGGTGGGTTTCAGGGCTGAAGGGAAGCTCCCCTGGCCCTGAACTGATTTTGCGAAATCAACTTTTTGGGTGGTCAGAAGGGAGATGACAATGACGATGACAACGAAACCCTGTCACTTTCAAAATGCCACACTTGTCAAAACAAAGATATTTTCTCAACTAATGTGAGAGGCCTTACCCTCCTCCCCTGTCACTCAGCACACTCTCCACGGGGATAATGACGGAGACCACTTTTGCTTGCACATCCCATTCCAATTTGTCTCCTGTCTGGCTGTGATAAAAGCAAGCAAGAACAAACACTAACAACAGTGACTTTTAAAGACTCTTTAGAAGGCTTCTTCACCTGCAGTCCATGAACCCCCTAAGGAATCCACGGATAATGTCAAGATGTCTCTAAATCTCCTGAACTTACATGTAAAATTTCATATTATCTGCAGATACGTATTTTTCTTGGACTAGGGCATAGGACTTGAATTAGATTATCAATGGAGACAAAAAAATTAAAAACCATTACTTTCTAGTGTACGGCCCAGTTTCTGGGCATACCTTTCCCATGCAGCCTTCAGGGAAGGAAATGATGGGAGCTGTGTTTCTAGAGGAAGGGGAGATGATAATGAGACCTCTTCCTGCAGAACTGACGAAGTTGGGCCTTGCGAGGTGCATACGACTTGCGCCAGTGGAGGGGAAGGGCAGGCATTTCCGGAGAGGCTGGCATGAGCACAGGCACGGCGCAGGCACGTGAGGCACGTCTAGGCAATGGCAAATGGACCAGCGTGGATGCACTGGACAGACCCTGTGGAGGAGCCCCAGGAAACAAGGTGAAGAAAGAGGTGAGAACACCAGGCCCTAAGGAATACCTCGGCCTGCAACAATACGGTGCCCTATTAGAGGTTTTTAGAAATATTAATCTAGTGGTGATGAGTGGAATGGATCAGGGAAGTGGCTAAGCACGTAAAAGAGGTTAACACAGAAGCTTAGGTAAAAGAGAATACCCTAAAACCAGGCTGCCATGTCTGTTCTGTTCACCCCTCTATATCCAGTGTGGATCCCAGGGCCGGGCACAGGGTAGGTGGCTATCAACTCACCAGTGAGTAAATATCCAGTGAGAGAGCATATGGGCATGGATTCCTTAAAAGATATAATCCGAGAATGAAGAGTCTTGGTGACTTGGATATCCTCTTGGTATCATTCACTGAGCCCAGCAGCGCCTTGCACAGAGTAGATACTGAAGAAAGATCCTTTGAATTGGCCTAGACCAGGCTGAAGAGATACAGGGGACAAGAGTGGAGAATTCCAAGCACTGTCAGAGAGAGACTAGGGACGTGCTAGTTCTACAAACATGGAGTGACCTCTTGCGGGGGTGGGTTTTAAAAAGAATCCAAGTCAAGATGATGTAATGGGAAGAACCCTGTAAAAGGCAAGGTGAAAGACCTCCGTTCCGGGCCTGTCCTCCAAATAGATATGGCTTTCTAGAGCGAATCCACGGCCCAGCTATCCATTTCTATGAGTCTATACTTTCTCTCAAATAACCTGGGTAAGACCCCCACGGCTATAATCCTTAACGCTTCCTTTCCTTGAACCCTAGTTGTTTCACAAACACATATCCTCATACCTCAGTGCACACAGGCAGGGCTCACGTGAGGACCAGACTGCAGTTCTGATTCAAGTCCAGTTGCTCTAAGTCTGTGATCAGTCAGCTGGGTAGCATGTGGCCTTGGTAGTGTCACTATTCACAAGTCATGATGTTACAACAAGAAATGGGAACCTCCGACAATATAGTTTACTCCTGCGTAAATTTAAATCATCCTTGTATCTACTCTGGCGTATGCAGGGCACAGCGTGACGCTGCTGTTCCTTCATCCTGATGAGTGGAGGCAGGGGTGGGGTGAGGCAAAGGGAAGTGGAGAGAAGGGCAGAATTTAATTTTACAATGAGAGGTAAAAAAAAAGAACAGGTAGCCCATGGGTCTTCTGTCCATCCAAAAGCATCTACTACCATTAAAGATCACATTTCCTTAAGTTACCTTCCAGTAAAAAAGAAATACAGAACTTGAACAAGTAAGCCAGATGACCAAAATATCCCCTAATTTCTTATTTTTCTTATAAGTAGCACCTGTTCATCAACTTGGAGAACACTTCAAACCTGGATAGCTTTAGAAAGAAGCACATAAAATTAAAGCCTTCCCAATCAAGAGTGCATCAGTCACCCACTCCACAGTGGGTTTTGTCTTGGTCATTTTGTTTCCATAACCAACTTTGGGAAAGTAAAACCTCGGTCTACTCTAGGGTTCCTAATCAAGTTACCCGTACAAAATGCTGAATACCCAGTCATGAGCTGTCAGGGAGTACCCAGGACTCCAGCAATGTCCATTCAAGCCCCTGCGGGAGGCTCCTGAAGAGAATGAAGGAAGGTCTTACAACTTCACTTTGAATGTTGGCTCTCCATGGACTTGCCCTCCAAGTAACACACAATAAAAAATATCTGTGACTTCTACATACTCATAACTTAATCGTTCTTGGCTTGAAGATACAGCACACTCGGTGCTATACAGGAAGAATAAACTGTAGACAAAATTTCAAACACAACTCTTTCCAGCTGAGGGTGGGGAAAGGGGAACTCAGTCCTTGTGGAGATTGGTCCACAGTTTGCCTGTTCACTACATTCACATTTTCAGGCCAGGAGTTTCCCTGTCACACAGAACTACCACCAGCTGGCCTTGGAACACACTAAGCTAGAGAGAAGAGAGGCGAACAGTCCAAATGATGCTGGAAACAAAACAGGCTTATCCATTCATACATCCTCCAACACATTCTTCTTAGTCATCGAATAGTCCTCTCAAAAGATGAAGGGCTTTAATAAGATATTAACAACTGAGTTTTCTGTGCAATAGAAGTGTCTAGCTTAGGGTATTTCAGCATTTCTTCCCAGTTACATATGCCCTACCCTGTTGCTTAAATGGTAAATAGCCTCAAAAACTCTCCCCCTTTACTTCTTTGTGAATCCACAGCATTTTAGGACTATTTTGTCAAAACCATATTCAAAGAGAGTCTTTTTCAAATAAAGTACGTGAACTTACCAGAAGACGCTGTCTTTTAAGAAGTTCCTCTTTAACCCCATAAGGAATAACCCTTCCCCAGTCAGTTGTGGTCAGAAGCCCAAATCCACAGCCATCACCCTAGGATCTTCAACCTATATTTCACTAGAAAATGTTCTAAGTCAACCAAAACTATATCTTCAGAGATGGAGTGCCTCAGTCAACACAGTAACCCCAAGAGTTCAGGGGCTCTATGGGGAGGGAGAGAGAGGACGGGGAGGGGAGGAAAAATCCATAAGAAACATTAAGACTTTCCTCAGCGTTGCCTTCCCCTCACCGGACAATGGCTGAGAACACCAGAAAAGTTGCGTTAATAAAACTGCATAGGGTCTACACTGCACAAAGTGCTCTGCTACCAGTTACAACGATCCTCTTCCTACTTCATCTTTCCAATACATCTTGCAAGGTTTGTTTTCAAAAAAGACATTACAAGCTGGCGAGCTTCTGCTTACAAAAATCAATCAAATCCTTTCCCCTTCACCACTATTAAATCCATCCTATTCCTGAGCTTTATTCCCCCCAAGTAAACCAAACGTAGGCAACTTAACACTCCAGAATCAACAAAGGACAACGTTCCAGTGTGCGTTCAGGCAACGAAAGAAAGGCTTCTCTGCAAATGTACAGTAGAATTCAAGACTGTTTGTAGCTGTTGATGATCTGTAGAAACATTTCCAAGGTTCTTTGAACAAAAGATTTCGATTCAAGCAAGATCACAAAGAGGATGATGACAGAGTCTTAACTGTGCCTTGGTGTGTGTTCCATTGGCTCCGCTTGGGCGAGTGACTGTGGCCGCTGTTGCCTGGATGTGGAATTCCTTTGCCCTCCAATCTCCACACACACGAAGCACATTAAAGAATAAAATGTGTTTATGTCACACCTCTTCCGAGAGGTTTAAAGCGCCGTATGTTACCACATGAATCCTCACAACACCCCTGTGAGGTAGGTAGGCGGGGACTATTGTTACCCCCACTTTACAGGTGAGGGAAATGAGGCACACAAGAATTAAGGGACTTGCCCAGAATCACACAGCTAGCCACTGGCAGGGCTTAGGATAAAACTCATACTGGCTAGCACCTAAGCACAGTGCTTTGCACATAGTAGGTGTTCAATGAATATCTATGGATTTTATTTGACTTATATCTCAACATACAATATACACACAGGAAATACAAGCAGCCACCATAGAACATTTATCGCCTACATTCCTTCTCATGACATCTCTCCTGACTTTGAACCCTGCCGCATGAAGGACGTTCAAGAATCCATCTTGCACCTAAGCCCTCGGGTTGCAGGGGATCGATGTACACACCATCTGCGGACAACCTGCTCTTGCACCTGCTCTACCACACAATCTTAGTTTTCTAATGAAAACAAAAGTGGATTTTAGGAACCATGCTGACTTTCTTTTTTGCCTGTTTGTTTTTAAATGGAGCCATCGGAATGGTTCTGTGTCTTGTTTGTACAAAAAAGAAATAAGGCTGCTCTAGTCCCGTTAGCTTGTGAGAACTGTGTCAAGCACGAAGATCTCCTCCCAGCGCGGATGGATTTCCACCCGGGAAACTGGACTGACCCCAGGGAATGGCAGCTCCAACAGAGGAGGGTCGGCGGGGCTGAACGTCACTTGCACTGTTCATGGTCTGTGTAGTCATCCAAGTCCACATCAGAATCAAAGAGCGAGTGTCCAGTGAAATCCGTGTCTGGGGTTCTGGAAAAACTGTTCTCTGCTCCCTCATCTTCAAAGGTCTCTGTCCTTGAGTAAGAGCTGAAGTCCAGCAGGGGCGTATGCGTTTTGCTGTCTTCACAGCTCTCCTCGGACTCATAGACGGTGTTGTCATCATCATGGTGCCACTCAGGCCAGAATTTCCTCCTTATCCTCTCACAGTACATGGCAAGATTGATCAGCTCACCTGCAGGGTGGTGAGGAAAGCGAGGGTTAGTTCTCAAAGGCAACAATCTACCAGCCGCTTGGCTTTCTGGGAAACTAGAAGGATGGGGTAGAGTAGGCATTAACCATGTTTTTCCACAGAGGCACTGTCAAAATGTTTAGATTTTTATACACAGAAGGAGAAAGGTGAGTGGGAAAAGTTAAATTCAGTGAATGGGCTGAATGAAATTTCGGAGTGAGTCCGATGGTGGTGAGAAGTGAGGGGGGTAGCTTATCCAAAATGGCAGCTAAACTACCATCATTTGGCTTTGTGAAGTATTTTATTATTTTATGTTTGCATATCAAGAGAACTAGTGCTTCGACTGGTTCATATCTAAATTAATTTATAGTCCATGAAAACACACCAACTGTTAGTTGGATTAAGTCAGCCAGAAGTGATCCTTCATTCCACAAATATTTGTAGTGTCATTACAGGCTGGTCAGTATGCCAACTAGTTGAAAAAAATTAGGTTAGGATGGAAATTTTGCCCTGAATCATCCAAAAAATAGGTAACTCAGAATTGTCTTTATGGATGAGCACGCCTGCAAACATATTTAGTAAAACAGAGATTTTTTTATTTTTTAAATAAAATTCAACACTGCACCCACTATTGGGTTCGTTGGGCTTGGTCATTGGTCTACTTCTTTTTCCTGTGCATCAAAGGAACATTTTTGTTAAGTTGCTAAAATTGTCCAGGCATTCATCTGAAATACGGCACGGTATATGGCTTTCATTTCCTAATTCCAAATGAAAAATGTAGAAAGAGGGTGAGTTTTTGCTTTTGATCCACCAGATGGCAACACTCCTCATAAGTATATAATTTGTCACTGTCTCTTATAGGACTTTATTGCCCTAAGAATATTCTTTGGATGTTTATTTTTTAAAAGTTATATAAACATTCACTTATTGTGTAGGTAATCCATGTTTTATTGCAGGAAATTAGAAAATACAGATAAGCAAAAAATAAAAGAATTACCAATAATCCCATTTGCCATAATAACATTTTCATTTAAGCTCTTCCTGAAATTTACATATTTATATATACATTTACATATATTTACATTTGCTATACAGCATTTACTATATATTCTGTTTCCTATGCTACTTTCTTCACTTAGCAACATATAATGTAAACCTTTTAATTTCACTCCATGACCACCTTGATAATTGCATAGTACTTCATTATACAGATGTACCATAGTTTCATTTTGTTTTTTCCAATCCCCTATTATAGCCATTTAGGCTGTTTCTATATTAACAGCTCTACTGGTTACAGCCTGTAACTACTTTATTTTATTTTCTATCAAAGAAAATAATATATGCTCATTTTGGAAAATTAGAAGTCTGTATATAGAAATGGTATAAATACACATAATACATATATATATACATAAAGAAGAAAACAAAAGCACCTATAATCTCACCAATCCAAGGTAATCACAATTAACATTTTGGTGTGATTTCTTTCAGTATTTTTTTCTATTTATTTATTGTCATTATTATCATTACCTGTCACTTCCTGTAACATTATAAGCATTTTCCCACTAAAATTTTTCAGAACTTGATTGCTGTTCTGCTTAAATACATCCGCTACAAAACATAATAAGGCAAATCCCCCTGCTTCATGGATCCTGTAAACCAGTGGATTTGTATTGGTTCCAGGTCACCATTTTCAGTCTTCTCAGATCAAAACAGTTCAACTCACACTTATATGAGTCCATTCTGATTGCCCCCAACTCGAAGACTTTCTGTACACACTCGGAAGCTAAGAAGCCAACATCATTGCTCCTTTTTGGGCAGATGCACGCAAAACTTTCCCTTATTTTCTCCCTCAGGGAAGCAGTTACGAAACGCCTCACCAGGTATTGCTGGTAACCAAGAATTAGATAAAGACGCAGAAGCAGCAGCAAGGGGCCTTTGGGGGCAGGGAATATCAAAGATGAATTGTGGTCACTTCACAGCAGTCCCTGGGGACAACCCTGTTTGCTTCAATCAAGTCCATTCCCAGAAAGTAAGAATCTAGTCACAATGTCCATGGGATCTACACAATATATGACTGTCTCTACTTCTTTTGTAGCCATTCTCTCTACAGCCTGTTTCTTTACCTTTCTTCCAGGAGAGCTGCCCCCTTCATGACTGTGTGACATTAGAACCCCCTCAGTCTGCAATAATAAAAATTAATAATAGCACACATGTATATAGGCCTTACTGTGTACCAGGCACTACTTGAAGTGCTTTATTTATTGTTGAATTATATTAACTCCCATCCCTAGTCCTGGCAACAATCCTATGAGGCAGGAACTATTAATATCTCCATCTGTAATAGGAAAACTGAAGCAACAGAGAGGTTAATTAACTTGCCTAAGGTCACGTAGCTATATAGTAGCTGAGCCAGGATTCAGACACAAGCAGTCTCCAGACTCCATTCCCTTCACCATGACTGGACTCTGCCTCTCTCCTGATGAGCTGACAGCCTGGCCTGGGAATTAATAGCTTCCCACTACCTGTTACAGAATATTTTTCTGTAATTCTTTCTGGAGTCTCAAGAATTTTGAGGAGACAGGTGTTGTCACTCAAAGATAATGGGTTGTCATGAAGAAGAGATCTCTCTATCACACAGTGAAGAAAGGGTGTGCTTTTTGATAAGCAAGGGCTGCGAGCTCACATGCCCATCCTCATATCCTGCCCCTGATAAAAAGAGTGAAACAAAGAGTGAAAATTTACAGTTGAGTTCTCCGTTTAGCTGGTTTTGCCAATCCTTGCTTGTTCCTAGATTCTCCACCAGCTGACCCACTCAATGTGCTACCAGCCAAAAAGAATGAAAAAAGTCGGCAGTAGAAACAGCCTGTGTGTAATGTGTGTGTGTGTGTGTGTGTGTGTGTGTGTGAGAGAGAGAGAGAGAGAGAGAGAGAGAGAGAGATGCCCATGTTAACATAAATGTCTACACTGAAGATGTAAACTTTGTGAAATAATTTTTTTTAAACTGCAGGGTTTTTTTCAAAGTGTACTCAACAATCAGACAATGTCACCTATCAGACTGGTAAAAAAGTCTAATACCATCCAGTGTGGAGGGTCAGGCATTATACTACATGGCTAGTGGAAGTATAAATTGCTATAAGCTTTTTAGGAAAGTAATCTGATGTTATCTATTGAAATTTTAAATTCAGTTACCTGTTGGCTCAGGACTCCACTTTTAGTACTCTATTCTACCTAAAATAAAATCATCAGTATGTAAAGATAGATGAACATGGATGTCGAATGCAGTATTATGTCAATAAAAAAAAGAGAAAGAAAAGAAAGATGGAAACACCTGAATGTCCATCAGTAGGGATTGATTGAATAAATTCTGGTGTATCAATTCTATAGAATATTGGGCAACTGTTAAAAAGACATAATATTCTATTAAGTGAAAAAAACAAGTTATAAAGTAATGTGTATAATGCAATTCCACTGTTTAGTTTTAAAACAATAAAAACAAACCAAAACAGCTATATACATGTATGTAAATTTGTATATGAAAAAAAAAAGACACAGAAGGGTTCACTCCAAATCCTTAATATTAGTTTTCTATGGGAGTGACACTGGACATGGGTGAGGGGAAGGTAATAAATCTTTTAAAATACACCTGTTTAATTCAACTTATTGTGACAATATGTATTACCTTTTTAATTTAAAAATCCAATAAAATGAATTAGTAAAATGACTAATGAGTGATTACTGATATTCTCAGACAACTTGAGAGGATATTTATCAGAAAGCCAAATGGCCCTCTACCCCAAGGACACTCCCAGACAGAATAAAGAGCTTTTCTCTTGGAGTTTCTCAAATGGAAACATTCCCCACGGCTCTTTGAAAAAAGTGACTCCTTTTATTTTCCTATATTTCTCCAATTCCTCCCAGCACCACTGCCAGCCCCGGGTTCTTAACCAGCCAATATCCGGAAAACCTAGGGCTGGCGCTCACACACACTCTTTTGATTTCCAGGTATTTACTCGGCACCTCCTGGCTCCACGCCTGTGGTAGGTGCTGGCTGTGTCCTTGGTTGCTGCCTATAACGCTGTGTCACACAGGCAGCAAGGGCGCTGAACATTTCCTTTTCAGGAAAGTTCTTAGCAGGGCTTCCCTGGTGGCGCAGTGGTTGAGAATCCGCCTGCCAATGCAGGGGACGCAGGTTCGAGCTCTGGTCCGGGAAGATCCCACGTGTCGCGGAGCAACTAAGCCCGTGCGCCACAACTACTGAGCCTGTGCTCTAGAGCCCGCGAGCCACAACTACTGAGCCCATGTGCCACAACTACAGAAGCCCACCAACCTAGCGCCCGTGCTCTGCAACAAAGAGTAGCCCCCGCTCGCCACAACTAGAGAAAGCCCGCGCGCAGCAATGAAGACCCAACGCAGCCAAAAATAAATAAATAAATAAAATTTTTTAAAAATATTAAAAAAAAAGTTCTTAGCAAACTTGAATGCGGTAATGAGGACAACCCCCTTCCCCAGTCTCCCTGAAGCTAATTCACAGATCTCAGGATACAAAGACCAGCAAAGATCATTTGAGCCAGCCCTTCCCTGAGACCCGAATTCTCCCACAACCTCTTCCTAAAGACTTTGAATGGAGAACAGTAAGAGTATGGGGTGGGCATATATGTGTATGTTTTTCAAAGATATCCAGCATTTTTTCCACCTTTTAATCTATCAAATAATAAGCCAAGAAAAAAATAATCCACGTACAATAAATAACTGTTGCTAAAAGAGCTGCTGAACAGTGTTTGTTTTTCTTAAAACACAGAAGGTTGTGTTCCTTACAAATTCAGAAAAACAGTGTTAGGTTCTTTGGGTTTGATACGGCTCTCCAGGGCAAGCAGCTATGTGGCAGAACCAGTTCCCTTTTGTGCTTTACTTTCACTTTTCTAGGCTCTTCAATTCTCCATGTCTATTTTAAAGAGTGCCAAATCCACATGCAATTCTCTAATAAGGATACTCTGATCAAAATATCAAATGTGACTCCACATTAAGAGGGTTGCTAAAAACGACAAGAAATAACAAGTGTTGGTGAGGATGTGGAGAAAAGGGAACCCTCGTGCACTGCTGGTGGGATTGTAAATTGGTGCAGCCACTATGGAAAACAGTATGGAGGTTACTCAAAAAACTAAAAATAAAATTACCATATGGTCCAGCAATTCCACTCCTGGGTATTTACTAAAGAAGACAGTAACACTAATTCAAAAAGATACATGCAGCCCTATGTTCACTGCAGCATAATAGCCAGGATATGGAAGCAACCAAAGTGTCCATTGATAGATGAATGGATAAAGAAAATACACACACACACACATAAACATACATAGTATGGAATATTACATAGCCATAAAAAATGAAATCTTGCCATTTGTGACAACATGGATGTAACTTGAGGGTATTATGCTAGGTGAAATAAGTCAGACAGAGAAAGACAAATATCATAAGATTTCACTTACATGTGGAATCTAAAAAACAAACAAGCAGTGTATGTATAACTGACTCACTTTGCTGTACAGCAGAAACTAACACAGCATTGTAAATCAACTATACTCCAATAAAAAAAATTAATTAATAAAGTAAAGTATCCTTGCTACTAAAAATAAAATTTTTAATTAAAAACAAACAAAAAAAGCAAAACAAAACCAGACTCACAGATACAGAGAACAGACTGGTGGTTGTCAGAGAAGAGGGGAGGTCAGAGGGTGGGGACATGAATGGGGGAGGTTGAGAGGTACAAACTTGCAGTTATAAAGAGAATAGGTCATGGGGATGTAATGTACACCATGGGGAAATATAGTCAATAATATTGTATTAACTTTGTATGATGACAGTAACTAGACTTATGGTGGTGATCATTTCAAAATGGACACAGACATTGACTGTGGTACACCTGAAATTAATATAATACTGTATGTCAATTATACTTTAATAAAAAAAACTTGCTGATAATAAAACTGAGATTCGGGACTTCCCTGGTGGCACAGTGGTTAATATAGAATGTTAGTAAAAATTATTTGAAACAACCCACAAGTCCAGAAAAAGATTAATCACATAAATTACAATGTAGCCATGGGATAGGATATTATGCAACTACTAAATACACTGTTTTGAAAAATATTTAATGACAAGGGAAATGGCCATAATACATAGTTAATTAAAAACTGCAGGTTACGGACTTCCCTGGTGGCACAGTGGTTAAGAATCCGCCTGCCAATACAGGGGACACGGGTTCGAGCCCTGGTCTGGGAAGATCCCACCTGCCGCGAATCAACTAAGGCTGTGCGCCACAACTACTGAGCCTGTGCTCTAGAGCCCGTGAGCCACAACTACTGAGCCTGCACTCTAGAGCCCGCGTGCCACAACTACTGAAGCCCACACACCTAGAGCCTGTGCTCCGCAACAAGACAAGCCTCTGCAGTGAGAAGCCCGCGCACCGCAATGGGGAGCAGCCCCAGCTCGCCACAACTAGAGAAAGCCCACGCGCAGCAATGAAGACCCAACGCAGCCAAATATAAATAAATTAATTTTTTTTAAAAACTGGAGGTTTTAACTATATCAACATAATGATCCCAATTTTTAAACATACATATATACATGTACTTGATAAAAGATAAGGAAACATACCACAATATTAACAGAATTTCTCTGCGGGTGATGGGGTCACAAGTTAATTTTATTTTTTTTAAACTTTTCTATCTTTTCTAAATTTTCTCTAGTAAGGAAATGACATTTCATATCATACACAAACATATTATGCATATTTTAAGAATTGCTGAATATTCAAAGTCTGTCCTCCTACTCACCTAAATTAAGGAAAAGTTCTCATGATTCTGGATGTTTCCTGGAGTAGCCTGTGTGGCTAGATTATTTTAAATAATATCTAGGACCAAAAAGCTAATTTTGATACACACACACTCACACAGATGGCAAGGACAATAGTGGCTTGGCTGTTCCAAAGCTAAGGCAGAAAACTGCCAAATCCAAGCCACTTCCACTCCTGGATGTGAGCCAGTTCTAAATTATCCAGACTCTTAGTTGTTTGTTTCTACTTCTCCTCTGAAGGTCTCCACCACAAAAAGAGCAAAGGCAGAGAAGTTGAGATCAAATTAGTAGTCTGCCTGCATTAGCAGCTCCAATCAAAAGGTTAGAAAGGGGCATAGAATAATGACTGAAGTGAGCTTTAGAGGCTTGCTGTGGACTTGAATGATTTGTGCTCCTCCGATCCCCACGGAGAGCTGGAAGCTACCGGCTTATTTTAAGGATCTGCATCTACGTGCCAAAGTGCCCTGCAGGTGACAGCATCAGATTCCCCCAAATGTGGGCGTCTCCGCATGGGACTCAAAATCAATTCTCCAAAAACACTGATCATTTCTTTAAAAAGAACACTAAATGCCTCAAGTCCCTCCAGGAAGTAATAGAGGAAAGGGCCAAGTCATAAATAAATTCACAAAAGATGCTTCATTCCTTCGAGAAGGGATTCTGTACAATCTGAGATTTCTACTGATACTGGATACCTAAACCTTTCTGACTAAATAACAGATGGCCTCAATACACTTGACCCTTGAACAACATGGGGGTTAATTCGCATAGAACTTATAGTCTGTCCCCTGTATCCAAGGTTCCTCCGCATTCGTGGATTCAACCAACATGGACTGTGTGATACTGTAGTCATTACTACTGAAAAATAACCACGTATAAGTGACCCATGCAGTTCAAATCTGTGTTGTTTGTCAACTGTAGTGTGTGTGTGAGTGTGTGCACATAGGGTGTGTGTGTGAGTGTGTATGCATAGGGTGTGTGTGTGTATGTGCTTGGGTAGAAGTGTAAATGTATGTGTACACGTGAGTGTGTACAGGGCATGTGGGTATAGAAACATATGAGTAGATGTGAGTGTGTGTGTACGCATAGGTGTGTAAAGGTGGTGTGGTAGGGAAGGAGGGAGTACGAAGAAACAGGAAGCAAGAGTAAATACACTATCTCTTGTAAAAATAAAATACAGTGTGTGTGTGTGGAAAAAAAAAAAAAAAAAAGAGTAAATACAAAACACAGCCCTAGATGAACGAAAAGGAATCACTATCTTTTAGACCACCATGGAAAATCTGATTAAAATAAAGGGAAACTACTTTAAGTGCTACAAACATCACCAATATGATAACATATTCAATTTAGATAACTTCCAACATATCACAAGACAAGGAACACCTCCATGTTGATCACTCAGGAAATTAAATATAAGTCCATACTATCCCTATCCCCGCCTAGCTATCGTTCTAAAAGACCTTCAGTCAATGCCTGATCCATTCCAACCAAGTCTGGTAATGTACCTAGAGCCCCATCCCCACCAATCTGGAGAGTTACTCCTGCTGCCTTTAGCCTGGTCTGAATCTCTGGGCATGCACATGAGTACACACACACACACACACACACACACACACACACACACACACACACACGGCTACAGCCTTCACCAACCTCCCCATCCACCCACCCATGACTACCACACATGACTGCTCACCTGCCTCAGTTTCTTGTATGGTTCTGCCTTGCTTGGTTCCATCCATCCATCCAACATTAATTAAGAGTACTCTATATGTTATTCACTGGTGATCTCATGTACACCTCCAGTCTCTCAGCTGGGGTATAAAAATCCTGATTAACTCTTGTCAATCCCCTTCCCCAAATCGAAATATGGAAACTTGATGCCCACATTCCCAGGCTCCGGGCACTTGCTTAGGTTCTGTTTAAAACCAGAGATGACTCAAAATGGTTCCCATTCATCAAGGCAGAGGAAGCCTCTCCCAGAGGCCCCAGCTGCCATGTATATCCCACCACCCCACTCCAATGCACACGCACGCACACACACACACACACACACACATACACACATGAAGATCTGGTCCCTTGACATCAACCCAGGTTGAGCTGACTTCCCCTGCCCCACTGCCAATTTTACTCCTGGCAACCACCCCCATCCCTACCCCACACATACGTGCATCCTCTAGCTCCAGTCCCACTCATCCCACTTCGACCCCTCCAGTTTGGAATTGTAATTCTCATGGGCCTTACATCAAGATCACACAACAAAGATACCATTTCTTTGGTCAAAATGCATGTACAATAATATCAATAATAACACCTCACATAGCGCTAGACTTACAAAGCATTTGTTGACACTTTCCCCATTTTCCCACTATCTTGAACTTTCTAGGTCTACTATTCTCAGCGTATGATCTACAGACACCCCGCTGGAATAGGAGAAGGAGTGCTTTGAACTCAAATGACGCAGAATCATATGTACCTATACCCACGTGTTAAATATCTGAGACCAGTTCAGACTCAAAAGGAGCATGTGAGATGGGCAGTGAGCTCATCAGTCCCACCCGACCACGGATGCCGCAGTGCTGGGTAAACCAGAAACTGGTGAGCCACCACAGTCCAAAGGAAATTAAGGAAGACCAACAAAACAAGGGCACTAGGGGGAATGCAAGCCCTGTTTCAGCGACAAGTATTAAGTCCACTACGTTAGGAGCTGGAAGAAAAGCCCTGGTGTAGAACACAGCAGGATTTGTGTCAGCTTTGCTAGGAACATGGTCTGAGCAAGATGGCAGGTGAGAAGCCGGGTCTCTCCTCAGCCTCTACATATCCTGAGCACAGGAAACCGACCCTGGCCCCAGACACCACGGCCTGGCACCTCCATAAAGCACAGCCGAGCTCAGGGGCATTGGCCTAGAATTCTCCACTGTGCTGCTCCTACCGTCCACCCCCCAGCAACTCCCGAAACCTGAAGAGCTTCGTAGGGCTTGCCTTTTATCAGCCGCTCAGGTCTCGTCCCTGGTAAGGTCCACATTGCCTGTGCCAAGTGTCCAAAGACGGTGGCGTCAAGAGTGGAAAGCTTGGGCCCCATGATGTACTTCTTATCACCTGCAGCAGAGAGAGCAGAGAGAGGTCACTGGGCCGGCCCTCACCGTCCCACTACGTCACAACAGCATTCAGCATGCGCCCATTATACGCCCGTTTAAGTGTGCATCAAAAGCTTTGCAAAACCAAATGCATGTACCCCCTTTGACTTAAAACTAGAAACAAAAGTAAAGCAAATTAAACAATTCTGTGATATATCAACCCACACAACAGCAAAGCAGGGAAGTAACTGGAAACATATCAAGATAAGTGGATGAGAGAGGGGGTTCATGGAAAAAAGGAAGAACTGATCACCCCCAGACCTCCAGAGGCACCTCCTTGTCTCCAACTCTAGCCATTAAAGTTTGAGGTGCTTGAGAACACCTGGAAGTTTGCTTAAACCATCTCTAGTAACCCCAGCCAAGCTCACCCAGCCTCAGCACTTACTTTATTAAATTAATTCATTTCCTCGGGAAAAACAAGAAGCCTAAGCTACTTAGGAAGTTTGGAGGCAAGGCTTTCCATGAGGTCTCCATGGTCTTGGCAAAGTTCTCACCAATGAGCACCAACAGGAAACAAACATAAAGAGAAGCTTTAAAATTGCAGACCCAGCCCTGGGATCAGGCTCCCATACAGGGATGTCTCACATAGCCGCTCCCATCTCTCCTTTTCCACCACGGCTGACCTAGTTCAGGCCTTGTCACCTGGACTTATCACATCTTACCTACTACAATTGCCCCAGGTTGTCTCCAGGCCACTGCGTTGCAGGATAAAGAGGCAGCCCAAGTGGAAACGGATCCATCCTACTTCACATCCTGCCACCACTGTTATTCACTACGGAAAGCCTGGTCATTAACTAACCTCGCAAAGCTTCAGTTTTCCCATCTGGAAAATGGGGATGATATTAAGGGTATTTCTTAGGGCTGCTGTGAGGATTAAATGACATAACACATGTAAAGCACTTAGCGCCGTATCTGGTTAACTCATCAAACACCAGCACTCATGAGGAGAGACCCTCTGTTTCTCCAGTCCATTTCATATCCCACCCATACTTAAATCTCTAAGACACTCTTTTCACTGTGGCACTCCCTTTCACAAAGACCTTCGATGGTTTATGAAATGGGCTATGAAATACAGTCCAAACTCAACCTGGAATCCAAGGCTCATTGCACTCTGTTCCCGCCCACGTTCCAGCTTTATCCCTCATCCTCCTTTACCCTAGCAGACCCAGAACAGCCCCGCTCCCCAGCATGCTTCATGCTTCCCACTGCCACGCCTCTGCTCATGCTGTGCCCACCCCTTTCCCTGCCCCCCAAAACCCATATGTGCCCCCCACTTCTCTCCATCTGGTAGATTCCATCCATCTTTCCACCAGAAGCCTCCTTTCAAAGCCGTCTCAGGGCAATAGAAGTTTTCAGTTCAGACAGCCCTTTTTCAAATCTCACTTTTACACATACGACCCAGTTTCAGAGAGGAGAAAACAAGTTAAAGGAGAGCTACACTGGCTTCCTGGCCCCCCAAAATGTTGATTTCCTTAAATGGCTAAAAGGAAAGAGTCTAAGGGAAATGCCAGAGTAAATTGTGAATTCTGTTGTAGACTCCAAAGACTTTGGGGGGCAAGAGGAAAAAATGTACATGAGTTTATAAAAACTTAGGAAATCTAAAAATAGAGCACTTCAGACCTTGATAAAAGGGAAAAAATACTAAATATAATCATTTGAATCCATACATCAACTAATGCCTATAGCGTTCAGCCCAAATTTGCCATTTGGCTCAGAATGTTAACACTGGAAGGGATACTGAGTTAGTGACAGACCCAGACTAGAAATGCTGGCGCCCGGGTCTCCTGACTCCCAGCCTGATGCCCTCTGCTCTGTACAATATGCCATGAGGAGCACCACCTCAGATAAAGACCCTCCGTGGAACAGCAAGAGGGTTGAGCTGTGAACATTTACAAAAGGATGCTTTAGTCAGGAGGGAACACAGAATATAGAAGGAAAAAAAGAACAAAAGTCTAAGGGTTTTTAAAGGAACTTGCCAAAAAAAAAAAAAAAAAGGATAGAATTTAGCATTCACGGTAGATACACAATTATATGTATATATACACACAAGACAGTTATAAATTTAAAGAATATAAAAATACCCTCTGTTACTAAGAAATCCTCAGAGTACCCAATGGCAGGAAACTTTTGTTTTAAACTTTTTTAGTTAAATTTTTTAGTTAATTAATTTTAGACTTATAGAAAAGTTGCAAAAATAGCAGAGTTTCTGTATACCCTTCAACCAGCTTCTGCTACGATTAACATCTTAGGTAACCACAGTACGTTTACCAAAACTAAAGAATTAACATCAATATAAAACAATTAACTGCACTATAGGCTTCACTCAAATTTTATTAGTTTTTCAACTAGTACCCTTTTCTGTTCCAGGATCCCAGCTAGGATCCCACACTGCATTTAGTTATCAGGTTGCCTTAGTCTCCTCCAATCTCCTCAGTCTTGCCTTGTCTTTCATAGCCTTGACACTTTTATTAAAGAATACTGGTCAGTTATTCTGTAAAATGTTCATCAACTTGCGTTTGTCTAAGGTGGTTAATAATTAGAGTAGTCATGCATTTTTATGAATGCTTCTGTGATGGTTATTTTATGTGTCAACCTGACTGGACTACGGGTGCTAAGTTATGTGGTCAAACATTATTCTGGGTGCTTCTATGAGGGTGTTTTGGATGAGATTAACATTTAAGTGGTAGAGTGGGTAAAGCAGAATGCTCTCCCTAATGTGGGTGGGCCTCCTCCAATTAGATGAAGGCCTTATTGGACAGTAGGGCTGACTCTCCCTGGAGTAAGAAAGAATTCCTCCTGCCTGACTGCCTCTGAGCTGGGACATGGGCTTTTTCCTGCCTTCAGACTTAAATGGAAACATTGGCTCTTCCTTGGTCTTGAGCCAGTTCATACTGGAACGACACCATCAGCCCTCCCAGGTCTCCACCCTGCCAACCCACCCTGCAGATCTTGGGACTTGTCAGCCTCCATAGTTGTATGAGTCAATATAACTTTATTATATAAGAGACATAGACATGGATAGATCTAGATATCTATATCTAGATCTCCTATTGGCTTGTTTCTCTGGAGAACCCTAATACCCCTTCTCGGGGCATCATATCTGGGGGTCCACAATGTCCATATGTCCATATCACTGGGGATGTTAACCTTGACCATGCGGTGAAGGTGGTGTCTATAAGGTTTCTTCACTGTAATGTTACTATTTTTCCTTTTGCAATTAATAGCCTTGGGAGAGAAACTTTGAGACTGTATAAATATCCTGTTTCTCCTCAAACTTTGGCCCACTAATTTTAGCATCCATCAGTAGATGTCATCTGAAACAATTATTACTGTGGTGTTTGCCTCATCAGGATTTTCTATTTCTCTCAATCCTTCTACATGTATTGATCCAAATACTACTGTTCCCTTCATCCCCCATTTACTGACGTATTCCATTATTTATTTAAGTGTGCACTTGTCGATATTTATTTTATTCTATGGCCTATAATCCAGTACTCTCATTATTCCTTTTGCTGTTCAAATTGTTCCAGATTTGGCCTTTTGAGCTTGGCAGGAAGTATTTTTAAGAGGGAGACTGAATTTAGATTAGACTCTGCTTAGAGATGAAGAGGACAAGCCAAAGTCTCAAGTCTTCAGCACCCCCAGGCTTCACCAAGTGAGCCCATTTTTCATTAGTGGAGGGTGTTAGCAAAAACAAAACACTAAGGGCACTTCTGAAGGGCACTGAAGGAGCAGGCTTGGGTGACGAGGCAACTCAAGCCTCATTTTCAGTAGGTAAACCACCCCACCAGTTTCTGTAGAGATGGACAGAGGGAGCTGAGGGATATCTGAGCACCTGTAACTCCCTGCCAGCCCCCAGATTTGGTGTGTGGACCATGAACCACTGGTGAGAGAAAATAAGGATTGAAAATATCAGAAACACTGGGAGGTGAGGGACCCAGGGTACATGGGACTCCCTAAGGGATGGTCCACCAGAGGCCAGGTTCCAAAACTACAGAAGCCTTTCTGAGGATGCTCGGCCCTCCTGACTGTGAGGGTGAGCCCACATCCCAGCAGTGGCAGGGTGACTTCAGGTGGCCAGGCTGATTTCACAGACCTCTCTGGCTGGGTCTTCAAGCAGCCACCAGGGAGCAGAGACCAGTGAAAATGCAAGGATGGCAACCAAGCAGCCAGAGGGAGGGGCCACAAGGACCTGAGGAGAGCCCATGGCAGCGGGGCAGGGGTTGGCTCCACTGAGGGCTGGAGAATGATAGCTGGTCCTGGGTGTTTCTAGAATCTGATCCTACCTCTCCTGGGTGGTTTGAGCAACTCTTCTCTGTGAGGAAGATCATGTTGTAGATGGAGGAACCACTGAAGCACCCATGGATGACCAAAAATTGACTGGGGAGCACTAAGTCATGAATAACAAGAATGGTCTAGGGCCCTGAAGGATATTTGCTCTTTGTACGCCAGACTTGAGCTTGCTGTGATCGGACTTTATCATAGATCATTGGTCAAGACCTTAAGTGGCCCCATGAACTCAAGGCTGCTTATTTTGACCTCCAAGCCTGACCTCTGGCCCTTCCCACATGGCCTTCCAGTTCTGTCACAGGCAGCAACACAGGGCTGACCAGGAGACAGCAGGATGCAACAGAGATGAGAACATGTGGAAGAAGACTGCACATGTCAGCTAGGTCCCTCACCCCATTACCTGCCCCCACCCCATTAGAACTGACTGAGGTGCTAGCTGAGTGAGGGGAGGGCACATATGGAGGGCAAAGCCACACAGTTGTCCAGGGAGAACTAAATCAACACGGAGGCTGAGAAGAGTGGCCGGAATCCAATCCTGAAGATTCAGACCAAACTGAGAGAACAAGGAAGCTGCAGAGTTGAAGCAAGATGGCTTAGTGAGGGCTTCCCTGGTGGCGCAGTGGTTGAGAATCTGCCTGCTAATGCAGGGGACACGGGTTCGAGCCCTGGTCTGGGAAGATCCCACATGCCACGGAGCAACTAGGCCCGTGAGCCACAACTACTGAGCCTGCGCATCTGGAGCCTGTGCTCCGCAACAAGAGAGGCCGCGATAGTGAGAGGCCCGCGCACCGCGATGAAGAGTGGCCCCCACTCGCCACAACTAGAGAAAGCCCTCGCACAGAAACGAAGACCCAACACAGCCATAAATAAATAAATAAATAAACCTTATAAATAAATCTGTCCAATCTTAGCCAAAAAAAAAAAGATGGCTTAGTGAGCAAGGAAACCGAGGGATGAGGAGAGGACAAATAGAGAGCAACATGGATCTTAAAAGTCCCACCAGAGGGAGAGACCACAAAACAGCGCAAATGAGGAAGCACTCCTGGTCTTGGCTGTTTGCCTGCTGCCTGCCTCTCAGCCTCTTCCTTGGGGAGGGTGCATGAGAGCTGCCAGCAGTAGGTCTCTCCAGGCCCTGGCAGGACAAGTCAAGGTCTGCCTCATGTGAATGCTCTACTTCAGCCAAATATGCCGGGAGCTCATCCCATCACCATCCTTCATCCCATCCTTCCTGTCTCAAATAACCTCCACTTGTCTAACCCAACCCTTCCCTTATGACTCAGATCAAGTTCTCCCTCCTCCACTCCAGGAAGGCTACCTGCACTGTCCAGTCCACTAGCACCTCTCATTGCCCACTCCCCTGCCAAACCCCAGAGGGACAACTGCTTAGAGCAGGGCTGCTCAAAGGATAGCCTGATGCCAGCATCAGCACCACAAATGCTCAGGTCCCATCTACTGAATCAGAATGACTGGGAGTGAGACTGGGGGAGAATGTGTGTTTCAACAAGCTTCCAGGTCAGTGTTTCTTAAACTTTAGAGGCATAAAAATTCCCTGGAGAGCCTGCAGTTCTTAGACCACACTTTGAATAGTGCTGTTCCAGATGATTCTTATGCACGCTAAAGTTTGAGAAGCACTGGTCTAGACTGGAGTAGATCAGTGGTCTTAAACTCGAGCACACATCATCATCACCTAGAGGGCTTTTTAAAAATACTGATTTATCCCCCACGCATCCCCAGGCCAGGAGTTTCTGATTCAGTAGGTATGGAGTGGCACCCAAGAATCTACCTTTCTAACAAGATCTCAGGTAATGCTGATGCTGCTGGTCGAGGGACGACACTTTAAGAGCCACTGGTCTAGATCACTCATTAGGTAATTCACACGTCATCTCACAGTCTTATTTATGTGTGTGTCCATCTCCTCAAGTAGTTTTTAATCTCCTTGAGGGCAGGTAACCCTCTGTTTTACTTTTCTGTCCATCTGGTACCTATCACAGTAGAAATCATCAATTAAGATGTTGATAGCCTTAAGTATGTTTGATCTGTCTTTCCTTAGATTAGAGAACTATTATAAGGATTGAAAAACGTAATAATGTGAAAGCATTTTGCAAACTAGAAGGTGCTATTCTAACATAAGGAATTATTTTACACTCATCGGCAATAATAGAACAAGTACTACAGCTGTGGGCGGAACAGTCTAACCTCCCGCGCAGTGTAGAAATCCCTTCTCCCATTTCCCTACCAGAGAGTCCCCAACGGCAGCCCCTCTAGGGACTTCTCCCTCATTTCCTGGGCAAGGCAGGCAATTCTCTGGTTAGATAGTTCCTTACATTGAGACAAAATATGTCCCCTTGGTACATCTACCATTGATCCCAGTTCTTTCCTCTGGAATCACACAAAGGATTTACGGCCATATTTATTTTGCACAACACCCTAGGAAAGTAAGTCTCCACTAACATACTTCTAAGTAAAAACCGATGACTTGTGTTCACATATATCACTATGCGATAGTGGGTAGAATGTTTGTTTCAGAGCACTGGAAGTAGCTATAGAAATGAACCTCTGAATTATATCCACTTATTCCCTTACTAATTCTGCTCCCAGCTTTTACTGGCCACTATCAGCTCCATTCTTGCCATTTAGCTAAATTTCCAAATGCTGTAAGTGGCAGAAGAGAAAAGACTGGCTGTGGGGAGAATATCATTCTAGAGAGAAATTAAAGATTAATAGTCAAAAGACTTTCAAGCACTCATTTTTCTATTAATCTAAGAATTAAGAGTAATTACGTGTTTCACCTACTTAGTGTTCCCTATACTTGAGCACTGATGGGATTTATAAGCAGATAATTCCAGTGAAGTCAATGTTGATATTATTCCTATTTCTAATTGTCCCTCTCTCAACCTTTAATTAACTGGGACTTTAAGAACAATTGAGAGACAAAGACTTTGAGTACTTTCCCCAAGGATAGCACAAGTCACAGTAATCTTACCAGCCAACCTTCAAAGAACACATCCTTGAAGCTCTTTTTCCTGCATGTGACTCCCAGAGGGCAAAGCTGAAAGAAATCTATGTTCTAGTCTCTCTTACACTCTTGGTCAGACCTCTCTTTGTCAGAAGTCATATGACAGGCTACTTCCTTTAAAGAGCTCTTGTTCATATTCCCAGCATACTCTAAAATCACTGAATATGTGATTCTTTCAACTATGAAGGGGGTGGTGCTATCTTATATATGAGGTTATTAATGGTCCTTATGAGTAAATATCAGAATTAAAACCATTAACTTTGACAACTTTCTGACATTTACTAGTTGCACCAACTGGCTCACACTCTGGGAAAAAATAAAGGTGGGTGGGGGGATGCCAGAAGAAGCCCCTAAATTTAATCCCTCCTCAGATTTCATTCTGGAAGGCAACTAGATACTCCTCCAATCTTCTACAAAATTCTCTAGAAGAACGTACAAGAAAATTTTTTCCAGAGAGTATGAACTATCTTGACCCCTTCCCCAATGACCACCAGTACCAATCATCTCGCCTCTTCCTCCCAATCTTCTCTTTGTTGATGTCCCAGCTCTTAAAACTCCCTATGGATGAGACAAGGATGAACATACGTTCCCCACTATAAGGATGGGATTGCACTTGCTCTTCTGTACTTCAGTCCTCCTATTAATGTTTCTGAGCACCTTCTGAACTCCATGCGCTCAAAGCATTCATGCACATACACTGTAATTTTAGGAAATTTGGATAAAGGATTTGTACCAGTTGTGGAAAAATTTCACACACAGGAAATCCGGTTTAGGAAAATATTTCTCAGGAGGAGGCAAATGCCTGCTCAGACTCACTTAGCATTATAATTTAATAACATTAAACAGCAGCTTCTGGAAGTCTTCAAGAACCATAGCTAACATCTCTAACGATGACGCAGCATTACTGACTCACTCATGATCGGCCTTCTTATTTCTCTCTCTTCTTGAAGTTGCTGAAATATTGCTGCTTTTGAGTCTGACTAGACATTCAACTGAAACAGTGAGATTTGAGGGGTATAAAAGTTCTATGGGTCTCCCCTGTTTCACTTTCCCAAGTACACCTTCTGAGGGTAAAGAATATACAGCACCCAACTCAAACTACATCCCAAGAGAGGCTTTCCACTTCATTTCATTTCTGTCCTGGCTATTCTGTATTTGGGCAATCAGAGGAACCAGCTGTTCTGTCTCTTTATTCAATAAAGACTATCTGGTAGCCTCCAAATATGGTTTAGTTAATGAAACAACACATCAGACTGAATTCAATGTCATGCTGAAATTTATATTCAAATCCTTTTATAAGGAACTTATCCTTCTTTTAAGAAAGTTGAATAGTAGCAGATTCTAATGGCAGGTTTTGTGTCTGGCCATCAGGGCCCTGCAAGCAGACTCCACATTTCTGGAGGATCTGTCATCATTTTATGGACCCCAGGTTTCACCTTAGCTGGAATCCAGGATCTTCAACCATTTTCAAACATCTGAGCAATCACCAAAAACTGGTGCAAACCTTTAACCACCAGAACTGTTTAGCACCTGCCCAGAGTGGTGGATCTTACTCAGATTCACACAATAGGCATAGATCCCTTTGGAGGAAATCAAACTGCTATTGACCTCATCTTTAAAAATGCGAATCTGGGGAATTCCCTGGTGGTCCAGTGGTTAGGACTCAGTGCTTTCACTTCTGGGCCCTGGGTTCGATCCCTGGTCTGAGAATGGCCAAAAAAAAAAAAAAAAATTGGGAATCTGATACCTTCTCAAATGATATACCCATGCGTATGCTGGATATCACACAGAATTCTGTGTGATGCTTCTTTCCGAGTGTAGGACTGAGTCTTTAGCTCCTGCTCTGTGGGAGGCCTTATTACTCCCCTACTGAACATTCTTGTCCATGTATCCTGGCCATTAGATGGTTAAGAATGTCCCACAGGGGGCTTCCCTGGTGGCGCAGTGGTTGAGAATCTGCCTGCCAATGCAGGGGACACGGGTTCGAGCCCTGGTCTGGGAAGATCCCACATGCCACAGAGCAACTGGGCCCGTGAGCCACAATTACTGAGCCTGCGCGTCTGGAGCCTGTGCTCCACAACAAGAGAGGCCAAGACAGTGAGAGGCCCGCGCACCGCGATGAAGAATGGCTCCTGATTGCCACAACTAGAGAAAGCCCTCGCACAGAAACGAAGACCCAACACAGCCATAAATAAAAATAAATAAATTAATTTTTAAAAAAAAGAATGCCCCACATAACTCTCTCCCCAATGCACACTACTTTCTCAAAGATCATTGAATCCAGAGACAGAAACCTCCTGTGTGCCAAGCCCTACAGTCTTGGAATAGATCCAGGTTTCTTCACAGCCAAGACAAGAACACTGCTAAAATCAGAATGGGTAGTAATAACAGTCTCGTGAGAGACTAAAAGATAAGATTCTACTTCTAAAAGATGTAAAACCTTTTATCTATGTAACTTGAGGCAACTGAAATTCGATGCCTGCCGCCCATCATAGCAGGATAAGCACTCTTCCCTCTTGACAACCTGGCTGTACCCTTCACAGCTCAGCAGCTGCTCAAAGAGGCTCCTACTAGGATTAATGGGATTGGAGCTATGTGGGTGTGTTTGTTATTGATAGCTGCATAATAAATGTCCTCAAAAATTTAGCAGCTTAAAAAGGCCAAATATTTATTACCTCACAGTTTCTGTGAGTCAAGAATCCAGGCAGCTTTAGCTGGGTGCCTCTGGCTCAGGGTCTCTCACAGGCTGTAATTAAGATGTCAGCCAGGGATGCAACTAGAGATTATCATACTAAGTGAAGTAAGTCAGAAAGAGAAAGACAACTACCATATGATATCACTTACATGTGGAATCTAAAATATGACACAAATGAACCTATCTATGAAACAGAAACAGACTCACACACATAGAGAACAGACTTGTGGTTGCCAAGGGGGAGGGGGGAGGGAGAGGGATAGACTGGGAGTTTGGGGTTAGTAGATGCAAGCTATTACATATAGAATGGATAAACAACAAGGTCCTACTATATAGTACAGGGAATTATATTTAATATCCTGGGATAAATTATAATGGAAAAGAATATAAAAAAGAATTTGTATATGTGTATAACTGAGTCACTTTGCTGTACAGCAGAAATTAACACAACACTGTAAATAAACTATACTTCAATTTTTAAAAATTAAAAAAATAAAATAAAATCCCAAATATTAAAAAAAAAAAAAAAAAAAAAAAAAAAAAGATGTCAGCCAGGTTGCAGTTATCTCAAGCCTTGACTAGGGGAGGATGTTTCCAAACTCATTCACATGGTTAACATGCCTCAGGTCCTTGCTGGCTCCTGGCCAGAGATGAGTTCCTTGCCACGTGAACCTCTCCATAGAGCAGCTCACAACCGTGCTGGCTTGCATCAGAGCAAGTGAAAGATCAAGGACAGGAGAGAGAGGATGCCCAAGACAGAAGCTACAATCTTTCCATAACCTAATCTTGGAAGGGACATCCCATTGCTTCTGCCATATTCTATGTCTGAGAAGCAAATCAATAAGTCCAGCCTACACTCAATGGGAGGGGATTACCCAAGAGGGTGAATCCCGGGAGGCAGGGATCACTGGGGGCCACCTTGGAGGCTGCTGACCACATGAGGAAAATATCAGCACTGCATTCAAAAGTGTTTGGAGGTTAAATGTCACGATATCTGTAACTAATTTTAAAATACGTCCACATCAAGAAAAAAACATAGTTGAGGCAAATATGACAAAATGTTAACAACTATTGAATAGAGGTGATGGTTATAAAGCTGTTCATTGGACTACTATTCTACTTTTCTGTGTGTTTGAAAATTTTCAAAATGAAAAAACAAAATAAAACACCTGATCTTGTTCACTGACAAGGGGCCAAGGGAAGAGACTGTATCGACTATGCTAAATCTCATATGATAACATTTGGCAGACACCCCCCAATGTTTAAATGGACAATCCTAAATCATCCTCATCTAATAGGTGAACGAACTCAGCTACCTAGGAGTTTATTTGGTACATGGATGCCCTGACAGTCTCATCAGAATGTTCTCTTATGATTCTGTCTAAATTGTAAAATCAGTGAAGACAGAAATCATACTAGATGGTGAGCTCTACCTGGGCACTAAGACTGTATCCCCCGGTACCCACCAGTGCCCGGCGCCCAACAGGTGCTCAGTAAATATATTTTTCAGTGAATGCAGACTATTTTATAATACTTTGTCCTTAAATCTTTTAGACCAAAATTATCCCTCCCAATACTTGATGGCACAGAACTCTAGGATGTACAACTCTGAGGCTCAGCCAGGGCTTATATAGGTGCTTGAGCTAATAGTCTGTGAAGAACCACAGTGGCCCTGCCCCACACTGCTGGAGCTCACTGTTTCATGAAGGCAAGATGGCCTTCGAACCAGGCAGCACAAGTCAGGCCCGTAAGTTCTTTTTTTTTTCTTTTTTTTTTTGGCTGTGTTGCATCTTCGTTGCTGCATGCGGGCTTTCTCTAGTTGCGGCGAGCAGGGGCTACTCTTCATTGTGGTGCATGGGCTTCTCATTGCAGTGGCTACTCTTGTGGAGCACAGGTCCTAGGCGCGTGGGTTTCAGTAGTTGTGGCACGCGGGCTCAGTAGTTGTGCAGGCCCTTAAGTTCTGATGAGAGATCCTCCAAAGGTGGACGGACCACCTGGTGTCTAATGCAAAAAATCTCTTCAATGAACAACATGGAAAAGCTAAACCCCTGGTAGTCACCAAAGACCCAAATGTAAAATAGCTGACTCAGGACTTGCCAAAGCTTGCCCTAAACCCACACACTTCCCCTCCCCAAAAATAACTTACATTGGAAAGTGGATCTATTGATAAGAGGTGCCTGGGCTATGGTTGTTGGGTAAGTTATCAAAATCTCTAGGCTCCCTAAGCTCCACCCCTATAATAAATAAATCCAAATAAAAAATACAGGCACTGTATTAAAGTAGGACCCCAAACAAATGCCTTTGGAGCTGCAATTCAACGTTAAACCTTGAGCTTTTATTAAGAAAAATTTTTTACAAACGTTTACATTCAAAAACACTGTCCTTAAGGAAATCCAATCTCCCTTCCATGGCAGAATCTCTTCCTAGAATTCAGGACCACGAAAAAACTTGTCTCAATTGAAGAACCTTTTCCTTTTCCTAGAAAATAAAGATAAAACTGCCCCCACACATCTCCCTTTTTATCTTGGTAGCCAAAAAACTCAAAGTTAAATTGTGCCCAATTCCAGGAATAAACTCATTCCAAGAACGTAATTTTTTTCTAGTTGGTTTCTGAAATGTTTGTATTAATATTGAATATATTATAATGCTCTGTCTTATATATGATTGCCTCAAATTCCTTTTGGAAGTTAGTATTCATTCAGCAAATAGTTACTGAGTGCCTAATATTTACCAGGCCTTCTCTTAGGTACCAGGGTTGGAGGGAAGCCAGTCAAAATGATAACGTCCACAGGAAAGGCTGAGGGAAGGCTGGAGGTTGGGAGGTAGGGGAGCATAGGAGGAGCCCAGAAGAGTACAACACAGTACTTCCATGATCGAACTGAGCACAAAGTGAAACAGGAGAGAAGAGAACACCCAATGTAGGCGGCCCCATGGGGTTGGAGTAGGTTAGGGAGAACACTAAGAAAGTTTCTAAGTAATAGAAACAAATTTTAAGAATCTGTCAAATTAAGCAAGGCAAGGGAAACAGCCTCTGTTTTGCATGAAGCTGCAAAACAGCACAGTGTGTTCAGGGACCCAAGGGTAATTTGTTGCGTTAGGAATAAAGGTGCACATGGGGAAGAAGTAGGAAATATGGGCAGAGATGTGAAGAGAATTCAGCTTATGAAGAAAAGGAGTTTGGATCTTAGTCTAAGAGAACTGGGAGCCTAACAGTTCTGATTTACATTTTAGATTGACCACGCTAGTAGAATTCAAAAGCAGACCTGGAGGTTGGGACATCAGCTAAAAATCTGTGGCAAAATCCAGGCAACAGACATTGGGCACTCCTCCTATGGCCGTGGGGCAGAAAGGAGCTAAGAGGTTAAGGTGTTCGGTGAGCTCCCAGTGAGCTTACTGAGCATCTGGCTCTACAGCCAGACTCCTGGGTCCAAGCCTGACCCCACCACGTCTCAGCCACGTGATCTTGTGAAGTTAGTTAACCACTATGTACCGCAGTTTCCTCATTTACAAACCAGGCATAATAATACTAATGATAATCATAATCATAATAAGATGTTACTAATACTGCCTCATTTAATTCTCACCAAACCATATGAGAATAGGTATTGTTATTATATTACCATGAGGATATATATACACACACACATATATATGTACATATGATATATATTGTATATAGTAGTTATTTTATATTACATAGTATACATATATCATATGTATATTATATGTATTATATTGTATGTTATATAATTAATATATAATACACACTATGTATATTATTAAGAAAGTACATATTACCACATGAGGGTATTATATATTGTACTACTATTTGCCTAAGCACACTGGAAATGCTCCACAAATGTCAGCTCTTATCAATATTATTTTGACTATATGCAAGACACAGCTCTGGGTGCTGGGATCCTGGGACTAACAGAACAGACAAGGTCACTGCTCTCATGGAGTTTACATCCCATGGAGAGATGATAAACAAATCAATCAATAAATAAGAAAGCATCAGCCAGTGATAAATGCAATGCAGAGAATTAAAGTAAGGTGATGTGATAGAGGGTGACTGACAGCTATGTTAGACTGGGTGGTCAGGGAAGGCCTCTCTGTGGAGCTGATATTTACCCAGAGACATGAATGTCGAGAAGGATCTACCGATGCACAGATCTGGAGACTGGGAATTCCAGGCAAGGGAAACAGCTAAGACAAGTGCCCCAGGGTCAGGATAAGCTTGGTGTGTTTGTGAAGTGGACAGAAGACAAGGATGGCTGGCACAGGGGTGAGGGTTAAGAAATGAGATTGGAACGAAGGCAGGGCCCGGGCAGTCTAGGGCTTTGAAAGCCAGGTGGAAGATAACAGAGAAGGAGCAATCTAGAACGACTTTTGGCACCCAACTTGAATAACTGAATGGAGGATGGTGTCACTCACAGAGAGGCCACAGGAGGGGATGCTGGTTTGGCGGGAGGGTGAGGAGTTCTGTTTGGGAATGTGCTGAATCTCACATGGTTGTGGGACATCTAAGTGAAGATACAGAAAACAGCTGGATTCAGGAGATGAATAGAGGGTGGGGGACTTGACTTCTGAGACCAATCAACATTTAAGGAACCTAAAAAGGAGAGCAGGGAAAGAGGGTCAGAGAGAGCCAATGAGTAAGATAAAGGCTAAAAAGTGTTCGGCAATGATTTCTGGCTTCTCCTAGACTACTTCAGTTCAAATCCATGATAGCTGGGTGTTCCCAGACAAGTTAGCTCTTTGTGCCTAAATCTCCCCATGGACAGGATCATTGTGAGCAGTAAATGACTTAATACGTGAAAAGTATGCACCTGCGTGTGTTAGAAGGTTGCACCCCCCAGCCAACAATCGGGCGACACCTGAAACAGCAGGAGACGAATGCCTCCTCACCTCGTGCCCGGAAATCCGTAGAGTTGAAATGGAGGATGGAGCCTCCGGGGGAAGAGGAAGCCTGAATCCTCTGTACTTCAACACACCCAAGAAATGTCGTTCCCATCAGCCTTACAGCAGGGAAGAGACGCCTCAAGGTCTCTCCTTCAGGCAAAAGTTTCCTACTTCTAAAAATCCAAAATTAAAAACTAAAATAGGGCTTCCCTGGTGGCGCAGTGGTTGGGAGTCTGCCTGCCAATGCAGGGGACACGGGTTCGAGCCCCGGTCTGGGAAGATCCCACATGCCGCGGAGCAACTGGGCCCGTGAGCCACAATTACCTGCGCGTCTGGAGCCTGTGCTCCGCAACAAGAGAGGCCGCGATAGTGAGAGGCCCGCGCACCGCGATGAAGAGTGGCCCCCTCTTGCCGCAACAAGAGAAAGCCCTCGCACAGAAACGAAGACCCAACACAGCCGTAAATAAACATAATAAATAAATAATAAATTTAAAAAATTAAAAAAAAAAAAAAAACCTAAAATAAATAAAAGGTTCTCCTTCCCTGCTGCCACCAAGCTGGAGGGTGTATTCCAGTTTCGGCTCCACCTGTAACCCACAGCCATGGCTGAGGAAGGCATTGATTTGCTGCTGGAAGGTGTAGTGGACGTTAACAACACTTTACCGGAGGTACCGAAGACCACCCTCATCCACCAATGGCCTCGCACGTGGAATTCGGGAAGCTGCCAAAGCCTTAGACCAGCGCCAAGCCCACCTTTGTGTGCTTGCAGCCATCTTTGTGTGACAAGCCTGTGTGGATCAAGCTGGTGGAGGACGTTTGTGCTGAGCACCAAATCAACCTAATTCAAGTTGATGCCAACAAGAAACTAGGGGAATGAGTGGGCCTCTGTAAAGCTGACAAGAGAGGGGAGCTCTGCAAAGTGGTCGCTGCAGTTGCGTGGTGGCCAAGGACTAAGGCAAAGAGTCTCAGTCAGGCCAAGGATGTCACTGAGGACTACTTCAAATGCAAGAAATGAACAAATAAAAAACTTGGCTCTTGAAAAATAATAATAATTAATAACTAAAAGGCCAAAATAAAAATAAGTCTTGTAATAAGGCAGGCAATAAGACCTGGCTTTAATAAGATCTGGCAATAAGGCAGGGTGTTATTTACCCTTTCAAGAGCACTCTGCAGACAGGTCGGTTGGGGGCCAGGGGTCAGGATACAGTGATTCATGATGTAAATGGGAGACAAGTGAAGAGAATGACTATTGATTCATTTCATAAAAAGCTTCTGTGTGAAGGGAAGGCAAGAGACAGGACAGAAGTGGAGTGGTATTTTTTTTAAACTTTTTTTAAATTGAAGTATAATGGATTTACAATGTTGTGTTAGTTTCAGGTGTACAGCAAAGTGATTCAGTTTTATATATATATATATATATATATATATATATTCTTTTTCAGATTCTTTTCCCTTATAGGTTTTTACAAAATAATGAGGTATGGAGTGGTATCTTTTTTAGACAGGAAAGACTTATATGGTAAGTAGAAAGAGGCTGTAAAGAAATAAGGGTTGAAAGAGGGAAGAAAGAATTCGAGGGGAAGGGGTGGAGGGGGTGGAACTGAGTGCAGTGAGGAGAGGGAGGCCTCCCAGCTGCCCGGAGCGCTGCTGGGTGCAGACCACGAGGGCTGGGCTGAGGGATGGAGGACCCTGGGGAGATAGTAGCTTCCCTGATGGATCTCAGGCTGGGCTGAGTGGGAGGGAAGTAAATTTGGGAAGGAGCAAATAAAATAATAGGGTGGGTGGAAGGGGAAGAAGGAAGAAGCCTGAGGTCCGGAGGCATCAATGCTCAAGTGTGGGAGCGAGGTGGGCTAAGATATGTTGATTGGTTCACCAAGGACCAAGCAACTGACTTAATGTACTAGGATACATCGAGTCACCATTTAATTATAATTCCTTCGGAGTTAGGCAGTCTAGTCAATGAATTTTATCCAGTCAAATCAGCCCAAAAGAACACTGTTGGGACTCAGGGCAGGCCACCCAAAATATGTCACAGTGGCATATTGATTATTTTGAATTAAAGTCACTTAAGAAATGGCCAATGCAAAAAGGACACTCTGACCCTCTTCTCTGTCTCCCTGAAAACAGGAAATCAGTCAGTCTCCAACGTGGAAGGTGCACTCCCTGCCTCTGGAAGTAGAAGGACACCCTTACCACCCGGAGACAGGGAATTCGGGGCTGAGAAGCCTGTATAAACAAACCTCCTTACGTCTTTAATTGACTACCCCAAGCCCAAACCCTGTTTAGATTCTTCACTAATTGAGCACCCAAAACCCAAGTTTCTTTGTCTTGTCAATTCCTCGCATATTGTTTCTTTGCCTAAAAAATATAAAAGCTCCCTTCCTTGGCCACTTCTTAGGTACCATTTCTATGAGACCTGCATGTTCGCAAATGAAAATTTCTTTTTCTCCTGTTAATCTGTCTTGTGTGTTAGTCCAGCCACAAGAACTAGAGAGGAGTGGAAAGGGAAGGTTCCCCAACCCCACAACACAAATGGGGAGGGTTTCCATATCTGGTGACACAGGAAAAGCACTGAGCCTTCTCATTCTGTGCTCATCTCTAACACATACATACCTACATAAGATTTAAGAATCTATTGTCTGGGCTTCCCTGGTGGCACAGTGGTTGGGAGTCTGCCTGCCAATGCAGGGGACACGGGTTCATGCCCTGGTCCGGGAAGATCCCACGTGCCACGGAGCAACTAGGCCCGTGAGGCACAACTGCTGAGCCTGCGCGTCTGGAGCCTGTGCTCCGCAACAAAAGAGGCCACGAGGGCTTCCCTGGTGGCGCAGTGGTTGGGAGTCTGCCTGCCAGTGCAGGGGACACGGGTTTGAGCCCTGGTCTGGGAAGATCCCACATGCCGTGAAGCAACTAGGCCCGTGAGCCACAATTGCTGAGCCTGCGCGTCTGGAGCCTGCGCGTCTGAAGCTTGTGCTCCGCAACGAGAGAGGCCGCAACACTGAGAGACCCGCACACCGCGATGAAGAGTGGCCCCCCGCACGCCGCAGCTGGAGGAAGCCCTCGCACGGAAACGAAGACCCAATGCAGCCAAAAATAAAATAATTAATTAATTAATTAATTAAAAGAAAAAAAATTTAAAAAAAAAAAAAAAGAGGCCACGATAGTGAGAGGCCCGCGCACCGCGATGAAGAGTGGCCCCCGCTCGCCGCAACTAGAGAAAGCCCTCGCACAGAAACGAAGACACAACACAGCCATAAATAAATAAATAAATAAATAAAATTAAAAAAAAAAATCTATTGTCTACATGGCACTATCTTGTGAACCTTTTTCCTCTTTTTTTTCTTTTATTTTAATCATTCAGGAATTGGAACCCTGAAAATTTAAACACAAAGTCACTTTTCTCAGGGAAGAAACAGCTAGAACACCCCCAGGATAAAGCAAAAACCAGACTGCTTCTGTCAGAATTACATCAACCAATTTGTGTTGCTAAATAATCCACAAAGATTTCCAAGAACTCAGCACTGATTAGCATTTCATTTTGATCTGCTAAAAGTAATTTTTTTTTGTTTTCGTGAATAATCAACATATTTTTACCAACTGAGATAGCAACAATGAACCTGGAAAAGAAATGAGCCACAACTGCCTCGTCCCCATAAGGATGCAAACCCTTTATTTATTTATTTATTTATTTATTTATTTATTTATTTATTTATTTATTTATTTATTTATTTATTTATTTTGGCTGCACCGCACGGCATGTGGGATCTTAGCTCCCAGACCAGGGATGGAACCCGTGCCCCCTGCAGTGGAAGCGCGGAGCCATAACTACTGGACCTCCAGGGAAGTCCTGCAAACACTTTGGGATGAGCAGGGCTTGGCCCCCCCAATCCCTGGTTCTTTAAGATGGCCAGGCCCCCAGGCCTCCATTGCTCCCTCTTTCTGGAAGTCTGGAATGGATGCGATGCCTGAAGAGAAGAGTTGCTGCTCTCTGAGCATCTGATCTAATGGTCCTCTCCATTAGCAACTGCAAGCAATTTAGAGTTATTGAATAAATATGTAAGGATCTTTCACAGTAGATCAGTTCACTTCAGTTAGTATCGGATTCCGATATGAAGTTGTAAAAAAAAGCTTAAGCACTCACGGGGACCCAATCAATACAGGTAAAAATAGAATTTATGGTTTCCAGGTCAAATTATTACTCTTCTTGCAGGTGGTTTTAGCAAACCACCAATGCAAATATACAGAAGTTGTCCTGCAGCAAAAGAAATGCGTTGTGATTAGCTGCACAGCCCGAGACCGGTTCCCTCGTCTCTCTGACCCTCGTTTGGCTTTCCCTTCTGTGAAATAACTAGCTCTCAGGGGTGCTGTAAGACTACAACATCTTCAGGATGCTGTTAAAAACAGGGTCTAAAATTTATCCACACACAAAAGAAAACCCCTGCAGTCTGCGTAATAGGTCTGTGACACGGAAAGAACCATGAAGACAGACCCACCCAGGGTCACCCTAACCAGGACAGTCCCCTCATGTGGCCCCTTCCATAGCTCTCTACCCACCTGTCCTCCTTCCAGCACCCACACCAGCCCTTCTGTCTGCCCTATAGTAAATGACAAACATGTTCCAACCACCTCCTGGGTTTTAAAAATACCTTTCCCAGACCTGATCCTAACGAGCAACCAGGGCTGAGAACCACTGTGCTAGACAGGCCCCTGTAATTTGGAAAGGACTTAGAACCTGCGTTAGGAAACACTGCTTTGCAGTTCCAGAACATTCCTTTTAGTGTCTATTATTTTCTTCTTTATCTGTGGGTTTTCTCTTTCTAGTTAGACTGACAGGCTTAATTACTCCTATCTTTATTCTCCTCCTCTGCCCTCTGTTCAGTTACTCAACATATGCTAAATGTGCTAATATGTACATAGATATAACCTAATGTTTCTCAGCCTTTTCTAGTTCTGAAGACTTACCCCCCCCCCCCCCGCCATTCACACTGGGAGGCCTGGGGCATGGCTACTGCGTGCCAGGTGGCTCCCAGCCTCGGCCTGAATGCCTCATGTGAATGCAGTGCTGTTTGCGTGATGTAATTAAACAGGGTAGGAAGAGCAGCTATTAAAATAGCCTATTCCCAAGCTCTCTTAAAAAATAAAAAACAATTTTTCCTACTGTCCAAAAGCCTTTGAGTAAAACTCACTTTAAAAGAAGTAGAAGGGCTTCCCTGGTGGCGCAGTGGTTGAGAATCTGCCTGCCAATGCAGGGGACACGGGTTCGAGCCCTGGTCTGGGAAGATCCCACATGCCGCGGAGCAACTGGGCCCGTGAGCCACAACTACTGAGCCTGCGTGTCTGGAGCCTGTGCTCCCAACAAGAGAGGCCGCGATAGTGAGAGGCCCGCGCACCGCGATGAAGAGTGGCCCCCGCTTGCCGCAACTAGAGAAAGCCCTCGCACAGAAACGAAGACCCAACACAGCCAAAAATAAATAAATAAATTAAAAAAAAAAAAAAATAAGTAGAAGATTAGAAGAGAGGTTTATTGGAAATCAACCATTGTTCAAAAAGTAGATTTAACAACAAGGGACATACAGTAAACATAGATCATTTAAAGCACCGTGCCTTCAGAAGGCATGAGTGGCAGCCCAAACATAAATCACAATCCAAGAGATCAACCAGAACACGAGTGAATAAATCTGCCTCGTTTTATAACTTGGAAAACTGTCTCTGCTCTTCTCTCTAGAGAATGAACATAAAATCACCAAATCATCAGAACTGAAAGGACCCCCAGAGACCATTTCTACTTAAACATTGTATTGCCTGTAAAAAAGACTCCTCAGCTATCCTGATGGTGATCCTCACCCTCAGGGGGTGACTCCAAAAACCGGCAGCTCTGACCACATCATAGGACAAGCCCTCCCAACTCTAGATGGGTCTGCTCTACAGTGCGGTCTCACCCTGAGTTGCAATCTGTTATTTTACCTCATACACACCCCAGTCCCCCTCTGTCCTTTCCTCTGCCCAAACATGCCCAACACCTGCAACAACGCCTAAGTCACGACCCGCTTTCAACACTTGAAAAAAGCTAGTTTATGACCCTTATATCTGCACTTTTCCACATTATCCATGCCCAGTATATTCAAATTCCTCATAGGAAAATTTTTTGAGACTAACCACCTTCTTAACTACCCTTCTCTGAATATACCCTGGTTTGGCCACATTCCTTTTAAAAGATGGCTCCCAGAACTGAAAATTGCATCCTTTGTTCAACAAACACTTGCTGAAAGCCTAACGTGTGCCAGGCGTTTGTTCAGGCCCTAGAGACAGAAACCAACCCACCAGGCCTGGTGCCCCGTCCAGCTGAGGAGACAGTCAAGCCTACCATGCAGAGAAGGTACAGGGAGTGCTCTGGGGAAGAAAGTACCAGGGGCCTGGGAGCATGGAACAGGTTTGCCTGACACACTCTGGGAGAAAGTTCCAGAAAGGCTTCCTTGAGGAAACAACTTTTAAGCCGAGACATTATGCTTTGTTTAAACAGGCTAGGTTTTTATTAGCACCTCTGGAAGCCCATCATGCTGGTGACACACTGAGATCGAAATCAACTAAAATCCTTAAATCTTTTTTCATATGCCTCTCCCCACCCTGTGCAATTCAATTTGGGGACCTAAGTACAGAATTTGACATTTATCCCTATTAGGTTTCTTCTTGTTAAGGCTGACAGCTTTGATTCCTGATTTTTCTGTCCAACTTTTAGCTATCCTTCCCCCTGGAGTCATTCAAAAACCATTAAGCTTGTCTTTGAAGTTGTCAACAGGTCTTGGAGAAAAGTCAAGAGCAGCGTCCCTGGAGATTCAGGTGATATCAGTCCATTAATGGGTACCGTGGCGGTTACAGATACTCAACCAAGCATGCACCCACCACCAATTACTCCAGGGGCTTTCAAACTTTTTTCTTTGGTAGAAGTTCTCTATCAAACAAAATGAAAGAGATTCCCCAAACATAAACAGATAACACAGGAGCTGCTCTAGGTGAAGAAAGGGTGGAAAGATCCAGCCATCAAGGACTCCCTCTCTCCACCCCCCAACCAGACCTCTCAAGAAACCTTGGTGGCACCACATGTATCCACGAAGCCCCCTGCAAAACCCAGCCATCTTGCACAAGCATATCATGAGAGGCGGTCTCCAGTGATCTGAAGAAATCAAGGGATCGTCTATCCAATTGGTAGGTCCAGCAAGTCACGAAAACACAGTACAGTTGATCCTTGAACAACATGAGTTTTAACTGCTGCAGGTCCACTTATACGCGGATTTTTTTCAATAAATACACTATATACATATGTGATCCGAGGTTGGTTGAATTCAGTGATGTGGAACCCGCAGATACAAAGGGTCAACCATGGGACTTGAGCATCTGAGCATTTTGGTATCAGCGGCAGGTCCTGGAACCAATTCCCAGTGGATACCGAGGGAGGACTACAGTCCTTTTTGGTATGATTTATTCACAATGAACCAAAAATAGTCCTTCAAGAAAACCAGCCATCTATTCAATAATTCATTCTAGTGTTTTATTTAATTATGAGAATCTACTTTCTCCATCCCCTTTTGGAAACAGGGATGATTTCCTATCTCTATCTTCTGACATTTTTCCTGGCCTCCTCATTTCTGAAAGATTACAATCAGAGTTCCAAGATCACATGGGAAATTCTTCACATCCAAGGATATTGTCTGAGCCTAGAAACGTGAGCTCTGCTATATTATAAGCTTCCTAAAAGTAAACACCATTTTTATTCGTCTTTTTTTCCCAAGAGACTAACATAGCACCCGGTGCATAACCGATACAAAAATCATGTTCAAATAGTTTGCTTGTTAGTCTTTAGTTGTTAAAAAATATTGAAATGCTCTCTTTCGACCTTCTCACCTAGTTTAGATTTCAATTCAACTTTCTATATAGAAGCAAATTATGAGTTGAGTGTTAAGACCTTATCCTTGCTGTCACTTAACTTCGTATCCTTAAAAAACCTTTAAATGTCCTGAGCTCTCTTACAAACCACAAACCTCAATCTCCTGACATTACAGCTTTCTGCTCAGCTCTATAGAGCACCCTTGGCAGTAATAATAATTTCTTTGGGTATGCCTGTGACCAGAGAGAACTGATGAAATGCATCACTCTTTCTAGAGAAAAATGCAAATTACTCACAAACGATCCACAAGTGGGCACCTAAGGATATACCAATTTTTATGTGTTCTGCCATGGTTAAACCTTGAGCTGCTCTAAAAGAAGGGAAAGTTGACAATATAAGGGGGGCAGAGGAGGGTGGGGAAAGAGAGAGTTGTGAGTGCCTAGTAACTTAAGTTTCCTGTTACCATCTCAAACAAAAACCAAGCACTCTGGACAAAAAAAAAAAAAAAATCCATACTATTAACAACCATAAGATTTCAATGTTTCAGTATTATAATCTTCTTTATAGATAAAAATCTTCGTAATATTTTTCTTAGGAAAAACCCCAACAGGCTTAATTATCTAGTAAATAGTCGTACCTCGGGGTATCGGTTCCAGGACTCCCGCAGATATCAAAATCCGCGGATGCTCAAGTCCATTACTCAACGCTCCATATCCGCAGGTTCCGCATCCGCAGATTCAGCCAATCTCGGATCCTAAACATAGTACAGGATCCACGCTTAGGTTGAGTTGCAGATGCGGAACCCAGGCGGATAAAAACAGCCGGCTGTATTGATAAATATGTACAATTTTATGACTTTTGAAACTGTGAAACTCAACTTCAGAAAGTATTAGTTTTTATTCCTACCAACAGAGGTTAGTGCCTCTTCCACACCCCTGCAGCTACTTCACACTATTAAAAAAATAAAAAAGGTTTTTCCAGTTTGATTGACAGAGTGGTGCCTGATTTTTTAACTTGCACTGCTTTGATCACTAAAGAAGTTGAACACTTTTCATGTGTTTATTATTCGTATTATTTTTGCAAATTACCTTTTTATGTCTTTTGCCCAATTTTCCCTTTCAGGCACTCACTTTTCTTACTGACTTGCGGAAGTTCTTCACAAGTTCAGTAATACTGTTTTGTCACATGTCACAAACATTTTTCAACCTACCATTTCAATTTTAACTTTATTTATGGCGATTTTTGTTTTCCTTTTCTCACGTAATCCACCAATTCAACCTTTCTTTTTATAGTTTCTCCCTTTGGTGCCATTATTAGAAAAATATTCCCAAGTTAACATTATATAAATGTTTCCCGTATTTTATCCTGGCATCTATAGGGTTTTATTTTTTACACTGAAGTGCTTAATCCATTTGGAATTTATTCAGGTATATGACAAAGTCTGGATTATACTTATTTTGTTCCAGATGGTTAGCCAGCTGTCCCAACACCATTTTACTGAATTAATTTATCTTTTCTCCACTAACTCAAAAGGCTGCCTTTTTCATATACTTCCTCTCCACTCAGGCACCTGTCTCCCAGGATCTGAAACTCGGCATATCCACAAGTGAAATTCGTGATCCTCCCCTTCTCTCCAGTGATCCCCAGCTCTGGGAATGGCTACTTTGCTTATTACTCAATTTTTGTGTTGAGAACTTGGTTATTCCTCACCCCTGCCCTCTCCATCACCACCTCCCACGCCCACACACACATTTAAAATCACTAAATTTTATGCCCAACTCTATGGCCATGGTCGTAGTCCAAACGCCATCTTACCTTTCCTGGACTGCACCAGCCTCCTCACTGGGCCCCGAATCCACCCTCGGCCCCTCCAGCGCGTTACGCGTAAATAAGGTCCCGCCTCTTCCCTACTTTCAACCTCCTATGGCTTTCACTGCTCTTCGAACAAAGCCTGCGTTCTTTACGTGACGTGGAAGGCCTGTATGATCTAGCCCCTGCCTACCTCCACCTCATGCCACACCTCTGCTCTCACACAGTTTCCAGACACACTGGCCATCTTCTCATTCCTTGAAGGCCCCCAGCTGCTCTTCCACTCAGAGCCTTCACGGGCAAAGTTCCTTCCATGTTCCATGCTCATCTCCTCCCTGCCACATCCGATTCCTCTTCCCCACACACATGCCTGCCTAACCCCCGTTTATCTTCAGAGCCCAGCTTAAATGTCATCCCCTCAAAGTAGCCTTGACCATGTCAGTTTCCCCTGCAAAAAACGTCCTCATTGCACCTGGTACTTCTCCAGGGTGGCACTTCTCACAAGTGTTGCTATTATAAATATTACAAGATCTCCCTCAGGCGGCAGTTCTAGCAGCCAGGGCTGTCCCCAACTTGCTCACAGCCCCTCTCAAAGAGCTGAAGGCGTGTGTGCCCATACAGTCAGACTCATACAGTCCTAAGTCAAAGGCATTATCTTTCCGTCTGCATTCTAATTATTACAAGTATACTCTCCTTCCTAGGGTCTCTAGCCATGGCTAAAAAGAACATTCTTTGATAGGAAATTGCAGTTTCCACCTAGAGAGCCCAGCACTATTTCTGATCCTACCTCTTAAAAGCATTCACAAATTTCAGTTTTTTGCTCAGAAAGTACTCTCAGATCCACAGATCCTGGACTGCCACATTGGCCACCTGCTAAACGTGTCCTGACATTCATTCATTCTTTCCTTCATTTGTCCAGCAGTTATTTATTGCCCACCAACAGTGCCCAGCTGAGCCTCATAACTGAAACTGTACCTTTATTATTCTCCCCCATATGATTACGTCTCCCAAACCAACTCTAGCTGCCAATTATTCATTTGCTTTTCCCATGACATAAGTGCTGTGTCACCATGCAGGGTCTATAAAAGTCCAGTCAAAAGCAAACAAACATTAGAGTTCAGTCCTCTGTGCTGCTTCATCACAATCAGGTAAATGGACGGCTTCTTTAAGACCCCTTTGTAACAGTCTGAACTATCAATACCACCGACACCCCCATCCTGCAGCCTGTTTCCCCAGCCTGAACCCGAGGGTGAGCTAGAGACGAGAAGAAATTCAGGTCCAGCCTCAACCCACCCCCAATGCCCACACACAAGGAGCTGCCACCTCAACCTTCCTTAATAACCCTTAGTTCCGGTCCACCTGACAAAAGCTGCTTTCCAAAATAATCATATTGCAATCTTGCATTGTGACTAGGAGAAGCTTGAGAACCACAAGACATGGAGCATAAAACTGCAGAAAAAGGACTTCCCTGGTGGCACAGTGGTTAAGAATCCACCTGCCAACGCAGGGGACACGGGTTCAAGCCCTGGTCCCGGAAGATCCCACATACCGTGGAGCAACTAAGCCCGTGTGCCGCAACTACTGAGCCTGCACTCTAGAGCCTGCGAGCCACAACTACTGAGCCCGCATGCCACAACTGCTGAAGCCCGCGTGCCTAAAGCCCGTGCTCCGCAACAAGAGAAGCCACCACAACGAGAAGCCCATGCACCGCAACAAAGAGTAGCCCCTGCTCGCCACAACTAGAGAAAGCCCGCGCGCAGCAACGAAGACCCAACACAGCCAAAAGTAAATAAATAAATAAATAAATTTTTTAAAAATGCAGAAAAAGTTTGGCAACAACCTAAGCCACACTCCCCAAAGACAGCAGCTCCCGTGCTGCAGCTACAAGACCCCCAATCTATTTCTTACCGAGCCCGGCTTCCTGCTCTGGAGTCCCAGCTCTCTGAGACCAGCTCTCTTATAATAAAGTCCATATATGACAAACCCACTGCTAACATCATACTCAACAGTGAAAAGCTGAAAGCATTTCCCCTAAGATCAGGAACAAGGCAACGATGACCACTCTTACCACTATTATTCAACATAGTTTTGGAAGTCCTAGCCACGGCAATCAGAGAAGAAAAAGAAATAAAAGAAATCCAAATTGGAAAGGAAGAAGTAAAACTGTCACTGTTTGCAGATGACATGATACTATACATGGAAAATCCTAAAGATGCCACCAGAAAACCACGAGAGTTCACCAGTGAATTCGGTAAAGTTGCAGGATACAAAATTAATATACCACATCACCACTTCTGCTCCATAGCAAGGTTTTTCAGTCTGGAGGGTTGGAACCCCAGAGGCATTTCTGATTAAAAATGGGCTAGAGATTTTCTATTACTAATCACAAAGCCAGTTTTAATCTTCTATATATTATTTAACTAAAGAACTAAGTGATCAGTTGAATATCTATGTATTTAAAAAATAAAATTATTTACAACCTGAAATATAAACAAATAAATAAATAAATTTTAAATGATTTTATTTTTCAGTTCAATAGCAAAATACAGTCATTCTGAAAAATTATACCACACTATAACTATACGTGCTGAAAAGGGTGACATGAAGCACATGTGGCAAGTGACTCACTTTGCTGCCTTTGAAAGGAAGCACTACTTTGCATCCCTTTCCTCTTTATTAAATAGCCAAGATCACACATTGGTGTTTATTAAAATAACCAATAGATTTGGCTCTTTGACATGTGCCAACCCAATGGCAACAAGGACTCTGAAAAATAAAGACTCCCCAAGCCATTTTCATGGCTCAACAAAAGGCTTCAGACCAGGAGGGGAAAGTGCATTTCACTTTATATTAGTCAAGTATAGTTTGCTGGAAATCAGCTTGTTTTTCTCACTTTCATTTACAAATTCCACTTTATTACTTGGCTCTTTCAATAACAGCTCCTAAAAAAGAGACCTTTTCTCCTCAAGTACTTGTACACTTCAGCCTGGAGTTTTAACACATCTCTGTTGGGAGCCAGCATCCTCAGGATGGGGGTGACTTCAACTCACAAAGCCCAGGAAACGACATCAATGATGAGACTCCACAGTTTGTGCTGCTCTCAGCCTCCAAGATCAGCACCATAAAACAGCTTGTAAAATTACCTTGGAGATTACATTTTAACTTGCCAGTTAAAGTTCTGGCAACTTCAGACAACGCTCTAAAGGAGTCATCCTGACATAACATAACACACACTCCACTTTAAGTCTCAGCTCCCAAGGAACTGCAGGGTAGCTGTTGGGCCAGAAAATAGCAGGGGATTAGAGTCAGACAGCCTGGATTTGATTCCTGCCTCTACTTTTTACGACTGGTGCGGCTGTGGACAAGTCACTCAACCTTCCTGTGCCTCGGTTTCCTCATCAGCCAAATGGGTGCTGTTACTTTATACCAGATTCCATCCTCTATTCTTACTTTAATCTCATCTCTAATGGCCACAGCTGGGGATCTCTATGCTAATGAGGGATACAGCTACATATTTCTTATGTTCATTCTGTCTTATTTTCCTTCCACTTCATGTGCATACCTATAGACTCAGGATTAATAATAATAGGACAGAAATATGAGCGAGGCAGAGGGCAAAACAGAGTTTTACTGATGAATCTTAGTCAGCTTTTATGGCATCAAATGTGATACCAGGCACACAGAATTGCATGGTATAGAATACTTAATAATAGAGGAAAATATGTGCAATATATTAAACAGGGAAAAGACAGGTTGGAAAATTATATATGTGTGTGTACACAAATACACATACATATATAATACAGGTAATCATATATAAGATTCAAAATTATGCATAAAAATATTGGAAAGATACACACCAAAATGGTAACTGTGGTTAGCAGTACTTTATAAGATTAAGGACTTAATCTTCCTTCTCTATGCTTTTCTGAACCTTACCAAATTTCTTTTTCTTAAAATACTTTTCTGATATTTTTATTTTTTTAATTTTTTTGTTATAAATTTATTATTTATTTATTTTTGGCTGCATTGGGTCTTCGTTGCTACGCACGGGCTTTCTCTAGTTGCTGTGAACGTGGGCTACTCTTCGTTGCGGTGCGCAGGCTTCTCATTGCGGTGGCTTCTTCTGTGGAGCACAGGCTCTAGGCATGTGGGCTTCAGTAGTTGTAGCACGTGGGCTTCAGTAGTTGTGGCTCGTGGGCTCCAGAGCACAGGCTCAGTAGTTGTGGCGCACAGACTTAGTTGCTCTGCGGCATGTGGGATCTTCCTGGACCAGGGCTCGAACCTGTGTCCCCTGCATTGGCAGGCAGATTCTTAACCACTGCACCACCAGGGAAGTCCCTCAAATTTCTATAATTTACTAATAAATTTAAAAATCAGAAAAAAGGTTTTCTTCACAAACATTTTTTCCCCAGAAAACAATGTTCCTAGTGAACTTGTATTACATACAAAATCTGTAAAAGTGATAATGGTCATAGCTAATACTTATTTGGCATTTATTATGTGCCAGACACCGTAGTAAGTATATTGCATAAATTATCACCTTTAGTCCTCACACTCTCTAGGTTCCGACCCCCATTTTGCAGGTGAAAAAAACTTAAGTTATTCATGTGAAGTTGCACAGCTGGCAAGTGGTGGAGCCCAAGGTCTGAGCCCAGGGATCTGACTCCAGAACTCCCTCCTGTGCGGCCACGAGGCTGCCTGCCTCCACCCACACTGCTTCCCAAAACCTAACCATTTGTTTTTAATTTTTACATCTTTCATGCTCTTCGGACTCTTACCCTTTGGGGAGGAGGATGGAAATAGACAACGTGTGCCCTTCTTGCCTGAGGTGACAATCAAGCACTTTCTACATGGAGGGTATCTCTTCTTTAAACAGAGGGGTCGGGCTTCCCTGGTGGTGCAGTGGTTAAGAATCTGCCTGCCAATGCGGGGGACACGGGTTCGAGCCCTGGTCCAGGAAGATCCCACATGCTGCGGAGCAACTAAGCCCGTGTGCCACAACTACTGAGCCTGCGCTCCAGAGCCCATGAGCCACAACTACTGAGCCCACATGCCACAACTACTGAAGCCCGCATGCCTAGAGCCCGTGCTCTGAATCAAGAGAAGCCACCGCAATGAGAAGCCTGCGCACCGCAACGAAGAGTAGCCCGCGCTCACCACAACTAGAGAAAGCCCACACACAGCAACAAAGATCCAACTCAGCCATAAATAAATAAATAAATAAATTTATTTAAAAAAAAAAAAGAGGGGTCAGGGGACCACGCAGAACTAAACAGGGACTAGCACTGACCACTAGGCGACTCCCCTTATCAGCTCTCACAGCACCTTGAACCTCTCCTTCCTGAATTTCCTCTTCTCCTTGTACTTTAATTTGCTTGTTGTTTGATTGCTTCCAACATGCCAGGCACCGTTCTGAGCACTTTACATGTATTACTTGTCTTCTCGTGTTGATTGTCCCCATTTCAAACATAAGGAAACTGAGGCCTAGAGAAGTTAAGAAATGTGCCCAGGGTCTCAGAGCTAGTTAGTGAGGAAGCTGGGGTTTGCCTCTGGCTCTCGGGTCATCACTCTCGAATGAGTCAATCAATCAATCAATCAAGGTACACCCTCCATTTTCTAAAAATCCTTCTCTCTCTTATTAGGATTGTTTTTTTTATTTCTCTAGGTACTAAATATTTCTGACAAATTCTATTTCTAATATTTTTAATTTTTATTGCTATTGTGAGTGGATTTTTTAAATTATATTTTCTAATTGCTTATTTCCGATACTCAAGAAAACTATAGATGTCTGCATACTTGTAAGTAACCTTTGCAAACTTACTGGACACTCCCATTATCTGTTATAACTTTAGTTGATTCTACATTATTTTAGCTACTTAATCTCTTAATTTCAGTAAATAATAATTTTGATTCCTCCTTTCCGACATGAAGATATCATTTTTTCATGTTGTCCAACTATGTTGTCAGGCTCTCCCAAAAGTACATTAAATAACATGAAAGCGGGCAGCCTTGTTCTGTATTTTATTTTACTGGAGATGCTCCTAGTGGCTCAACATTAAATATGACATTTGCTATTGGCTTGACACTCTTTTTTCAAGTTAGGGAACTAGTCTTTTACTAAGAGTTTTTATGGGGAATGGATCCTGAGTTTCATTTTCAAATGCCATTTCAGTACTGAGAAATTATGATTTTCCTCCTAGCCATTCATAATTAATGTTGTTAATATATTTTATATCATCAAATCATATTTTCTATTCAGTTTCTACTTGATCTGGCTGTAGAGTTTTTTTAATACACTAAAATTAAAATTCACTAATTTTGTTTAACTGATTTCTATTTAGTTTAAATTTAATTTTTTATTTTATTTGAATTTAATTAGAATTTTTTAAACTATATCCATAGATATTCGCTGCCTGTCTTCAGTCTCTCTTTACCAGCTACACCTCTGGACCAATCCCTCCTCTAAGACACCAACAGAGCCACTTTTTAAAATCACAAACATGGCTCTTTCTCTCTTATACTCAGAAATCTGCAACACCTCCATGTTTCCTGTATGATAAAGTATACATCTCTGAGCATGATAATTATTACCCTTTATAATATGGCCACAACTACCTTTTGATCTTCATTTCAACCATGATCCCAAAATGCCCCTCACCCAGGACTCCTTTTCTCATGATTTGCCTGGGAGATCCTTCCTTATTTTCTGCATGGGGACAACTGTTTACTTTCTTGAGCCAACACAGCTGCCACCTCTCCTACAGCCCTGCACGGTTCTCCTGCCTCTTTGCCTCTGGGAGCACAGACCTCTATCACGGGCCCTACCGCAGCCTGACTTGTGCACTTGTGCGTGGTAACCACTTCTTCAATGGAGGGTCGGATGGTAAAAACTGTAGGTTTTCCAGGCCACATTTGATCTCTGTTGGATTTTTTCCTTACATTTTAATAATGTAAAAATGATTCTTGGGGCTTCCCTGGTGGTGCAGTGGTTGAGAATCTGCCTGCCAATGCAGGGGACACGGGTTCAAGCCCTGGTCTGGGAAGATCCCACATGCCGCGGAGCAACTGGGCCCGTGACCCACAATTGCTGAGCCTGCACGTCTGGAGCCTGTGCTCCACAACAAGAGAGGCCGCGATAGTGAGAGGCCCGCGCACCACGATGAGGAGTGGCCCCCACTTGCCGCAACTAGAGAAAGCCCTCGCACAGAAACGAAGACCCAACACAGCAATAAATAAATAAATAAAATAAAATTACAAAAAAACCCCCAAAAACCAAGGTGCTATAGAAGCACTTTAAAAAACAAAAATGATTCTTAGCTCACAGGCCATTTAAAAAAACAAAACAACAACAACAATAGGCCACCAGCTATGGGCTGTAATTTGCGTGCTCCTGGCTTATAGGTTCATCCCTCCCACTCGACTATAGGCACCTGAGAGCGGGAACAAGCTCTAACTCATCTTTGTACTCAATCTCCCAGCTCCTGGCACATAGAAGGTGTCAAATCACTGAAGTCAGTTGAACTGAAACAGCAATAACTAATTTATCCTAATGAGTCAAATACATCCCTGGACAATTTCCCCAAATCTTGAAATAGCTCAATAAAAAGTCATTTTGCATTTTGAGTCTCTTAGGCAGCTGGACATTAAAAGTAAGCTATAACCCTGGGTGAAGGGAGAAATAGCTGCTTTCTGCCTCATTTAGTAAGAAAAACTATGATGTTCGGCCCCAGAGCCTCTCCCTCCCCAAATGCAGAAGAAGTGCTTCTCCTGTGATAGAGTTCAAAGCTAGACTGCTCCCTGGGCCCCCATACAGAATATAACTCTAGTAAAATCCAGCTTTGCAAGTAACCCACCCAGTTTCTCATCCTAGAAAACCACCTGGACTTGGGATGCTGTTGTGAATACTTGCCACTGACAGCCTAGCTACCAGTGATTCATTTGTCTCCCATCTCACCATCACTGGGGTGGAAGCATTTTTCTGAGTCATTAAATACCACAGAGACACTGGCGTTATCGTTATTATTGCTACCACCCTGCCCCCAGGTTCTCCCAACCAAAAATGCTCTAGAAGGGAGAGGATCAGCCCGCTCTGGTTAAGGAACGAGCACTGTTGTTAGAAATGAGCTGTCATCACTTCAGGGTCTCCACTCCTGGCTTTCTGGGGCTCCCAACAGCGTGAGCTGGGAAGGAAGCCAGGAGCAGGCAGAGCCACTGCTAGGAGGAAATGGCCCTCTGTGCACCTGCTCTGTGTGAGGCTGAGAGTTTCCAAAGGAACGAGGCAAACTCAAGGCAAATTCCATTCATACCTACATCCGGCAGGCCCACCTGGGCCCAGGGACGCAAAGCACCAGGAGGTCCAGACAGCGTCAACCTCCAAGCCAGGCAGGGCTCCTGAGTGTCTATTTAGAGCAGGAGCCCAGCGGCATCAAACCCCCCACATGACAAAGCTGGCCAAGAGCTGCATGCCCTGTTGGGCTCTCCCCCCGCAGGCCAGGCTCAGGGGAGGACTCCAGGTCCAGTAGGTGGAGCGAAGAGCATGAAGGAGCCCATCAGAGTGGGTCACCCTGCACAGGGGTGGTTACACCCAGCACAGCCCCCAGGTTCCTCGGCACCAGGTAGGTTTCAACAAAACAAATCCCAAACCCCACTTCCTGGAGGAGGTGAAGTACCTAGTGTGCTCCAGAATAGATATGAAGGTACTGAGAGCGGGTCGGTGAAAACCCACTGTGCCCAGACAAAATCAGCAGCCCCGAAGGACTAGGTCCTATGACCTTGGCTCCGTATACGTTAGTTGTTCCCAGGAGAGGCCGTCCTTCCACACACTGAAGCTCCTGAATTCAAATGATCTGCTTGTGATCTGTCAGAGCTGAGACGCAAACTCTGTCCAGTACAAAGTCACATCAGCCCAGCCACCTCCAGCCGACCAGGTGAGCAAGCGCGTGTCACCCGGCTCAGCGTCCTCACCCACCCATGAACAGATGCCGCTCTGCGCTTCTCTTTGAGAGGCTTCCCAATACAGCTAAACCCACTGGGTGCAGTAAATACAAAACCAGAAGAGTTAAGACATGCTAATAAGAGGAGGACTCGGATTACAAAGGGAAATGAAAGAGGTGAGAAAATGTCAAATGTCGCACGTGTACTCGGGCTGGGTCAGCATCTCTCTTAGCTTGATGTTGACAGTACCCAGTCGAATCTTCTGAGCAGATGTGTTTATAAACAGCCTTTTACCCTGACCTGTTCATAAATAGAAGAGCTTCCTTGCTCAAAATCCCCCTTGGCTCACAACACATTCAGAAACGCCAGCATCACTTACAGCCAGTTAGTAATGCTACACCATGTTCCACGTTCTCTTTACACGAGGCCTCGCCACACTAGAAACAGTCATGCTCTAGTGATTAAAAAGAGAGACATGTGCTCCTGAAAATTAGGGGACTTGGTTAAATGGTGCAACTGCAGCCTACATGTGGAAGCAAAGAAATGAACAAAAATAAAACTTTAAGTCAGTAAACTAACAGTGCTTTACTAATCATGCAAAAAGTAAGGATAGAAAATATAGAATAGAAGACATGGTACGTTACCCAGAAGCCCTGCTAAAGACCGCATGTCCTTCTCCATCAGCATGTAAATCTCTTCCTCTGAGAAGCGGCCAATGCCGTGGCCGTGCATCTCGCGTTTCACGATTCCTTTCGTTATGTGGCACACGACCCACCTCAGCAGGTTACTGAAGGGACCGCCACCACTAAGAGAGAGCATCTTCCGGGTCTCATTGAGATTGTCCACCCACTGGCAATAAGCTAAGGTCCTGCAATTGCGTGGAAACAAGTTACTACTGTGCGTTAGATACATAGCAGGTCCACAGAGTCAATTTCCAGTGAGGGGTTGGGAATTTAGCACACTCTGGAGGACTGAATCATTGCAGATTTTCCAAAGAGCAGTCTGCACGGCAGATATTACAACAGACTCTAGTCCATGCCTGGATTTAGGGCCTGAGGGAGAAACAGTGACAAATGCAGAGAGCTTGCCATGCTACCATCCCACCAAACTGCAGCTGCCTGCAGATCCCCCAGCCCACAAGGCCATGCTTCTGCTTTCTCTCAGGCAGCCCCACAGAAAACAAGTAGAAACCTACTTTAAAAGGCTTTTAGACAGCGAGTACCTACGTGGCGGGGTGGGGGGCATCGGGAAGGAGGCGGCAAGGACTGGGGTGCTGGCTTCATTCTTTCTTGATCAAAGTAACGGTTACAAAGGTCTGCGCTCTGTGGGGTTTTTTGTTTAATTTTTATTGAAATATAGTTGATTTACAATGTTGTGTTAGTTTCAGGTGTACAGCAAAGTGATTCAGTTTTATAAATATATATATACTTATATACATATATTCTTTTTCTACATTCTCTTCCATTATAGGTTATTACAAGATATTGAATATAGTTCCCTGTGCTATATAGTAGGTCCTTGTTGGTTATCTATTTTATATATAGTAGTGCGTGATTTTAATCCCAAACTCCTAATTTATCCCTCCTCCCCTTTGATAATCATAAGTTTGTTTTCTATGTCCGTGAGTCTATTTCTGTTTTGTAAAAAGTTCATTTGTATCATTTTTTTTAGATTTCACATATAAGCGATATCATATGATACTTGTCTTTCTCTGTCTGGCTTAGTTCACTTGGTGGGATAATCTCTAGGTCCATCCATGTTACTGCAGATGGCATTATTCTTTTTTATGCTCTGTGTTAATTAATTAAGCTGCACATTTTTGTCTTGTACACTTTGTGTATGCACTTTATATTTCCTGATATAAAAGGAGTTTTTAAAAAGAAATCTTTTTGCCTTTTTGACAGGATCAGGGAATAGGTACAGCTGTCTATGTTTACTATAAACCATATAAATTATAAGTAGTACATAAATGATTCATTCTCCAGAAAGGCAGCTCTCTGCTTCGGTTTGTTCTCCAGGACCCTGGAGCGAGCATGAACACCAAAGGAACGTGGTTGGATCAGTCTTCCCATCTGAGTGGTGCTCGTGGCAAACACCCACCCCTCCAGGGGCTCCTGCGTATATGTGTGGACAGCTCAGCAGCTATTCCCTGCTCGTGTGCTATGCTGGTTGCAACACCCAGGCCTTTGCTGAGTTTGTTCTCTGAACCTGGGCAATCGCAGGAATGTTTTTATGGTTCATAGTGTTGGTAGATAGAAATTAAAAGGTTTTCCTACTGAAGGCTAAGAAAAACGTAGCTGTAGGCGTACAGGCAGAAGATGTTTTAGCTTTTCCTCACAGTGAGCAATAAAAGCTGTACTGGAGTCATCCCTACTCCCACTGTTGGTTGATACAGCAGTAATGGTCACTTGGAAAACATCAGAGGAATGAAAATATTTTTTACAGAGAGAATGCAAGGGTTGATAGCCAACTGTAGCTACTTTCCACCTCAAGAAAAAGAAACAAAAGCGGAAAAGAAGGCCCTGAAATTTTGATCATTTTATATAGTTCGATTCTTTTCAGTGCTCTTTCCTGAGTATGAAAATAAGAAGAAAAAAAAAAGATTTCTCTCATTTTTTTAAGCCTTCCTGATTTTTACTGAAAAGTCCCACAACCAATTTCAACATACTCTGTACTACAACCACAACTCTTCTTTATTAGCTTTTTAAAAGATGCTTACAAATCTTGTTAGAAATATTTGTGTACCTCTTTTTGTAAGGATCTCAAAATAAAGTATTGAGGAAGCAAGAAATTTTGACTGAAAAGAGGAAAAAGTACATTGCAATGGTGACTAATTAATATGTAGAGAGTCAATAACACTTTTGATATAAAAGATTTCATTTATTCTAATAGATTCTTTATAAACATGCAAACAAAATGCTTTTCTATTTGCTCTTCTTTTTATACCTGCAGTAATGAGGGTGTCAATTTTCACATTTCTTTAGAATAATCAGCACTTTGATTCTAACTGTACTAGATCTAAATTCACAATAAAAGGCCTATACCATCCTTGATTATTTTGGAAGTCAGTGATCTGAGAATAAAACTAAATTATCCTAAGTTAAGTATGACCAGGTAATAATAGCATCCAGGAAGCATCTAAGGCATAAAAATGAGGAATATGGTGGCTGTAAACGGACAGGTTGATGTGAAAAAGAATACATTCTTTGTAGACAAATTGCACGGGCTTTATCACAAGCACAGCTGATCTTGAAGAATGAGCAGGAGTTCACCAGGCATGAAGCAGAGGCAGAAGGCATGTGCATGAAGAGCCCTGGCTGCTCTATGAACTGCAAGAACTTCAGGACGGGCGGGTGGGGTCCGGGATGCCTGAGGGAGCTTGTAAGAGTTGAAGCTAGAAGGGTGGGCAAGGATTGGGTCAGGAGGGGTCTGACGCAAAGGGTGCTAAGATTTATTCAGAAAGCAGAGTTTAACCACCAAAAGGTTTTAAGCAGACGAGAAACATACTCAGATGTGTGGCAAGGTGAGGAAAGGCCTGGAGGTGGAGAAACCACAGAAGAAGCCATCTCCCAGGCTGATGGCTGGAGTGGATGGTAGCCAGTACCAGCATACACGAGGCGGGACAGATTTAGGTGGTGAAAGATGAATTAACCTGTTGCATTTGAAGGTTCCATGGAACCTCCAAGGGAGGATGTCCCGAGGGTTGAGAATTCACAAGATAGGTTTAGACTCAAGATAAAGAATTTACGGGCAGGGGCATGGCGGTGGCAGTTTCAAAGCTGTGAGGGGAGCTGAGGTCGCCTAAGAAAGTCTCTAGGGTAAGGAGTGGTTTGGGAGAAACCTAGTTCAAGGGTAAGTGAGAAGACTAGAAGGCCAGGCTGGAAGGGCCAGCTTGGAGAGAAGTAGGGACACCGCTCTCTGTGAGATGGAGATGTGAGGGGCTGCAGAGAGGTTCCAGGTTCCCGTCTGATGAACTTGGTCTCCTCTGAGAGCAGGAAATGAGGGCAAAGGCAGAAGACGAGGACGCAGCACTGGCAAGAGAGTCTGAGAAGACTGACGGGTTAGAGGAGCAGGTGGGGAGGGAAGAGGCAGCTGTTGTCTGGGCCACACAGCTGAACAGGGAAGAGAAACACCTCCCGGCCCCAATGCAATGGTGTAAGGTTCTCCACCTGCGTTAGCAGGTCGGATGCAGGGCACAGAAGAAACACTGGGTAGATTCAGAATTTTGCAGCTAAAAGTAACCTCAGAAACTGTCTGGCCTTCTTCCCTTCTCTTTCCCACCCTGCTCTCTATTTCTTTCCTCTCTTTCACTCCCTGTGCCCCAAATTACAGGCCAGTATCAGGGAAGAGAAGCAAATGAGGGCCAGGCAGGCTCTTCCAGGGTCAAGCCCCATAAGGTGTGTATAAACGACAAGGTCCAGTCAATTTCTACAGGTCAAAGACATCACTCATGCATGCTTCCATATCATAACAACCACTAATCCACGTCCTCCCACACCCAAGCTTCCTGAAAACTCTCCACGTGGTGGGTCTTCCATCCCCACCACTCCACCGAAACCACTCTCGTCCGAGTCAACAATCCCTTCTTATTGCAAAGCTCAAATACATTTTCTTTCCATCTTTACCTTTCTTGAACTCTCGGCAGCAGCCAACACTATCATCCTCTTAGGATTCTCCCTTAGCTTACGTCTCTACTGCTTCTCCTCTCACCTCTTCCACGTTGCCAAGATTTTTCTCTTTATTCCTTCCACCTTCTTACACGTCACTCATGGGGTGATCTAATTTTCACACCCATGATTTCAAAGTGAGGACTGCCCATGAGACCTCTGCCCTGAGGTCCACGGATCCATGTGAAGGAGCTTCGGGAGCTCAGACCAACATTTCCAAAGTTGGATTCATCCTCTTCCTTCCCTTCAATTCTGCTACTCTTCACCCAAACCAGAAAGAACCCCAGGAGTTCCTGTTCACTGCTCCCCACGCCTCACTCCTGACAGCCCGTCACCCTGTGGCTTTGCCCTTTTCTCCAACTCAGTTGACACTGCAGTGCAGGCTGCATCACTGCTCAACCCTGAGGACAGTGGCCTCCTTGCAGGGCTCCTGACAGCCCCTCAAGGCCCTCCGGAAATCCATTTCCCCCGAGGCAGCCACAAGAAGCCTCCTAAAACACAAATCGAATGGTACCTCGCTGCTTCTCAGAGTCATTCATTAACTCCCCATAGCTGCTTAGCTTGGCACGCCAGCTTCCCATCCCTCCCCACAGCCTGACCCCAACACCTGCATCACCTCCCGTGCACCCGCCACACAGAATTACACATGCCCCCCCCCCGGACACCACTTTCTTGCCTCTAAACTTTGGCAGATTGCTGCCCCTCTGCCTGGACATCCTCATCTTCCCCTCCCACCTGGCCCCTTCGCCTGCCACCCTGATTGGCCCTAGATTCTGCTGTACCACCATCTCCTCAGGAAGCTTTCCCCGCATCGCTCCAGCAGGTGCTGGTTGCCTGGCCTTGGTTCTTCAAACGCTCCCCCGGCGCTGGCCACTGTGCAAGCTGGGCGCCTCCCTGCCCTGTGAGCCATCTGAGGACAGGGACAGCACCTCGTCACCTTGCTTCCCCGCCCCCATCCAGCACAGTGCCAGCTACGGGTAGTCATCCATTCACTAAGTCTGCTGAAAGAATGAATTATCAGTTGAATGAAAAGCCTTCACTTCTGAGCCAGCCTCTGCTAAGTTAGTGTTTCTAAGGGCTGACAATATTTACACAGAGAAATGTTAAGAGAGATGCCTATGGAGAATGAAGAAGAAGGGGCTGCCACCATTCTCTTCTGGGATCTGCCTCTTCACTCTCCACTGGGAAGAGGCCCACTGCACACGGAATCATGAATTATTAACTGGAGAGGACGGGGAAGGCCAATTTGGAAACTAGACCAGGCTGAGCAATTAAAATAATTTCTCATTCTGAGAGCCTCTCTCAGGAAGCTGATACTCATTTTCGTTATCGCAACTGATGTATCTGGTCTCTCCTACAAAATGAGGTCAAAGAGGCTTTTTCCTTTTTCAATATTGATTATCTTAGAACAGAAGAGTAAACCCTGCTCAAACATTTTTAAAGCAGATTAGGAAGGCAGGAAAGAAAAGCAGACCTCTGATGTTTTAATGAAGACATCCCTCATTATAACCTAACATGAGGCCTGGCCCATAGCAGAAATGACTACTAGTACACATGTGAGAAACTGCAAACCATGGCAAACTACTGTTTGACGAATGAGTCTTAGCATATTGCCTTCCCAACCATGAGAATGCCCTTTTCTGGGTGATGCTACATCCTTGCCATCTTTCACTTGTACTCTAAATGCTCAAGGGTGCGAGAGCATATGATATGCTTCTGTAATTTCACCACGTTTCACAGGCATTAGATTAGCCTCTCCAAACAGGGGTCCTCACTACATCTGAAAGTAGGGGTGGAGGGGGACAAAAAAAGAAAGGAGAAGGGACCACATCAATCGAGCTGTAATCAGGGAGAGAGTGTCTCCTTGGCTTTTAGAGAAGGAGATCTTGGGTAAGTCATTTTATTAAAGCATCCCATCTCTCCCATTCACCAAAAGCCAAAATCAAAATTTAAAAATTATGGCCAACCTAAAAATGAATTTGAATCCTCTATTCTAACCCCTATATTTTTACGGGTAAAACTGTTATGGCTATAGATAGTTTGACAACGGTGCTCTGCACACTTCCCTATGGGGTTGGAAGACGCTCAAGACACTCAGTAGTGTCCACAAGGGGGCAGTATGTCACACAGAAGCAGCTATAGCTTCTGTTACCAAAACTCAATTTCGTTCCAGTAATCAGACTTCGCTTTACACCGGCTTCCCTGCATTAGATCTAACTTGAGCATCCAGTGGAACAAAGGGAATGAAAACCCATCTCCCTCATCTTCAATAATAGCTGTATAATGCAAGCGTATGGATTTCAAGTTCAGGAAAAACCACTTTATAGCTGAGTGTGCTTATTTGAACAGACCTAACAGAGCTTCAGAATTCTGTGATGTTATATAATGACAGCCTTCCAATGTCTTTGCTTTTCAGAAAATCATATGTGAAGTGGAGTATTTTTAAGG